>NC_044334.1:18125000-18750000 GCF_007399415.2 Gopherus evgoodei | reverse complement strand
CAAGGGGTATGTAGAGATGTGCTATGGTGCCAGCAGCCAGCTGCTTCCAAGAGAGGTGTGGGGCGATGGCAGGTAGCCTGCCTGAGTGCCTCACTGAGCTGCGTGAGGTAAGCACTCCTGGCCAGAGCCTGCACTTTGCACCCCAATCCCCTGCCCCAGGTTAGAACCCCCTCCTGCACCCACCACTCCCTCTCAGACCCTGCACCCCCTCCACTAATATAGTAGAAATGTGTGACCCGTGCAGGGACGGCTTTAGGAAGTGCGGGGCCCAATTCGAACAGTTTTGACAGGGCCCCAGCACGGAAGACCAAAAAAAAAAAAAACACCACGTAAAAAAGCCACATGGGGCTTCACCGGGTGGTGCTCCGAATCTTCGGCGGTGCGGCACTTCGGTGCCACCAAAGATCTGGAGCGAGTGAAGGACCCGCTGCTGAAGGACCCACCACAGAAGTGCTGCCAAAGACCCAGAGCACTGCCAGGTAAGTAAAAATTAAAAAGGTGCCTCTATCCAGGGAAAAGATTCTCACTGGGCGCGGGGCCCTCTTAGGCACGGGGCCCGATTCGGGGGAATTGGTGGAATGGGCCTAAAGCCGGCCCTGGACCCGTGACAACTTACCTGAAATTGGGCCAGCTAGTAAGCGTAGGGAGGAATAATGACCCACCAGAGTTTGGCAGAAAGCAACATATTTATTGTACCGATAGCTAAGCTCAAAAGAAGGGGGAGAGGGTCACTCAAGTCCCAGACAACTTGTCTACCTGGGAGCTCTTCTGATCTCCCAGCTGTTCAAGCAGCCCATCAATTCCACAAGCAAGGGGGAAAGCCACTTCACAGGTATTGGGGGGAGGAGGGGTAAGGGAGATGTAAGACCTTTTGAACATACAGGTTCTACAGAGCATACAGATCACTGCTGCTCCCACAACAACCTCCCCGACCCACTGAAAGTTATTGCCCACCCCTTGGATAGAAGATAAAATTAAAAACTGAAGTAGATAGGGTTAGCACAAGTATTGGGGGGGGAATGTGAGCAAGGGATTCTAAAGTCATTCTGAAGTCAGAAGATACTGGATAACAGCTTTCATTTCTAATTGTAGAACCAGTTACTTTACTGTACCTGATCGATGAGCTGTCGTCTGAATGGACTGTTTTCCTCAAGGACATTTGCCCAAAGTTCTGGATCCTTTCTGCGTACCAAATAGCGAGCCTCACTCTTGAACAAAGAGTTCTCATTGCAAACCTGAAAGAGAAAAATCATGAACACATGTACAGTTAAGCAAAACACTTACAATGAGATCCCACCCAAAAACACAGTTTGGCTTTTTGACATTAATAATGAGCCACATTCAACGGACCACAGTCTCTGAATACAACTAGTTGTTGGCCATCACTAAGTGTCACACAGACTCAAGTTTGGATTCTTAACTAGCCTCTAATCTAAAAGACTCAGCAGACAGGATCTCTTGCAAAGTTATGAGCTTTTCTTGCTTTTGTCCAATAGAAAATGGACAACTTCTCATGGCAATATTTCAACTGCTGTCTGAAGCCATGAACTACACAGGCTTCTGACAAATTTCAGACCTAGAAGGGGATTCATTTTGGAGTGGAGGAAGTTTAGGTCAGTTTTATTTTATCTGAAGCCTTGACTCAGCTTCATTGTCAAGCAGCACCAGAATGTTTCTATTTTGTAAAATCTTTTTAATTTCACAGAATGTTTTCACAAGTATAAGCTTCTAAATAACTGTTTGTGGGCTACAGTTTTACCTAATGGAAACAATGTGCAGAAGTTTATCAATGATACAGCAGAGGAAGTAAATTCTCACAAAGGTTTTGTATTTTTCTACTGATTCTAACTGCAGAGTTTGTAACTTGTGACTCAATGTAACTTGGTTACATTTTATCAGCACCAGCTTCAATGGACAGCAAGGTATGTTTTGTTTTTCAAGCCATTTTAATAGGAGCCTAGAGTCCAATCCTTCCTTCCACTGCTGCTTAAGATTAGGCTGGGTACAAAGGTTAGCACTTCCTGACTTTATGTTGTAATTAAAATGGTTCTGTGATTGAAATCTGACCAGAGCTGGTCTCAAGTCATGTAAATGCAGATAGAGCCTGGTAGCCTCCCCTCCTATCAAGAGGATATGCACACAGAAGTTAGAGGTTACATTTCATTTCTATACAGTTCTCACAGCAATGAGCTACACAGGTGACAGGTGGCTGAAGTAAGATTCCCAGTTCACCCTAGGAAAGGGCCTATGCTCAGAAGAGAGCCTTTGATTCTCTCTTTTTGGGGGGGTAGGTGGGCATGCGTGGCAGGGGAGTAAAGAGAGAATCACTTTCTGTAGTAGAAAATTTGGCTGCTGGAAGACAAAAAACACCCTTTGCAGAGCACCTTGGTTAGGAGAAAGCAAGTGTACCACAGAATTCACAACCCAAGAAGGGAGCATGGAACAGTCACAATCCATGTCTGTCCACTTTCAAGAACTGAATGTGGAAAACTGTTTCTAAATAAAAACTTCACAGTAAACTACTCTTGATTCAGATACTGAATTAATCTATTAAGACCACCACTTGTGGCTATATTTTCCCTTCCACACTTCCGTAAGACAGCATGTAAGAACTGGACTCAACTGCTGCGTAGTGGACACAGCCAAGCTTTTCATGCTGAAATCATTAAATTAGTGCAGTGTAACACCTATAGGAAGAGTAATCCCTTAAGGAACCACACCACATTCCAGCAGGCAGTGATTCCAGGCTGGGACATGTTATAGAAGTGTGGACTAGAGGGTACTCCATATGCTGATACTACTCAGCTGTTTCCACCACAGACTTGGCTTGTGCACTGGAACAAGTGATCAACTGTTGACGAAGTTGAGTTTGTTGAGGCTTATGTTGACTAGTTGGCAGAAGCAATGGGAAGAGCTGGCAAGAGATGCAGGGTGGAGGGAGTCCATTCCCATTTGGGACTCTGGAAACCAAGACAATCCATCCAAGACTACTAATACTAGAATTAAATGTGTTCAGGGACCCTTTTCCAATTGCACCTGGTACATTCTTTCTACTGTGGACCCTAAGACTACTGTAATAGCTTTTATTTAGGGCTACTTAAACATAAAAGTTATGGAATGGCTGAGGTGGGATTTAACGTTACATAGCTAAACCTTACTAGTTCCAACGGGATTTTAAGTTAAGACACATAGGACTTGGCCAGTGTTAGAAAGAAAGACTCATGGTTAACATTGGTTACACCAATATTGACATTTGAAAACCCATCACCACTCAAACCTCTTAACATTAGACTACAGCAGATTTGTCAATACAAAAGCAAGTTTTGCTAACCTTGATGAGTTCAAGGTCACACTGTCCTCTCTCATAAGCAACACAGGCCAAATGAGGGTCCCTTTTTTCACAGTATTTGCCAACTACACAGCTGTCATAGTATGGGTTCTCCCGGAGAAACCGCTCAGGATTATTGTTACTGTCAATGTAAATTTTAGCCACAGCATTGTGGGTGGCAGGTTCTTCACAGCCTTCATGAATTCTCGATTCCAGCCATGGCAGCAGCAACTTGAGCCTTTTGGGGAAAATGAAGTTTGTTAAGTTTGCAGACCAAAAGTGCTATTAAAAAGTTTTCAATTCTATTCCTTAACTTGAGAGGAGTGCCAGCAAACTTCAAGGTCAAGGTTCTTCCCCAGAAAGGCTGTGGTCCCAGTATATTGGTTTTCTGGATCAAATCATTTTAACCTCAACTGATCTACAAAATAACCCATTTAAGATTAAAATGCCCATAAGCTTTTCATTGTTGAGGGACATGCACACAGACTCTGGAGTTTCTCTGATCCTTGTAAAGGAAAAAAATCTCAATAGGCAGGACAGGGGAGACACTGGAAGAAACCTAGTCATAGTTCAAATAAAGATAGTGCTCCTGGAGCCATAGGTGCTTCAAGAATGCTTGTTTAGAGTAAGATCTAACTGATTAAAGCAGTGTCAGTATACAGGTGATCTGTGCACATTAAGTCCCTCAGGAGGAGAGTTCACTTTAAAAATACTGTACTCATTTAACAAGTTCAGAGTAGGGCATATGAACATGCTATACATCAACTGGGAAACTGCTGCAAGCAAAGTGTAACGTTAAAGCAGCTGTACTGGGAGAGGACTCAGTCAGAAAAAGGACTGATAACGCAGGAAGTAGCAAGGGTAGATGAACACAAGTACATCAGAATAGTTTAAACCTAAAGTTTAAAATAGGGGAAGCGAGAGCAAAAACTTGAGGTGGGAGGAAAAAAGTTAAAAGCAGTAGGAAAAGAGCTTTACTAACTGACTTTTGGGTTAATGATTTCTGCTTAGCTTAAGGACAGATTTAACCAGACCACAGATATTTTCAGTAGGGTAAGACAGAAACAAAATGAATTTTGCAAGTGTTAAGAATGGCAAGGCTTATTAGGAGAGGAGAGTGCGATTTAGCTTTAAGTTGAAATGATATAGTGAAAGGATACTTCATGGATTTCATACTTCTAGTATTGTAGAAAGTTTGTGGACGTTTTCAGAAGATGATTTAGCAAATTCTTGCTTGCGATTAGGATTTGTGCCCAGTGGACACTTTATAGCTAGTGCACCCTGTACGAGGTTAGTTTCCTGGTCCCACTACTTACAGAAAAAAAAAATGCAGCAAAAACAAGTCCTTCAGCTGATAGAATGCTCTGTGATGGCTTTTTAGGCTTTCCTGTTAGAAAGCCTTATTTCTTTTCTTCCTTGAATTTGAGACAGTGGCACAGAGGAACCACATTGTTCCAACATTTGCAACATCTTGCCCCTTCTCCATTCCTGTTCTACTAAGCTGATCAAAGTCACTGTGTATTTTTACCTCACATTCTCCTGATGTATACTTCCATATAATAGGTACTGTTTGTTCTAGTCAAGCACTGTGTCTCAAAACTCAAGTCTAGACATAGGGCTGTTTTTCCTCCCATTACAAGGCTGAGTGATCTTCCTGTTCCCATATTCATGAATGGGACCAAAAAAAGTGAGCTATTCTCAGTTTTGAAGACTGCCATACATCGTCTGAACTATCAATGAATGCGATAGTGTGACAGCCTTGTACATGCTCTACTCATGTGTCTTTGAAATGCCACATACAGAATTCCTTTTCTTACTCAAGAGAACTGCCTCACATTACCAAGCACCATATTAATTCCTTTCATGATTTTTACTTCGATCTTTCAAAATGGGGTTGACTTAGAGCAACGGATGCAACTCCTGTATACCAAGGGGGAAGCCTTTTACTGGAGCAAAATGGAATGACTGTTTATACTAAGTACCTTTATATTCTATTCTTACCTATTTCTTTTTTCCACTTCAGCCACCAGCTCATCAGTTGAGAACTGGCCTCTAACCACCATGATCAAGTTCTTAATAACATCTTCAGAACAATCCACATCAAGAAGCCCTCCAATTACTGCTGGTATACGGCTTGGATTCACCTGGAATAAACCACCATAAGAATGGTTTCTGGACTGTGCCATAACTGGAGGGACTTAAAATTCTTTAAATGTTTAGAAATGTAGGAAACAAGCCTACTTTAATTAGTTGCCTGAAGTGTTCTTAAGTGAGACTTGCAAGTACAAGTTAATCCATCACTAAATTAGTGTTAACCAGCAATATTCTACAAAGGTCACCAAAAGACTAGTCAGTTCCTTGAGACTGACCCCTTCTCCCCTCAAAATCTAATCAGGAACATACTTTAGTGACAAAACTTCCCCAGCCTACATGCTGGGGAAGTAGCATTCCTTGGTTTCATACAGAGTGATCAATAAGCCTTAAACTGCTATAGCAATACAGAAGGGGGGGGAGGGAAGGGGAGCTCAATTAAGCAACACTTCATTGAAAACTTGGTGTTTCATTCTGCTCTATTAGCCAATAATAAGGTTTAAGTCTTATGGGGCTGAACTACAGAGCCTCAGGTAAACCAAAGCTTCCAGTATACAGGCTGGAGCCTTCCTCTGAGTTTATTCTTTAGAAGAGATTGTACTTTACCTTCTGAACATAGATCTCTATGTACTTCTGCAGGTTGTTGCGGTATAAGTAGAGAACCAGGTCATGAACAAAGTCAAATCTGTCACAAACAATGATCAGAGGAAGCTGGTCTGTGAGCTTGGCCTCCTGTATGTTTGGGGGAGGGAAATGGAAAGGAGTTGAAAAGGAAGAGAAAAAAACAGAACAAAATTCACTCTTTACATATTATGCCAGGATGTGAGCAGAGAGCCTTAACTGTTTTCCTAGTTTAGGACCAGCAAAAAGGCTACCGTTCAGAAAAATGTTGACTCTAAATTGACTGCAGTCTGATTCTTTGATACAAATATTAAAAAGCCCATTGTATATCATAGACAGCCAAATGAGGTGCACTTCCACTTTAAAAGGGCAAGGGTGTTTTTTTTTTTTGTTTGAAGTAGTGACTAGCAAATCCTGAATGCACTTAGATATCTACCTTTAGAGGTCTTGGCTGAGAGTGGATGCTCAGCACTTTGAGAGTCAGGCCCTTTAACAGGAGTCTCAAGTTGGACACCCAGAATCACTAAACCAGGGTTAAGAATCTGGAAGCCAAAAAAGTTCAAGCAAGGAAGAATATGCACCTTGGCCCAGCTGCATAAACATCACCTGCCCCCGCCCCCCCTTGTAGAATGACCAGTAAAAAGTCTGATTTGATTAATAAGGTGAGTCACTGGAAGGAATGCTTGCCTCCCCACACCTAGAGTTGGGTAAGTTTCCCCTGAAACTTGGGCAAGCATAACATGCAAACATCCTCGAGTTCTGCTAAAAAGGATCTGTGGGTTATAATGGATCACAAATTGAATATGAGTTAACTTGATGCAATGCCATTCTTGGGTGTAATGACAGGAGAGTGGCATGTAAGACATGGAGATATTTGTCCTGCTGTATTTGGCACTGGTGAAGCCTGGGCTGGAGGATAGTGCCCAAATATGGGCACTGAACTTTAGGAAAGGTGGACAAATCAGAGAAAGTCCAGGGGCAAGCAAAACTATAGTCAGTAGGTCTAGAAAACCTGGACTTAATGAGGAAAGGTTACTTTACTACTATTACTATTTTAGCCAACAGTGAGGAAAGTTACCTTGAGAAAATTCTTCACTCGTTCAGGGTTATAGCAGTTACTTTCACGGCAGATCCTTTCTACCTCCTTAATTTGACCAGTCTTACAAGCTGCCTGGATATATTTGAAGTGGACATCTGGATCCTGGCTGAAGTTCACAATAGAACCCAGGAAATAAAACAATCCTAGAAAGGAGATGTTACCTACTTATAGCTATGAACATTTAGAGTTCATCACCTAGATAAGAAGTTATATGCTTTGATAATTTAGCATGAATAAGGAAGGAAGCCACTGATAAGTGGTGAGACAGGACAGGTGAATTTTAGTCCCACAATATATAGTCTCCAAGGAAAGCTGCCAACAGGAACACTCAGACACATATGGTTGCCTTCCTCCACCCAGATAGGATGTTCTCCTGGAGACACAAAGTAACTAGGTGTCTTCTGTAAAACAGTTGCAAGCACCAGACTACAGTAAATCTAATGCGTGGTTCAAACTGAAAGGCTGAGTACTAGTACACCACTCAACTCTCCTTCCATCTCAAAAAACAGATGGAAAGCAAGTACCTCCCTCAGAACATAAGGGCATCTCACCTTCATAACTTTTAAAAGATTCAAAAAGCTCCACGAGAGACTGGGTGCCAAGCTGCTCATGGTATTTAGAAGCTACTTGCACACAGAGCTGTAGGTTTTGTCGGATGTTGGCTGATAGCATAGCACGCAGACATTCCACAGAGTCCTCAACTGACAGAGAGCCAAAGAAGTTTACAAGCCACTAAGAACAAAAAGTTAAAATGGTTTTAGTAGTTGTATACACCTCACTGAAGTTCAGCAGGGGAAGTAGTAAATTACATTCTGCATGGTTGGCAGGTGGAAACATATGTACATATCCCAGAAGTGCAACAGGAAGGAATGTGTACTTGGAAGAATTCGAGAATGACAATAGTGCTATCTATTTAAGCCTCCTAAAAGTTAATTAAGGACTCTGCTACATATGACCTCAGAGTTCATTAAGTCAAATACTCTGTGAACTGGTCTAGGGCAGTGGCTCTCAACCTTTTCAGACTACTGTGCACCTTTCAGGAGTCTGATTTGTCTTGCACACCCCAAGTTTCACCTCACTTAAAAGCTACTTGCTTCCCCAAAAAAGAAAAAATATACAGAAGTGTCGCAACACATTTACTGAAAAATTGCTGACTCATTTTACCATGTAATTATAAAATTAATTGATTGGAATATAAATATCGTACTTACATTTCAGTTTGTAGTATATAGAGCAGTATAAACAAGCCATTGTCTGTATGAAATTTTACTTTGTACTGACATAGCTATTGCTTTGTGTAGTCTGTTATAATACTAGGCAAATATCTAGGTGAGTTGCTGTACCTTGTGGAAGACCTCTGTATCTTCAGGGATATATGTACCCCTGGCTGAGAACCATGGAGCTAGGGAATTTTGTTACATGTGCTTGCAATGCTTAGTGTATTACTTTAAGCTTTCCCCCTGAAAAGGCAATTAGTTTATTGATAGGTAAACGTAACTAAATTTCTCCTGCTGTCACTTAACCCACAAAGTAAAATTCAGCTGAAACTAGTCTTACCTCAGGGTTTAAGAGGTGAGTGTGAACTACAGCTCGTTTTATATCATAGAGATCAGTGTAGTGCTCCAATGCTCTCTGCAGCAAGCCTGCCTTTTCACATAACTGAGCAATGTGAGCACGATCATAGAGCGTAAACATCTGGTTTCCAAGGATGGCATCTGCAACCTAAGAGGATACAATTTGTTGTTGAACTTTAAGCTTCAAGTTTCCACTCACAGTCAAGATGTACCTTTATCATGCGAGGAAACTACATAAAAAGGAGAGAGAGTTTCTGGGAACATTGACGACATTGAGTTACAATTAAAGTCAGTTACACTGCACTTCTACAGAGGTTTATTCTAAAATATCACTTTCCAACACCCCTACAATAGGTATCTGCATATCCACCCTTCCACTCTCCACAGTAATGCTTTGTCTCAACTATGCCTGTAACTGGAGACTGCTACCATCAAAAGTCTTGTTTTTTAAATGGCTGGAGTTCTAAAAGTTTGCTTGTTTTTTCAAGAAGGGGTGAAGGAAATGGTTAATGAGACTATTTTAAGGAGAGTAAATTGAGGAATCTTACTTGTGGTGCATGAATCAGATTCATTTCCAATAGACGTGTCTGAAGGTGTCCTTCAGTAGGACGATTATTCTTCAAAGCATCCAACAAGAAGGAAGTGCACTGCTGAATGAGACTGTTCTCCATGAATACATCTACGATCTGAAGTTGACAGTAATCAAATTGGTCATTCACCCACAAATTCTTATACAATTTTCAGTATAAAATCAGGAGTACTGCAGCCGATCCTCAAAGGAGCCATTTCACAACATATGCAGCGCCTCTTTGTAACTCCCTTGTTAAGTTATATTAAAGCTTCCAGCATCGTACTACTACAGTACAAGTGTTTCTACTAACATTTTACCTTTTGACAGTGTTCTCAAACTGACTTACCTTAAAATGTTTTTATTCACTATATCAGGGAGATTTCAGACTTGTACTGTTAGTGTCTGATTTTGATGACAGAGGTCATTTTGGCTCATGTGTCAGACAACTATTTAGTAACCAGTAAGTGAAGCAAATCTGACAGATTCACGTACAAGTTATAGTCTATTTATGAAGTAGACTACTATTTCCCTAGAGAAAAAGGATTTCAATATCAAGCGTCCATTTGTTTTACAATAAAAACCTCAAAAAAAAAAAAGTTATCTAGATCAGTCTTTGGGGACTAGTTTACCCACTGAATGGAAGTCTCTCTGTTCTCCCCCACAATTAGGGCTAACAGCAGCAGCCTTCCTGACTCTGCTATGCTGATGGAGACTGCTAAGCTTCAAACTTGCTATGTAGGAGGTGCTGTTCTCCTTGTGAAAGTCAAGAAGATCTGCAGAACTCTAACTTCAGAATTGGCTGTAGATTGTTTGGTAGTTGGGTTAGCAGATCAACAGCATGCCAGATTACAGGAAGTATTACTTGAGACACTGTGTGGCCATAGAACAGCCCAGTCAAGGTAATTCAAATACTGATACAGCAAAGTTCACTGGATTTGACTTTATTTTACAAAACACACCATTAGTTTTAGCTGGTACTACATGTCCATTAAACCATGTCCTTACCAGTTGCAAGTTTTTACCTGGTTAATATTAGCCAGGGGCTCCTCATCCTGCACCAACATCTGAGAGAACTGTAGTCCCTGTTCTGGGCTGACTCTCATCACGCTTCTCAATAAGAAGATCCAGTCTGGTGTATAGCCAACCTAGAACAATTACACAATCTTAGCAGTCAAAGCTCCCTGGAAATGCTTAGGAATTTACAAGCATTTTGCTCACAAGTTCATAGTTTAGTTCAGTGAAACTGCTGCAGATATGTTTATTCCCAGCACAATGCAACCTACTCACACAAAAGACTATCCCATCCCAAGCTGTGAAAATGGTGAGTTTAAAAAGTGTTCACATACACTGATAATTTAAGATCTAGGGCTATTCTACATGGTTATGTTTCCAGCCAGGGAAGAGACATACTCAGTTTCTACACTTGAAGACTAGTTTATGGGGAATGCTTTAGACCAACTGCTGTCCAAAGTTTAAGGTGAGGAGACAAAGGACAAGCAAGTTACTGTATTTGTGATCACACAAATGAAACTGCAGATATTATCTTTCAAGTTCAGTCTCCATTATATGGCTGGTCTAAGACCACGTTCTCCAGTGTTCCAAAATTGAGAGTTTTGCAAGTTCAGATTCTTTATGGGCTAAGCTGAGGCTTAGTTCTGCTACAGGACAAAAAACTGCATCATGGTTCACTTAGAAATGAGTGTCATGACATGAAAAATTGAGCAAGCCAGCACTCAACTGATCATCAGTTTTACAGACTCTGGAATGTTTAAGGCCTTGTCTTATCTCATGGAAGATACCCAGAGTATGTACAGGTTAGAGTACTGCACACAGATGTGTACTAGGAGTCTAGCAGTAGAGAGGTATTACACCATCTTACACCTTTAACAAACATTTACCTTTTTGGCATAGAGCACTATTTTCTGGAATTGACCAGTTTCTGCAAAGCACTGAATGACTTTGTTTGGCACATTAGCACGAAGGTAAACACTGAGTGCAAGGGTTGGATCGGCTGTCTTTACCAGGTCTCCTAGCTCCTCAGAGCACTCCAGCTGAAAGCAGAAGTAGCATTTGATGATCAGGCAGAACAGAGAAGAGATAGTTGGTTCATCTCCACTAAGTACATAAACATGTAGCAATCTACCGGCACAATTCATACTACAGCATTAAGTTTAACCAAAACATTTGCCTACCTTATCTTCCTTCAGCCATTTCTCCAGGAGCTGCTTGCGTCCTTGTTGCAGGACAGGACGGCAGAGTTCTAAAGACTCAAATTTGTTAAGTTGTCCTTGATCAAGCAAGATACCAAAGTACTGCAGCAAGGGAGAGGCCTGCCCAGGCTGGGCTGGTACACTCTGGAACTTCCTGATAGTATCACTGGTACGTAGGATTCCCTGAAAGATACCGGGAAGGGGAAGAGACCCAAGATTTTCAAAAAAGGGTTTTAGTTACATCCATTTGAATAATCCTTGCCTTTTTCTGTACCTGAACTATTCGTGTAGTAGCCAACTCAAAACATGCTGATGTCTTGGGTATTTTTAATTTGCAATCAGTTCTTTGATCCAACAAGAGCAGCTTTTAAATTAAGCCCTTCTCTGTATACTATGCCCAACCTAGAATGCAGCTGTTAGTGAAATGCTATTCCTCTTTTGCAGGGTCCGCAACAAGCTAGATTCTTCAACCAGAAATTTATCTTTACCAGTTTATTCTTTGTACATCAAGTTTAACTCAAAGATGATAATCTGGTTAAGATAAAGACACATTTGACTGAAAGTGCAGTAACTGCCAAGTAGCAGAGTTAGTTGTGTATTTAGAGTGTTACAATAAGCAACACCTTTAATCCTTAGTCTTCATCTTTGAAAGCACTCACCTTTGGTGCAGATGCTGCCACTTTAGCAGCTTCTGCATAGCTTCCTTGTGCAAAGAGTGTATTGAACTTTCTGGCAAACAGTTCCTCTGCCCCAGCCAGGTTACTGCGGATAGCCATACGCAGACCCAGGTCTGGATTCTGGAGAACGTTTGTAGCATAGTTCACAATGTTATCTTCTTCAACACAAACCGAAAGCACCTGAAAAAGGGATAAAAAAGCCTTAACAGGAGCATCCTGCTGAAAACAGCACTCAAAGAAATAGAGCAAAGGAATTAAGAGTCCAAGAAACTCAATAAAGCAGATAAAGCTATAGTTCTTCTACTGCTGTTGTTTTGGGTCTTAGACCTCAGCTTGTCAGTCTACCCACTGTCTAGCCAGTGAAACATATGAGGGCAATCATATCACATTGTTTCTCCCTACTAGTCTAAAGTTTTGTATGCCTTAAGGCTATAAGCTCTTTGAGGAAAGGGCCATCTGTTGTTTGTACAGTGCCTATCACAACTGGGCTGAGGCCTCTAGTATTACAGATTGCAGCATGTAATGCTAATCTGAAGTTTGCTGAGTGCCTAATGGCTCACTTTGAGGTATTAATTGCTGGCATATCTTAATATATCCAATAATCCACAACATTATAGTGGCAAATAAGTGTTAAAACCATTTTAGGTGCTAGATTTCCAGTAAGATTCAATTAAAAGAAATTTTACATCTTAAATCTGGAGATGCATGTTCTCTAAGCAGCTATTCAGTGGCACACCTTTTGCACATTAAAGAGTAACTTTTCCATTCCAAGTACATGCTAGTCGGCAGCTAAGTGTCTTGGATCGTGATAACGATTTTCTACATGCATTACACATGGTCTAAATACAGTCAACTGAAGTCACAGCAAGTTTCCTTGCCATTTCCCATCAGACTAAAAGGACAGGAAGGGCTGAGAAGTTATTGTCACACCACTACAAGAAATAAGTGGCTGGATACAGGGAAGACAGTCATTGCATTCACTAAACAATGAACAAACCATGACAACCTTGAGCTGCCTGCCATATGCACTGTAGTTGCCTTGTAAACACTTTTGCTCAAAACTAGGAGAGCAGTTTACCCAAGGTCAGTAAGGAATTGTGCGAACAGAATGTCCTCCTGCGTGTTCCTCCTTACACTACAACACATTACTGCACACTTTTCCCTGTATAGTTGTGGCAGTGTAAATCTTTGGCATATTGTTATCTAAAGTAGTATGGTACTCTTGATTAGATTATGGTACTGACGATGCCTTTAGTTGTCCTGCACAGAAGTCACTAGGGTATTCCTATGCTCAGTTAGAACCTCAATAACAGATGAGCTCAATTTACCTGTCCTTTTTTATTCACACCAATAATGCCAGAGGAAGGTTCATGAGGAGCAGTTACAAAGATTGTGTCAGCACTAATACGGTTCATGTAAATACACACTCCAGATTCCAAGTCATACATGTGAATGTACCCATACTTTGTGATCAGGTAGATAACACCATGCTTAGTTCCAATCTGCCAAAAGGGAAAGACAATTAGGAATATTTCAATATAGTTTAAGTGAGCTGTCAAAATACAGGCTACTAGACACTTAAGGCAGTGCTGTGTAGCAGCAGAATATTCTCACTACACTGTTTAGTTGGCAAAAAGGTGAGGATGCAGCTGTAAGCTCTTAGGTTGCAAGGAAGGAGTGTAACAATCCTGTTGGTCACTTACAGAGCTGCAATTCCATACTAGTGGCAGGTAGAAGATATTGGTCTCCAGAGTAGAAGTTAGCCATGCATGGGATATGTTAAGCTATAATATCTGCATTAACTGAAGCTGTTATGTGAAAACTAGTGCTACACTCCCATTGTTCTTTTCTAGGAAAGCCAGCCAGATTTGAATAGCTAGAGAAGTCCATCAACTAACCTAAAAATGTCAATGTAGTTATAAAATTATCCAAGTCTCACTTTTAGACAAATTCAACTGAAACATGTTAAGCAGTGGTGTTGAGAGATGGCTTTACGACAGAAGCCTCAACTGGAAGTAAAGTCACCAGTATACAACTGCTCGTGAAATTTTTTTAATCCACTAATACTATTAGGTCAGGAGGCAGCTGTCTACTGTTACCTAAGGTCATAGAGCCAAAATTGCTCATCACCTGAAATTAAACAGGTATCTTCTGCTAAAATTAGACTATTATACTAGCTAGCAATTTCACATTTATGGACAGCCAAAGATGTTATTTTAGCACTTTTGCCTCTGAACACAGTAGTTTTCCACTATACTTTGCAAATCTGATCAGTTACAAGATGACTGACTCCCCTTATGCAAGTTCTCAAATCAAGATTGGGAGACATGGCTTGACCAAGGAGAAAGTCTGTCAGAGCCAGAATTAGGCTTCTGCAGTTCTTATTCCCAGCTCTATCCCTAAGTTAGAAAACTACAACTCATTTCAGCAGACTTTAATAGTATGTTTGTATTTGGACAGATAGGAGAATTTCTGAAATAGAATGCTCATGTGTAACAGCAACTTAAGTTTGTATCCAGTGAGATGCTTTTTATTGCTAGTTCAATTTTAACAGAAGGGGGTTGGAAGCAGTTTTGGAGTACTAAATTTGAGAAGTATGACCTATGTAGGGTGGTCTTCCCTGTGCTGCACTTTGGATATCTCTGCCTTTAGAGTGAGCTATGCTTCCAGCATTGGCTGTTATGGAAGAATAAAATACATGGCTGATTTGACAGCAGCATCTACAAAGCAATGGTAGAGAGTCACTCTTTACAAGAAAGGCTCTGACTGATACTATTTAACTCAGTTAAGTGAGGTTTATGATTCCTAAAGGACTCAGTTCATAAAAATGGAGATTTAGATTTTCCACATAGACTTTGACATTTCAGCCAAAAAAATCTTGATAAAGAGTGTTTGGTCAAAGTCAGTTCTCATTTTGGTCCAAAAATTCTCTTGTTTTCAGGAGACTGTTCTTGCTTTCAAATGCCCTAAACTTTTTTCCCTCTCCCATGGGAAATTCAGAGTGTTGGCATTTTTTCGTCAGCTGTCTCTATGTGCAAGTCTACATAAAAAAAAGTGGCTATCACCACTGAACACATGGCCTGAAGTGACTGCACCTTCTTGGATCAGGAATAAGAACAGAGGTCACTTATTCTAGGATTCTATTCAGAGATGTGCCATATCCATAATATCCACATATCCTCCACCACATAGAGTATGTGAAATGCAATTATACATGCCTACGTTGGCCAGTTCATGAGCAGCTTGACATGGGTTTAGTGTGCACTCTTGTATACATTACCTGCATTGCCACAGGGAAGTCTGTCTGAGCCTCCGGAGGGAAAAACACATCAACAGCTTTCTTTACAAAGGGCTGGTTTCCAGTAGCAGGTTGACCTACTTCTATTATATGCAGCTGAGAAGGAATTGCATGTCACCAAGACAAAAAGTTTGTAAGCAAAATCCTGCTAAGAAACAAGTTGATCCCCTATCCAACCAATGCTTCCCAAAAAGGCTACAGCCCAGGCAATTAACTGTTTCAACACCTTTTATGCAACTTACCCATGAAGATTCAGCCAATATTCATGATTCTAGAACTCTAGAGTTGTTTTAATAAAAGCTTTTAAAGAGGGAGAGAACCTCTGCTTTTAACAAAAACTCTTACTTTCCAAATCATTTGTCATAAAGCACTGCCCAGACACTTTAAGTGCACTAGCCTTGTTCTAGAACACGATCGCTGCCATCTCTTGGATTAGGCAGTTTCCAGTTGTACTCAATCTTGAACAGTTCAGTATAAGAGCAAAAAGGTTTGCCAATGGACAGATTGTCAAGATTTTAGTCCAAACAAGTTGTCTTTTCAGGGATGTTTCATCTTGTAAGAAGCTATTGAAATATTATTCAACCCATTAAAACCAAGTAGTTATTCTCCACACTACAGGACAGCTTAGCAAGTGTGGCACATCTATTGTATTTTGTGATCTTTTAGATCAGACCTCCATCAACTTTTAAAATTTAAGGTACAAGAATCTAACTTCTTCAGAGTCAATACTTCAGACTCAGTTAGGCTTTAACTTTTCCACAAGGTTGCTATATTATTATAATTGCCATCAATTTAAGGGCTACAAGAGGCAGAGTGAGCTTGTTCAGTGAGAACCATGCTACAAGACGTAATAGAGCTTTATTCAGATTGAGAGTCAAGGCACCTTTAGACTCAGGTATTTCACTGCCTTCAATATTTACATTAATTTTATGACTTTCCTTAGAAAAGGCAGAAGATTACTTCACAGTAAAACAAAGCCTTGACTGAACAAAACAGCACCCACTTTTTTAAAGCCACCATTCCTCAAAAAACAAGGGGTCAACTCTTTGATTTCATCAGTGCAATCCTACTCAAGTCAACTGCATTAAATTAACACAATTAGAAGTTTAACAACTGATCTTAATTTGTAAAGCTTCTAGTGTTAACTGAAAGATTTAAGGTTACTGATAATTTACATTAGCTTGAAAGTGGTCAGTATGGTTTATAGATTTTACCTTGCCTCCTGCAGGGCTCCTTACAGCGAAACAGAAGAGTGTGGAAGGCTTGGAGTTTCCTTCAATTTTGAATTCTGCAAAGGCTGCTGCATGACCCTCTATAGGTTGGGAAACCTTTCTATCAACTGAGTACAATTGCATTGCACCAACCACACGATTTTGCTAATGATATGAGCAGAGGGGAGTGGGAGGGGAAGAGGGAGAAAAAAAAAGTTTAAGCTGACTTCTCCAAGTACTTAAGAGTTGCATATGCATCAAGAGCATAGGAATTGAACCACTAACTTTCAGAACAGAGAATCAAAAAGTCTATTTTTACTATGCTGTACATCCTTCTGAAAGGAAAGGCTAGAGAACATTTTTATGGAAAAAGGTCCCCCAACTACTGCAGAACACTCTTGAAATAAGGGTTAAGTTTTGTTAAACAGAAGGAACTACAGTTAGTATGAAATGAAAACAAGTGCTTGTTCCAACAAGTGCTTTGTCCTATTTTCCTGCACTGTCCTCAGATTTATACCTGCATTATGAATACACTTTTCCTGTATACTATTCTGAAGAGTCCCTTACCTGGGCTGAAATTCCTATTAGGAGTAACCATTTTTGGTGTTCATCTGTCCTGTAGTTGATGATTTGGCAGCCTGCAAGACTAGCATGCCTGTCAAACATCTTTTGAGGCTGAGATTCTCCCTCCATGCTCCAATGAAAGACTGCTGTCTCTGTCACCAAGGCAACTGTGTTTACCGATATCCACTTCCAGAAGATCACTTCCTCTGCCATAGTATGGGCTTTCATTTTACTTTTCATCTCAATGTTAAAGATCTGAAGTGTCTTCCCTGCTGGTGTGGGAGATACAAAAAGAATCACAGACCTCTGGACATTAAATTATACTCAGCCCTATAATTTGCATGTATTGGGAGGCATGCTTAGAATGTTTAACTGCAATAAGCTAGTTTTCCAGTTTAAACATTCCAATAAAGATGAGTAGAACAAAGATAGGACAGAACTACAGCAACTTAACATAATGACTTCAGCTACAGTTTACGCCAATTCAATGACCTTGTAAAAACAGATGCTGTACCACACAGATTTAACATTAAATTTCTGCACAGGCAATAAACACTTTGACAACATGTTTTGCACTATTTAACATGCATTAAATATAAAAGTTTCCTCTTTATTTGGTCCTAGAGAAGGGAGTCAATGGAGACAGACAAGTCCTGACTTATGAGGTAAGACTGGGCTGATCAGGTAACACTTTACTCCAAGTCACAAGTAACTGCCTCATCAAGATTAAACTTGAGTCAAGTGCCTACAGCTACACAGATATTAACTTACACCCCTTTGTGTGTGCATATTTCCTTTTGAGTGTAGTATAATCATCAGTGAGCAAGTAGCACTGGCATATCAAACTGACTATCTTGATAAGTGGTTCAATAGTAAAATTACAGATCAAAGATAGGTCATACTTCATAATCTCTAGTGAAAGTATGTAAAGCATTCCAATCAGCATGCCTCTGCTTATTTTAGTATTTGTTAGCTGACATTTGGAAAGTTCAAAGTTTACAGTAGTGTCAGAACCTAACATCTGCTTCAAAGGAATCTTACTTTAAGACAAGCTAGACAGGCTCTCCACATGCCATTTAAATGGCCTAATTAAATATACCCAGTTCCTCCAATTTATATACTACACTAGTGTCTGTCCATATTCCCACTTAAGAGGAAAAAAGTTACAGGTTCTGTAGTCACTTACACCTTCCCTTGTTTATGGAGCAGAGCTGCCTCTGCAAAAGTATCTGTTGTTTATAAGGGCATGTCTACATTTACCTCTGAAGCAACTGATCACTCCAGGGATCAATTTACCACGTCTAGTGAAGATGCGATAAACTGACCACCGAGCACTCTCCCCTCGCCTCCAGTACTCCACTGGAGTGAAAAAAAAGCATAGGTGGAGTCAACAGGGGAGCATCAGCAGTCGGCCTACCGCAGTGAAGACATTGTGGTAAGTAGATTTAAGTACATTGACAGCAACTATGTTATTCACGTAGCTGAAGTTGAGTAACTTAGATCGATTCCCCACAGTGTAGACCAGGCCTTAGAGAGCACAATAGTTGGATAGGCTGCAATTAGCAGTTTAGAGTGCAAATATTTTAGCTTCCACCAAGCAAGAACAAAAGAAAAAACTATTACCAGTTTAGGGGACAACATTTCTAGAGATAGATCTACCACGCTGAATAGATGGTGAGGGGCTTTGATTTTTATGAAAATGCCTTGCTACCTTCCATGCAGAAGCCCTGTAAGCTTAGTTTTAACTTCATTCCTTTCATCCAAGGATAGCCAAATGAGAATTAATTTAATATTGTTTTAATTCCTAATGGCCTAGCCTGACTTGCAGTGGTTAGATATGATTATGGAGCTGCAAGCTGAATCCCATTTCAATAAAAGGGTTAGTAATATTTAACTATGATATTAGCTAGTAGGCAGCAATTAAATAGTAATTTAAGTAGAGATTTTCCTTTTATATGTGGGTTGGGAAAGAGTCAACTGCATCCTGGAGCCAAGATGGCATTGTCTAAAGATATGACTATTGCATGAGTGTGGGTCTCTTGGGAACAGAATACCAGGTAGGACTATCCAGAAACTAGCAGTTATAGTTTAAATAACTGGTTGAGTTATTTTTCCCAAAAAGGGTAAAGTGGACTTCCCTTTAATGAAGCAGATCACAGAAGATTCCAGAAACAAACAAATGGCAGCTTGTAATTGACAAAGCACCCCAACCATCTAGAAGGGAAGGAATTTGAAAGAATATTGTCAAAACAAGGCATTACCCAGAGAGACTTGCCCTAACTTTACACTACAAAGCTTGAAGATTTGTTTCAAAGCCTTCTGCATAGCTACATACTGAAAGCCCTACACATGACACTAAGATGGAGTTAGCTTAAGTAACTATATCACTGAAGATATCAGAAGCCATATGATTAGAGATTTCAGGCAGCAGGACACTGCTACATTATCTTCTGTATATGTATGTTAGAGACCTCCCCTGGCAGAAGCTGCTAAGTGATTATGAAAGCATCCTACTCTCACCAGCCCCCTCTGGAAATTTTAGTTTCCCATTTAGGAGGGCTACAGAGATTTATGAATTGCTATAGCCTCAACTGAAGATATTAGCAGGATTAAGGCAAGCTAATTTTGATCAGAGTCTTGATGTATGGTGTATATAAAGGAAGGACACCCAGACTTTGTCTGCGCTTTTAAGTTTCCAGCTCAAGTCATCCTGGCATCACTATTTCAGAATGGAGGATCTGAATCAGCTATGCCTAAGTGTATATTTAATGTCTACTTCTAGAAGCAATTCTAATTACTGTGCTCTCACATTTGAAACAGTACTTGTTTTAGAAGTGCAGACTACTCAGCTAATTGATCCCTGGCTCTGATGGACAAGATGAGCAGTGACAAGAATGTTATTTCTTAAAATAAAATTCAGACCTTCAGTATATAGTTTTCTTTCATAGACCCTAATCACCAGGTAAACTTCTTTAGGAGAGCCTTCTCTTATGTCCAGCACTGCATTAAGGGGCAGGTTGTAGTATGGTATTATAGTTTATCTATTAGCCAAGTAACATTTATTGGAATGGTTAATATTCTGCTATAAAGGAGTTAGGGTAGAGGCAAGTGTCATCACAAGATTTTTGATCTTCTACCTCAATATCCCCATTAGCTTATTTTAAGACTTGCAACGGATAGTATCCTCAAAAGGATTAGGCCCAAACTCAAGTTTTAAACATTAAGCAATATAAAAAACAAGCCCACAGTGGAATTCAGTTGCACTTTCAGTGCAAGTCTGAATTTCCTTAGTCTACTTATAGGAAAAGTTCTCTATTAGAGGTGGAAAAGTGTAAAATTTCTTTAAGACTAGAGCACGAAATTGCATTTTTACATTCCCATGATTAATGTATGGAAATGTGGTCTGAAAACACTGCATTCCCCACTCGTTTTGTGCTTTTGTGGTACAGAACATAGCAAGAGAAATAAATACATGGGTACAAGGACAAAAACAGTGTCATACTTTGAACACTAGGGGAATGCTACATGCAATCCAGAAATGCAATTTTTATGTATACCACACCCCGTAATAGTAGTTACTTTTAGAAATATATTTCCCATTGGAGATTGAGATTGTATATTCTGTTGCTCATAATTTGAGCATTAATGAGCAACTCTCAGTCATGGTGCATACTTTTATAAAAAAGGTACAATATGTAACAGCTTACACTGCCGTCTTCACAATCCATCAGCAGGGAAAGTTTGGCTTGCTCCACCCTTTAGCCAGGCAGCCAAGTATTAAATGCTAGAGTCTCTGATCTAGTCAATATTTTTGGGAAACTGGAGTTTTATGAAAGAAAGTCACATTGTTGTAATTCCATAATATATACCATTGTCCAAGGACAGCTAAGCAAGTGACAGTATCCCTGGTCTTTAAACACCCCTTGTCTCCCCTCTTTTACCCACATCCATTCTGGAGATACTGCATCTGCTGTGTCACCCCACAGGTTTGTGGGACCTTGACAAACATTTTTATTTAGTACACTGACACCACAGTCTAATGACATCTCTGGGAAGACTACATTAGCTCATTCACACTGCAGTAGCAGAACAATATTGCTTTTGACTAAATCTAATGTTGGTAAAAATAAAGCTAGATTGTTAGAAGCTGGATGACACTAAACCCATTTTCTAGTTAGTAGGTTAGTTTCAGATCAGGGCAGGCTAACAGTTTTCCATTTAAGTGCTGGATGAAGTTTTACTAGTACACAGGATGCACTTTCCGTGCCAATAGGTTGCTTTACAGGGGGTCCAAGATTATGATTAAGGAAAGCGGATGCCAAACACTGTGGTACTAAACCTCAAGGGAATATCAATTAAGAGATTACGTGTATTGTTCAGCACCTCTGCCCACCTCTCGTACATTGAGGCTGTTCATAGCAGTCTGAAGGAAATACATGCAACAGCTGAAATACAATTTGAGTTGGAATCAAAACATTGACTATTTACTAAAAAAGCCTTGACCTCAAGTCTAGGCTGATTAGAAAACATAGAACCTATTCCAGTTTTCAAACTAGATTTTAGACAAATTTCTTGGACCCCTAGATAATAACACCATGACTTTTCAGACTAATAGCACATTTAGGCAGAAATGACTGGCACACAAGACATCATGCTAGCAAAGGTCTCTCATAAAAGTATTGCAACTCAGTTTTGCCTATCAACTGTACTATAATTATATAAATATTGTCTTTAGTTGGTACAGTCAATAGTCAAAGCAACCAAATGGTCAATGGCACATCAATAAAGGGAGAAGGTTTTCTTCCCGATACAGTTACTAAGTTCAGGATTCAAATTCCCAATTATCTGTAAAGTAAAAAAGGATAGCAAATGGCTATTGTAAATATTTCAGTACTTTATGAGATTAGACCATTTTGTACCACTAAAACATGAAATGTCAGGACAAGTTAACTCACCATCTGTTTAAGACAAGAATGCAGGAAGAAAAGTACACAGTCAGTAAGAGTGAAGCATTTCTTTCAAGATTAAACACCAACTAGCTTGCAAGTTATTCTGTTTTTCTGAAATGCTGGGAAGCCTTTATTCCATGGTGCTCAAGTAGCTCATGAAATGGTACCCAGAAAGCCAAAAACAACATCACAAAAACAAACATTTTCCAAGTGTTTATTATATATGCTGCATTCAAAAGTTTTAGCACCAGAGACAATTTCCACTTTAAGTCTTGTGACTTTTCAACTTAAGTATAAAATGTCTATTTAGACAAATATTTCAGCTTACAATAAGCTACTGGCTATCCTTATGTGACTTTAACATTAACATCTTTCTAGACACATTTTAAGTATCTTCTATTTAGACTTAGATTACATTTTAAGAAGCTGTACAGTGGCCTTCATTCTCACATTTATTACCCTGCAACAGTAGTCTGATGTGTTCTCTATACATGTTCTGAGAAGTTCACTCAGCATGCTGATCTTGGCACTTAAGTCTTTTCAAAGACCTTTTCAGCAAATTTGTTTAAATAGGAGAGTCTAAAGTTTATGGACTCTCCATATCCCTCCCAGTTTCAGAATGGAATGCAGTCATGCATTCCTACAGGGGTTTGGCTTACTACCACTCTGTTTTGGATTTAAGAGGTTGAGCTGAGCTTGTGTACAAAGAGTGGATACTATAATCACGACCATACAGTCAAGAAACGTATGAGAAACTCAAGTCCTGTGTAAAAGTAAGTTTCACTACAGACTCAGAGCTGCCTTTTGGCTGAATGTTGCCATATATATGTTTGGTTGCATGTTAGATATTACTGAAAACGGCATCAACTCACCTTTCAGAGCAATGACTTTAGAAGCAGGATTCATGATTGCACTTTCTGCAGAAATTGGACGTCTGATGGGTGTAGTTGGATCACTCATATCAATTATCACAACCTGTGCTTGTTCCCCTACTTTCTCTCTGATGCAGATGAATTTATCAGATTCCATTGTTAGGGTGCTGAATCCAATGTTCGCTGGGTTAATTCCCAGGTTTTGGAGCTAAACAAAAAGAAAGTTGTTTATGCTTAGACAAGTATTTGTTTAATAAGTTGATGGCTTGTATAAGCTTCTCTGGAACGGAGGCATTTCTCCTTACTCAAAGAATCTGAATGCAAGCACAAACTAAACAAACAGAACACTGGATATAGCAGGTTGAAGAGCATCCCCAGTAGAAAGTGTAGTTTTGTTAGTCTTTCCAATGGGAAAAGGCTGACCAAACCCCACTTCAAAAAAGGATTTTTTAAAAAGTGAGTAATCTAAATTTGTTTCACTGTTTTTGCTATTTTGATTTTTTCCATCCCAATTTGAGATAAAAAGATTGAGATGCTGGGATTTTGAGACATTTTAAAGAACAGTTCTATTGGATAATATGAACCAAGTCACCAGATGTTTGGTAGTAATAGCTCAGTATTTTTAATTGGACTATGATTGTGCAATAGGTAATTGTCAGTGTACCATGTCTGACGTTCTCCAATACAATACTCAGACACACTACTTCCTTCCCTAGATCTGAAGAGCTCCGTTTAGCTCAAAAGCTTGTAATTCCACCAACAGAAGTTGGCCCAATAAATGATACCTCCACCTACCTTATCTCATTCTCTTATTTATACAGTATTCTATACATATCAAAGTCCAAAACAAAGCAACTCCAACAAAAGAACAGAAGCAGCTACACTAAGTGTCAAGTTGCATGATCTTAGTTCAGGATTTAGAAACTGGGATAAAATGTTAGTTAAGATGATGCAGTCTCACCTGTAAGCTATAGGCATTAAAGTAGGATACAGCCTAGTTAATGGAGACCTTCTACTAGCAGCTTGATAACAGAGCTAATAGTGCAATACTCTTGTGTACAGAAGGTCCATCCTTGATTAGATTTTGGGGACTGGCCCATATCAAGGAAGTAACATTAGTATGACGAGTAAAGTTCCTACTAGCAGAGAGCCGTCATGTAGCTTTAGAGTATTCCAGGAAAAGACTTTGGTACTAGGCTCCTTGTTACCAGAATGACAAATATGAAGGTGCTGAGAAGAGCAACAGAAGATGAATTGGAGAGACTTCTCAACAAGCAAAGGAGATAATACAAATTACTGAATATTCAAAGTGGAACTTTAGAGTGGTAAAGATATAAGGTAGTACAAGAACAGGATTAAGCCAAAGGGAAGTTTCAACTGGAGTTAGAGACTACTTAAATTCCTCCCCCGCCCTTCACCCCATCACTGATGAATCTAAGGGCATTAGAAGTCTCAGAACTTCTATTTCAACCTAGACTGAATAATGCACTTGGAACTGCACTGTATCTGGGCAAGACTGAATCACTGTCAATCAATGGACTGTGTCTGAGGCAAGATCTGTGTGCTTCAGGAAAGTCCTAGTCTAAGGCCTGGTCTACACTGCATGGGGGGACAGATTTAAGTTATGCAACTTCAGCTACACGAACAACATAGATGAAGTAGACGTACTAAGACCTATGCACTGCCGTGCCTTCACTGCGGTGAGCTGACTGCTGCCCTTCCCTGTTGACTCTGCCTGCATCTCTCACAGTGGAGGAGTACAGGAGTCGACAGGAGACTGTGGGATGTGTGTGTATTGGATTTATTGCATCTAGTCTAGATGCGATAAATCAACCCCTGCTGGATCAATCACTACCCACCAGGTAGTGTAGACATACCCTAAGTCTGAAGAAAGGAATAGCTGCTCACTCCTGCTGCACCCCCCTCCCCCACACCCCTATTAATTTTTAGGCAAGTATTAGCCAGGCTCTGAAGTTAAGTTACTAAACACAGGTGACAACTGCTTGTGTCACTGAAATTCAGTTATGCCCAGCTCTGGTTTAGTTTGAGAACATCCATAAACACCTCCACTGGGGAAAGAATCAAATCCAGAAAAGCAATAACTGCAGTCATTCTGGTCAGTTACTCGACTTCCATACTAATTCATCACCATGCTACTTAGTCTCCTATCACTCAAGTAAAGTACATAACTTAAGATCTTCTGTCATCTCTAGATAGACAACCTATCTTCTACTTAGAAAGTTGAACCTAGAGGCTGGGAGCCAAGAACTAGCGATGGCTTGGTTAAAAAAATTCCAATTTCAGCAGCTGTCCAAGCAGAGCAGAAAGCACCACCTAGAAATAATGTTTATCAGTCATGGCGGAAAGGAGCCATTTTGATACTATATTTAATATTCTTTTTATGGTTCTCAGTCTAATGACTGATTACTATAAACTTTAAACATCTCCTGTAGATTTTAGCCCTTTGGGGTTAGTTTAGAATTGGATTCCTTCTGGGGTTTTTTGGGTTTTTTTTTTTTTTTAATTTCAGAGGCCTTTTTTTGGGAGAGGTAGCCTTAAGCAAATTCTAATTTTCATGAAAACGTAAATAGTCAAACTCAGACAGAGCCAAATGCTTCTACGTGTAGCAAACTGCAAGCCTCACTGTCTCAACTAGTAGCTTCATTTATGGAGTTTTTTAATCTTATATTAGTTTAGTTGAAGCTTTTAAGAGATTAGCAATGATTCCCTTTCTGACTGAGAGTGACACTAACACCCCATTCTGATTGTACAAGAAGTGAATAAAAACTGCCCTAGAGCCAAAACACCAGGGACATGACAACTGACATTAAAAGCACTGCTGGAATGGATTGGAATAAAGGTAAGACTAAAAAGTCACCAAGGCAAAGCACAGGTCATACTGTTGGTGTCATGTACATGCTACTAAATGTTTTTATCAGGTTGATCAGAGCTGGCTACAACTGAAATGAGACGCTCACTAAGCCATACATTAGGTATGTAATTGATAACATATTACATTTGTTGTTGATGGTCCAGTCCTCTTAGCTGAGATCTCTAAAGATCCCTCAGGGATCACTTCTGTACTCCCTATTACTACATTGTTACTAATGCAATGCTGAAATGCACTGCTGTAATTCTGGGCTAGTCCTGACAGACCCATGTTTGCTTCAAAAAGACTGAAAATGTAAAGCAGAAAGCAAACAGGTGTGAAGACATCTGGGAAGTCACTGAGACAAAAATGGTACTAGTGGCAATTCAAGGGAGGACCCTCCCACATCCCATGCTGTATATGAAAGCATATTATCTAAATATGTCCAGGTAACAAGCTAACATGTGCATTGTGAGTCTTTAATTCAAAAAGGTGTTCATGCTGTGTTTAAGCACTGGAAGCCTCTTCACTATGGTGTTTTGGAAGTTAAGAGCTGTGAAAGTAGATACTTGAATAAATACATAAATTTTATGCTAAAGTCAGATTTCAGGATTCTGAATGATAAGTTTTGATAAGAGTTCTAACTGTGTATACAGTCAGTATACTTTGCCAAGTACAAGACTGCCATTTACAATAAGCCCCCAGTGTAATATGCCAAGGCCACTTTGCTACCTGTAGTAGAGATTTATAGCATTAATTATCTGAATTTTATATTTCCAATTCACATAATACTTCAAAGGCTTATTGTAAGGAGTGGTGTTTGAAGTACATGAAGTGTAAAGTATTACCACCCTTTAATAAACAGTGAAGTTACATAACATGCCCAAGGCCACAAGTGAACACAAGGCAGGGATTCGGACTCAGGAGTTCTGCTCCTAGTCACATGCTCTGACTTGGGGCTGTGCTCCCCTAGTGTATAAGGAGTGAGAGGGAAGGAATCATTTGTCATTCTATATAAATATCCAGTTAAGCACTTCCTTCATTTATAGATTACGTACAAATAGTTTCACACAGAATCTCCAAGACACATACGCTTATTTGGAAGTAATAGTGTATATTCTCTTGGGCATTTTACCTCAAGCCTCCATATTGAGCCATACCAAAAGAGTTTAGGCCAAGCCACGTGTCAGCTTTAAAGAGGGGAAGAACCTGTTTTGCTTGGACTTCATTTCTTACTTCTATAATGTTCACTGTAGTAGTAAACCAGCACTGAACTTCATGTCTCCTATAATCTCCTTCTCCCCATCCTCTTGATATTTGCTTTGTAGCCTGTGAAATTACTGTTCACTTATACATCAAGTCATTAATATTTTGCAGTGCTTAGGAATACAATTGAGGTTTTAGAACTTAAATATGTCTACTCTTCTCAAAAGAGACCGAGAGGCCCTTATCTGGTATTCTGTCCATTGCATATCTACTCTTTATATACTTACTACCGAGCAATAAGGAACAGCCTCTTCTGACCAGCATCCCCTTTACAGTAGAGACAGCAGTGAACTATTGCTAGATCTGTCCCTTCACTTACCCAGGATAGTCTACTTCCTAGGTATTTTAGCAGGCCAGTTTTCATTTTAGTCTCATCAAGAATCTTGTTGAGAGACTATTCAATCAAAAGTAGAGAAAAAAAACCCAAAAGTTATTTACCCCACTTACACTCTAGAAGAGGGCAAGTCCCCTCTGACTTGCTTTTCTTTAGCATGTCACCCTCCTCCCTATTCGACTTCAGTGAGGTCATTTATATAGCTTCTCAATCACTCATTAGTATTGTTTCAGATATAGGATAAAGACTACTGAAGACTTCGCTTACTTTTTCAAAGTCAGCTTTCTGATGTCCAGTTCTTCCCCCCATCCCCCCACCGTATCACTTTTTATTTGAAACTCAGAGGCGTGTTCTCCCCTGTTCCATGTGCTGGTGTCCCACTATTTCAATAGTTTCATGGTCAGATTAACTGATGCTCACTCTGCTATTAGGTTGCTTGGGACTGTCCAACTCAGCTTTCTCATTTTATAAACCATTGTTTAGTTGACCTATAAAGTCAAGTTATTCTGCATCCAACTCTAGAAACAGTTTTTGGAAGTTTGTTTCACCTTCTGCCCCCTGCCATACTCATCAAGACAGTTAAAATCCCCAGGAAAATCAAAACACTTTGACAAACCTTCTTAATGCTGAAGAGCCTTGTAGTGACCCTGACCATCAGTCTATCATTTCAAGCACAACATAAATAAAGTTGTTTAAGCCAGAACTTTTCCCAAAGGTTCTCATTTGAATGCCCTTCCATACATTTTATCTTGCTTTAGCTGCCCAAGGGAGTCTAAATCACTCTTCTCCGAGGATTACATTTAGGAATGTAATCCTCATGTCCCCAACCCACCCATAGGAAGAACTGTGGAAGTAATCTTCCATTATCCAAGGTTGAGTGGAAAGCTGTTTCTTTAGGTATGCTAGACAGCTTTCAAAGTATTTTCTAGAGTAGGGGGTCGGCAACCTATGGCACACAAGCCAATTTTTAATGGCACAAGGCTGCCTGCTGGGACTCCACATGCTATTAAAAATCCTGCCGACGCGGCAAGCTGCAGGGTCTGCGGTCCCGGGCCGGAGCACCGGCTGAGCACAGCAAGCTGCCGGCCCTTCCCCTGCCTTCCCCCAGAGCCCTGCCACCACGCACGCAGCGCTCTGGGGTTGCGCGCTCCCGCCGGGTAGCATTTGGCTCTGTGAAGAGGTAAAGACGATCCCTGCTCATCCAGAGCCCTGCTGTTGTGCACACATCGCTCCGAGGGGCGGGGCTGAGCTGCGCTGCGCACGCAGTGGTGGCACAGCTCCAGATGAGTGGGGAGCCTCATGGTAAGGGGGCCAAGGAAGTCAAGAGACAAGGAGCAGGATGGGTTGGCTAGGGGGAATCACGGGGAGTGGGGTGGTTAGGGGCTGGGGTCTCTGGAGGGGGCAGTCAGGGAGAAGGCAGGGGTTGGATGGGACAGGAGTCCTGGGGTCTGTTTGGGGGCTGGATAGGGGTCAGGGGACAAGGAGCTGGGGGGGCTGTCAGGAGGCAGGGGTGTGGAGAGGGGTTGGGGAGGGCAGAGAGCGGGGGGGGGGTTGCATGGGTCCAGAGTTCTGGGGATCCTGTCAGGGGTGGGGTTAGATAGGCATGGGAGTCCAGGGGGGTTGGACAAGGGTTGGGGCAGTCAGGGGACAGGTAGAGGGTAGGGTCGTAGGGGGAGCAATCAGGGGACATGAGGCAGGGAGGCTTAGATAGGGGGTGGGGTCCCAGGAGGGGGTAGTTGGGACAAGGAGCGGTGGAGGGTTGGAGGTTCTGGAGGCAGTCACCCAGCCTTTTGCCCTGAGTCCTGCACCCCCACACCTCCCGCATGGCCCTGCCCTGAGCCCTGTACCACCCAGCCCTCTGACACACACACACACACCCCGCCACACCATGACCCCAGCCCTGACTGGCACCCCCCACACATACCCAGCCCCCCTACCCTGACACCTGCATCCCCTCACATGCCGCCAGTCCTCTGCCCTGACTCCTGCACCCTCCACATCCCCATCCCCCCCACATCCCCACACCCACCCTGAGCACCAAACAGGAGTCACATTCCCACCTGCACCCCTCACACCAAATGGGAGGTGCCCAGGTAAGTGCCCCCACACCTAAACCTCCTGCCCCAACCCTGAGCCCCCTCCCTCATTTTAGCTCCTGGCCAGACCCTTCACCCCCAGCCCTGTGCTCAGTGCAGAGAGAGGAAGAGAATGGGCCAGAACCAGGAAGAAGGTAGGTACCCACTGTATGGGCAGGACTGGAACCCCAGACTGGCAGCGGGCTGAACAGGTCTGGCAGCCGGGATCCCAGGTGGCAGGAGCAGGAGGGAACCCCTGAGCGGCAGTAGGCTGAGCCGCTCAGCCCACAGCAGGGACCCCAGACCAGTCACATGCCATCTATATGCTACCACCTAAGGCAGCATGCATTAAAAAAAAATAATAATAATAAAAGTACTCAGAACGGACATGGCTAAAAGGCAACAAAAGGCACCACTTGGTAGACTTCATAAATGCCATAATGTAATCCAGACCCTAGACTAGGCTCTTCATAGTCCATTTTGCCAATTGTGAACCGAGTTACCTGGGGTTGAGAGTCAAATTCTGGGTTAAGTCTATATCCTGCACTAAGTTTCTGTAGACAGCTATTCACTTAGTATGTGATATAGCTACAGATGAATGCCTAGAGTTTCACTGTAAACTGTGAATAATTTGAGAAATTATGCAATTTATTTTGTGTAGTGAGATGTCAGGTTTGAAGAACTCATCTGCTAAGTCATATTACTTTAGCTTTTCCCTGCTTCTTACCGTGACAGCCCTGGAAGTTGTTTTTGTGTCATCTGAGTACCTTTCTTCAATATTACTTCCCCTCTATATGCTAAACCACGATGGACACAGTTTAGTAGCAAATCACATTTATCCAAAAAAAAAAAAAAAAACTGTCATAACCTAACTTCATGACACAGCATGTCACAATGTCTTACATGATGATATTTAGCTATGAAGTGTAGAGACAGGGGAAAACTATCTTCGACTAGATCTGTTGAGTCTATTCTTGCTTAATTTGATGTATGTAAAATATTTGAGCTAAACTAGCCGGTATAATTACCTTCACTGTAGGCAAAAAATAAGAATTAGTTCCTAAAAGCAACAAGGTTACACTGGAGTGCTTGACTATGCTTTTCCCATCCTTATCTGTTTAAATAGTCTCATCATGGTGTCAAAAATATTTATCAAGTTTACCCAATACCTAGTTAATATTGCATCTGACTTGCAAAACACCTGTAATTTCACTCCTAGGTCACTATGTCTTCTGACAAACATTACTTTTAATAGCTATTGAGTTTGATAATGTGGATTGAGGTCCCTTATTGGCAAGGCTGAGACCAACCACACAACAGCGCTATAGGTAGCTCAGATTAGTCTGTCACCTAGAGACAAAAATGCAACTGTGTTACATCCCAAAAGGAAAGTCTTGCAAACCTGTGGGTTACTTGGAGGACTATGCATGTGCCATGAACTATTTAGTTCTACTTCCACACCTTTTGCACTCCACTTTAATGTGAGGGGCGCATGCTGTTACAGAGTTGGGTGAAGGCACAGTATGTGTGCACTCTTTTGTAAGCAGTATTTAAAAAACCTTTTCAGTCCTTAGCATTAACAAACCCATGGTTAATTTCATTCCATAATAAAGCTATTGTATGCCATAGAACCAAAGCAGTTAGTATGAAGTGCAGAAAAGTTACTGGACACTACTGCCTATTCTGTTGGCTCATCCTGATCAGGTCAATTTATTTCCCCAGGGGATGTTTAAATCTAAATTAATGATAGGACTAATACTTTCCCCAAGAAAGTAATAGTCAGCTAAATCTGAATGTCTACAGCCTTAAAGTTTTTATCAGCTTATTGCCAAATGGTCTACTTGAGTGGACAGTCAGAAAACAATAGTGTGGTGCAGTGGTGATACTAAACTAAGAGCCTACAAGCATTTCAATTATAGCCTTTAGATATGGTGAAGGGGTACAAAGTGACCAGTTTAGTTTGACAGGCTGCACTTTATATACTTGCTTATTTCCTCCCCTCCCCTAAATTGGAGTTTTAGGTGAGGTTGGTCCAAGAATTTTTGAATACAGTAAAGTACCTCCTCTGCAGGCATAACTTACAGTATGGTGACTCAAGATTCTAAAACCCTTAAGTATTTGGACAATGATGGTAGCTAACTGTAAATAGCAGTTCTACAGACATGTATACACTGTAAATGTTTACCACTGTTTGCATACAACATGAAACTAATTACAGTAGAAGCTTAAGTCCATCCCCACCCTCTTGCCTCAAAAAAGGAAGCTATACAGAACTGTCAGACTCCATCATGCTGTGCTCTGACAGCATAAGGCAACAGCCCTATGAACCATCATCAAAACAGTTAAGAATGCTACCTCTTGATTTCTGAATCAGAATCTCTGTACATTTATCATTGCTCAGTGTTAAGTGACAACTGCATAGGAGAGGAGACTGAACTGAAACTCAATGCTTATGTCAGAAAAGTTACTCTTTATTATGCTTCATACTTTTCTATCCACTACAGAACAAGTCACTCATAGCAATCACGACCTCTTGGACAACTCAAAGTGCTTAAGATCAGAAATATGAAAACTACATTTACAAATATTTAGGAGACAGTAACATTTAGTTAAGTTGTCATGTTTCCAAGAAACATGGATTTACAACTTGCAAATATTCTATGAATACTTTCCTCAGAGGTCAAATATTTAGCTGCAGTAGATCCATGAAAGCCTTGCTCAGCCTACTGCCACTACTGTTCATCTTGCGTCACAGGCCTGTTGCACAACTCTGACAGTAATTCCTGCAGAGAGCTTGCAGACACAGGCTCGTCAGACAATATAAAATTGTAATTTTCAGCCTATTTGTTTAGAAAAGTGTGCAGGCATGTTGGTGCATTATTCTGCTTTATAATAACAAGGGAACTTCAGACTCTTATGCTATGTGTCAAGATGCTCCAGCATAAGAGTCCCACAAAGCTCATGTATAAGATTAGGTTCAGTTCTCTAGTAGAAAGATTTGTTACGAGCCAATAGGTTGACAGATCTAAAGTTAAACTTAAGCTACTATCCACTCCTTCCTTAGGAGACACTCAGCTTGCCAAGCCAATTTGTGGCAGCCTCATCACCTAAATACAGAGCTCTCAGACCACCATCAAATTTGCTCAGAGGGCAGTCAGTGTGATCTTTGTCCACACTTACATGTGGGATCCTCTCACTGGCCTCCGGTGTGAAGGCCTGCTGCACATTGACCCTGCCTCCTTCAGAACTGAAGGGTCCATGAGCAGCATGGTAAATCAAAGATGGGTATATGCATGGCTGGGTCAGCTATAAAAGAAGGTTTCTGACACCAGCTGCAAACCATTCTTTATGGCACATCTATGTTGCAGAGAGCTGGGTAGGGCAAAGAGGTCTGTGTATAGTGGTAGGCTTGGGGCCTGATCTTCTCAACCATTCTGGCTGTAGCAGCCTCACAACAGATGTGTGGAGGAGTGATGCTGCTTAACACAGGGAGCTGTGTACTAGTGTGGGTTGAATCATCCCAGTTACAACGCACATGGTTAGGAACAGTTGTGTGCCAAACTTGATGTGATAATGAAGCCAGAATGGAGCATAGTATTCTGCTGCAGAGTAACAGAGGGCTAAACCAGATGATCATGGGGAGCAAACTCTGAAGTGCTGCTGATTTGCTTAGAAGGTTGTTTTGCGACAACCTTTGCCAGTTTTTGCTATCCATTAAAATGGCTTTACATTCAAAACAAGTTTATAAGATGATCAGTTAATTTGTTCAAACAGTTAATGCCTTGAAACAGAGCTCAAGTCTGTTTTTTGCATCACTGATCCTACCATTAATTTACTAAATATTGATTTTCTTCATTGCATTCACTCCCTCATGATTCCGTGTCAGTTTATACTACATTGTGGGAACTAAACTTGTGAACTATAGATATCTTTCACATTCAGTTTGCATTGTGTTGGTAGTTCAGCATTCGCATGGGGTTTTAGACCAATGTAGGCTGTCAAGCAATATTAACTACTGTCTGAATGATCACTAGAATCCTCCATTAGATTGCTTTATGTATATGATGCATCTGGGTAATGGGATACCAGATCTCCTGCTGTCAAAGATGTCACACAGCAGGTTATTACTGGATCAATGGCATTTTGGCATCTTCAGAAGCCTGTTTGGGCAGTAGAATATCTGTGTGACAACTAAGATTTGAATGTTCAATGCAGTAGTGATGACAACTTACATGGAGCAGAAACATGGCAATTTAACAGCTCAGGAGAAGAAATTGAACAGTTCAGTGTCAAAAATTAGAGAAATCCGATAAATTTGATTTCATCGCAAGTAAGATACTTCAACAATCCAACAAGTTGCAGTTTTACACCAGTTGAGAACAAGACAATCACAATGGTGAGGTCACGTCTCATGTGCAGAAGGTGGCAGATATGCTTTTACAGAAAGTTTAATAGACCTAAAGTCGAAGAAAACAGTTCAGGAGGCAGATCACAAATGAGGTTGGAAGATGTTATTTTGAGGGATTTAAGAAGCCTTCCCCACCAATTCTTGAAGGAAGATGATGTGCAAGGTACTGTTTGATATAGAAGTCCATTCAAGACATGATCATGGCTACATCATAGCCACTTGAATCTGCTGCTGCACATGTTCAAAAGTCTAGTAGGTCTTCTGTCAGTCTGTCTTTCTCCCCCACCCTCCTAAGACAGTACGCATATTGTTGAATTATTTTTGACTTGGCCTATTTCCCCATTTCTAGCTGCATACAATTCCCTTTTCAATGTTTTCATTAATTTTGATTAGCTAGTTTACACCACCTCTTACAGCTGGTGGTATTTCAAGTTTCTCTAAAGAGATCTTTTCACCTATATTTCATCACTGTTCAAGAAAAAAGGTTTTCTTTAAGCAGGATGACAGTTATATAGACTAACCCCATACAGTATTAGAAATGCACTGAGGCAAGTTAAAGCTATGTTTTTGCTAACATTAAGTATGGTTTAGTCATCTTTTAGAATCACTCATGCCTGAAGTGTCATACTTGGCCATTTAAATGATTAATGTAAGAAGTCAGAAACACCTAACAATGCAAAATAAAATGTATAATTAACAGATAGTGGTTTTTAATGATAGGCTGGAAGAAAGTTCAGTACTTACAACAACCCTCTATAATTAAAAAAATTCAGTAAGCTATCAAAATAGTATTTTACACTATGTCATAATATCCACTGCCACAAGTCTTTCACACATTTTGTTTTGTCATCAGGGGACAGTTAGTGAATTGACTAACCCCCTCACTTTTCTCCAGAATTTGTAAATTTATGCATGGTTAGGATCAAACTTGGCAAAAGGATTTAAATCCAGTTTTGGAGTCCAGGTAACAAAATAGGAGCAGAGGCTTCATTTTCTCCAGTGAAACTGACCCTTTTATTAATAGCCAATTTTACTTCAAATATTTAAAATGATACTCAGTAAGCTCTGACTTTCAAATTAACATCTCTTTAACAACCCCTTCCCCTTTATAAACCATATATGAAGTTACACCTACAATGTACTTCAAAGTTTAAAAGGTTGATTATTCAGAAAGTTTAATATTGTGTGCACTCAATCCTAACCCACAGGAATGATCAGTTATCTAAAGAGGGCTGGTAACAGAAAGGGAGCCAGAGTCAGACAGGAAGGAGAGGTAATTTGAGACAAGTGTGCTTGCATACAAATTTTAAACACTCTCCTCCTGAACTAAAAAAAGTAAGCCATTCAAGAGGACCTTCTAGTTTAGCTTGCTCACAAATAGTTAACAGCAGACAAGATGCTACATATAGATGGACACTTTTCAGTGTCCCTAATTTAGGGAAAGTCATGTTTAATCACAATTTTTCTCCATACCAGATTGTTCCCACTTCCTGCCTCAGTATTACATTCAAGTGTTCATGAACACAAACCATGAGGAGCTGATCAGGATAGAAAAGATTTGCTCCCTTAATGTTAAACAAGAAGGAAAAGAGAAAGCATCTGAATGAAGTTGGTCAGTTTCTAACCCATCCTTCCCATTTTAACAAACAGCATCTCAAAAGAACGCACAACAGTAAATAAATACAGTTTCTAGAGCTCAGTAAGGGGAAACAAAATGCAAGTTTCAACACAAATAGACAGGGGGAGTGGCATGTAATACAGTCAAAAGATGCCCTAGAGAACATTTAGAGTAAATAAACCTGCACTGTGACAGACAACTGACATTTTGAAATTGATGCTCTTGTTTTTGCAGTCTGTCAAATTAGCACTTGCCAAGTCCATTTCCTGCTCTCTCATTCATTTAGTAAATTCATTTAATTCCTGCCTTGAATTGCCTGTTCAGGAGCAGCTATTTTCCCTCACTTTTAGTTTACAAAAACCATCTTCCCCAATCACCAAATCATAGAAAAAGGTTAGTGTATACATCACTGCTGTAGTTTATTTCCATCATTCAAGCATGTTTGCCCTGTTATATTCATGGATATTTCCCAATGCTGCTATTATTCCTTACACAGGAAAATGTAATATAGCTATAGATCATTTTTAGGGAAGGTTTTAATATTCCTTGTAGGAAGGTGGGCAGCTTCCAAGTCCAGATTTTTTGTATTTTTATCTTGCAAAATCCCTCCCAATTTGCAGCACAGGCTGCAAGATCCTCCAGGAATCCCTGCAACCTGGAGACTGATGGGCATTTATGAAACACAGCAGTGTAAAATTAGGAAGCTCACCTAAACTAAAGCTCCCACCCACAGCCCCAGAGACAAATAATGCCAATCCCTGTTTCTCACACTCTCCATTGCTGGAGTAAAGCCTGACAAGCAGCTCTGCGACCTCCCCCTTCAGCCCTAAAAAGAGAGTCACTCAGGCAGGGAGTGACTCTGCACAAATAGCACAGGCTGTAACAAAAAGAGAACTAGCAATGAATGAGGGGGCCAGTTCCAGACCCTGCACCTGAAGCTGACTCGATTCCCACTCCCCACAAGCGAGCTTCAAGCCAAGCCCTCCCCTGCATTAGTCTAAAGAAGGGATATTTGTGCAACGACGTGGGAAACTCAAGCCAAGAGGCAGGCACGTTCTGCGTGTACCCTCCACATGGTCCCTCCTGCAGAAGGGGAGCCTGAGGGAATGGCAGAGAGGCCGCCCCACGCACACCCTAACAGCTACGGGCCCCTCCGGGGGATCGCTGCTCCCCATTTCCTCCTCCCCCCACTGGCCCCTCCGCCGGAGGGGGCTCCGCTCCCCACTCCCCCCCTTCCGCGCTACACTGGCCCCTCCACGGGGGGTCTCCGCTCCCCATTTCTTCCCCCCTCCTACACTGGCCCCTCCATGAAGGGCGGTCTCCGCTCCCCGTTCCCTCCCCCCCACACCCCCAGCCGTATTTGCTCCCCGATACAGGCTTCGCACAGCCCTGACCCCCGAGAGCAGCCTGGGCCGCCGCCCCACCTCTCCGGCCCGCAGCCCCCGCCCCAGGCGCCGGGCAGAGGTAGCTCGGGCGCTCCCAACCCAAGCCCCGCAGGCCCCGCCGCTCACCTGGAAGTGCTCCTGGAAGCGAATGGGCAGGATCTGGGCCATGGCTGCGCGCAGCCCGTGCAGGGTGCCCCGGGCAGATGCGCAGGACCCGGCCGCGGCAGGCAGAGGGGCAGGCGCTGCTGTATCCCGCACGCACACAGACAGGGAGGAGGCGAAGGGGGGCGGCGCAGACGCAGAACGGCGGTGAAGGCTCCTGTCCCCAGCTCCCTCAGCTCCTTTTCTCACTCAGACCTCGGGCCCACTCACCCTATTCAGAATCACTCCGCTCCTCAGCCTGCCGGGGTCTCCAAACAAATAGTCCCATCCCTAGCCTCACACCTCCGCCACCTTTCTCCCTCCATCTCCCATTCCCACTGGAGGGGGGAGAAGGCATCACCGCGTTCATAACGGGACTCTCGAGGGGCTTCATCCTCTAAAGAGATGCACAACCCAGAAGAGAGACAGAGTCACTTGACAAGACCTAGGTATCCTTCCGCAAGAGCCTAGCTCCGGTCCTGCCCCAAGGTATCACGTGACTGGACCCCCCCCCACGTTCATCCTCCACCTAGCTGGTCCAGGATCCCTGCAGTGGGACCAGGCTCAGGGATGCTGCCCAGGGCAGAGCTCTCACTCCAGCAAAGCCAGGGCCGGCGCTTCCATTGAGGCGAACTAGGCAATCGCCTAGGGCGCCAGGATTTTCGGGGGGCGGCATTTTGCCGGGTGGGGCGGCAGGCAGCTCCGGTGGACCTGCCGCAGTCGTGCCCGCGGAGGGTCTGTTGGTCCGCGGCTCCGGTGGACCTGCCGCGCTCCATCAGAGCGGCAGACCAATGGACCTTCCGCAGAAATGGCTGCGGCAGCTCCATCGGAGCCGCGGGAGCGGCACCCGGGGTGGCAAAATGGCCATGTGCCTAGGGCGTGAAAAACTCTAGCGCCGGTCCTGAGCAGAGCTGCCAAGGCTCCCTCGTTTGAGGGATAGAGAGGCTCCCTTCTTTCCCATTGATTACCTCTATGGGAAAGCTCAGATAGCATTTGCCTTTATTGTAAGGCAATTTTCAGAAGCTGCCCCTCTCCCTGTCCCACTCCATCTCTGTGTATTTCATGGAGACCTTTAAAATCTTACTGGCACCTTTCTCTTTAAATCTCCTTTATTGCCAAAGCTGATCTGTCAGCAGCAAGAGGGTTTCCCTTGTGATTTAATACCAAGGCAATTAATTTTACACACACACCCCCACTGCCAAAAAGAAAGGAAAAGCTTGGAGTTGGTAAAACATGCCCCCATCCCGATCAAATTCTATAGAGTGGGTGATTAAATTGTTCATAAGCAGAATTCCCTCTGCTACCCCATAAATCTTTCTCATAATATCTACATCCTGTGCATTACAAGGCCAAAACAAAAATCCCTGCCAGCAAACTGTTAATTTCTACCAGGCCCTATTTTTTTCAGAATTCAAGCAAAGAGCTTGTTTTTCAAAGATGCTGACCCCAACTCTGATTGAAGTCAATGTGTACTAATGGCTCTTAATGTCTGTGAAAATCATGCCAAAAACTGGGTGTATCCCATTCAGAGTGTTCCCTTTTTGTGGTGTCTAGGCCACAAACAATGTTTTGGCACAGCTTGGCACAGCATTAGCTAACAGAGCTAGTAGTGGCTTTGGCTTTGGCTATTAAAAGTAGAGGCTGAGTCATAGTTGGAATCCCTGGTGACCCCAACCTATCTTGGGGCATAGTAATTACATTTGTAATATACTATGCCAAATAATGATGCTGCATTAAAAATGTGGCTCAATAGTTTTATGACCAATTATTATTTATGTTAAGCACTAGGCGCATAAGCATTTATTTTCTCTTTCCCTCTCTCCCTTAGTTGGTGGATTATCATTACTGGGTAAAGAGGTGAATAACAACATATAGTTGTAGTATTCGTGTCAACTGCAATAATCTATTATGCTTTGGGGTGAAAGATGATCACTTAAGGGTTCTAAACTGATGCAGTTACATTGGTCCAAAAACTGTGTGTAGACAAATCCACACGCAGGACATAGTCTATTGAGTCACATAAATCATATATTCCTACTTGTATCTGTCTGACCACGTCCCACACATTCAAACTGATGATGGTGATTGCCAAAATCTAAGGTCTTGTGCTCCCACCTCCTACATGGCAATTTTGGAGGGTACCTACTCCTGTCCACTAAATTTGAAGCTAGCCAGCTCTGGTAAAAAATGATTTTTTTTTAATAGGAATTCTTTACTTCACTAAAGTGGCACAGTCATGACTGCTGCATGATCAGCAAGTTTGATTTCTTTTGGACTCCCTGATCGTATAGCAAATCATAATGGAATCAAGGGGCCTATGATTTATCATTTACAGAGAACAATATTTGAAAGCTTCAGGGCTGGAATCATAGGCTTGCAAAATCAGCCATTTTAAATGTTACATTTTAAAGAAACTAGTAACAAAGACAAACTTGATGAAGTTTGTCTTTGGAAGCTTTATAAATACTCTCCAAAATGCAAACAAGTCCAAAATATGCATTAATATATTTTTTTCTAGAGTCTACTTTTAAAACTGCATACTATACCCAACCCTGATTATGATGCTATGACTCCTGAGGCCTGATATAAGGAATGGAGATCAGGGGCTCAAAAATTTGGGGAAGCTCAAAGTACTGGAAAGATACAGAATCTCAAGCTTTACAGGTAGAAATAACTTTATTAGCAAAGATTACAAATAAGCAAATATTTACATGTTTAATGACAAAGACTCTTAAAATAAATGGGCTCTTTTAGTCTCTTTCTGCTCTCCAATACAGCTTCCAAAATCCAGCAATTACCTAATGCCCAATACCGATGGTCTCGCCCAATTAGCCAAGTCCTCCTGATTCCAACATTCCATTATTTTTCTTGTTAAATGGACACCATTCAAAACATTGTGCTCATTGTTTAATAGTGAAGAGAAAAAACATCTTTCTTCATGTGGTCTCTGTTGCACATCTCTCTGTGAGTCTATTACTTTTCCTACTGGGTTACTGCTTTGTTGGGGGTACTTAATAGTCTAAACATCTGATTTTTTAAATACATAGACACTCTAGCTACAGGGATTTGATCCTGGACAGAATTGACCCAGCTCTTCTTCCTTCCAGGTAGAACTGTTTGAAAGTTTCTGAAATTTTAACAAAACTAAACAAAAAATAATCTTGACTTTTTGTGATTTTTTTCCTAAATTTTTCAACTTCCTTGACTTTTCTCAGGTAGATACATTGAGTTCCACACAGTCTACTGTATATAAGCATTTCAGATAAGACTTTGCAAATTGAGGTCCGATCTGCTCTTTGTGGACATTAGAGATGCTATGCTACTTTTTATAATGGTAAGGATTTACCCTGGTGTCTCTGGCTAGAATTTCCTGTCCTCCCAACCCCTGTGGATTATGCTGCTGTGGTGGTGATCTGCCTAGTGCCCTTCCACTCCAGAGATGGTGGCATTTCAGAGATAGGGACAGCGATACTTGTGTGTATGTAATTTGGGATCATTTAGGAGAAAGGCATTATTGGCATGATCCAAAGTCTGTTGAAGTTTGTGGGATACTTTCCATTTACTACAATGCAATGGCGTGGTCTTGCCTATCATTCACCAAACTGCTTCCACCTCAGTTTTGGGACATCTTCTCTCCTTTGGATGCTGCTAGTTCTTTGGCCTGTTGGTGCCAATCTTTCACAGCCCTTAGAAGAACAGCATTTATGCCCGGGAAGAGCTTTTATTTAAATGGAGAAGCTAATAGCACTACAAAATACCTCACCCTCCTTCCCAAAAAATAAGCCATCTAAGTCTCTCTTCAGAAGATTCATATACCCCTTTAAAGTGCTCCTTCCTGAGTCCCCACTTTACCATAACTCTTCAGGATCGCTTTGTAGCTAGAAACTGTTTAATTTGCAGATCTCTAGTCCCCTTTGCTAGTTTGATGACATATATAACACTTATAAATGTCCTGAGTAGTGTATGATCGTCAGTGCCTTCTACTGGACAGAATGTTAGACTTCCTTGAGCGTGAAGTCCTAATACTGACTCAAGTGGTAGGATACTACACTTCAGAAGCTGAGGATCCTACATACTCTCTCTGCTTATGAGCACAAAGTTCTAGGAAACTGCAGCATGCAGCACAGCGAGGACTACTGAATCTTTGGTGGCTGTGGATCTGTTTCCATTCACATTATAACTGACCTTTTGGAGTCGATATGACTGTCAGGATTTTAACAAACAGAAACATCAAAATCTCAGGAAAGTAAAGTGTGCCACTGCTTCAATGGTACTCACGTTATGATACAGCAAGACTCAATAACATCATAATAGTGCCAAAGTTCTTATTCCAGCACATGCAAGAAACATGAACCCTGTCCCACTTAAAGAGGTCCACCGTTGCTTTCAGGATCCAGTTCAAAATTGCCTTGCTTGTTCTTAAAATCACCCCCCTCTCTGCAGAGACTTATTTCCAGCCTATGTCCTAGAGATTTGGCAGCCCTCCCCTTTTAATCCGCTTGTCTAGCATTTGCATCTTCTCTCTCCTTCTCCAGAAACTCATTATTGCTGGTTCAAGAACTTTCTCCTCTGTATATCTCCTGCTATCTAGAAACTTCTTGCCTATTTTTTTCCCTTATTAGCTCTCCAATTAATTGCAAACCTACACTGGAAACTTATTTTTCTCCCTTGCTTCTACTTCTCTCCTTCTCTGCTCTTATTTGTTACTATTACTGAGTGCTATAATTTTGTCTTACCCTTGAAGGCAGTAATACTCAAGCTATGGCTCTGGAAACCTGTAAGGGATTTCAGGAGCCTGTGAGGGTCTCTTCTGAGGTTTCTAGAAAGCTTTGTGCACAATCCTGATAACTAACTGTTAGTTTAATGCTCTAAAAACAATTTGGGAATTAAAGATACTCTGATAGGATAAAAGCAGACATGCATTCTCTCTCTCTCTGTCATACATATACACACACACATATGTTTAAAGAAATAAATTACAAACATATGCTAGTGTGCTCGCTCTTTAAGTTTAATTCCAAACATAATAAATTGATACCGCTCACTTTATGAATTGATACTATTACATTTTTTCAGGTGCACTCTTTGGTCAGTCAGGCAAAGCTCTAGCTCAAAAATGTTCATAACTATCACTGTCCTATTTGACAAACTTTGATGGCATTTAAAGTCTAAGCAAATTGCAGCAGCTATGCAAGCATCCCCCACAGAGCTGGCTCCATGATGGTATGTAATTCACTCATGACTTGCAAGCAATATCCCTGACTTTTCTCCCAGAAGCAATACCACTTAATGAACACAACTTCATCCTGCTTTGTACAATTCACTGAAATGCAGGCCCTCTATAGTATTTGCACTATAGTTTGGTAATTTGTCACTAGACACTAAACTACTTACATTCTTGAGGGCTTCCCGTACAGATCCTGAATTACTTGCATGACTGCATATTAGGCTGCTGAAATTGCAGCTTCTCTGTCCTGGCCTTATAAAACAGAGGTCTACTGAACAGTGATGCAAAACAGTGAAGGGCACGCATGGGAGTCAACGTCTGTGTTCAAAATCACAACAGATGGGTCATGGCCGCTCACTACGTCAATCCTTTTAGAAACTGGATTCCTCCAGAGTGTTTGCTGTGGCAACCCATCTCTCTAAAGGATAGATGTTAAACCTGCCCTTTGAAAATATAACTAATGAAAAAATATGAAGTAACTAATATATCTCAAGCATGCATCTCTAGCTAATTCTTCTAGATCTGGAATGACAGAATGCCAGCTACAGTTATAACAGACTTGGTGAAGAGCCAGCAAAAGGCTGAACAGTTAAATACAGTTCAGGAAAAAAAGGGGAAGTGTGCATTGAGGGAGTCACTATTTTCTACCATTGATAAATAGATGATTTGTGAAATAATATATATTAGGAGTTCGGCTCGTGGGAGCCTGGGCGTGGCTGATGTTTGCTAACAGGATGTTGGAATCAGAGGTTCTGGACCAGGGCTGTGGCTGCACACACACACTCGGAGTGAATTACATGCCAGCAGGCTGTTTGAGAGCAATTCAGGGGAGAGCTGCAAACAGCAAGGCATTGCAAGGTACCCCGCGTTGCAGAGCATGTGGTGACAGCACCTCACAGTTCTGGATTGCACCCTGGAAGGTCACAAGTACATCTTCTATCTTCCATTATAATATACATAGAAAACTGTGATGGGTAAAAAAACCTGGGTGACTTCTACATTTTGCCATGTCTCCAAACAGGATGGAACCCTCCAAGCTAATGGGATGAAACAAGACCTCACCCTAACTGGAGTCCACATTTCTTTTCCCTTTCTTCATTTGTGGAATAGCATTCAGTGTCACTTCTCACTATACCTCCTCCATACCATGCATCTTAATGAAACACACTGTCTATAGTACAGAATCTCTTTTCTAGATCTTAGCTGGGATTCTCAAGACAAGTACCTCTCACACAGATTATTCTCAAGGAGGCTCAGCAGCTAGGAAACTGTTACTGAGTTTTGATTTTGAAGAAGTTTCAAGCCAAACTGCCAAGCAAGAATAAAATTGAGTTACGCACAGATGTGTGATAAACCTCCACACACAGGCCTGGCCTATGCACTCTTTAAAAAAGTGCCCCAGTGATTCTAACACCACTGATAGAGATACAATGGACAAGGCATAAGTGTTTTAGCTACTGTGCATCTAGAGCTGCTTTGAGCCCATATAGATGACCGTGATTAAAATGTCTGTGCCCATCGATGCTAGTATTTTCAGTATTATTAACATTGCTGGTAGCAATGGCACAAAAAAATATTTAGTGCAGACACAGCCTAACCCAGCTATTGGGGCAATTTGCTACAGAAGTCTCTTTAAAAATATTTTTCCCTTCTAAAAGAGTTCTTGGCAGTTCCTGCTTTTTGAAGAAATCACAGAAGGTATCATTCTGTGACATCAGACATGCAAGAAGTCTTATTGAAAACCTCGGTATCTGGGATGTTTCAGAATGGGCAAGGCTTCAGCAAGTGAGGATGTGGAACACTAATTTCAGAAAGGGGAAAACATTTTTAAAGGCTAGTTAAAACATTTATTTGATGAATATGCTCCAAAGCCTGGTGAATGGAGCTGTACAGAAATCTGTACTTACGTGAGTCTTCATTTTTGCTTTATAGTTCACCTTTAAGGATGTGGGTTTGGCTGTTGCATGAGCTAGCTCATCCTTACTTTTCCAACTCTCTCACTCAAGATGTCCAGGTAGGTGACTACAAGGCCAGGGTTTCATGCTTATTTCCACTCTCTCTCATGGAAGATGGATCTGAGAATTATTTGTTTCAAAAGATTTTTAGGGCTGTCAAGCGATTTAAAAAAATTAATTGCAATGAATTGCACTGTTAATAATAGAATACCATTTAAAGATTTTTGGATGTTTTCTACTTTTTCAAATACGTTTATATAATTTACAACACAATACAAAGTGTACAGTGCTCAGTTTATATTTGTTTTTTATTACAAATATTTGCACTGTATAAAACAAAAGAAATAGTATTTTTCAGTTCACTTAACACAAGTACTATAGAGGAATCTCTATCATTAAAGTTGAAATTACAAATGTAGAATTATGTTAAAAAAACCTGCATTCAAAAATAACACAATGTAAAACTTTAGAGCTGCCAAGTCCACTCAGTCCTACTTCTTAAGAAGTTTGTTTACATTCGCAGGAGATAATGCTGGCAGCTTCTTGTTTACAATGTCACCTGAAAGAGAATAGGCATTCACATGGCACTATTGTAGCCAGTGTTACAAGATGTTTACATGCCAAATGCGCCATGTACTACCTGGGGCAAAGTGTTCTGCAGCGTATGCAGAGCGCTCATATCGGGGACGATTCATAGTTTTTACCTGCACACACTGCAAGCAGGACTGAACAATGAGCTCGCACTGACTGCGGCTAATGTCAGGCTTTTGGTTAGAAAAGCTCGATAACAGGCCGTACAATTTTGTGGGTGGTAAGTGTCCCCATTCTTCGTGGAGCCAGCGCAACAGCGGGTCTGCCTGTACGGCGGGATTTGCCATATGAACTTGGGAGAACTCTCTCATTCTTTGATCAAAACTGGAATGCAGGGGGTTAGAGTCTGGTCGATGGGAGGGACAGTGCGTAACGAACCAAGGGTGAGAGAATTTACGAATTAGGGCAAAAATTTGGTCCCACAATTTAACAAAAGCTGAGCGAGAGGCTTGCTCAATTAAAATGTCTAAACAAAATTGAGAATCGATACCTAAAACAACTTGCTTGTTGGCAGAGTGGGCATTAGCAACATGTTGGGCAGCTAAAAGAACGCCCTGCACCTCGCATTCTTGTGTGGAGCAGGAAGGGGGCAGCAACTGCACATTAAAGTGATTACATGTGGAACAAAGAACTCCTGCCCTAGGGGATGGTGAGGTGCCCCTGTCAGACACAACCCAGGGATCATATTTTACTTCAATGCATAACGGTTGCTGAAGGTGGGGGGCTAAGATGTTATCGCTGGGAGTTAGGGTCCATGCCTGCCAAGCTACCTCAACCTGGAAACATAGAAGCTGCCAGATGCGAGTAGTGCCATGAAACTCGGGTGGAGGGGTACTTGTAAGCCACGGGATTAAATGAACACATGGTCCAGACAGGGTACCTGGGATAGGGAGTTGGGACCAGTGACGCGCACTGGACGCAGCCAGTAGCATTTTTCCCACTAGACCATAGTTGTACTGGGGTCCAGACAGGCGATGGGCCCAATTGTAAATAGCATTACCATGTTGCAGTACAGTGAACCCTACATGGTGTTTTGTAATAAACAAATTAATGTCGAGGGGTTCTTGGGAATTAAAATGGGCGAGGTGGGGGTTAGAGGCGAACCAGCCAGCTAGTTTCTCTAAGCTTTGTTGTGCTGATGCGTTCCATACTTCTTGGGAGCGTTTAGAAGAGAGAGAGCTTTGTAGGATTTCTAGGTTAAAAATTAGCTGTGCCGGGATATATTGGTGGTGATAATTAAGGAGACCTAATAGCTGCTGAAGCTCTCGTTTATTTTGTGGAGGGGCTTCTGTCCAAGGGTCTAATACACTGGCTGGGGCTTGGGTGTGAGTGGTGGGAGTGAATTGGAGTCCCAAGAATGAGAATTGCTGGCTGGCCTGCAGGTGGCTCTTTGTTTTGTTAATTTGCCACCCATCTGCTTCTAATGCATCAATTATCATTTGGGTGGTACTTTGAACTGCTTGTGGATTGGGCCCACAAATGACAATGTCATCTACATAGGTTAGCACGTACACATCCTGTAGGGGTTTTACCTTTTGTAATGTGATATTGAGATGGGATGATGCAAGTGCAGGAGAATTACAGAACCTCTGTGGGCAAACTTTCCATTTATAATGGACGCCCTTAAAAGCAAAGTTTAAGATTCCTTGTGTGTCCTGGAGTGGGATTTGGTAAAACATATCTTTTAAATCAAGAGTCATGCCCACTGATTACTTGCATCGCTTAGTTGCCGCTGTATTTCGGGAATGGTGACAGAGCTGGAAAATGCGATAGGCTTTACACGGCTGTTAGCTTGTCTGTAATCAATGACAAGGCGATATTTAGAGGAATCGCTGGGCTTGGGAATCCCCCAACCCGCGGACAGAAAGGTGGATGCAGTGACTCTTTTTTTTTTTCTTCTAGAAGGTGAGTGAGCAAAGCTTCAATAAGGGGAAGCCCTTCGGATTTTGTGGGAATAGGGGAAAATTTCCATGGCTGGGAGTTAACTACTTCGGGGGTACAGGGGGAATGATCGCCTACGGTTATAGGGAGGGCTTGCAGAATTTGATCACGCAGTTTAAATTTTTTAATATCTGAGACACCTAGCAGATTTTTTGATCCCAACAAAGCTTTTATTTTTCTTAGGTATTTTCCATGGGCAATTTTAACCCAAACCACGGGTTTTTCTTGTACTGCACTGAGACCTTGAACAAACATAAAGGAGCCAGTAAGACAGTGGGGAACGTTGGGCTCAATAACGCTAACTTGAGCTCCAGTGTCTAATAAAAAGGAAGTGGGGGTGTCACCGTTAACTAACAGGGTGGCGTATGGGCGTTCATCGGTGGGATCTTTAATTTGGGCCGGGCAGCATCCGGCCCCTATTTGTTTTTTGTCCTAACAGAGTCCTCCCAATTTTTCCAGCCTAGCTGTTCGGCTACATTTTGCTGCTCTTGGTTTGACATTTTACGCAGGGCTTCTTTAGGGATCCCTTTGTTAAGAAGGAAGCCGAATAGTGCCCGTTCAGCTTTAGTTCGCTCAGGATATTTTGGGGGATTAAACTGACTTTTTGGAAGGTTTTTTGGTGGTGAATCAACTGGGAGAACAACAGGCAGGAGTGGCAGTAACAGCTTAATTTTACTAACCACTTCAAATAACGTTAAGATGGGTCTGCGAACGGCCGCATGCAAGTGCAGCATGGCACCGGTGTCAGCTCCAGGGGCAGCTTCTAATGCCAAATTAACTGGAATTTGGGTGGGGTCAATAACGTGTATAAACGGTGTGGCCACCAATTGCTGTTGAACAGTTAAATTAAGTGGATTTTGTGGTGGATCCCACAGGGCTATGGAAGCTCCTGCGATTGCCCATATTAGATCGTGTGGAGTAACTAAGGTTCCCGGAGGGATATATAATCCTTTAAAACTGCCTTTCATTGCTAAAATGGCAGCTGCCGGGGTGGTAAGTGGCCAAATGCGATTATTTAATAAAGCGTGACCCGGGAAGCCTCGTGCCCAATTGGCCATTTTGGCTAAGGTGCCGGCCTCCTCGCGGTCCACCAATTCTGCTCCGTGTTCTAAGGCTAGCCGCCCGACCCAAACCATGGGTGCCTCGTCGGCTTTTCATTGCGTTTCCTTTAAAAACTCTTTAAGTTCGGCCTTAGTACGTGTTCACAGTTCAGTAACCTGCGTGGTGTTGCCTGTTTGTGCGTCTATTTTAGTTTTAGTTATTGCAATAGGCAAAGCTTCTGCTACGGTTTCAGATTCTGCAAATTCTGGGGCTGTTGGCAGAGCTGGATACAGAGGAGTTTTAGGAGCTTCATATGGGGGTGGCAATATTTTCTGAGAGGGACTGGGGGGGTAGTGATGGGCTTTACCTTTTCTGTCTTCTTCTCATTATTACCTTTAGGAGAGCCTGGGGCTGCCTGTTTAGCTGCAAACATTGTGCCTCCATGGAGGACAGAACACAGATCGAGGGCCTTGCATATCATGCTAAACAGGACGGTGGAAACATCCTCAGATTTATATTCATCAGGTCGCAATTTTTTGGTTTTCTTAATCAAATTTAATTCTTTTATCATTTGGCATAATAATTTATGCGCCGGATCAGCAGGTATTACCCGAGGGAGGGAATTAATTTGGAAACGGTGCCTCCAGATTTTCTAACAATGCGGCTACATTCTCTCCAAAGTTGAGAGGGATCTGCAGCACTGAGGTTTTCCAGAGTCTCCGTGCACTGAGGCTGCAGGGAACAATGGGCTGGCTGACACCTAAAGCTCGGGTGGCACCGAAGGAGGCATCCCATATCTGCCAGGGTTAATGGTACAGTATAACCTTTTAGAGTTTTGCCCGAGCCAAGAGAACAGATCCATTCTATTTTTGGATTAGTCGAATTTTGGCTAGTAAGAAGGTGAAACTGCAAATATTGGAACTGTTCAGTTTCATTATCTGCGCGATCTGCAGTGTGCCACGGGCATGGCCCAACCTCCGTGCATCCTGTTCGTGACGCCATGTTAGATTGCCATGTCCTTTTAGGGGCGAAAAAAATGCAGACCTGTTATTTACCAGGCTGCACGTGGCAATAGACTGTATAGGTAAGGGATGCAAGGAGGGTATGGGTCACGCTGCAAACTGCAGGCACGCACACAACTAAAATTAATTAATTAATTAAAAGTTTTATTGGGGATAGTTACAAGGGGTAGGAGAGCAGCGTATGATTAGCTAATAGGGTTAATGGATCTTAAAACATACAGTGGCTAAAGTATTTACTATTAAACAATATTTATAAACAAAGATGCAGTAAACAATATTTATAAACACAGATGCAGCATTTAGTAATAACCAATACTTACGAATACAAACCAACTTATAACGACCGGCAAACGTAGAAACTCTGCTTAAAACACGTGAGCTGAGAGAGGCTTCGAGGTGATCAGGCTTGGTTACGGGTGTGCACAAGGTACACAGGATTTGTTTTTCTTTCTCCTCTTCTGCCTGCACATGGCAGACCAGCCTAAAATACCCACTATGACATCATAGAAGTGTCATAGGGGACGGGGCCCAAAAACTGTGTGTGTTCGTTTGATTGGTACAAGCAAAGTTTACACCAAGTAGGGGAGCAGGTGCCTGAAAGTCTGGCTTCGCCCCCAAAAGGTAAGGAAATGCATATAGTTCAGACTGTGTTTAACACTGAATGACAAAGGAAGAGGCCAGGGCAATACCGGTATGGGCAAGTTTTTAGAATGCAGACAGGAACTTATCTTAACAAATGTCACCTGAAAGAGAATAGGCATTCACATGGCACTATTGTAGCCAGTGTTACAAGATGTTTACATGCCAAATGCACTAAAGATTCACTAGGGGGAGGGATAGCTTAGTGGTTTGATCATTGGCCTGCTCAAACCCAGGGTTGTGAGCTCAATCCTTGAGGGGGCCATCTAGGGCAAAAATCAGTACTTGGTCCTGCTAGTGAATGTAGGGGGCTGGACTCAATGACCTTTCAGGGTCCCTTCCAGTTCTATGAGATAGGTATATCTCTATATAAATAAAAAAAAAGTCCCTTTATGGTTCAGCTACCATGCCAAAGGACATGCATCTGTTCTGCTCAAAAACAATCCAAAGCAGTGCAGACCAATGCATGTTCATTTTCATCATCTGAGTCAGATGCCACCCAGTAGGCAGTTTTCCTTTTTTGGTGATTCAGGTTCTGTAGTGTCTGTATTGAAGTGCTGCTCTTAAGACTTCTGAAAGCATGCTCCACACCTCATCCTTCTGATTTTAGAAGGCTAATCAGATTCTTAAACCTTGGGTCAAGTGCCATAGCTATCTTTAGAAATCTCACATTGGTACCTTCCTTGCATGTCAGATCTGCAGTGAAAATGTTCTTAAAAACAAACGTGCTAGGTCATCATCCAAGATTGCTATAACATGAAATATATTGTAGAATGCAGGTAAAACAGAGCAGGAGACATACAATTCTCTCCCAAAGAGTTCACAAATTTAATTAACTTTTTTTTTTAAACAAGCATCATTAGCATAGAAGCATGTGTCTGGAATGGTGGCCAAAACATGAAGGTGCATATGAATATTTAGCATATCTGGAACATAAACACCTTGCAATGCCAGCTACAAAAGTGCCATGCAAACCTGTTCTCCCTTTCAGGTGACATTGCAAATAAGCAGACAGCATTATGTCCATAAATGTAAACAAACTTGTTAGTCTTAGTGATTGTCTGAATGAGAAGAAGAACTGAGTGGACTTGTAGGCTCTAAAGTTTTACTTTGTTTTGAAGTGCAGTTATGTAACAAAAAAATCTACATTTGTAAGTTGCACTTTCACAATAAAGAGATTTCACCTCATACAAGTACTGTAGTGCAAGAGAAATACTATTTCTTTTATCATTTTCAGAGTACAAATATTAGTAATCAAAAAATAATAATATAAAAAGTGAACACTGGAAATGTAGAAAAAACATCCAAAAATATTTAATATATTTCAACTGTTTAACAGTGCAATTAAAACTGCAATTAATTGCAATTAATTTTTTAACTGCAAAAAATGTTTGAGTTAATCGCGAGAGCTAAATGAGATTAAGCGACAGCCCTAAAGATTTTATGTAGGTCCTCTGGTGAAGCGGCTTGCAGCTGAGCCACCATCTGCCAGCATTGAGCAGTACCATACTCAAGAGGAAAAGAAACACGGGGAGAAAATGTTCTTGAGTCCTACTTCATCTTTCAGAATTCCATCTGTTCTTTTGTGACCATCCACACATCACTCTCTGATTCAACAATATCCTAATGTGAGCATATTAAAAAACCCTGCATCAAGTGAAACTGCGTAGCCAGTGTCAGAAATGAATCACTCCTTTTGTGTCAGGCTCTGCCTATTTTCATTTTATGAAGGCTGAAATTTAACTGTTAGTAATAAACAATTCTTCCTATTCTAATAGGGAGCCTCAGTCCTTAAAATGATTTTTGGTTGCCCTTGAAGAGGAGAAGGGTTGCATGAAAGAAGGAAATTAATTTTGACACGAATAGTTATTTTTAAAATAAATTATTTTCATGGGTCCTCCCAAAGATGCCTCAATAACATCCAGATCTTCTTCTAGCAACCCTGAACATGAATGGCCCAGCTTAAGATGTGGCTCCTGACAGTTTGACTGCTACTTTTAGTTACTACATATTGGTAAGCCTTGATTATATAATGAAGTGAGCAAAGCCTGGGCTGTGATTGACCATACTCATTCACAAAGAGAAAGAACATAGGTAATTCTCTGGGAATTGGGGAGGGGAAGTTTATTGCGCTTTTAAACCCATTATACCCTTGGATTAAAACAGGGATGGCCAAATACAGCCCCCAGACTTACAACAGAGCCTGAATGTATCCTTGTATTACAAATGAGGGTGGTCAATCAAGGCTACAAATCCCAGAATGCTCTGCTCCATCCTGACCAACCATAAACAACATCTTAAAAATGAGACAGATGCAATATGATCTATTCCGCACAACTTGCTAGGCCCTCATGATCCTGACAAATTGCCAACGTGGCCCTCTGTTGACTAGCCTCATGGGAATGTTATGCTTTCACTTACTGGGTTAGGAAGAAATAAGCCAGTATGTACTGAAGTGCTTGTCTGCTCATATCTACTCACCCTCACATAATACAAGCACAAGTGCTTTCAGTTACATTTGACCTACACTGAGATTAACTTTCCAGCTATTCTCTGTATTATAAAAATATGATAGTGCATAGAAGCTATTTATCGCCTTATTTTAGGGAAATAATATTATATTCATCAATATGGCCAAGCTCCTGAAGATCAGACTCCAATTTGTCAGTCTGCTCACACATTTCACAGTCCATCTGTTTTCTTCTGATGATAGCTGTGCAAAGCACCAGAGAAATTCACTTCAGAGACATGACCGTTGCTGATGTTTATTTTGATATTTCTGGCGAGTTTCAATATTTTCCATCTTTTACTATATCCCAACATTGCCTTTAATTGCTTCTTGTCAGCAGATTTTCAAGTTATCCCTCCTGGCTGTTTTCTCCCAGCTCCTTCATTATTTGACAACACTCCAGTCATGATATACTGCAGAAAGAGTTATCAAAATGGGAAAGCAGTTGATGAAATTCAAAATAAAAGTCAGGTAGAGCTGTTATAGTACATGGCCAATGGCTAACTGAATAGTTTAAAAATCATCGCAAAAAGAGGGTAAGAATATATCTCAATGAATTTCTTTTCTCTGCTAAGACATCTCATTTTATAAACATCCTCAACAAAAGTACTAAAATTTCACAAAACTTATCAAATTTCAGTCCAAATCTTTGAACTGTTCAAATTCTATTATATGCCATTATTCCCAGGGAGTAAAAAGTTGAAAGAGAACCACAAAAGGTCAAAAAACAAGAACAAAAATATGTTCTCATGAGAACTGTCCCCACAGTACTGACACTCACCAAGCCTAGGGGAGAAAGAAGTTTCCTTAGAGATTACTGAAGATGCTACAAGATACCAAATAACACAGGCCCTGAGTGACTAAGCAAGTATGTAACCATGTGTCTGACTAAGGATGCGAATAACCCCCACTGACATGTATTGTACTATCCACATGGTGAAAGTTAGGCACATGCCTTGCTGAATTATGGTGACTGGTTGCTGCCTCCTTCATCTCTGTTAACAGAGCACAGTCCAGAAAATAGCATTATTCCATCTTAACCAGAATGACCTTTGTTACTGCCTGGTAGAAGCCAAAAGATTCAGTTGAAACCATGTGATACACATGGGGAGGGGTTATGCTCACCTCCCTCGCACACATGTGAAGCCTTCAGGCTCCTGAGAGTTTGCCAATGTAAACCTAGCACTGGAGCACAGTAGCTGGAGTGGGAAATAGTACAGTCCAGATGCAGATCAGTAAAACAAACATTTTTTAAAAAAGTTATTTATTTAGCTTATGGAGATTGTTGAAAGAAAATACCTTTCCAGAAATTCTAACCTAGAAATGCTAAGAAAGCCAGTGTAGCCAGAACAATGAGTTATTGAGACAATTCAATTAAAGTGGGCTATTATCAGCAGGAGGAAAAAAAAATCACTTTTGTAGTGGCAATCAGGGTGGCCCGTTTCAAACGGTTGACAAGAAGGTATGAGTAACACTAGTGGGAAGAATTAGCATGGGGAAATTAGCTTTTAGCTTGTGTAATGACCCATCCACTCCCAGTCTTTATTCAGGCCTAATTTGACAGCGTCCCGTTTGCAAATTAATTCCAGTTCTGCAGTTTCTTGGAGTCTGTTTTTGAAACTTTTGTTGTTGAAGAATTGCCACTTTTAAGTCTGTTATTGAGTATCCAGGGAGGATGAAGTATTCTCCGACTGGTTTTTGAATGTTATAATTCTTGACGTCTGATTTGTGCCCACTTATTCTTTTGCGTAGAGACTTTCCGGTTTGGCCAATGTACTATGCACCTGTGAATCATCTTCATCTCCTTTGCTTTCAGCTTCTGTGATGAAAGCCCAACTACAGTATTGGTCTCCTCAAAAAATGAGCTAGGCGGTGATTGTGGCTGAAGAACTTTTTCCCCCAGACACCACAACCCAACCACTAACTGTTCAATGAGCTAAAACAGTACAGGGCTCATCTAGAAGGGATCCAGCCAATAACAGATCAGCATCTAGCACGGACAGCTTTCTAGCTAGTTAACTATCGCCCCCATCACAATAGCATGCAAGCAGCTCCTGATCATGGGTTAATTTCACCTGACACTACCCTGGTGAAATAGGGGAATATTACAATCCCCATTTTACAGAAAGGGAATTAAGGCACAGAAGGATTTGCCCAAGGTTACACAAGGAAACTGACAGAACTAGGATCTGAACCCATGTCTCCTGAATTCCCCCGTTACCGGGGCTGAGAAGAATTTGGACTCAATGGAGGGACAAAGGGAAAAGAGGTCTACTTATCAACATCAGCAGAACCCCTTTCCTTTCCATTAGGGTAAGAGGGGTAGGTCTAATGAAGGGAAGGAGATAAATAGTTGGATGGAGGAATAGAGAGGAAGCTGGAGGGAACGCTAAGGGTCACAGTGCAGAGATATAGGGGAAAGGAAAGTGGGGTATAGGGACAGGGTTAAGTTAGAGGAGCAGAATTAAAATGACCATAAAAAAAGGATTAAAACCAATGAGTAAATAGACTGGTATTTGTGAAACAAACATAAAAACAAAATACATAAACATTAATCCTTGTCTGTTTTACTTTAAACACATCTGATAAGTCTGGTTACAGCTTTACATAAATAAAGGCAAAATGATAAACATTTTAAAAATGAGAGATTAAAAACAAACATCCTCTCTTTCACCCACTGCTATGTGCATGCATGTTGTCTATTTAGATTATAAACTCTTAAGGGCAATGTCCAGCACATTCTAGGGACAATGAACATTTTGGTTACATTATTTATAAATGCCAACCCCCCTCCTCTCCCTTCCTTGCCATGATGAAGGAAAAAGAAACCAGAGTGTCTTAGTAGCACATTTCACATCTCTGTTGCCCCAATTTCTGTGAAAAACAGAAGGATGTTGGGTGTACTGACAAGACCAAACACTGTTGGAGGCAGAATGTAACCTGCTTATAGAGTGTTGGGCTCACCTTTGGATAGAATTGATTTTCCATAAACAGAAAAATCATATTTACCAACAAACTAATTAAGAAAGCTATACAAACCAAGAAAAACAGAATTAGGATGTCAAGGAGGTCCGTTCTCCCACAAGGCATCAATGCGAATCTGTTTGTTAGGGACCTCCACTCTTGTCTACAGTGTAGTCACAGCCTGATAGTTTTCCAACTAGGCCCTTTATAGCTGGTGCAGAGCTACCAAGTTGTTGTATTTACACAGCCCCTACCCCTAGTGAGACATCCAGACAGCTTCCTAATAACAGTTTGGCAGCCATCTTATTTTGGGGCCAACTCCACCTCTCTTTCAGCCCCAGGATTCTATAAATCTTATGTTCCCCTGGGGAAAAGGCACACTGAAGGAAATGAAAAATGGGAGAATTCTCTCTTTCCTGGAGATTTGTGTGGTGGAGGAGAGGAGGGGAGTTGAGGATGATGAGAAAGAAGAAGGGGCTGGGGGAGAAAAAGAAACACACAGCTGAGGTTAGGGTATCCATTTCTTCCAAAAGGACAATCGTTCCATTTTTTGCCTACATAACTGCATGAGCATCTCTCCTTCACCTCCCTTTCACTTTCTCACTTCCAAGAAAGCCAAGGATTCAGTTATGGTCAAGGAAACCCATTAAGAGAGCATAAAAGGTAGAAAATACCTGGCCAGCCATAAATAAAACACCCCCATATCTTCACATGAAGCCAGATAGATTTCTTCCACAACTGCTAGAATTAAGTCTGTACATAAGTACGGTGAGCTGAGACCCAGAAGAGACTAGTGTACACAGTGCTTCTAACTTCTCTCCAACATCTCTGCTGTACTCTAGGATTTGTCTGCCACATTTACAAGGTAGGACAGAGGGGTTCTCAACTCCTATTTGTAGGAGATCCATGCTGAGGGACACAAGTGGCACTAGAATTGTAGTAGATACTTCAATTCTAAGCACCATTCTGATTCCTCTAAGAACTAGCTCATTTCTACTGAGAACTTCTTGCAATAAGACCTTCAAAGGCTCTTTCCTGTGGCACTAACTGACACTGAGGTTTTTAAATCCCTACCATACAGAGGTTTCCAAAATCCACATTACACTCCCCAAATACAAGTACCATCACCACCACTGTTACAGGCACCTTCGAAAATACTGGTATGACCAGACTGGGGACCATGCCCAAAACTACATTCCTGCTGGTTTAAAGCTTGCAACACACTATATAATTTGATTGCCTTATTCCCTAAGGGCTGCCCCTTACACAGAATGTAGCCAACCTGTGATATTCACTGCTAGACTTGAATACTGTGGCAGGATTTTGATGTTTTTATTTAAAAAGTCTACATTTTATTACCAACAATTAAAGCTATGCATGTTAATTGAGGGCATGCCAAACCCCAAGATTCAGATACTAGAGTGATCACCACAGAGTCAGGCAGAAATTCACCCCACTCTCAAAAGCATCTGCTACCAGGCACAGCAATCCCAATAGGCCCATGCATTGGAAATCCTAGTTTTCCTATATAGTATTAGGGGTTGTCATTCAGCAGGAAATGACTGGTGAAATTACAAGATTTGCTAAAGCATCTCCTTCCAGAGTTATAGTTCCTACGAATGACACCACACTAGAGCAGCTTTTGGGAGTGGACAGAATGTTATTTATAATGGAAATATCCTCAGTTAAAGAATATCCTTTTATGGAAAAAAATTCAATCAATATACTCTGATGGTGTCCAGCATCTGGAAACAATACTTTCATCTTGGAAATAAAATGCAACAAGTCTTCATGTACGATAAGCACCTTTATTGAGCATCTCACCATTCAATATAGATTCCATCTGACATCTTAAATTGCTGAATTATAATCCATTTTAATCTTTCTTTAAGAAAGAAAGAGAAGACTTCGCTTTTGCTTGCATAAACAATTAAATCTGTGTGGTATATAATTATGTTATTATTAAAATAAAGGCCAGGGCTGTAGTCAAATAATCACTACCTGTAATGCTGATGTCACACACATTGCAAAGCCAAAAACGTTTTTTCTATGGACTTATCCATGTAAAAGGAACAACAAAAGTCAGTTTGTTCTGAAGGCTGAACAGCTAGAAAAAGTATTTTCTATTTCCTAGTTTTACATAAGCTAACATTCACAACAGCTATTAGGCAGCAAAATATTTTACATTTCAATCATGTAAAAAACTGAAAATTTGGACAAACAAGCTAAATTTTCAGAGTATTGTTTGCATACAATCTAAATACAGTAGCCTCAATACAGCAAAAGAAAGAGTTTCTTCCAGACATTTTGTATGCACATACAAAGTCATAGGCCATGATCCTGCACGGAGTACCATGCAGGGAGACCCGTGTGCCCAGGCAGAACCCCAATGATTTCAGTTAGACTCAGCTTGTGCAGTTCCCAGTGGAAGAACAGGGCCTTAGAGCCTACATCTTGGCTGCTCTAGATTTAGTGCAGTTTTGGTTCAATGCTCAAGAACAGTTTTATAGGTACAATTTATTACAAACCAATGGCCAGATTTAATTTCTGAAAAGAAGGCTGCTTATTGTCAAATCTATGCTCAGACAGATAAAAATTCTGAATAATTGTAATACCCCTAACCTCATTTAAAGAAATAAATCTTCCTACAAGGGAGCCAGTCTCACTTTATAAAGATACCTGCATATAAGTTTTTGCAACCCTATTTTGATATTTAACACTGCCACTCAAGCCAATAAATGTTGCCCAGTCTACAGTATTACTAGTAAAAAGAACAAATACTTGTGGCACCTTAGAGACTATCACATTTATTTGGGCATAAGCTTTTGTGGGCTAAAACCCACTTCATCGGATGCATGTAGTGGGAAATACAGTAGGAAGATATACATATACAGAGAACATGAAAAAATTGGTATTGCCATACCAGCTATAACGAGACTAATCAATTAAGGTGGGCTATTATCAGCAGGAAAGAAAAAAAAAAACTTTTGTAGTAATAATCAGGATGGCCCATTTCCAACAGTTGACAAGAAGGTGTGAGTAACAGTAGAGGAAAAAAATTGGCATGGGAAAATAGTTTTACTTTGTGTAATGACACCTCCACTCCCAGTCTTTATTCAAGCCTAATTTAATGATGTCCAGTTTGCAAATAATTCCAATTCAGCAGTTTCTCATTGAAGTCTGTTTTTGAAGTTCTGCTGTAAAGAAAGGGAGCTACCCTGCTAACAGGCACTCTTAAGCTGAATAGTTGGTTGAACTGGCACTCAAGGATAAGCTTGCAGAATCATTTTTAAAAAGCTTAGGCCAACATGAGAGGGTAAGTTTCTCAATGGTATCCGACAGAAAGATGAAATGGTATTTTAGGATCTAAAAGACTAGTTATAGAAATTAAGCCTTCAGCAGCATGGGAAGACAGAAATTTCTAGGAAAAAAAAAAAGTCAGCTTTTCAGTTATTTCCTCTTTTTGAAAAGTAGTTTTTAGTCAGCACGATTTTCATCACTGTATTACAAAACACAGCATTACTCTCTTCACATTGTTAACGTTTATGTTCTTTAGCAGCAGACAGTGAAAAGCATTTTCTATGAAAGCTAGGAAAGGAGTTCAGCTTGCAGTAGATTTTAGTTTATGCTTAAACACAACTCTCATCCCCACAAAAGAGCCCTAATGTGGAAAGCAACCCTTTAAAAATGGGACCATAGACGTTAGTAGAGCAGGAAGCCCGTAAACAATGAGGAAACAGCAGATGTCACCAACTGGCAAAGGTGAATGGGGTTGAGTAAAGAGAGGAGAAATTAGGCCTTTGTAGAAATCCCGCGTAATTCTGAGTTCTGGTTTGAAATGTGTAATGATCAAAATGTTCTAAAAGCCAAAGTAGATATCTTATAGCAAAGGTCTTCCCCCAAGGACACAAGCAGCTTTTAGTAAGGTTGATAAAACTACATTATTAAAAAAAGTTCTGTTTTGTGCAATAAATTATATTTCTTCTTAAAATAAATTATGTCAGAAAGGCATCCCTGTTAAACTAACCAATCTATTGCCATCACTGTTCATATCCAAGCCCCATCTTCCTCTCATTTTTCAATATACATGAACACGTAGCTGGATCTTGTAGCTAATGGAGAAGAAATGTAGCTAGAACTCAATGGAGAAAACTATTCAGCCTGCACACTGATTACCAAGGTCTTGCTTTAGGAAAAGTCTAGTTGCAGGGTAAACATATACACGTGAAGGCAGATTTCAAATAAGATAATAGTGTTACTAACTAGTAGTGGAATTTTCCACAATTTTTTAAACTCGGGATAGAATACATATACACACAGCTTGGACGCATAAAAGATGCCTCTGTCAATCAGCACTGTGTTCTGGAAGTTCTATAGCAAGAAAACACAACCTCCCTCCCCCCACACATACAATTTTTTCTGACGCGTACTTAAATAAGCCATCAAAGGTAGGAAGACAAACATTTGAATCTTCCTTCCCCTCACATGCTTTCAGCTTTTTACAAGTTAATGATATCTGTTACTTCCTAAATAAATGCCTTAACATTAAGAGGAGACAGCTAATCACTCGTGAATATCCTGGCAATGGGGGAAAGCACTAGTAATGGTATGTATACACAAGGGCAGAAGATGTGTAGGTAGTAATAGGCTCTCTCAAAACTTCCAAATGGGAGATGAAAAGAAAATTAAAAAAGGTGATGAAAGATATACAGCAGAATACTCTTATAACTGGCACCTGTGTGTTTCCGGCTGGTGGCAGCCACTTTCTTTGCAAAGTGATATTTGTGACACCAGCAGGGCAGGATGCAGCATAAACTAGTTTTCAAATGGTTTAATCAGAGAAATGTAATTACCAGGAGCACTAGGAGATATTTTCCAGTACCATTGCCCCCCAATAGCAAGGAAGTTCAGATGGTTTAATGCTTTACTTTCCTACACAGACTGTATAGAACAAGAGGGTTGAAAATTCTCTAAGTCCTTTATGCGCTAGAGGGAGTATGTTCACACCAAGGCAGAAGATGGGATTTGAACAAGTCTTTTTTTAAAACGGGAAAAATGTGTTAATTTAGTGATTATGAAAGGTACTGAATCAACAGACCTAGACACCAAAGATTTCCATTTATCAACACAACATGAAGCACAGGCAACTGTATACAATGCAAGTTTCTCCACGGTGCCAATCGATGTGCCATGACAACCTGGAGGGACGAGGTGCAGTGAACAGGGTTTTAATTTGCTGGTCTCTCTGCTGGGACTGCCAACCAGGTTCTTATTGTCAAACGTGGTGGCGAATTTTGCAATATGGACACTTGTCCAATAAGATCTGAATCGATATTATCTGCTCATTTTAGAGACGTCACCAATCAGGCAGATAGATGATGATCATTTGATTGTTACCTTCCCACAGCTGTAGAATTAAAATGATTTTTGTTTAACAGTGTTATTTACAAAGCCATAAGGGGAAAATAAACCCAGCAGGTGGATTCCAGTTTGGATTTTGAAAACTGGAAGTAATTAAAACATTTGTCATCTGTAGGAACTAAAAATTGCAACGCCAGAGAGCTGGAGAGCATGTAGGTATATGTGCAAGTTTAATTTCTCAACCATGGTGATGGCGGTGGAAGAAATAGTCATCACATAAGACTATGGCATGAACTCCCCCACTCCACCTTTCCTATTTGAAAAAATTAAAATTTTTAAAATTGAAGTACTAGTCCAAATCTCCATTTTTAAGAGAGATGCTGCTGTTCAAATAGCCACCTACTCAGTAGGCTGGCGAAAAGCAGCACATAAAGGACAACCGCCACCATCAGTGGAGGATTTTTGAGCGTGCAGAATCACTTCCCCCTAGGCACAGGTGTTAGTACTAGCATCATTGCATGTCACATTTGACAACTATTCCAGTTATTTGGAGACCTCTGAGATTCCTTAGGAACACACACAGAAATGCTAGGGGACATCATTCAGAATTATTTTTACAGCTGGTAATCTGTATTTTTACATATAGCTATTTTTAAATTCTTAAACGATTCCTTGCAAAACAGGTGCAAAATTTAGTTATTTTCTTTGCCACAGTTCTAAGAGTAAGGGCACTGAAACATGTAGACAGAAAATTCCTATATGCACATGGCACATCATAATACATATGAGCAGGTATCCAGAGTGAAGGATCGTAACCCGATGCAGAAAGATGTGCTGTCTAATGTACATATTAAGAAATATTTTAAGATCTTATGTTGCACTCAAGATTCTGCAATTTTAATGATAGCTAAGCCACTAACAAAGTAAGAAATGGATATTGCCCAAGATTTAAAGCCAAAAAAAAAAAAAAGAAACCCCCCCAGCAAGATAAACATCCAAGATGATCTTACACTGAAGGAAAGAATTTCTGAGAAGTCTTTAAAGTTGTCGGATGTTTCTTTCAGTGCTTGCAATATTGACATCCAGTTTGTCTACTTTTCCAGTTAGACGATCAAGAATGTCATCCTGCTCATCAATTTCTGTCTGCAGACCCAGAGCCAGGTTTTTCAGACGGCCCAGCCCAGAGGACATGTCATCTGCCAATGGAGAGAGGGAGTATGAAGGTTCAAACAGCAGGAATTACACGATAGAGGGTGCCATTTAAATGGGTGCTGTCAAAATTCGCATTTCCCCCAAAACCTTAAATTAAACCAAGTGTCAGTGAAAGCTGCTTAACTATTCCCCTACAATATTTGCAACATAAATGTTACAACACTGGTAGCACATTAGTACCAGAAAAGTGACTAATCTGTTTTCGTAACTCAAAGTAAGTACATTGTAAACTAAAAGACACAAATGGTGAAAACTAATTTTGATCTTTATAAACTAAGGTATTTGTTGTGTCTAAAATACACCCCTACCCCAATATAATGCAACTCGATATAACACAGTAAAGCAGTGCTCCGGAGGGGCGGGGCTGTACACTCCGGTGGATCAAAGCAAGTTCAATATAACACGGTTTCACCTATAACATGGCAAGATTTTTTGGCTCCCGAGGGCAGCGTTATATCGAGGTAGAGGTGTATATTTAAACGTGAACTTTCTCCCTTTACTTTAAGGATAGATATTTTTTTCCTTGCCGCTGTACATTTGACACTCTAACATGAGCAGTCTCTCACAGTTAGTTCTTTAAACTGATATTTATTGTAAAAAAAAGATCAAAATACACAGGCATAAAAATGGTTAATTCTATAAAGCCCCAATCCTTGCAGTACACCCACTTCCTGTACACTGATTTTTAGAGCATTTCTTTCCATAAGGTACAAGTTTGTTTAATGTGGACGAGCAGGTTTACTTGCTCCCATACCCTAGAATGTGTTCTCTGAAGTACTCAGCTACAGAAAAGACGTTTCCTGCACAATTGGCTGGCATAAATGTTTTGGAAACTAACAAATTCAAAACAGAATGGGAGTAGAACAGTTATATCTATTCTAACGCTTATGGCTCAGCATCCTGATTCTTCATGTATTTGTTTTCTTCCATATCCCTCTTTCCAGGTCAGACAGAGCAGACAACTACAGAGGCATTTTATACAGAATAAAACATTTACGATTGTACTTTCTTCAGAGATACTAATATATGCAGAAAGATAATCAAATCCACACATTAAGAATTTAATTCCTTCAATTGTTCCCATTTTCTCCAGAATTTTAAGCTCATTAAAAGAAAGTTAAGCATTTGCTTATGAAGGCTTCAGAATCCAAACTGATGTGTTACTGACATTCATATAAACTCAAACATACTATGCAAAATAAATGGTACATTCTACATTACAGGAGACTATGGTATTCATATTTTTGGTATTTAAATGCTAACATGAGTATTTCTTTACTGGTATTCTTATCAGTAATACCCAGCTAATGTGCTTTTTCAGCATAGCCGGATGAACCTGCTTGGCCCTGTTCCATTCACTTGAAGAGATGTTGCATAGGAATGTCTGCACAGTGACTGGTTAAACATACAGCAGATATTATTTTGATGTAGTCAAAGGCAAGATATTTAAATTATGCAAAGTAGCAATTGGTATCAGGTTAAAAAGTTTTGGGATGACTGTAGTGTGGCTTTCTTTAAAAAAATAAATTGTTCAGCAGTTCAGTAACCAAACATCTTTGAATAATTGTTTTTGTCTTAGTGAAGTCCAATACTGAAATAAAAGCCATAGGCACACAGAGAACAGAAAACGCTGAGACCCCAACAGGGATACCCCATTACAGATGTTAGTTGCCATACATATTTATACTATTGCAATAATCCTTGCCAGTTTCAATCTATAACTGGTTTTATGTTAAAAGCATTTTTAACTCAGATCTATTACTAACCTGTGCCATCTGTCCTACAACAGTCTGCCATCTGGTCAAAATCCATTTTGGACAAGAAGCAGACCACTAAATTCATAGTATGTGCGAAACATGATGGGACTTCATTGTGAAGACTGGCCTAAAGCATGTAGCAGATCTACCAGGCAGAAGCTTTTGAAATTGAAACTGCATACACAGAGGATATTGTATGATCAAAAGGTCTGTGTGTAAACTAAACACAAAGTTTTAAGGACAGAGCTAGCTAGGAATAGACTGCTCTGAATTCTCTCAGGCTTTAAATAGCAAGATATGGAAATCAAGTCAAGTCACAGAGCTTTCATTAGTAACTCACCTAAGTTGCTGTCAATTTTCTGGTGGTAAGCTCGGAGATGTTGATTCTTTGGATAAACATCAGGTTGGACAGAAAATTCTGAATTGGTTCCACTGAAATCATAGTCTGTTAACAACATAAGACATTTCTAGTCCACATAAACAAACACAGAAATGGTTCAGAACTACTAAGAATTGCTCTAACTGACTGACAGCTGGCTTTTTGTCATCTGACTTTCTCAGTGAGACCTATTAGATTCAATGCAACATCACTATCAGTAGGTCTAGCTTTACAATATGCAGAGATACAAGTTTGCAAGTGGATTTCCTAGCTGTAAATTAAAGCAGTAACTAACGTCCTGTGTGTTGCTTTCTGCAGTTCTGTTACTTAGCTGGGAAAAAAACTGGACCAAAGCCACAAAAGCCAACTAGTACCCCTCAAGGGCAAGTCACTAGGAAGCTCTTGTAGTCAGCTTTCATATGTTGGAAATCTATTTAAATGTTTTAAACACAAGAAATCCCAAGTTTTGTGTTTGTTTTTTAATTAATTGAAAGGCTTCTAGCCTTCTGTTGTAAATTAATGCTTTGCTATCTTCAGAGTGAAGCGCTCTATACGTTGGCAGACAAACAATATAGAGCCAGAAGTGTCATAACAGGGTAAATGGTTAATTTCACCACTTAGCATTTAAGTGCTAAACACCAAGTTCACACAATTGTTACGTTTTCAGTGTGCATTAGATCAGTAAGGTACAGTGTTGCTTTATTTATAGATCTATTTCAAAGACTTCAGTATTTTCTAACCCTCACAAATATAGAAAACTAGCTATAACATGGGCCCTTATTTAAAGCAGGCTATGGCCATTCAGCACCAGACATTAGCTGAAGTTTGCTTAGTACAAGAGCAAGGAACAGAACAAAAGCCTACATGCTATTTTGTATGAATAAGACGTGTCTCCCTGACTAGGATTAGCTACATCTGTACTGATAAAGGAGTCAGCCACATTTGAAAGCTGTGGTAATACATGGTTGAAATATGCTCCTTCTGAACCATTTTTAACCATTTGACGGACAGGATATGGCTATACTTGAACAGACTAGGTAGGTTCTTGTATACCGCTTAGGTTGCATCTGCAGGAGGAAGGAACAGTGCTGAATCTTGCAAACTTCTAATCCTCTTTATTGTTAGCGTCTATATGTGATGATACTCTTTCCAGGAAGGCTAAATAGACACAGCTCTAAGCTATGTAAAGTACACCCAAAGTGACGGGCAACATCAAATAAATTAACAAACCAGAATTATGCAGCTTCCTTAAATTTGGATGACTCTCCTGGTACTTTGACTCCTGTTCTTTACTAAAGACCATGGCTTCTTTTAATCTGGTGAGAGAAAAAAATAAAGATGAAATATTCTTGGTGCCCACTGGTTGAATTTTGTACCAATTGAATAGAATTAGGCTCCAAATTCCTTTAAGAATAGCTAACTGCTTCTTACTTAGAAAGTTCCCCTTCTCTTGACATTTATTTTTAAATCTTACATGGCTCAATCATGCCCCCGCTGAAGACAGCAGAAAAATTCCTATAAACTTCTGTGGGAACAGAATCAAGCCGTCAGTCTTTACCAGTGGATGCACTCGCCAAGACATATAGCCAAAGACCAAACACTAACCTGCCCCCTGCCCCCGAAACAACAGTACAGGTACAATGTTGCTGTGTTATTCACACACTGCTGCTGCATTGAAGGTGAATGTCACATGCTTCTGCTCTAAGAAGTCAGTTAGCTTTTTTGTTTGTTTTTATTCAGAGTTGTTAGTAAACTGGAAAGAGAAATAGTACAAGACCACATGATATTTAAGAGGGAGTTTTTCAGTATGCTTGATTATGGCAGGGGTCCAGCTCTGGATTTTCTACTTTTTTTCCTTTTTAAACTGGTATGCAAGTTTACAAGGCTGAACAACTACAAACCTCTACAGAGTTCCCATTAAAGGAACTTTCTAGATAATAAGAAATTACTCTTACCACAAAGTACCAAAAAACAAAAAAAAATTTTTTTAGCAAAAGCATCAGAGAAGAAAATAGTCACTATCTTGCTAATTTACAACATACAATTGAAAGAACCTGATCCCCATTACTAGTCATTGGAAAATTGGAACATTTCAGAACTACTGTAAGGCAAATTCTGTATCAACTAAAATAAAAGTTATTCAATTTTGGATCAGCTATATTTAATATAGTTTCTTACCATCCTGTGATGATACTTATTTTCTCTAGAGATCATGAAAAACACTTAGCACCCATACAGCACTTTTGTCTTCAAATGCTTTAAATAGTCAACTTTCTTATTTACCCCATGAAATATATCTGCATGTACCAGTACAAACTCGCAGCAATATAATTTCCATGACTAAGGCTTAAAAACATTATTTTTTTCTTCCAAATTTTGAAATCAAGTTAGAAAATTAAAGATTTAGCTGTCTAACATATAACGAATATTTTTTGCAATATTTGATTGACCATTTAAGTATCGAAGACTTGTCATGTTTAGTGGGCAGAAACGCATGCTGGTTTGATCAAAATTCCAGAGGCTTATATTTATTAGTACAGAGTACCAAAGTATGTGCTAGGAGATCACAATACAGATGAAAAACTTGGTCACTGACCTAAAGAGCTTACAAACTAAAGCCTCAACACTGCAGTTTGGTCTGTGCTGACTGGTGCCTATGCACACTCTAGCGCAGAACTGGGGTTCAATATCAGACACAGCACAACAGAGTAAGATGACTATTACTCAGGCTAGTACACAGCATGGAATAAAGGAGAATGGAGGTTATGTTATTTAAACTAAAATGTGTTGGCTACTTCTAAATTGTGCAAGAAGTAGATTTTAAGAAGGGATCCGAATAGAGAAGGGGATAGTGGCCCTGCAGACCATCTCAAGAAATCTATTCCAGCCATAGGGGTGACATGATGGAATAGTGTTCTTTTAGTCTACATCCTGCAGTGCACAAAATCAATTTTCAAGACTTCTCTACTAAGAAGCAGGTCTCCCTGCCAACCATAGATGACTCATGCCTCCCCATACTGAGGGGGAGGTGGGCACAATCTAAAGAGGAGGACACATTACCACCTTGCATGTCTCCTTTGCCCAGTGACACCCCCTCCCCAGCCTGGGTGCTCTCCCCACCCCATATTACATGTGGGGGCTGCTGGGGACAGGGGCCCAAGCATGCTGGGGGGCAGGTGCAGTGGGAGAACAGAGCCCTTCTCCCTCCTCCGCAGGCCAATCTAGGGCAATGGCAATTGTGAAAAAGGATGAAAAAAATCCCACATGCCCCACCTATGCGTCGCCTCTGCTGCCAACTCCAGCTGACCACTACCACTCTTAAAATTGTCATTCTACTCACCTGCTGTTTCCTTGGTACTCAGGGGCTTCATTCTGCTCAGGCTTGGTCTCTGGAGGTTTCGATTTGAAGTAGTTTACAAAACCACCAAAGACACTCTTAATGCTGTTTATGTGTCTCTGACTAATCTTTAAATCCTGCTCCATTTTATCCACCATTCGTTCAGTGCGCTTTAGTGCCTCACCCTGACGTACAAGTTCCTAAAGGGAAATAGAAAACCGGAAGTTAGTTAAGTCAAGGGATAGACTGTGATGTCAATGATGTTAACATTTAGGAATAAGCTTTCAAGAGCTGCATTTCCCCTTTTCAGTCTAGCGGGCTGTGTTTTATGGATAATTATATAGAATTGCTGTACGTCTCCTTAGCATGTAAGAGATCCTCTTTGTTTATCATACATGCATTTAAAGTGTCACAGCTTTAAGATATTGTTCTTACTCAGGAGAGCCAGTTAGATGGAAACAGGAAGCCAGAATACTGAATCCTTCCTGAAATTTGAGTTAAGCCCTCCTTGCTTACATATGTCTAGACTACTCGACAAGTTATATTAATCCCCATCCATGAAATGCTACTTCCAATATTTTGTAACCTTATCTTTTTTCCCCTCTTATATTATATATGTGAAAATCATATATAAAATTTCAATTTCCTGGCCCATCAATAACCCTTAAACACCCCTTTTTAACTGCTATTATATACCATAGCTTTGTGAAAAACACCTCTACCCCGATATAACGCAACCTGATACAACACGAATTCGGACGTAATGCGGTAAAGCAGTGCTCTAGTGGATCAAAGCAAGTTCGATAAAACGCGGTTTCACCTATAACGCAGTAAGATTTTTTGTCTCCCGAGGAGAGTGTTATATCGAGGTAGAGGTGTACATGTAGATTTAAGAAGCTATTTTATTCTCATTCTACCTGCAGAATTTTGATTATGTCAATGGGAGATTCTCACAAGAATCAAAGATAAATATAGTGCAAGTTTTCTTACATTTTAAACCCACTGTTCTCCAGGTTCTAACTTTCCTCTGTGTGATTATTATTTATTATTTGTATTATGCTGGTGCCTAGAGGCCTCAACTGACCTTGGGGCCCATTGCACAAGGTGCTGTTTGAAGTCTCTGAGGAGTTTACAGTCTAAAAAGACAGACAAAGGGTGGATGGGAAACAGTGGCACAGAAAGAAGTAACTTGGGCAAGGTCACACAGCAGGTCACTGGCAGAGCCAAGAACAGAACAGGACTCTCCTAGGTCCCAGCCTAGTGCTATATCCACTAGACCAGTGGCCCCCAACGTGGTGCCTGCGGGTGCCATGGCACCCGCTGGGGCATTTATGTGCACCCGCCTAGTGCTCAGCAGGGAAGAGAAGACGCAGCCCTGCACCTGCCAGGGACAGAGAACTCCAGGGCTGCAGGCACTGGTGTTCTCTGTCTCTGGCAGACACGGAGCTGTGGTTTCTCTCGAGCTGCAGGTGCCAGTGTTATCTGTCCCTGGCAGGCGCCAGGCCATGGCTTCTCTCCGGCTTTGAAGCCGGAGAGAAGCCATGGCCCGGCCTCTGCCGGGGACAGAGAACTCCGGGGCTGCAGTCTGCGGGCACCTGCGTTCTCTGTCCCTGGCAGGCATGGGGCCGTGGCTTCTCTCCGGCTTCTCCAGGGCTGCAGGTGCTGGTGTTCTCTGTCCGTGGCAGGCGCTGGGCCATGGCTTCTCTCCAGCTTTGAAGCTGAAGAGAAGCCATGGCCCTGCACCTGCCGGAGACAGGGAACTCTGAGGCAGCAGGTTCATCCTATGTTAAAGTAAGAATAATAAATATATTTGGACCAGCAGTTCAACAATGTTTAACTTTTTTAAAATAAATAAGATGAAAACTGTTTATGATATTTATTTTGTAAAAACGCCTTAATTTTTCTTACAGGTAGATAAAAAAGAGCAAATTCACATGGTAAGGTGAAAGAGTAATTGCTGAATAATTTAATTAATACCTTTTACATGTAAAATTACCCTTTTTATCTTATGGATTCACATATGTATATTAAATATGATGTTTTTCGTATTATTTAATGTACAAATACAAAATAAGCCTTGAAAAATTGTTGGCGCCTGCCACACTCTTCTGAAAATATGAATGTGCTACAGGCCACAAAAAGGTTGGGGACCACTGCACTAGACCATGCTGCCTCATATCATATTTAATTACGCATGCAGCAATTCCTAATGTGGATGATGAAAGTGACAAACAGAAATGGTCCAGATTTGAACCACTCTACCTGTTAGTACAAATGTTTGTAAATCTGTACTCTGCAGTTGTAAGCAGGCTATGATCAGGAATCAAACCAGCATCTCGCTAAGCTCTCTGGCCTGCCACCCAAAGGGACTGCTTCTTACTGCTCCACAAAAGTGGAGCAGCAGAATTAGTTTCACTTTCCTATTCCTTCGTACAAGCTCAGTAGAAAAGTGGAAACAACAAGATTCCTTATTAATTTAATTCTGTCTTCAGCATTAGATGCATGTAAACAAAAGCGACAAAAACTTGACAATTACATTTCAGGGCGGTGACAGTTGTGAAGACAGTTGTGAAGAAGGATGACTAAAAGCTTCCAGGAAGAGGAGGATAACCAATAAAAGAGAAAGCAAAAAATGCAGACAGAGGAAAACAGACATGCTTGAACAAAAAAGCGTCTCTTTCTCCCTAAAGTATTTCTAAGGCGTCTAGCCCTGTGGCACTAAAATCAAGAACTGCCAACTCCAGCGCAAGGCAACTGTAGCCTTCATTAGCTCTACAGTTCTTATTAAGAAATGCCAACTTCCTGCCACCTACTGTGAACAAGATCTAGAAACTTGTTATAGTCACAATTTTTATCAGGTCCTAACACCTTTATCTGCCCTTGCTTAGGTGTGTTACATTGTACCATGGAAGTACAGAACTGAAAAGAGATTACTAATGCAGAATCTATGCTAGTGAGGCAAGTAATGCTGTTAGAATTATTTCAATTCCTGGCTGACATTTTCACTAACAAAGGGTACCATTTTCACACTAATAGTCTGCACTAGGTCATTCAGAAAGGATCCATTGATATAAGAAAACCACACTAACATTTTTCTAAGAGTCTTTTCCGCATTAACTGATTCCTACAGCCTATGCTTTTAAAATTCTAAAGCACACAGGTATGCAGTTTGATTTTTCAATGGCTTAATGATACGCAGCCAGAATCCATCTGCTTGCAGTTGCTTTAATGAAAAACAGAACTGCTGTCCATATTCTCTCCTAGATTTACCAAATTTTAGATGACCAGTTTTATAGTGTCTTTTTACTTTATGTTTCCCCACTCCAGCAATCACTTCTGTGCCATTCAGACTCTACCATTAACACTAAATCAGGCCTACATTGCAAATTTCTTTCAGATTTTCAGTATCAGACCAAAATTGTTTTGTGATAAGGGTTGGATTTTTCCTTCCACTATTACAGAATTTTTCTCGAAATGTGCATATTGAAGAGTTCACTATCTTTAATCAAGTTACTCATGCAAGTTATTATAGACAACTATATGACTTGTGTATATGTATTCCCTCAGAATAGTATATGCAAACATTGCTACCATTTGAGCAAACATCCTCCCTCAACAGATGATGCAGCCCAGAAGACCAAATTAGTGACTCAAGATACTTGGAATGAGTATCATCACCACTTATTCTGAAACATCACCATCAGACTAAGGGAAATAATTAACAGGGATGAGTCTAAGCACATTGCATTGTGTGCTATATTAGTTACAGGCCACAGCTTAACAGGAAAAAGAAGGTCTATCAGACTTTACCCAGGTAGAACAATCATTTTCAACAAACAATTGTGGTAACAGAATACCTAGATAGGTTTTGCTAATTTTTAATTGGCATTTTTATCAAAATACAGTTACACATCAGACTAATGTTATCAGAGTCTTCATCAGACCCTATAAAGGAAAGCTTCATTGAGAGAACTCAGGTTCGCTCTCCTTAAGACTTTAAAGAAGCCAAGGAACCTGCAACTTGGATTTAAAAACAAAACAAAACCAACCAACCAAACAAAAAAAAACTAACTGGGGGAAGAATAGCTCAGTGGTTTGAACAATGGCCTGCTAAACCCAGGGCTGTAAGTTCAATCCTTGAGTGGGCCACTTAGGGATCTGGGGCAAAATCAGTACTTGGTGCTGCTGGTGAAGGCAGAAGGCTGGACTTGATGACTTTCAGGGTCCCTTCCAGCTCTATGAGAGGGAGATATACCTAACTAAGTTTCATTGCCATTATCACCTCCCAGCCCTGGCAACAATGAACAATTTTTACAGACTACCAAGAGAAACTAATATGAGTGTTTGATAAAAGACCTATAAAGTTTTCACCTTAAACCCCCTTTAAATACAGTTTATAAAGCAGTTCACAATGACAGCAAGCAAAATATTGGCAGTTAAGGCTTTTTAAGGTATTGAACTAGATTTTTTTTTCCTGGTTTCAGGTGTTTTTGGAAGTTTGTGTAGACTACGCAGACATTTAATAAGACCAGTAGGCCAATACGGACCTTTTTGATATGGTTAGTTAAAAGCTAAAGCCACTCAGCATGAATATATTGTCACAATCAAACTTGTCTCCTGATCCTGCACTCATTTAGCCCCATGCTACTCTACTGAGGAAAGTCACATACAAGCTTAAATGTTTACAAGATGTGGGCCTGACTGGTCTCTTTATCTTTAGAGTTAATATTGCTGAATGTGTCTAATATATGACTGAATAAACCAGAAGAGAACTTACATGAAGTTTTTATTATATTATATGTTGTATAAAATCAACATTACTGTCATTAAGAACTTACCTCTGATGTGGCTACTCCAATTTGCTCAGATTCATAAATGAGGGAAAGAGATCTATTAGTGCTGTCCTCTGCGGCCTGAGCCCGCCTCAGAACTTCCTGCTGAAGATACCTCTGTTTATTTGTAGCCTCCCTACCTTGCCTTTCAGTAGGGTCATCAAAGATGTCATTGCCATTGTTCCACTTCACTGGCTTCAAATCTTCATCATCATCATCATCATCAAAGGGATTATAGTTTTTTGTGTAAGATGACATAATGCCAGTTCTTGTTTTCTCGCTTTGCTATAGTTTGAGTGAAACTAGAGATAAGTGAGGTTGAAGTCACACCGGCATTCCCAGGGCCTACAGCAACTGCTTTGTTTCAGAGGGACTGAATCCTCAATGGGATGAAAAATCTCTATCTGTAAAGGAAACATTTATCTTTAAAAGACTGAGTTAAGAAAAACGGTTCACAAAAGTACAAAAATATAAGTTGTGATATGAGCCACGGAAGATACATAAGGGAGAGAGGAGCAAATACATTATATATCTAGGTGGGAAATTGCATCTTGGTAATTCAGTTCCTTCCCCCAGTATAACAAACTCCGCTTCTGGGGCACAATGGATCTCTCCATTGCAAGGTAAAACTCATCTGTGCAGGAAACTGCAAATTCTCAGGGGCTGGTTCAAGACTGCAGAACAGATTCCCACAGGATCTACAAGCCATCATAGACTGCGCCACCTTCTGTTTCAAGCATAATAGATACTTATTTAACATTGCTTTTGCTAATACTTACTCATAGCACAGTGTACATATAATTTATAAAACAAAACATTACACTGCATGTTAAATTTTCCCCTGGGGAATAGGATGAGAGAAAGAATGAGCCACACATGACAGATATTAGTCACGTTGCTCAATACGCTACTAGAAGGTGCTCAGATACTATGCTGAGGAGGCAGTAGAAAAACCTGTAGAGAATAAACTAAACAAATCACTGTAGACCACTCTCTCCTTTGCGATGTAAAATGGGGAAGAGGAATAGACTAAACAAATCACAGTGGATTTATCTACTCCCACCTTTTCATGTTCTCTGTATGTATAGATATATATCTTTTTACTATATGTTCCATTCTATACATCCGAAAAAGTGGGCTGTAGCCCATGAAAGCTTATGCTCAAATAAATTTGTTAGTCAGCAAGAGTTTTATCACTGTATTACAAAACACAGCATTGCTCTCTTCACATTGTTAACGCTTATGTTCTTTAACAGTGGACAGTGTAAAGCATTTTCTTGAAAGGAGTTCAGCTTGCAGTAGATTTTAGTTTATGCTTAAACACAATTCTCATCTCCTAAGGTGCCACAAGTATTCCTGTTCTTTTTGTGGATGCAGCCTAACACGGCTGCTACTCTGAAACCTAGCAATTACTCTTTGACAATCATTAAAGTAATTCCAGACACAAAACTACTGCAGTTGCACTGGCATTCACCCTGTTTTAACAGATACCACGGGACAGCTAAACCCTCTCTCTCATGGAGCCTCCTGCTAGCTAGCTCTTGCCTTCTCCTCCCGGACCTGTCACACTGCAGATGGGAGAGCCTCGCAACTCCGCCGGGGACAGGGCTTTTCCCTGTCTCGGCCCAGATCCCCAGCTCTGCCCCGCTGTGGGCAGCTGCCTGGGAAGCTCTCAGGCATTATTGTGCAGTCGTGGCCGGGGGACGCGCTCCTAATGCACGGACCGCCCCGCCAGCACCACCCCGGGGTACGTGGCGTGTATCATCGCCCCACACAGCTAGCGACCCAGCCGGGGGCGGGGGAGAATCCTAACGCACGGACCCCCCCCGCCAGCACCACCCCGGGGTACGTGGCGTGTATCATCGCCCCACACAGCTAGCGACCCAGCCGGGGGGGTGGGAATCCTGACGCACGGACCCCCCCGCCAGCACCACCCCGGGTACGTGGCGTGTATCATCGCCCCACACAGCGGCGGAACCCCAGACAAACGCGCGGCGCGGTCCCCGTCTTATACCGCCCCCCTCCGCCGTCCATCGGGAAGCCCCACGCCCCTTGCGTCTCCGAGACGCCCCCACTCCCGGCGCTCCAGGCCCCAACCCCTCGGAGCCGGGACACCGCCCCGCGCAGGGGCCAGGGAGCCGCTCCCCCCGAAGGGCCTGTGACCCAGCTCACCTCCTGGCCTCGCTCCCGTGGTGAGGGGCCGAGCCGGGCCGCCGGTTCACTACACCGGCCCTCACGCACCCGCTGCTACCGCCGCCACGGACCCCGACTCCCGCCCGAGCGGCGCCAGCACCCGCTGGTCTCCTCCGCCCCGTGACTCCTGGCTTAAACCATCGCTGGCCCTGCGCAGGGGAAGCGGCTGGAACAAACTATCACTACCCGCGGTGGGGGTGTGTGTGAAACCATTCTAGCCCGGGAAGCGGGAACCTCCGGGCTGGGACTAGGATAATCCATTTCTAGCACTGGAGTGGGGGGTGTGGTTTGAGAGTTGGGATAATCCATTGCCCGTGACTGGATGGGTTTCCAATCCGGAAGTGAAGTCTACATAGGCGCCGCCATATGTGTTACCTGATTGGAGCCCGGACTCCCGCGGGGAGTGGGGGATGCTCGCGAGAGGAGTGGCGAGGGAGCGGATAACATCGTAGGGTCCGCTCCACCCTGTGGCTGGCCCGCAACATGTCGGCCCTAGTGGTGGCGGCGGCTGCTGCCGGGTTTGCGTGTAGGGGAAGCGGCCCCGGCCCCGGCTCTAGCTCTGGTTCCGGCTCCTCACGGGGCTTTTATTTCAATACGGTGCTGTCGCTGTCCCGCTCGCTGGCCGTGCAGAGACCCGCTCCCCTGGAGAAGGTAACTGGGGGGGTCGAGTCCTCCCTTTGCTCCTCCCACCCCTCTTGGGGTGGCAGGTGTCATGTATGTGGGGCGCCAGGGAGTGTCACGTATGTGAGTTGTACGTCATGTATGTGGGGCAACGTGTGTCCCGTGGGGGGGAGGGGGGCGTGTTATGCATGGAGGTCGGTGCGCGTCCTGTGGTAGGTGTCATGCATGGAGGGAACAGGGTTTTATGTCTGGGGGTGCTGCGTGTGTCATACATGTTGGGATGCTGGGGGGATGCATGTTATGTGAGGCAGCGTGTGTGTCTCCTGTGAGGAGCTGGGTGTCATCCCTGGGGATGTAGTCAGTGTGTGGTGAAGGTGGGGTATCAGGGTTTCTATGTCTCTGTGTGGATGCTGAATCTATGCATAATATTCATGTAGCTCACCTATAGGGAAACCAAGCTAAGAAGAGCTTGACAGAAACTGGTTTCAGGTTATGAACGTTGATTGTTCAGTAAGATTTTCAAAATATCCCAGTGGTTTTGTTTTTGAAGAGCACTTGTTGAGAGAAAGTTTTCCCCAGATACCTAAGGAACTTAGTTTTTTAAAGGGAATTAGCACAGGGGTTCTCAGGCTGGGGATCGGAACCCCTCAGGGCGTTATGAGGCTCTTACGTGAGGGGGGTCACAAGCTGTCAGCCTCCAGTCGAAACCACGCGTTGCTTCCAGCATTTATAATGGTGTCAAATTTATTAAAAAAGTGTCTTTAATGCCTGGTATTAGTATGTAGTGGAACTAGGAATGTATAAGGCTAGGTTGATGGCATGTGTGGTGATGCAACAGGTTTTTTTAGCATAGTTAGACTAGGCATAGGAAGTCTCCCAAGGGTGCTGAGTAGGACATGGTACCTGTGGAGCATCAGTTTGGTCTAGGACTTTAGACCTATGGATTTGTCTTTTGTTAGGCTTCTTACCTTGAGTTAATTGGCAATCAGTTTAAAAAGTCTAGTGAAAGCAAGCCTATGAGAGCAAAGCCTAAATATATGAATGTTAGGCCTGCAATAGGTCGTTAATGCAGGTGTTTATTGCTCACAAAGAACAGTTTTCTCGCAGGAGCTCTTTTTGTTTTGTACTACATAACAATGATAAAATGAGAAATTATAATTTACTAGATTATTATTGCATATAAAATTGTTTGAACTAAGACATAAATTAATGGGTAGTTGAGTTTTCCAAAATGAAAATTCTGCATTAATGTAAACAACAGTATCTGACGTGTCCTTAGCTAATTCTTGTACATTTTTAGAATTAATTTTGTTTGATGGACCACCGAGACGTCTATCTCTGATGTGGTAGTCAACTAAAAATAAAGTCCTCTCATTGCAGATTCACCAGTATTTAGAGTGTTTTATGGGAACCTGGGTTAGGATGATTATTTGATTTTAAGGGATGCTGTCAGATTATTTATCGGTAAATAAATTTGTTGTGTTGTTAACTACCCAAGATTACTAAAAATAAAGGAAAATAACGACTTTTTTTTTACTATTTGAACAATTTTATACGATGCAGAAGATTAATTGTCAGTATGCTATGAATAATGTAGTTAGGAGATAGGATGCATTCGTAGGATCGTCGGCAGTACTGTGATGGTTAAGGTTCCCAGAATTAGATCCATTAATGGCTATTAGACAAGATGGTCAGGGATGCAACCTCATGATTTGAGTTTCCCTAAACCTCTGACTTCCGGAAACTGGAACTGGATGACAGGGGATGGATCACTGGAGAATTGCCAAGTTCTGTTCATTCCCTCAGAAGAATTTGTCATTGGCCACTGTTGGAAGACAGGAGATGGGTAAATGAATCATTAATTAGCTTGACCCAGTATGGCCATTCTTATTTTGTTACAATGAACAAGTCCCAGGTGGAAGTCATAAGACACAGTGCCTAACTTCTTTTAAAAAAACTATTTAAAATGCAGGCACATTGTTAATATAACAAAAATTTACATTTATGCCTACTTTCTATACAACTATCCACTTCTGACGTGCACATTCGAAAACTATGGCCCTATCAGTGATTATGAAGTCTTAAGATAAATCGGCGCCCCAGCATACAATATAGTTCTGTGCAGAAGACCAAACATACTGAGACTACCAGGCACAGAGCTTACTAATGTGAATGCTTACTTCTCATTTAAGTAAACTACTCAGAATATTAAGCAATATGCTTGGTATTAACTGTTGGCAGGAACAGGCTCTTAGACTGCAAGCCCGGTGGAGTAAATTCCAAGCCTCCCCAGTTTTCTTTGCATTGATGGTGCTTACTGGACAATGTCACCTTCGATTTTGACCCAAAATAAATTTCATAAAAATAAATTTTCCCAAAGTGCTTGAGAACAGAACTATAACAACTAAAGAACCTTAAAGTGAAATTCAATGTGTGTGTGTGGGGGGGGGAGTGAAACTGATTTATTTTCTGTTGTCCTGAAATTGTGGGAAATGCAAAGAGTAAACAGCATAAAAATAAACTGAATTTTTTTTTATTTCACATAATAACCTATGGTTTTCTTTTAATAACATCAGTCAAAACAATGTCATTTGTGTCGTATGGTAAAATATTTTAACAGTAAGCAATGCTCAACCTTAACCGTCAACCTGAGTGGTGTGGAGAAAGCTTTTGTGGTGGCCACTGCACATTGAGCAGATTTTACCAGAGAACTATTGACAATGACTCCGAGATATTTCTGGATTGATAACGGCAAATTTAGACCCCATCATTTTATATGTATAGTTGGGATTGTGTTTTCCAATGTGCATCACTTTGCACTTATCAACACTGAATTTCATTTGCTGTTTTGTCACCCAGTCAACCAGTTTTGTGAGATCCCTTTGTAAGTCTTAGCTAAATCCAAAGTGGACTGTGATCTTGAGTAATTTTATATCGTCTGCAAATTTGCCACCTCACTGTTCACCCTTTTTTTTTTTTTCAGATTTTTTAATCAATATGTTGAACAACACAAGATCCTGGGGGGACACTGCTTTTATGCTTCTGTATTATAAATTAATGCATATTGTTTGGGAACCTTTTTAAAAACTGTTCTGTGTTAGAGAAGTTTGGATGAGAGAACCATGAGATACAGTGATTTGAAAATCTGAATTGCAAATGAAAAGACACTTATCCAGTAAGACATATTGAGTATTCTTATATAATAGTTCATAATAAAAATAACGTCTTTCCTTTCTGGTCTTACAGCAGAAAATACCCCTTTTTGGATATTAAAATATTTGGTCAACATTTTTTCAACCTGACTGCCTAAAGTTAGGCACTTAAGTAAGAAGTGACCTGACAGACAAAGGTACTGAGCACCTCTTTTCGCTAGCATCTGTTGACATCAGTAGGATCTGTGGGTGCTCAGCACCTTTGAAAGTCAGGCCATTTTGATGACTTACCTTTATATGTTTCTCCTTTTAAATAATGTCCATTTTCGGTATGTAAAGCAGACATCTGTGAGATTTGATGTTTTCTGTGCTTGTGTATTCAGTAGATATGAAAGCAGATACTACAGTAGTAGGCAAGGTAATGGTAGAATAATACTTAGCTCTGGCAGCTTGTTCTGTTACGTGGTTACAAGGGTTTGAACAATCTATCCCACCCAGCTAGGCAATACTGCTTGCTTTAGCAATACTGTTTATGAAGAAAGCATTGCTGTAGCAATGACAACATCTGCTTCCACCCATGGTTAAGAAAAGGTTTCTGTATTCAAGGGAGATGAGCAAATATAATAATATATAGCCCTATTGTAGAAGAAAATTGTTAATTTACACTAAGTATAAAAATGAACAGTTGGTATCCATTCTTTCCTTTCTTACTAAACATCATTCTTCACTTCCACTGGAACCTGGTTATTTTCATTAAAAGGCTGAATAATAAAGGACATTTGGTGTGGAATTGACTCTTTGAATTGAGTTAATGCACTAAACTCAGTGTTCTGCCCTGAAAAACATTAGTGATGGCACTGGGGGTTACCCAGAGGAAATTGTGGAAGCCCCATTGCCTGGTATGTTTAAAATACGAGAGAATGTACTGTATGGAAGAATGCTACTTTGGCAGGGGAATGGCACAATGACCTTTTAGGTCTCTTGCATCTCTGATTTCTAAGAATGAAAATTCAGGGCTTTTAATTTGGTTTTCTTAGGCTATATCTACATTATAAACAAGAGGTGTCATTCCTGTGCTTGTGTGCACATATTCAAAGTAGTTCAGTGAGAGCTTGCAGAAATATAAATAGTAGTGTGGCTTCGGTAGCATGGGGAGTGGCAATGGAGGCAGTTTCAGGTGGGTTTGTACTTTGCACAGCTCAGCCATGCCGCTGCTGTTGCTGCCTATGCTACCGTGGCTCTGCTTCCTCATTGAACTAGTGCGAGTCTGTGTATGTGAGCTAGTTCATAGTGTAGACAGCCATAGGATTACTTGTGGGTATTGGCAGTCATAGTTTTAATGTGTTCCTCAATGTGGTGGTCCTTCCCCCCCCCCTCTTTTTGCAGGTACAGAAGCTATTATGTATGTGCCCAGTGGATTTCCATGGGATTTTCCAACTAGATGAGCGCCGCAGAGATGCTGTGATTGCTTTGGGAATTTTTCTCATTGAGTCTGACCTTCAGGTACAACTTTCTCCCTCATTTTAACTTTCTTTAGCTGAAATACTTTTCAATAAATCTCTAAATGGGGTTGGTTGGTGAATGAAATGTAGGTATGACAATTACTTGCTTGAAATAAGACATAGCCTCTATCTAGACTTGATATTTAGAAGGGTTCGCACAAAAATGTAATGTGCAATTGCTTGCTTAAATTTTCACACACATTACGTTTGAACATGTATCTACACCTGAAAATCAGGCCCATAATTTCCTTTTTATATATATATATATATATATATATATATATAAAAACACTGTTTATGTTGTTCACTAACATTGATCTTAAATGTCTGGCCTCTCTGAAACAGGCAGCCATGATGTTTCTGAGAGCTGATGTGAAGGCTTTGGTCTGCCCTGAAGGTGGTGTCATCTCTAGAAGGAGGGAGATGTGATGCCTTAAGTGCCTGATCCAAAATCCATTGAACTCAATGTGAATCTTTTCATTGACTTCAGTGGGTTTTGGATCAAGCCATAAGCCACTTCTGTTTTAGCCTCCCCCTTGGTTGATCTAAATGAATGTGATATTATTAACAGCTTTGCTGTTTTTTTTTTTTTTTAATTTTGTGATGTGAACTCAATACTAAGAATTGGGCAAACCACATCGCTTGTAATGGAACTTGGCATTTATATGATGCTTTAGGTATTCAAAGCATTGAACAAGTGTTAATCCACCCTTGTGAGGGAAGTTAGTACTGTCCCCAATTTATATATTAAGAAACTGAGCACCTGTACTGAGAGGTTAAGTGATTTGCTCAAGGCTATGGAATGCAACAGAGGCAGGAGTGGCATTAGAATTTGGGAGTTTCCACTGTTTTAGGAATCTAGAAAAATGGTTTTCTATTTCTTGTTAGACTCAAATCAACGTACTAGAGACAAAAAATCAAGACATATAATCAGCTCCAAATTGCATGATAGACCAGCAGTGTCCTGTCTCATTTAGTAATTGGTAGGATGGAACAATTTTATATATAGCATTGGACTAGTTACATGATTTACCTGATCTGTATTAAGTCTGTTATGCGATATTTAGGCAGCCTGTAAGTAATCCATTAGATGGCTTGAGTTCTCTGTATATAGTCACTTTACCCTTCCTCTGCATGACTAATGTGTATTGAAACTGTTACTCAATTTTTATCCTCCATTTCAAACAAATATTTTCTCTTTCAGCACAAAGATAGTGTGGTTCCTTATCTTCTCCGGCTTCTGAGAGGTCTTCCCAAAGTACAATGGATAGAAGAAAGCACTGCACGAAAAGGCAGAGGTGGTTTTAAGTTTTACTCTTCAGAGTATGTGCTTGGGAAATTGTACTCAGTCCAGAACTTAGTTTGAAGGGAAGTGATCAGCTCCTTTGTGCTTTTAGCTGTTGACATAACTGCCTGTATTGGAAAGATACAGCAGTAAAATTGATTCTTCTTGAGAGGCCAGAAAGAAGTTGAATAGCTCACACCTTTCCTGATGTCAGCTTAGCTGCTTTCCAGATAATTTGATACCAGTCAGTCACATCTTCAGGGCTAAGTTGTTAGGAGACAGTATAATGACTAGAGCGGAGAGTGATGGTCAAGATTATTGGGTGCTATTCCCAGCTTTGCCTCTGGTTTGTTGTTCAAACTTGGGTAAAAGACTTAACTTCTTGGAGTCTTAATTTACCTATCTTTAAAATGGTAGAGAGACTACTACTCTACCATGTAGGGGTATGTAAGGTTTAGTTTGCTAATGTTTGTAAAAGTATTTTAAAATCCCAAAGAGCTCCTAATTAGAGTGCATGTTGTTTGTTTGTTTGTATTAAATTATGCTTGACATATTTAGGATTTTCCCTTTTCACAGCAAAGCTATAGGAAACAGGAAACTCCTATTTTTCCATTCTTCTGGAAAGACTAAGCCCACCTGTCTGATATGTTTTTCTTAGGGCATTTCACTCTCCTCTCAAATCTCACTTTCCTACCAGGGAACAACTCTGAGCTTCATAGTTTGCAACTTTCTGACATCAGCTGGTTTTTGTACTTTCCTCTCCTACTGAGAATGTCTAGCCTTCTCTGTTTAAATCCTCTTAGAATGAGTTACTCAGGTTCTTTTCAGATCGACTTAGTTTCAGCAAGGATAGGTAGGGGTGCTTTATTAAAATCTTTGCCACCTGAAAGTCACATTTACTCAAACACTGTTAGTTTTTTTTGTCCAAGAGATTCAAATGATCATAGAATATCAGGGTTGGAAGGGACCTCAGGAGGTCATCTAGTCCAACCTCCTGCTCAAAGCAGAACCAATCCCCAACTAAATCATCCCAGCCAGAGGTTTGTCAAGCCGGACCTTGAAAGCCTCTAAGGAAGGAGATTCCACCACTTCCCTAGGTAACCCATTCCAGTGCTTCACCACCCTCCTAGTGAAAAAGTTTTTCCTAATATCTAATCTAAACCTCCCCCACTGCAACTTGAGACCATTACTCTTATTCTATCATCTGGTACCACTGAGAACAGTCTAGATCCATCCTCTTTGGAACCCCCTTTTGGGTAGTTGAAAGCAGCTATCAACCTCCCCACCCCCATTCTTCTCTTCTGCAGACTAAATAATCCCAGTTCCCTCAGCCTCTTCTCGTGAGTCATGTGCCCCAGCCCCCAATCATTTTTGTTGCCTTCCGCTAGACTCTTTTTCCAATTTTTCCACATCCTTCTTGCAGTATGGGGCCCAAAACTGGACACAGTACTCCAGATGAGGCCTCACCAATGCCAAATAGAGGTGAATGATCATGTCCCTCGAACTGCTGGCAATGCTCCTACTTGTACAGCCCAAAATGCTGTTAACCTTCTTGGTAACAAGGGCATGTTGTCGACTCATATCCAGCTTCTCATCCACTGTAACCCCTAGGTCCTTTTTTGCAGAACTGCTGCCTAGCTACTTGGTCCCTAGTCTGTAGCAGTGCATGGGATTCTTCCGTCCTAAGTGCAGGACTCTGCACTTGTCCTTGTTGAACCTCATCAGATTTCTTTTGGCCCAGTCCTCTAATTTGTCTAGGTCCCTCTGTATCCTGTCCCTACCCTCCAGCGTATCTACCACTCCTCCAAGTTTAGTGTCATCTGCAAACTTGCTGAGGGTACAATCCACACCATCTTGCAGATCATTAATGGAGATATTGAACAAAACTGACACTTGGGGCACTCCGCTTGATACCAGCTGCCAACTAGACATGGAGCCATTGATCACTGCCCCTTGAGCCCAACAATCTAGCCAGCTTTCTATCCACCTTATAGTCCCTTCATCCAGCCTATACTACTTTAACTTGCTGGCAAGAATACTGTGGGAGACCATATCAAAAGCTTTGCTAAAGTCAAGGAATAACATGTCCACTGCTTTCCTTTCATCTGCAGAGCCAGATATCACATCATAGAAGGCAGTTAGTCAGGCATGTCTTGCCCTTGGTGAATCCATGCTGACTATTCCTGATCACTTTCCTCTCCTCAAAAGTGCTTCAGAATTTGATTCCTTGATTTTTCAAGGGACTGAAGTGAGGCTGACTGGCCTGTAGTTCCCTGGATCCTCCTTTTTCCCTTTTTTAAAGATGGGCTCTACATTAGTCTTTTTCTGGTCATCTGGGACCTTCCCTGATCACCATGAGTTTTCAGAGATAATGGCCAGTGGCTCTGCAGTCACATCCGCCAACTCCTTTACCACCCTCAGATGCAGTGCATTCAGCCCCATGGATTTGTACTTATCCAGCTTTTCTAAATAGTCCTGAACCACTTCCTTCTCCACAGAGGGCTGGTCACCTCCTCCCCGCACTGTGCTGCCCAATGCAGCAGTCTGGGAGCTGACCTTGTTCATGAAAACAGAGGCCAAAAAACTATTGAGTACATTAGCTTTTTCCACATCCTCTGTCACTAGGTTGCCTCCCCCATTCAGTAAGGTGCCCACACTTTCCCTGACCACCACTTTGTTGCTAACATACCTGTAGAAACCCTTCTTGTTACTCTTAACATCCAAGTGTGATTTGACCTTCCTGATTTCATTCCTGCATGCCTGAACAATATTTTTATACTCCTCCCTGGTCATTTGTCCAAGCTTCCACTTCATATAAGCTGCTTTTTTGTGTTTAAGATCAGAAGAATTTCACTTTTAAGCCAAGGTGGTCGCCCGCCATATTTACTATTCTTTCTACACATCGGGATGGTTTGTTCCTGCAGCCTCAATAAGGATTCTTTAAAATACAGCCAGCTCTCCTGGACAATGATGCTGTTGTCTTGTCTGCACTCCAGTCCATTATTCTCACCAGTGGATAACCTGTCAGGGTATAATGTGGTAGTTAGGTTGTTATCAGCATATCCTTCCTTGCAGCCTATGTCAGTCCTATCCTAGGGCTTGATCCTGCAGCCCTTATGATTATTAAACAATAGGGTTTCTCCTGCATGTTGGAAAGACACTGGCTTTTCTGTAACAGATATGCTAGCTTTATAGGTTGTTGTAATAGTGACTATTCCATATTAGCAAATCTTTCTGCTTCTGTTGCGCTTACTCCTTTTTCTTTATCTCTCGTTAGTTCTCAGACTTGGAATCAGTATGCCTTTCTTTCTCGCTTTCTTTCAACGCTGGAATTTGTTCATTGTCTGAATGTTAATGCCAAATGATTACTTTATTTTCAGTCTTTGTCTGCTGCCATGGCTTATATATGAAACAAGGAATATTTATTATCCCCTCTAAAGCAACATATTTCTCTTGTTTTTCACTAATTACTGGCTAAAGGATATGATTTAAATCTTCATGTGTATGTCAGTTACTCATCCACTGACTTGCTTGATTTAGCTGTGCCATGGGCATTGCTGAAAGGATGCCTTATGACTTCTTGTGACAATAATAAAACATGACTTCTTATTTTCAAATGGCTGACCCAAGTACTATTGTAATGTTGTCTCTCCTCTCTCCACCCTTTCCTTCCTCGCTTCTGTAGGCATGCTTCCAGTTGCAGAAAACTTCAGCTTCTGCTTGGTGACTTTGTTGTCAGATGTTGCCTATAGGGATGCCACTCTTAGAGAACAGGTAGAGTTCACTGAAATTTTTCAATGTGCACTCTGAGGCCATGTCTACATCTAAAATTTTGCAGCGCTGGTTGTTACAGCTGTATTAGTACAGCTGTATAGGGCCAGCGCTGCAGAGTGGCCACACTTACAGCAACCAGCGCTGCAAGTGGTGTTAGATGTGGCCACACTGCAGCGCTGTTGGGCGGCTTCAAGGGGGGTTCCGGGACGAGAGAGCAAACCGGGAAAGGAAACCAGCTTCGCCGTGGTTTGCTCTCTCGGTCCCGGAGCCAGCCAGCAAACCGCAGGGAAGGAGACCTGCTTGCTCGGGGTTCCGGGACCGAGAGAGCAAACCGGGAACGCCGCGGTTTGCTCTCTCGGTCCCGGAGCCAGCCAGCAAACCGCAGGGAAGGAGACCTGCTTGCTCGGGGTTCCGGGACCGAGAGAGCAAACCGGGAACGCCGCGGTTTGCTCTCTCGGTCCCGGAGCCACCCAGCAAACCGCAGGGAAGGAGACCTGCTTGCTCGGGGTTCCGGGACCGAGAGAGCAAACCGCGGCGAAGCTGGTTTCCTTTCCCGGTTTGCTCTCTCGGTCCCGGAACCCCGAGCAAGCAGGTCTCCTTCCCTGCGGTTTGCTGGGTGGCTCCGGGAACGCGAGAGCAAACCGCGGCGAAGCTGGTCTCCTTTCCCGGTTTGCTCTCTCGGTCCCGGAACCCCGAGCAAGCAGGTCTCCTTCCCTGCGGTTTGCTGGGTGGCTCCGGGACCGAGAGAGCAAACCGGGAAAGGAAACCAGCTTGATTACCAGAGGCTTCCTCCTTCCACGGAGGTCAAGAAAAGCGCTGGTAACTGTCTACATTGGATTACCAGCGCTGGATCACCAGCGCTGGATCCTCTACACCCGAGACAAAACAGGAGTACGGCCAGCGCTGCAAACAGGGAGTTGCAGCGCTGGTGGTGCCCTGCAGATGTGTACACCTTCAAAGTTGCAGCGCTGTAACTCCCTCACCAGCGCTGCAACTTTCTGATGTAGACAAGCCCTGAGACGTCTGTTGCTTAAGTAACTGTCTCAAAAAGGTGCAAAAAGGGTTTAAAATAAAGGATACCATGGCTGCTTTTCTTCACAAAGGGCGCGGTCACATAAACACTGCAGCTGAATAATTTTACTTCTGTGAGTAGTCCAGTGGTGCTCAAAAGTTACTCACACATGTCTTCTGAGGTTTGAGCCCAAAAACGTTGCCCATAACAAAGCCAAGTGGCTTAGAATTAGTGTGTTTATACCAGAGTTGGAGATATTGCTTTCTCAAAATGCTAATGCTTACAAGTTGATTTAGGATATTACTTTAGTTAAGGAGGCTTCTTTAGTTAAATGAGTTAGAGAGAAACACATCTTTGTTTCATACAGTATCAAAAACCCATTCAATTTAAAATATGTGATGTTCAATATAAATGTCTGAAAGTTTCATTTCACTTAATGTAATGATCTGGCATGTGCTAGCTTTAAAGTGTTGACTGAAGAATGTTTTTGTGTCTTCCTTGGTGGTTGTAGGTTTTAGAGGCAATTCTGCAAGTGATGCAGTTCCTGCTGGGAATGTGCCAGTCCCCACAAAACCAGGAGAAAGGTATTGGAACAGTTTTTTAAATTGATGTTGCATCTTTATTTTAGCATCATCTGAACTTCACTTGCTCTCTAACCTTCACCACCATTCTTTTTAAAAGGTGTATTATATAACTAGCGTCCATCATTTGGCCTGTAATTGATGACAGAATGTCCATAATTGGTGAGAGCATTCTGTCTTTTGTCTGTATGCTGTTTGGTAAATTTTGAGCTAAGCTGAAAAGACATATTTACTTAATGATATAAATTTGCTTTTCTTCCTCTAATAATGGAAGTCTGGCTTTGTGATGTGTGTAGTGCTTCAATGCTTTTAGTGAGCTTGTAGCAAAGCTGGCAAGAGGAAGTCATAAGCTGCTAGTGGTATACTGTAGTTAGAAAGATACATGACCTAATTTTGTTTTCCAGAATACTTGTGCAAATATGCAGTCCCGTGCCTGATTGGAATTTCACGAGCATTTGGTCGCTACAGCAATTCAGAAGAGTCTCTCCTCTCAAAGCTTTTCCCTAAAGCTCCTCCACATTCCCTGAGAGTCCCAGAAGAACTTGAAGGAATTCGCAGACGTTCTTTTAATGATTTTAGATCAATTCTTCCCAGTTCTCTGCTCACGGTCTGTCAAGAAGGATCCTTAAAGAGAAAGACCAGCAGTGTGTCCAGCATCTCACAGGTTTGTGTGGCCACCTTTACAATGAAGACAGTGCTTAAGCCCTTTTCTGTTCTTTGGTGGAATTAAAAGATGCTCAAAATTGTGTCCGCTGACAGTCATTCAGTGCTGTACTTGAACAGATTCAAAGCTTTCTCTCTTTTTCAGTTGTTCAGCTCTCCCTGATCTACAGAATAATTGATGACAGTTAAGCTAGCTATCTCCATATTAATAGTTTTTACTTAAAAGATCTCAAAGAACTTGCAGTCATTAAGCCTCACACTATCCCTGTGTAGCAGGTATAATGCATACCTCTTTAACAGATGGGAAGATTAGGCAGAGAAGTTAACAGCTTGAGTTTTTAGAGGTGATGAGCACTGACAATGCCCTTTGGCTTCAGTAGGAGTTGTAAGTGTGCACCCCCTTTGGAAAGTCAGACTTCAGATGACCTGCCAAGAATCACAGAATGAGGTATTAGCAGAGTTGGGCATATACCCCAGGAATTTGATAACTACTGCATTCCGTTAACCAGGACACTCACTCCCTTCTTCATCAGTGCCCCTTTGTATTTGAAATTGTGGCCTGACTCAAGCCTGATCCTGAGAATTACTAAACACTCAAAACTCCCATTGACTTCAGTAAGAATTTGGGACTCATCAGCATCTTTCTGGTTATGTTAATGATAATATGCATTTTTTAAAAGAGAAAATATATTTGAGTCCATATAATCTTAGATTTCTCAAGGCTTCACCGGCCTTTAATGATAAAATGCAACTATTGTCTTGTCTTGTTTTTCAGGTCAGTCCTGAACGTGGAATTCCCCCTCCCAGCTCCCCTGGAGGATCTACCATTCATTACTTTGAAGGTAAACCTTCAGCTTCCAGTCTTTACTATTTTGCCAAAGAGCAGTGTATGTTTTATCACTCTTTTTACCAATAGGAAGGCTAGGGAACCCAAACCTCTGTGCATTTTCTTTGTCTTCAGGGTCGCTGGTAGTAATTCTTTAGCATGTATGTTATAGAGTTCTGATACATTTTGCATTAACAAGTTATTGGATAATCTTTATTTCCAGCAATATTGGTTTCCAACAACAATTTTTTTTTTGTCTAGCTTCCAAGAGAGACGTTTTCTGACTGCTAAGCAGTCTATGCCTAGTCCTAGAGAGCTTAATCACACTGGGGCAAAACATAGTTTAGAAGATTAGGCAGAATAACTTTACATAACAAATGTTTTATATTGTACTTCAATGTACAGCTAAAATGGCAGACTGAGGATTGGAATCTTGAATCCTGCTTGATGGCAAGTTGTCTAAGCCCAAAGTAACGCACCTTACTTGAAATAAATTTGGCATGTGTAGGTTATAGGAAGTCTTACTTTGGCATGCCAAAATTGTGAACTGTCATGGAAAAGTCAAAGTTAAAACTCACAAAAGGGAGATCTTGAAAGGCTATACTGACTGACTGACTCATGTATGTACTCATTGCTATGGATACTGAAATCAAGTGGTTAAATTCCAGCTGTGAATGAGATGAGTGGGCCACTTGGAGAACTGAAAAAATAAATTGATAACCTTGATGAAGCGGGAGGAGAGTGAGCTCTGTACTTATTGGGTCTTTCATTGTCTTTTGGCTTTGTTTAGCCCTTTTGGGGACCTTATTGCTTGGGCTGTTCCCAGCCTTTGACTGAATGGTGTTCTCCCTTTCCTGGGCAACTTGGGCTTAAGTTTGTCTTCTCCCTTTTATTTCCTATCTGTCCTTCCTATTAATTATTTCTGGAGGACTCTCCCTTCAGGATCAGTAGTTTGGACAGGGGTTTCAGAGGAAGGCTGGTCTAATTACCTGGTCACGGGGCAGTTCATTTATTTTCTTCCTGTCTTAGGTCAGGCTGTACAACCCATCATACCCACCTGCACCTCTCCAGCTCAGGTATTCACGTTTGGATTAAAAAAAGGAAAGGGGGGAGTATGAGAATTCTTCTCTTATGCTGGTAATGAAGAATGTAGATGAATGGGGCACACTGTGGTTTGGGCTATATGTATGTAGAATTTCTTAGGGGCTCCCTTTCTGAACCATAGGAACTAAAATACTGGAACAGACCAATAGTCCCTCTACTTAGGTATTTTGCTTTCAGCACTAGCTTCTGTCAAATGCTTCAAAGGCAGATAAACCTTGCATTATCCCCCATAATGCACCTAGACAATTACACACTTGCTTGTGTTTTTTCTGACCCGAGTTTGTAATAGTCTTACTTTCTGAAGCAAGAGAATTGATGGCCTTTGTTTTTATTCTATCCAAGACACAGGAGCGGGACAAAAATTACTTTTAGTTCATCAGTAAATAATACATTTTGAAAGTCAGTTAATCACAAGAAAAGCACTCTATTAACTCACACAGCTGAGGAGTTACAAAAAGCAAGATTGTGATGCCAGAAAGGGAATGGAGTGCCAAAAGTTCATACGTGGCTTCTTGATGACAAGTGTACTCTAGTATTAAAACTATATATTGGTTTCTCTTGTACCTTCAAATTGTAACAGTATCTTGGTTTCTATTTAAGATGGAAGGTATAGTATAACTTTAAACTTAAGCAGTTTTGCAAGATTTTCTCATTGATTTCTTAGCCAGTATTTCTACATTTCCTTCCAAAATCATGTGCACAGAAGGTTTTTTGAAGTAAACATACTGCAGAAGTTGAGCAAAATCCTACCAAATGCTGTTTACAAAATGAATGCAAATATTTTGAACAGAATTTCTTCTCTAACCTTGTATGTATCAAATGTCTGAATCTGTTGTCGTAGTTTGCATTAGATTAGAGATGGATATCAATTATTATAGTTGTTATAGATTGATTCATCTTCAGTGGGAACTGAATTAAGCCCTTCATGGTTTATCAGGGATAGACCATTACCGTATCGAAAGTTAAGATGAAAATACCTTTTTTTTTTTTTTTCCATAGTTTGCCCCAGAGTCTTCCTTCACATTTAACAAAGAACACAATAAACATTTTGAATAACCTACAGTTGTTGTGTTCTTGTCTGCAGGGTCCTACCTACCTGACGGGAGTGCATTGGACCCTGATTATTACTTCTCTGCAATCAGCTCTAGCTTCTCAGTTTCTCCTCTCTTTAATGGTATTAGTAACAAGGAATTCGATATTCCACTGGAAATGCTCCGCCAGCTGCTGCTCATGGTACAGTATGAGCTGATTTAAAGATCACATTAAGGTCTGGGTTCTATGTGCTCATTTTAGACACAGCAGTTGAGGGTATTTTGTGTAAGCTGCAGAGTGAGCAGCTTTCGGGTGTATAAGAGGAGGTGCCTTGTGTAATTAGGCAATGTAAGGTGTGTGGGTGGGTGTGTGATATATGTGTATATATACAGGTTGTGTCCATGTTGTGTTTACTTTAGCATATAAATAGGATATTTTTTCTATGCTATTATTAACATCAGGGCTTAATGATTAATATTGTTGATTAATATTGCTCATGAAATGTTAGTAATTTAAAGTAGTAAAGTTAGTATTGAAATGTTTGCATTGGCAAAGCCATCTTGTTTGCACCTCACAGGCAAATTAATCTGATGTAACTTGAAACTTGAGAACATTGCCATTTTCTAGTGGGGATGGTTTATTGGGACTACATCTGATGACAGAACCTGGTGGCTCTTCTGGGCACATCTTGTGTAATTGCTCAGGGCCTTTTGTGCACCATGATAATACAGAGGATGATAATAGAAATTACTATATAACTTTTTGCTGCTTTAATTTAGTCTGATGTTTAATATTCAAATGATTTAGTGCTTTCTTTGGCCAGCCTAAATTGTGACTGTAAAACAAACTCTCTACCAAGATAATGCCAATGATAACACAAAAATTTTCTGTGTAGGTGAAACAGATTGTTGGGGATTCTGTTCTCAAAAACTTAGATGCAGTTGTAGATGAAGTTGCAGAGGTATGTCTTAATTTAATTTACCATTTGAAATGTTTAGAAAGAATCCCACATGGTTTTTAAAGTCCTAACTATTGTGAAATCAAAGGTAAGAGATGACTAAACATAAAATGAATAAAAATAAGGGACATGATAAGGGACACTCAATTAATATTTGGTTTATGCTTTTGATTCATAAGAATTTAGTCTTTTCAAAGCCTAAGACCAGTAGAAATATTTCCATTAACTTATGAGAAATCTGTGGAAATATTGGTTTTTTAAACACACATTCCCCTGCAGCATTGGCGTCCTAAGTACTTCAACATGGAGAATTTGAAACTAGTTATGCATAAAATCTCTTTCCAAAGAATTTTAATATGTGGTGGACTTGTCCAGTCATTAGAGAGTATTGAGATGCATTTTGTAACCACATATCACAAGTTGTTGGATATGTATTACCAAATGATCCCTTGTTAATCCTCCTGGGGCTTCCCAGTGGAAATGGTCACACAAGAAAACAAATTATTAATTTCCCATCTGCTAGTAGCTGCTAGGCTACTCGTAGCTTCTCACTGGAAAAAGAAAAGTAGTCCACCTGTAGAAGAATGGTTAACAAATATGGGAGATGATAGTAATGGAATAATTAATGCAACAATTATGTACCCAGCAAAACAGACTAAGATACTTAGATATTTGGATATCATTTATTCAGTACCCAGACAAAGTGTGTTCATCTGAGGGGGGGAGGGGAAATAATTCCAGCACACCTGTCCATTTTTTTTGTTTTATTATTAACATTTGGCGGATATCAGATATACATAATCAGATATTTCACTCAAGTTTTAATAAAATCACTAGAAATTATGTCATAGTTGTTGTAATCATGCTCATCCTATAATATGGTAATACCCTGTTAAATAGAGAGAGTTGCTGATTATAATACTTTATAATGTCTTATAATGTCTTACACCTCACCATTGTAATTATTGCTTTGTTTCTGCTTTGTTTACATGGAAAGGATGTGTAAGCCTGTTAATGCTTCCTAAATAGAGTAAATCAAAAGCTTTTTTTTTTTTTTTTTTAAGGTATAACTTAGGTAAAGGCCTTTAATTTAATTCCCATGTATTTCATTCTCAGTTCCCAAACAAAACAAAAATGTGTTGCCCTTCGTCTGCTCTTCATTGTTTTCGGCTTGGAAGTTTCTGATTGTTGTATTTTCAAGATGTCCTCCTTCAAGTTTAGCTGCTTCTGACCCAGTGAATGACTACTTTCAATCAACATATTTTGCATGGAATACAAGTCTTTATGGGGCTAGATGATTGCCCACACTGTTTACAATTGCACAACATCCTCTATCAACATCACCTCTAGTGGTCTCAAAAATTTTAGACATAGAGCTGTTCTGAGCTGAATGTATGTTCAGAGCTATAGCAGACTCATATTTTTTCAGCTATGGAAAAGAACTATGCTCTTGTCTACAGCCTTTTCTTGCTAGTGCAAAACATAGGTTTTGATGGAAACAACTGTAGTCTCCGTTCCTGCTTTTCCAATTAAAAATGATTTTGGATTCTCTCATTAGACGGAGAATTTTGTTACAGTATGTGGTGTTTAAATAGATGGAATAGCTAAGTACTATTTAATGCATTGAACAGGTATAGCTGGCATCCTGATTCACTGTGAAGCCAAAAAAACCAAAACCCTTTCCGTGTGGTGTGTGATTATAATGTAAATAGTAACAGTTATCACAGTTACATCTCTAATATAGAAAATGAGGGTACGTCTTCACTACCGGCCGTATCGGCGGGTAGCAATAAATTTCTTGGGGATCGATATATCGCGTCTCATCTAGACACGATATATCCCCGAACGAGCTCCTGTCGACTCCGGAACTCCACCAATGCGAACGGCGGTAGTGGAGTCGACAGGGGGAGCTGCGGACGTCAATCCCGCGCTGTGAGAACGGTAGGTAACTCGATCTAAGATACTTCAACTTCAGCTACGCTATTCACGTAGCTGAAGCTGCGTCTCTTAGATCGATTTCCCCCCCCACCCCCAGTCTAGACCAGCCCTGACAGTTACCTGACCTGAATAAGGGTTTTTTTTTTCTTGAGTTTACTATTTCACAGGAAAACATGATTTGGTTTCCTTTTGAAACTTAAAGCTGTTTTTTACCTTTACAGATAAGTCCTAATGCAGATCTCTATTATAAAACATTCAGTGACCCTCTGTACCTTGCCCAGTTTAAAATGTTAAGGGACACGTTATACTACATGAAAGGTACGGTACCTATATTAATATACTTTCTGCTAAGTAATATGATGGAGGAGAATATAAAGCACTGTGTGCATTGAATGCTGTGCTCCAAATGGCTGGGAAGGGTGCAGTGTTTCATGGGTGCTGACTGTATGCTATACAGTTTGTGAAGCACTTTGGTATAAAAGTTGCCCTATAAAATGTAATTATTTAATCTGTTGTAGACATCTGCCAGAGGGAGGGACAATCAGCATGCAACTTGTTAATTTCCCAATGGTCTTTCCTATGGAACTTTTACTTCTCATTTGGAAAGAAATCTTTTATGAATAATGTTTTTTATATGTAATATAAAAATGGATTGTTCTCATGTATATGCACAGTTACTTTCTTTCTGCTAGAATATATTTTCCCTCTTATTCCTGCAGATCTTCCAAACTCATTTGTTAAGGAAATCCATGATTTTGTGCTGGAACAGTTCAACAGCAGCCAGTTAGAGCTTCAGAAAATCCTGCATGATGTAGATCGGCTACACAATGAACTGAGCCCTCTGAAATTGCGTTGCCAGGCTAGTGCAGCCTGTGTGGATCTCATGGTGTGGGCTGTGAAAGATGAGCAAGGTGGAAAAATACATGATTCTGTCTCATCAGAATGTCTTTTGTCTTGCAGAAATGTTTTGTACAACTCATTCTCCATTGTCAATAGTTGGTGAAGGATAATTTCTATTACATGATGCTTGCCATAAAATACATTTAATGATAATCTTCAGGAATTTTTTTTGCTAGAGAAAGTCAACCTTGCCAGAAAAATGCAAGGGTCATTTTAAAATGCTTGTAACTCATAAGCTGGTTAACTGACTTAAAGGATTTTCTGAGAAATTTCTGAATTCAGAGAATAAGTTCTGTAAGTTTGGGGAGAATGCACTATGTTACTGCACCATGAAGTGCAAATCTAAATTCATCCTTGCCTACAGAGAGGCTTTGACATCTCCATAATGCAGAATCTGTTAACTGTGGTTGCTATAAATCATTCTGAATATCTCTTTAATATAGACCTGGTTCAGGAAAGCACCTAATTATATGCTTTTAAAGTAGGAAAGTGTTTTCCTGAATAGGGATGTTTTCCTGACTTAAGGTCATACTATGTTTGTGTTAAGTGGGATACTCTAACTTGAGTGAAAAGATCCCCCTAAAAGTGATATTTGCATTAAATCTCATACATACTGCATATATTGCTGTTAAATGTAACTTTACAATATCAGAAATATAGGCATGGACATGCAAGATCTTCTAAAAATCTTGCAAAATTACTGATAGCAATCATGTGGAAAAGGCCCATTAGTTCATCCAGACCACGAATGTCTCAAAAAGATGCTTCCGCTTTTTCGTAGATATCATTGTCGGGAAGCTTGTCCTGATACTTACCTACATTTTCCTCCTTTTTTTTTTTAAATTTAAACTCCTGCCCACTGATCTATTAAACATTTGTTTAAATATTTTAAATACCTGTAGATGGCTATCAAATAAAAAAAAAAAACGCAAGCTGTCTGAGACCTGTAGCTATCTCAGTTCAGAATATTTGAAAGAACTGTGTGTTGCAGATTGCCAAACTTTTTACCAAAATGTTACCAACAAAGTTTTAAAGACTCCTAAACCATTCAAGCCAACCAAATTGAAACACCATGGATAACGTTCTGTAAAACTGAAATTATTCGGCATCTCTGCACTCTGGAATAGGTGGATCCAGCAAATTCCCTACCTGTTCTATGGTCTTCAGTAAGCCCATGATACTAGCTAGGCTAATAAATTCACATACATTCTTCAGATCTGTTATTCATTTCCTTCTTTTGGAACAAAGGTGCAGAAAACCTGTGCATCAAGCTGTCGGAAAAGCTGCAGTCCAAGACCTCCAGCAAAGTCATCATTGCTCACTTGCCACTGCTGATCTGCTGCTTGCAGGTCTGTCTTTAAAGGATTGAAAAGGAGTATTTTGATTTCAGCAATCATTTAGTAAAATTGCTTGGGGGTTTACAGACTAATTTAACAGTTTTCTCATCTTCTGGTTATATTACTGCTTCCAGTGTCCTCTACACCTGCATTTTAGGGGCTTGAAACCACAGTGAAGTGGTGCTTCCCAGAATCTACTTAGCTCAGATTTTCTTTGTGGGACGCAGTCAACAAGTTATTGTACCAGCCATTTATTTCTGTGAACCCTGGGTTCATACTTGCTTTACCTGACCGATTAAAAAAAATGTAGTGGGATTGGCTGTTTCCTGGGATTAGTCGAGATATGAAACCTTTCACCTCTTGTTTAGTAGTTGAAATCCAACACAGGTTGGTAATGGTCAAAACCTGAGACCATCTGATGATGCTTCAGTAACCTGCGTGAAATTAATTAAATAGGACGCAAACCAGCCTAGAAAGTGAGGTGTCCTATTCACAAAGGCCCTGCCACATTTGGAATTAATTAATCTCTTTGTTGGCAGTCTGTGCAGAGGGCAATATGGAAAAAGTACTAAAGATTGACCTGCCTTCTCATTGCTATGATGATCTCTTTTCAGGTCAGGGTTTATTTATATTGGCAGGTTAGTGTGCAAAAACTTGCCCATGATCTGTTGATAAATGTTTGTGATCCTTTAGGGTTATCAGTGTGGTATTATCCTGGAGCAGAACATTCATTTTTAAAAGGGAAAAAGGAGTATGGTGTTATCAGCGTCATTCTAGTTGGAAACTTACCCACTTTGCAAAACCAGTCCACAATTGTCTTTCTGTAATCAGGACTGGAATAGCAAAGACATGTTACTCCTCAGGGCTCTTTAAAATGTGTTTGTCCCATAACTCCGCTTCCAGGGAAGCCTGTTCATTTGCTATACTAGGTGCTATCTTCTGCGAAACCCCTGGGAAGAAAAGAGCAAGAAATTGCTTACTTGTCATGCTGTCAGAGTGATCCTTAGATCAAAGGTTTGAAATATTCTTTCACTGGAGTACAAATCCCTCAGCAGTGATTTATTTTTTTTAAAGCCGTGAGCGCACAATTTAAATTATACAGCAAGAAAGTTAGAAGTTCTAATGCGTGAATTCTTTTCTTCTAGGGTCTAGGTCGTTTGTGTGAGAGGTTCCCTGTTGTGGTTCATTCTGTCACTCCGTCTTTGAGGGACTTCCTCGTTATTCCTTCTCCAGTGCTAGTGAAACTTTACAAGTACCACAGCCAGTATCACACAGGTAAATGAAAGCAATATTAGCTCCTTCTATGGTCCAGTCATGTGGTGTACCACAAACAACACTAATTTGCTCTTAAATTTCCTTTTATTATTACAACTTACTTAAAGGTTTTTTCATTTTCTACCAAGTTATTTATTTGTGGGTTGGGTTTATTTGTTTCCTCTTGGAGGAAGAGAGGGAATGCAAAAAAAAATTCATGCAAAAATGCACCCTGATGTCATAGAGCTAGCAATAACAATACAGAAATAACCAAGTCCATTGCATCCTATTCTCTCAACCCTGCAAAGTCAGTTTTGCCTAATACTGTCATGATTTCAGTAACTTTCATTCTCTTAAACAGTTAGTGTCCCCTCTGACCCACAATGGTATCAAGGTGTTAAATTTGTAATATGTGTATGTGTGAGAGAGAGAGAGTATATACAGTAACTCCTCACTTAAAGTCGTCCTAGTTAAAGTTGTTTCATTGTTACCTTGCTGATCAATTAGGGAACGTGCTCGTTTAAAGTTGTGCAATGCTCCCTTCTAACATTGTTTGGCAGCTGCCGGCTTTGTCCACTGCTTGCAGGAAGAGCAGCCTGTTGCAGCCACCTGGTGGGGGCTGGGAACCAGGGTGGACTGGCAGCCCCCATATCAGCTCCCCACTCCCCTAAGTTCTCTGTGCAGCAGCTGCCAGCAGGCTAGCAATTACAGCTATCCCTCCCCCTACTGCCATGTGCTGCTCCTACCCTCTGCCTTGGAGCTCCTTCCGAAGCCTCCTGTTTGCTCGGGGGGGGGAGGGAACTAATGTCAGGGTGTCCCCCTCCTATCTGCTCCTACACCCCACTTACCCCTTCTTCTCCATATAGAGCAGGGTGGGACAGGGATGGAGAGAGACAGAAAGAGCCTGGGGCAGCAGCTGCTGTCTCAACTTCCTGATCCACTTAAAAAGACAAAGCATTTAAGAGTTGGTCAACTTACTTAAAGGGGCAGTGTGCATTTCTCTCTCTCTCTCTCTCCCACACACAAGGGGTGTGTCTGTCTCTGTCTACCCTCCCCTCCATTCCTGCTGCCTTTGTAGAGGCTACATTAACAACAACATGTTAACCCTTGAGGGCTCAGCCGAATGCTAGTTCATCATTTAGCACAGGGGGTTCTCAGACTGGAGGTCGGGATCCCTTAGGGGGTCACCAGGTTATTACCTGTGGGAGGTGGGGGTCGTGAGCTTTCAGCCTCCACCCCAAACCCTGCTTTGCCTCCAGCGTTTACAATGGTATTAAATATATAAAAAAGTATTTTTAATTTCTATTGGGGGTGTCGCACTCAGAGGCTTGCTATGTGAAAGGGGTCACCAGTACAAAAGTTTGAGAACCACTAATTTAGCAGCAAGGCATTCCCTGGGAAATATCCCACCCTCTAACTTCACCACCTCAACCAAGCTTCACAATCATCATAGCTGTGAACAGTATTAAACTGTTTAAAATGGTGTGTGTGTGTTTGTGTGTTGTGTGTGTGGGATGTAAGTTTTTTTTGTCTGGTGAAAAAAATTTCTGTGGAACCTAACTCTTTCCCCCCTCCCCCATTTACATTAATTCTTATGGGGAAATTGGATTCACTTATCATTTTGCTTAAAGTCACATTTTTCAGGAACATAACTACAACATTAAGTGAGAAGTTACTGTATATCTATGAACAAATATCAGCAGAAAAGTATGACACTTGAAACTAGCAAGATTATAATAGAAGGCACAACAAATGTGTGTTCATGTTGGTCAAATAGCCTAGTTTCTCTAATTTTTTGGTTGGTTATTCTAAATGGTCTAATTTTTGTGTCATGTCTAAAGATGTTAAGCCTGTTCTTGAAAATTACTGTGACATCTTGGTTACGATTTTCATCTGTTAGTCCATAGTTTGAAGTGTAACTAAAGAATTGTATCCATCCATCCTCTGTTTCATACCTAGGAAGATTGATGCTCGTCTCCTCCCCCCCGCAGCAAATCCCACCGCTTCTTATATGCAATATGTGTGCAGCATGAGTTGCCAGCCAGCTGCCTTGGGCTGCTTTCAGTCTTTGTTAGGTGGATGAAACAGACCAATAAGTTGGGGATGGTTTGGGAGGATGAGAACCACAAATCAGACAGTTTAGTTGGAAAGCAGAAGTGTATGCTCATTGCTACATGCTAGTATATTTCAAGACACACTTTGACCGTTTGGTGTATAGACGAGTGAGCCAGTGTTATGACTCATAAGTTCCCTGACCACCAAAAATTTAATCATAAACTTTTTTTTTTTTTTTGAACATATTGGATATTGCTGTGATTACTTTCTGAAAAGCGACTCACTGACGACATGGAGTTCCATTTTTATTTGTTCTTCAGGATTTTCATACTGAAGTTTTCAATTACAAATTGAATGTTGATTTTTTTTTCCCTAACTGCCAGTCCTGCAGAATATCCCTGCATCTGAATGTGAATCTATGCTCCTTCTGCCTCTTACAGTGCCACAGCTAGTAAAGAGTCCGCAGCTAAAATTTAGATGGCTATTTTGTTAATCATGCCCAAGGTAGAATAGCTTGCTTTTCCATAGCCTTGTTGTCTATGCAGTATTCACAGGAGTGAAAACTTGTTTTGTCAAGAAAAATAAGTAACATGGACTTGAAGGTGAACAGGGAGCCGATATGTTGAGTAGGCGACTTCATTTTTACCCAATAGTTCTTTTAGGTTATAACCACGCTTTAAAACTCGCAAAGGGAAATTAATCCCTCCTGTAGCTTTGTTTACTTCAGAGGTGCACCAGGAATGAATCTGGCTCAAGGTATTACAGAGTGTTAGAGATACTAAGGTAGATGCAAATATTAAAAGTAAGGCAATGTAAAATCAGTTTAATAAATTGTTTACTGATTATTCACATCCAGCAGATTTGATTTGAAAAATCCTAATGTTAAGTTTGAGTATTCTGCTTTGAAACTACCAATTAAATGATATTAGCTAATACTAAAGCAATATTCAACACCATGGAAAGTGAGAAGGGTGGAGATTTCTGAAAGTGAATTGAGTAATGAAATAAATTTATAGCTCATGTTGGTATCCATGCTTCACATGGTACCAAACTTCTTAAGAGCACCACTCTCTCTCTCTCACTCTCTCTCTCTCTCTCTCTCACCTGTGTCCTAGTCTGTTTTGCATTCACTCGCCAGGTATTTCTCTACTTATGTGTACATAACTCAAGGAAAGATATAGCAAAAGACACTGTCTCTTATGCTCCATCTCTGTTCTTAGTAGGTGGCAATGACATCAAAATCAGCGTAACAAATGAGCATTCAGAGTCAACTCTAAATGTCATGCCTGGCAAGAAAAGTCAACCATCCATGTATGAACAGCTTCGAGACATTGCCATAGACAACATCTGCAGGTAAGAATTGTGCTTAGAAACACTGAAGGACTAACTTATCAATTTGAAGACACAGGCACTTCTTTCACTGAAGTGGACAAACATTACGATCAATTAAACGGAGAAGCTGTGTAACACAGAGTGTGTTAGATTGTCCCTGCTTCCTTTTGTACAGCTGGAAAGTATTTGTCTAGCCACTGGGCCACTTTACATACCTTTTAACTCCACCTAGTGACCTCCAGAGTGCTAAGTAGGCTTCTGTTGCCTCCTGAGGTTGGCACAGTAAGCTCTCTTGGAGCAGATGCACTGGTAAATGCTTGTAACCTCAGGCAATGGAAAGTCACCACCTTCCCATTTTTCTAAACCACACAAGATCTGCCCCTGCAGTCTGGAATAGCTGCTGTTTGGATGGAGGGACAGAGGAAGACTTCAGCAGGAGCAGGACAGCCTAATCCTATTCTCTTCCTAAAAGATATTTATCCTGAACCCTTTTGGGTGCTTATAAGAGACCGTGTTTACCTCCCTCCCCATCCACCGTCTGGTGCTTGGGAGGACAGTGAGCTGGGCCACCCTGTCAAGGATATTTAAAATGCCATGGAAGGTACACTATATACAACCTTCCTCAGTCCTTTTTTCCTCCATCTGGAAGAAACAGGGTTGAGGTAATTCCAGCTCTGCAGATACAAACACTGGAGGGCAGGGAATTAGCTGCAAACTACAGGAGTGTCAGAGAAGTGTTCATTGTCACTTGTATTTTAAACATGATTTAAATTGGCAAGTAGGAAAACTTGGTTGAAATAACTGATTTCAATTTTGTTCTGCATTTGTACTTTTTTCTTTTCTTTTTAAAAAGAAATTGATTCTCATTGGTAGGTAACCATTGCAGATCAACCTATTTTAAATAAATAGAACATTTACATTTACGCTTACTTTGGCACACAATGTCTATTCAAATTTATTTAAGCAATTATGTATCTTAACATACATTTATTCAGCTCTTAGTGTTTACATTTTTTATTTTGTTAGAAAATGATGAATGACACTTTATTTACTAGAAGATTATTAGTTTTTACTCATGATTTGTATTAAGTTGTGTTTGGATGGAAATTGCACAAAATGAACAAAAACACCATTTTAAAGTTGTTTTTTATTAGTTGAATAAAACTACCTCAGACATGCTGGATACGTAGGAAAAAGATTAGTTTATCAAAACATGTTTTACTTGTAAAACTAATTGACAAAGGAAGCGTTATCTGTAGTTAGTGAATTAAGCTAATTGTTTCTGGTCACCATGTCCTTCAAGATTTTAATATTAGTAGATCTCACCCTCTTCACCTTGTGGTTTTTTGATTTTTAGATATAGATATAGCTTGGAACAGGAAAACAAGATTTCTTGCTTTTTCAACTTCCAGTTGGTTTCTTAACTTTGAATGAACTAGTCATTGAACTGAACTAGCTGAATAAACTGAAAATATTTTCTTTGTACCTGCCAAAGAGGCTACTGCTGTCAAAAACTGCTTTAACATTTCAGCCAACTGTGGTTCCAGGTGCTTAGCCACCAGTTCAGCCATTTGATTTTCTTTAAAACTTTGGCAGCAAATGTACTGGTTAAATATTATTTTTTATTTATATGATTTTAGTAGATTATATTAAATTTAGGCTTTAATGTAGCTTCCCATTATTTCAATTTTAATTTTTAGTTTTTATTTTTAAAATAAAAATGTATTTAATTTAAATAAAATCAATTTTAATTTTTTAAAAAATCTGTTTGTTCACCCTGCTTGTATTTCATATGTAAATAAGCATGAACGTATAAAGAATCCTGAACTCATGAAATAATTGAACAGCATCTTCTGAACGTCAGGGTCTCATGAATGTTTTAAGGGATGTCAAATATGTGTTAATGTGAATATATTCTTTCATAAGAATAATTTTCTGACTGAACACCATTCAGATTGTATCCATTTTATGTGTAGTGGTTTTGGTATTGGATCCTTACTCTCACCTAAAGTGAGCTGTGAAAATATAACTCTTGCTGTTTGGCTGCCCTGACAAGTTTTTATGTTTAATGTTCTGTAGGTGCTTGAAAGCTGGCCTGACTATAGACCCGGTGATCGTTGAGGCTTTCCTGGCCAGTTTGTCTAACCGTCTGTACATCTCGCAGGAGAGTGACAAGTCAGTTGTTAGGCATAATGCCAATCTTTTTCTGTCTTCAGTCAGTTTAACTTAAGACCCACTCCTGTTAAGACATCCAAGCATGAGGAGCTTTTCTCCTGTGTGAAATGCCACGGACATCAGTAAGATTACATGTGGGAATATGGATCAGCTCGTGTAGCTTTCTTTGTGGGATTGGACCTTTATTTTAATAGTGACGGGCCTATGTACTTAACAGGATAAAAATACTGTTTTCATGTCTACAGTGAGTATTAGCCTATTTGAAGTTCTGAGTGAAATGAGGTTGTTGCTGCTAAGTCTTCAGTGGGCCATACAAGCCAGTCGCTTAACGTTTGGCACAATTGATTCCTGCTTATAGAGTCTGAATTGCCCCTCTCCTACTAAGAGGTTCGTCTGCCAAGTCAAAGCTAAGATAGTTGACAAGGCATCTCCAGGGGAAACTCAAACTACATTTAACCCACTGTACCACGACTGTTCTTTTTAAAAAAAAAAAATTGACAGTCATTCCAGACAAGCCTTTTATCTTTTTCTACTGATTTCTACTATAGTGAATGGTTAACAGATCAGTGTTGGTACTATAAAAGCAATTGTTTTGTTTCTTGTACTAACTATGCTTTTGATTATGATAGAAGGGAAAAACAGAATTAAAGGTTAAAATGAAATTAAGTGATATTACAGTTTACTGGGTGCATCAGTGTACATTGTTTCTCAGGCAAATTGTCGTTCGACTTGTAGAGCTAGATGTGTAATTGTTTCTGGATGTTTTATATGAATGTGGCTTGTCTGTTTGGTTTTTGTTAGGGAAGCCCATTTGATTCCTGACCACACAATTCGAGCTCTGGGACACATTGCAGTGGCACTTAGGGACACTCCCAAAGTGATGGAACCGATCCTGCAGATCCTGCAGCAGAAGTTCTGCCAACCACCATCTCCACTTGACGTACTCATCATTGACCAACTGGGCTGCTTAGTTATCACTGGAAACGTAAGGAGAGAAGAGCTGTCCAAGAGAACAAACCAGACTATAGAGACCCCTAAATTACCGTTGTCTCTTTATTTCCTTCAGTTAAAGTAATGCTGTCAACTTTGTTTAAGCCTGAAAAGTGTTTCCTTAAATGCAGCATTTATCCTGTCTTCATAACATACACACACTTATACAATCGTTTGTTTGCATGTACCTTTTTGTACAGTATCATTAGTAACTAGCAAAGCCAAGCCTCTCCAGCAAATCTTAGTTCCCACAGATATATACTAAAACAATTAATATAGAGGAAAAAATATGAAGGTAACACTTTCAAAAGCTCCTAAGTGACTTAGGACATCCAGGTACTATTTAGGCCTGAGGAACCTAAATCCTTTTTAAAAAAGGAATTTAGGCTCCGAAGTCACTTAGGCCAGATTTTTAAGATACTTAAGCGTACTATATAAGCTGTTTATTTGGTTGGATAGAATTTATTTTTACAGGTTTATTCCTTTAACAAGTATTGTATTCAACATACTCCACTTTGTTTGTTTTCTTACAGCAATATATTTACCAGGAGGTATGGAATCTATTCCAGCAAATCAGTGTAAAAGCAAGCTCAGTTGTTTACTCTGCCACTAAAGATCATAAGGATCATGGATACAGGTAACATAGATATAACTGCCTCCTTAGAATTCATGACTGTTTAAATCAAACATCTTCCTTTATGCATTGTTATGTACTTTCACTTTTTTTCAACAGACATTACAGCTTTATTTCTTTCAATCTTTGTTGTATTGCACAGGTTTGTTAATGTTAATTGTCCATTTCTGAGAGGGTGAGTGTTTTGAATATATGCAGATCTCAGTCTCCTATTCCTGTATTGTTTAAAGTAACATTTTTAATATTTAAAAACAACTGGTGTGTATATCTCACTTCCATTAGTTGGATTTAAGAATGAACAATGTACTTGTGATTTTATTTTTCTCTTGATGAGCAGCTGGCAATTATTTATTCACAGTGATGCAATGATATCTTAGTCCATAGACATGTTGGCACTGAATGATAGTGGAAATGCCTAGATTTCTTTCAGAAACTGTTAGCATCAGGCAGTACCAACTTCTGTCACAAAACATTTGTAGCCTGATTAGTCCCAGGATATTAGAGAGACAAGGTGAGTTAGGTAATATCTTTTATTGGACCAGCTTCTGTTGGTGACTGAGACAAGCTTTTATGCTTAAACAGAGCTCTTCTTCAGATGTGAGAAATTTAATGAGCGTCACAGCTAAATCCAAGATGGAACAAATTGTTTGGCATGACTAGCTAATGCATATATCAAGGGATCATTCCAAGGAAAAAGTCAGGATAATACACCTTAACACACTCAAAATCGCCTTCACCAAACAAGGACATTCCACCAGAAAAATGGATCACCTCATGGAACAGCCAGCGACATACCCTAAGAGAACCTGTTTCAATACAGAAATAATCCCACCACCCTACCCACACACGCGCACACACACTGCAAATCCCTAGTTGTCACCTACCATTCCATACTTGATGGGCACCCCATCCTGAAAGAAATCTTTTCTGAATCCCCTCTTCTGGCCTTCAAACAATGTTCCAGCCTCTCCACACTCATCATTAGAAGCAAGTCCCCCACAGATCAGGACACCAACTCAAAACGGCCCCAGACCTTGCCAGAAAAACAGATGCAAAACCGTCAGCTATATCTCCGCTGCTGCAATGATCAACACACCTTTCAAGATCCATGGGTCCTACACATGCATACCACAACATGTGGTATACCTCCTCCTGTGTGCTAAACGCCCCAATCGCAACTATGTGAGTGAAACCAGTCAATCACTATGCTCCTGAATGAACTCTCACAGGAAACTGATAAGACAAAACATCACATCACCTGTGGGGGAACACTTTTCACAAAGTGATCACTCTATATTTGACCTATCAAACACTTTGAAAAGATGAGCCTGGGAGCTTAACATCATAACACTTTTTTTTTTTTAGACACTAAAAATCATGGACTGAACAGAGATCCTAAATTTATCCGCAAAAAGAACAGGAGTACTTGTGGCACCTTTAGAGACTAACAAATTTATTTCAGCATGAGCTTTCGTGAGCTACAGCTCACTTCTTTGGATGCACAGAATGGAACACACAGACAGGAGATGTTTATACACACAGAGAACATGAAAAGGCGGAAGTATGCATACCAACAGGAAGAGTCTAATCAATTGAGATGAGCTATCATCAGCAGGAGAAAAAAAAACCAGGTGGGTCACCTTACTTATCACTTCAAAAGTTTTTTTTCTCCTGCTGATGATAGCTCATCTCAATTGATTAGACTCTTCCTGTTGGTATGCATACTTCCGCCTTTTCATGTTCTCTGTGTGTATAAACATCTCCTGTCTGTGTGTTCCATTCTGTGCATCCGAAGAAGTGAGCTGTAGCTCACGAAAGCTCATGCTGAAATAAATTTGTTAGGCCATGTCTACATCTAAAATTTTGCAGCGCTGGTTGTTACAGCTGTATTAGTACAGCTGTATAGGGCCAGCGCTGCAGAGTGGCCACACTTACAGCAACCAGCGCTGCAAGTGGTGTTAGATGTGGCCACACTGCAGCGCTGTTGGGCGGCTTCAAGGGGGGTTCCGGGACCGAGAGAGCAAACCGGGAACGCCGCGGTTTGCTCTCTCGGTCCCGGAGCCAGCCAGCAAACCGCGGGGAAGGAGACCTGCTTGCTCGGGGTTCCGGGACCGAGAGAGCAAACCGGGAACGCCGCGGTTTGCTCTCTCGGTCCCGGAGCCAGCCAGCAAACCGCGGGGAAGGAGACCTGCTTGCTCGGGGTTCCGGGACCGAGAGAGCAAACCGGGAACGCCGCGGTTTGCTCTCTCGGTCCCGGAGCCAGCCAGCAAACCGCGGGGAAGGAGACCTGCTTGCTCGGGGTTCCGGGACCGAGAGAGCAAACCGGGAACGCCGCGGTTTGCTCTCTCGGTCCCGGAGCCAGCCAGCAAACCGCGGGGAAGGAGACCTGCTTGCTCGGGGTTCCGGGACCGAGAGAGCAAACCGCGGCGAAGCTGGTTTCCTTTCCCGGTTTGCTCTCTCGGTCCCGGAACCCCGAGCAAGCAGGTCTCCTTCCCCGCGGTTTGCTGGCTGGCTCCGGGACCGAGAGAGCAAACCGCGGCGTTCCCGGTTTGCTCTCTCGGTCCCGGAACCCCGAGCAAGCAGGTCTCCTTCCCCGCGGTTTGCTGGCTGGCTCCGGGACCGAGAGAGCAAACCGCGGCGTTCCCGGTTTGCTCTCTCGGTCCCGGAACCCCGAGCAAGCAGGTCTCCTTCCCTGCGGTTTGCTGGCTGGCTCCGGGACCGAGAGAGCAAACCGGGAAAGGAAACCAGCTTGATTACCAGAGGCTTCCTCCTTCCACGGAGGTCAAGAAAAGCGCTGGTGAGTGTCTACATTGCATTACCAGCGCTGGATCACCAGCGCTGGATCCTCTACACCCGAGACAAAACGGGAGTACGGCCAGCGCTGCAAACAGGGAGTTGCAGCGCTGGTGATGCCCTGCAGATGTGGACACTCTCAAAGTTGCAGCGCTGTAACTCCCTCACCAGCGCTGCAACTTTCTGATGTAGACAAGCCCTTAGTCTCTAAAGGTGCCACAAGTACTCCTGTTCTTTTTGTGGATACAGACTAACACCGCTGCTACTCTGAAATCTAAATGTATCGTTTATTACAAGAATCTGTAATCCACTGACAAACCTCCCACAGCGCTTCCTCCCCAATTCCCCTTCCTTTCTTCCCTATAACTGAATAGGTGAGAAGGGGCCATTTCACCTTGAATAGTTCCTTTAAGTATATGTTAATTGCTTGTGCTAAGCAATCTGTACCATTTTGTATTTAGGTCTGACACTCTGAGTAAACATCCCAGACTGAGGACGAGCTCTCTGTAAGCTTGAAAGCTTGTAAAAGATGTTACTCCTCTTCCTTGTTTCTCTGAAAGATTGATTGATTAATTTGATTGATTGGTAAATTCTAGTTGGTGTCAAAAACTTCTAATGCATTAGCTGTAGTTGCAAGCTATCCTATTAATAGACCTGATCCACAGACCAATGAAGTAAAAAATTTTCATTTGCTTAATTAGGTTTTGGATTGGGCCCAGTACTCAATGAGTACTGAATTCCTTAAGAATAATTTATCAAAGAATGCTTAATAACTAGGCAATCCATCCAATTCCTGTTACAACTAATAGAAAATATTCCAATGACTTCACTGGGAGTTGGATCAGGCCCTATTTGAATGAGAAATTGAAGTATAAAACTGCATAGCACAGCGCTGTATTCATCATGTCATATGAGGAGTTAATTTTTTTGAAGTATTCAGGAATGTGAAATGGTCATTTGTATCAGAGTTATGTTGCATTATAATTTTAAACTTTTAAAAAAATACTTGAATTCGATTCTAATAGGGATGAGGGATTGACAATAACTACAAACAAGCTTATTGTCACATGTTCATTATACAGGTTTTCACACGCTGTCCTGCCCAGTGCATACCAGTAATTAATTGCAGCTCTTAATTTGAATCTGTCTGCCTCCCTACAATTTTTCCAGTCCAGAAATACATCATCTTGTTTTGGTTTAGGTTTTCCATACCAAAAATGGTCAGTCCTGGTGAATTGGTGACGGTGGCAGCACAGACAAAACGTTCCTAGAGATGAAATTGAGACCACCAATTACATTACATTTCATTTTTACACACCAATGTTGGTGCACCGAGTGGCAACTAGCTTACTCCATTTCTCTGTCTTTGGTGCTGCTTCCATCTGCTCTCTGTTGAGACTACTAAATGCATTTTAATTACGATTAAGCAATATTTAATTGGCTTTTTGAATTGGAACGCTAATGCATTAACCCAGTGTGCCATCCATTCTCACTAAATCCTCGATGTGCAAAATGTGCCTGTCACTGTCAATATTACGGAGATTTGCTGTTGAACATTGTTAGTGAGAAACAGTTGCAAAATAAATACAAACCTTTTAATCGAAGAATTGGTTGTTTCTAATTTCTCTCTTTCTTTCTTGTCAGACACTGTTCCTTAGCTGTCATTAATGCCTTGGCTAACATAGCTGCTAACATTCAGGGAGAACACCTTGTGGATGAATTACTAATGAATTTGCTGGAACTGTTTGTACAGCTTGGACTGGAAGGAAAGAGAGCCAGTGAGAGAGCAAGTGAAAAGGGGCCAGCACTAAAGGTAAGGAATGGTATAAAATGTGTGATGTTTAATTCAGTACCTCTTTGCATTGATATAGCTAATGGAAACCTATTATTCTGATCTCCTTTGAACCAAGTGTATATACTTAAAAATTGCATGTTTAACTACTGAAACAAATGAGAAATGGATACATGTGTTTTGGTGCCTATTAATATAGAGCCTACATAACCTTTCACTCTCAATTAAACCTCACATAACATCTTAAGCTTAGGTAATTAGTAGCAGTATACCCATTTTTCAGATAGGTTAATTGAGCTCTGGTCTACACTGGGTGGGGGGGGGGAATTGATCTAAGTTATGCAACTTCAGCTATGCAAATAATGTACTTAGCTCGACTTACCATGGTGTCTTCACCACGATGAGTTGATTGCTGCCGCTCCCCTGTTGACTCTGCCTGCACCTTTTGCCAGGCTGGAGTACAGGAGTCGACAGGAGAGCGCTTGGGGGTCGCTAGACTAGAGGCGATAAATCAATTCCCGCTGGGTCAATCACTGCCCGCCGATCCGGCAGGTAGTGAAGACATACCCATAGACATGGCTGATATTAAGTGAATTGTCTAAGGCACACAGCAGACTGGTGGCAGAGCTGGAAACAGAAACAGGAAGTTCTGACTTCTAGGCTCCTGCTATTACCACTTCCTAAGAAATAGTGAAGTGTTATAAACTTGCAGTTCTAATCTCAGCTACCTCATATATTGACTTATCCTGAATAACTACTGTTGTGATTACACACGTGGATTTTCCAATATTAGAGTTGATAGAGGCCTACATAAGTAAATTTACAATAGACTACATAGAATGGAATAGCATGGTGTGAATTATAGATGTAGTGAGATCAGTTCAGGTTACCCTGACTGAATAAGCATTAATTGGAATTGGTTGTTAAAGAGAAACTTACAGGGATGTTCTCACATGAATGGTAGAGAAACCATAATGCTTTGCTGTTTAGAAGCGCAATCTCATATGCGTTGCAAGTGTAAGAACCATAAAGCAAAACTGAGCAGTTCTGACATGTGCAGTACAAATTCTTAACTTGTTAAATGTAATCTCCAGCGGTATGTGTTCAGATCTACAAATCCTTGTGATCACTGTATTCTCTCTGTTATGGGAATTACACTAGTATGTTACCCTACTCTGTGTAGGGATTGGTGTGTGTGTGTGGGGTGGGGAATAGAGGGAGAGGTAGCAAATCAGCACACCTGATTTACATTCTGAGAGTGCAAGGTGACACAGGAAAAGAAGTGTTGGATGTTGTTGGAAAATCAGAAATATTAATTGACTGGCAGTGTCAGGGATCTCTAACAGAAAAGCAGAGTGAGTGTGCTGGTTTTCTTTGGTGTTGAGAATGAATGTGAAAAAGTTCAGTGAGCTGTTTTCCAGGAGGCATTACTTGTATTGCTAATAAAATTAAAATGAGAGGTTAATGCTTATGTTAGAATCCGGATCTCCAGCTTTCAAGTAAGTGCTCTGTTGTATTTTAAGATCTTGTCTATGCACAAACTACCAGTTATCCTCAAACTGGTTAAGTTAAATTGGTGCAAACCACTGTGTGGACACACTTTTATTTTGGTTTAAGAGCAGCTTGTTTAGGGATAGGAACAAGTTTAAGCTAAGTGATTTAAGCTAAATTACTCCTGGGGGAATTCTGCACCACTGTGCATGCACAGAATTTATGTCTCCCACTGATTTCTTTGCTTCCTGGCAGAAAAATGATTTTCTGATGGGGAAGCAAAGGGAAGCCACAAGAGCTCTCATGCAACTTTCATGCACCCATTGCTCCTCAGCTGCAGAGGGGGGGATCCCCATACAGGGAGCTGCTTCCCCATCCGCCCAACCATCATGCATCCAGATCCCCTCGTACCCAGACCCTCCTGCTGAGCCTCACCCCCCACACCTAGAACTGGCTCAGTGAGCCCCACTCTTCCTGCACCTAACCACCTTGACAAGCCCACCTGCACTCTGATCCCCACTCCACTGAGCTCCAACCAGCTGTACTTGGATCTCCACCCCACTGAGCCCCACTCCCTCAGCATTTGACCCCTGCACTGCGCCACCCAGACCCCCTTGCTGAGCTCTATTCCCCTGAAACCCAGACACACGCCTGCTGAGCCCCAACCACCTTCACCTGGACCCCCTGCAGAGTCCCATTACTGTTGCACCCAGACCCCTACCCCCAAGCCTTTGTGCATCTAGATCTCCCTCACACCCAGATCCCGCACTGAGCCGCCCGCACCCAGATTGCCCTGCAGAGAACCCTCTCAACCCACACCTGGTTCTCCCCACACTAAGCCCCTGCACACTTGGTGCACCTGGCAAGGAGGGGCAGGGCCTTGGGGTGTTTCGGGGACAGGCCTGGTCCTTGCGCTGTGTCAGAGTTGGGTGCAGCCTCACTGCTGAGTCCATGTCCAGGGGAGGGGCAGGCAGGGGAAAGCTGCACAGTGATCTCCCACCTCTGTGCAGCCAGTGGCCTGTGCTCCCCAATGCCATGCCAGAGCCTCCACATTTATTTGACAAATAAAATTTGCAGAATTTTAAAATATTGTGCACAGAATTTTAATTTTTTTGGCACAGACTGCCCTCAGGAGTAGCTGAATCAAAATAAGCCTGGATTAAATTGAAATTAAAGTATGTACACAGACTTTTGCACTGATCTAACTGAATTGGTTTAAAATCACACCTTAAGTAAACTACTGCAAGCCTGCATGTAGACTGCTTCCAGATTTTTATGATCAATTGCCTGTAAAATGTAAACTAATCCTTAAAGAAATACGTGCAAAGGTCTAGAAATGGAGTCCCTTTAAATAGATGCTAACTGAATGTGCCTGAATGGTTATTACAGAGCCCCTTGCACAGTAGAGTTGGGCTATTTTTTCCCCCTATAAGCTGTTGTGCTTTTGTAGTTCTCCAGTTTATTCTTGTAATTGTGCTTTTCTTTTGCTCTATTTTCATATTAGCATTTTCCTGTGGCTTTATAAATGTCTTCAGTATTTGCTGTGCTAAAACTCTTTTTAAAAACAACAAACCTTTTCCCCCCAATCCCTCCCTTCCTCTAAAACATCCAGAGACAAGTTGTTAGCCTTGGCCTATGTGCAGTCTAAATCCGTTTTATCCCTTGGAATCATATTTTGCTTTCATTCCTAAAGCACTAGAAATTTGAGCCTTCCTTTCGTTCTGTTCTTCTCAATATTAATATTCCCTAATTTCTTAATTTTCAATTTTTAGTGGATTTGCTTCCTTTTAGTCCAGCTGGACGGTTTTCCACCCTGAAAAATGTACATTTTCCTAAAAAGAAGATGAACCCAATAAGCCATTTGAATTACTTTTGCCTGCTGTATGCTGTTTTCTTTGACATTTTTCTGCTGTAGCAGCCCCTAGTCTGTGTTTTATTGCTCCAGAACTCCCATTTACTTCAGTGAGTTCTGGTAGTGCAAAGAATACAAGATTGGGCCTATCATGTATTAAATCTCTGTTATGATACAAAAGGATTGTAGACTGTAAGTCAGTTCAGCAGCTGACTCTTATTAAATAGCTGCAATATTTTAATTTAGGATCAGAGGGTAGCCGTGTTAGTCTGGATCTGTAAAAGCAGCAAAGAATCCTGTGGCACCTTATAGACTAACAGACGTTTTGGAGCATGAGCTTTCGTGGGTGAATACCCACTTCCTCAGATGCATGCTCCAAAACGTCTGTTAGTCTATAAGGTGCCACAGGATTCTTTGCTGCTTTTAATTTAGGAGTAGTTCCTAAAGACCTTAAAATAGATGGTTCTTAAACATATGTAAATTTCAATTTTGTTTGAATACTCTACTATAACAAGACTTCTTTCCTGATTGTGTTACAATCTCATCTAGTATTTACAGGATAGAGTTCCAAAGGTGAGGTGAATACAATTTACATCACTTTAGCCTGTTCCTAAAGTGCTGTTCTCCAGTAAGTCCCACTGAAATCTAACTGACGCCACTCAGGATCAGGCAGTTATTGATATATTAAGAATTTTTTTGTATGACAGTGAGGTGCTATTTACCATGTTAACTTATACCTTTAAGTGTGAAAACATGGAACAATAAATGACAACAGTGTTTCTCTTCAAATGAATGGAAGGATATACAAATATATTACAAGTTGTAAATTTGGTTTGGCTGCAACACCTTCATTTTCGGGGTGCAGGAGGGCAAGGAGGGAGAAATCCTGCTTTCGATTATAGGCAATAACATTCACGGCTCAAGAATGAAGAGTGAAGTTAATTAAACATTTTCGTTATCAGGAATGAACTAACACTTCACCATTTGTGATTTTATATGGCTATTCCAGACACTCAAACCTCCTAGATGTTTTTTAATAAAAAAAAAAAAAGGAAAAATTACTGTGAAAAGTTGAATTTCTTTCAATACTGGGTGTGTGTGTCTATATTCCATTTAAATTAGTGCAGTGTTTGTAACTAAATTTATACCTAAAGCTGTGCTAGCACTACAGTAAGAGTTGTTTTTTCTCTTTTTAACATCCCCAACACAACACCCACCCACCTCCCACACACATGCTTCAAATTTTAATAGTGCAAAGTTCCTTTCTTATCCATTTATGGGATTGGTGAACTCTCTTGGCAAATCTCTTTGAAATGAATAGAAGCTCTGTTTGCTTTGAAGATAAACTGCATCTGTAGCCAGTAAATGCCTTTTATGTCACTGACCAACAGTAAAGCTGCTGGGTTACTTGTTTCATAAGGATAAGAGTCTCTAATCTGAGGTGCCAACTCAGCTCTTCTGAGGGAAACAAGAGGAATTCACGGCTTGTTTATTGTTTCAGCTAACCCAGTGAATGCCATCATGGAAAATCCTGCCTGTGTCCAGGATTTTTAGATTCTGGTCTCACAGATAAGTGACTGTGATGCTTATAAATATAACTGTTCTAAAACAACACCTTTATACTGGATTTCATCATCCCCATCTCAGTGATAACCCAGCAATTTCTGTCTCTCCCCCATGTTCCACCTCCCAGGAACTAATATCTGAGCTGAATTCACACCCCTGGCAAATCCACTTTAAGCTGCATCTGTGCTAGAAAACAATGTTCCTTTTATTTTAAAAATATTAAATGGTTTGGGTTCTAGTACAATCTTGACCCCAGTGTTCAGGGAATAATCTGCTCAAAATGATTCTGAAAATCATTCTTAAGACTGTAACTTCTTACCCTTGAATGTTTTAAAAAGTAATTTATGCTAAATTAGGCCCTGTCCATTCTATATTTAGCAGTGGTTTTAAAAGCAGAATTCTCACTTTTTTAATAGCATTGACAGGGCTTTAATGTTCTGTTGTTTGTCAAGTTTACTGTGCTTCTTAACAGGCCTGTTATTATTCCAGATCTGTTTACCTGTCTGTTAAACCACTTTGAATTGATTCTTTTTGGTTAATTTCAAAATTAACTAGTTGTCAGCAGATTTTGCAGCCAGGCACAAATTTTTTTTTGTTAGAAAAGGAAATTAACTTGTTTTGATTAAGTTGGCTGGGCAGTGTTTTCTGTTGGAGTGAGTCCCCTAAATTCCTTATCCAGCTAGCTTTGGGCGTGTAGAGTAATAGGAGACTTTTCAGTTTCTGGATGTTTTGGAATAGAGATGATGATTAATGTATGTATTTTTTCCCAAACTGAAAGCGTGATGTTTGATTGGCAATTATAACAGTGCTGTGTCTATGGAAGAAGGCCCCTCAGCTCATCCATTTGATTAAAAATAGTGTGTTTGTTAACAACACTACCACCCGGAGGGGAAAAAGTGGTGCATATTGTTAAGTTGTAGAGCCTGATCCTGCTGCTGGATCCATGTGGGCAGGCAGACTTTGTCCCTGTTTGGAACCCCATAAGGGATTCATGTAGACACCAGCCCTGTGCCTATGCACAGCCCACTGGTTTCAGTGGTGATCGGGCTGGGTGACACAGTGGTTTTGTAGGCTCAGGGCTGTGGTCTGGATTGTACATACGCATCAATACGGATACAAGTAGCTAAAGAACGTAAGCCAGTGGAAGTGAGCTCTGTACTCAATATTACTTCAGATTGCTTTGTGTTTCTTTGACATTTTCACATCTTTTAAAACCTCTCTTCTTTTTCAGGCCTCCAGTAGTGCGGGGAACCTGGGAGTACTTATTCCTGTTATTGCTGTGGTGAGTGTTCAGAGACGGGGCATTTGCAAGCTGAATGATGATGATTTCCCCAAAAGCGCAAGTATCTGTGCGGGGGCGGGGAGGGGAGGGGCTGCAGATGGGACTGATAAGTAGCTATGAAAGACTCATACATGTTATAACTTCTTACTTGCTAGAAGTTAAAAACAAATGGGCATTTGTTTGATAATGACATCTCTTTTAAAGCCGCTAATCTTTTCTTATTCAGAGAGAGGCTCTATTGTTAGTCATGAGTGCAAGAGATTTGTGATCCAAATAATACCACAGGGGATATTATACTGACTAATACTTGGCAACCAATATAGTACGAAGTATGTAACTGGAAAAAGACATTGCCTGGGGAGAGGACTGAGAAACAGAGATTGTTAGAAAAATGAGTTAAAAATAAATTCCAGAAGGCAGCATAACAGAGAGTCTATAAAGCAGATTAATTATAATAAAGGAGAGAGGAAAGACTCCATATCTTCTGTGGATATTAATTAGTTTTTGTGATATATGCATTTTATGAAATGTTCAAGTGTGCTGAGGTTTGAAGACAATTCTAAACAAAAGACTAAACTAATGCAAAATAGGGGTGTGTATATACAGTTTGCCCCCTTAGTTTGAGAGGATTTTCTGAGCCAGAGCAGCTTCTAAACAAAGTCCAACAAGTAGTCCATCCAAAGACAGAATTGATTCGTGGCTTTTCTAGGTGAACAGCAGCAAATTTGATTTAGTTGGGGATTAGGTCCTGCTTTGAGCAGGGGGTTGGACTAGATGACCTCCTGAGGTCCCTTCCAACCCTGATTTTCTCTGAGTCTATGAAATGTAATAGTCTAGGCTGGGATTGAACGGCAGTGGGAGGAGTTGGGTGCCTAACTCAAAATCTGAGCCTTAATACACTAATGGACAGATTCAGGGGAGTACCAGAAATGGCTGTGATTGCCTTCCCCTCTCCTGTTGTGGAAAGCTTATATAGTTAGTGAGAAGAAAGGGGAACCGTGTCAAATATTTGGAGAATGGTACTGCTATGACTAATTGTTGCAGCTCTAACAAATTAGGACACATTTGCTATTGTCCTGCATTAGGGTTCCCAACTTTCTAATTGCACAAAACCGAACACCCTTGCGCCGCCCCTGAGGTCCCGCCCCCCCCGCTTGCTCCATCTCCCCTCCCTCTGTCACTCACTCTCTCCTACCCTCACTCCCTTGCGCCGCCCCTGAGGTCCCGCCCCCCCCCGCTTGCTCCATCTCCCCTCCCTCTGTCACTCACTCTCTCCTACCCTCACTCATTTTCACTGGGCTGGGGCAGGGGGTTGGGGTGCAGGGCGGTGAAGTCTCTGGGCTGGCAGGTGCAGGCTCTGGGTGGAGCCAGAAATGAGGGGTTCAGGGTGCAGGAGAGGGCTCCTGGCTGTGGCAGGGGGTGGGGGTGTGGGCTCTGGGGTGAGGCCAGGGATGAGGGGTTTGGGGTGCAGGAGGGGGCCCTGGGCTGGGACTGGGGATTCGGGTGAGGGAGGGGGTTCAGGGTGTGGGATCCCAGTGGCATTTACACGGCTCACAGGAAGCAGCCATGAGGTCCTTTTGGCCCTAGGCATGTGGGCGGTCAGAGAGGCTCCACGCACTGCCCTTGCTCCCGCAGGCGCTGGCCCAACAGCTCCTATTGGTTGCGGTTCCTGGCCAATGGGAGCTGTGGAGCAGACACTCGGGATGGAGACAGCAAGTGGAGCTTCCCTGGCCACCAATGTGCCGAGGGGCTGCAGAGACCTGGCAGATGCTTCCGGGAGCAGCACGGAACCAGGGAAGGCAGGGAGCCTGCCTTAGTCCCAGGCCCCCATGCACCGCCGACTGGAGCCTCCACGGTCCCTTTTCGACCAAGCGTTCTGGTTGAAGACTGGATGCCTGGCAACCCTATCTGGCTTTACAAACTTCTTAGCTCAGATTTCCAAAATTAAGAGCCTAAAATTAGGCTCCTAAATCTGTCTTTCAGCACCTGCCTGACTTTCAAAAGTGCTGAGCACCCAACATCAGCCTGCACTGAATTCATTTGTAATTATAAAGGCTAGATCCGGAGGTTACTGGAACATTTACATAAATATTTTGAGCCCCTACTAATTTGGAAGCTATTGCTACAAAAGGTAGCTTGCTCAGAAACGCAGCAACTTTTAAATGGACTAATTGTAGTCCTATTTGAGGCCTGTAATCCAGTGGTGACTGCTGTGTTGCTTTGCCCTTTCAGGTCCTGCTTCATCTCCTTTTGAAATCAATGGAAATTTTGGCATTTACTTCAAAGGGAGTAAGATCAGGCTTTTAAAAATGTACGAAAATGGTCTCTTTCATTTGTAACATACTGCAAGGGGCTATTTTCTGTTTCACATGTTGGTTAATAAAATGCATTTGATTTGAGAACTTGATATATACTGCATTTTTCTTAACTAATGTGACCTTTACATGGAGTAAAATAAATAGTGTCAGAAGCTGTAGCAAGAGTTAATGGTTACATTTTGGGTGCAGAAGCAAATATTTGATTTTCTTGCACAATGCATAAAGATCATGAGTTCTGAGCTGCAGCTACATTTGCTTTTCTGTTTGTCCTCTTTCCGTGGTTACAGGAATTGGTCTTGGCCTCAAAAATAATGTTTAGAACTTTGTTTCCAACTAACGTAGTCTTTGATAAACTCATTCTTGATTGCCAAAGGTTTCTTTTAGATTCTTGATTTGATTTTCTTTAATATGTGTTCCACATTTGTAAAGAATAAGATGATGTTTTCTGTGGCAAAGCATTTTAACACTCAAAAAGTATGGGTGTGCAAAAAAACCTCTTGAACAAGGGCTGTATATGAAGTAGGAATATTGAAAAAGGAAAAATTATTTATTGAGTTGAATAATTATTTAATATCAGCTCTTCACCATGCAATTTCCTATACAATAGGTGTTTTTCATTTACTTGAATGTTTAAACAGCTTCATTTATGGTTGGGCACAAAATTGAAAATGACACATACTGTATAAAAGCAAAACAGGATCAACTACAAATTGCATTTTAAAGACTTCATTAAAGACTTGTAAATCCATAAAAGTACTATTGTTTGTTTTTCTTATGCTGCCAAAGAAAATATGCAAAGGAAAGTTTAATATTGAAAACATTTAGATTTTGTATAATATTAGATATTCCGAATAATGCAGTAAACTTGTGAGACTACAATATGAATTCTTTAGAAGGCACAGAGAAAAGGGGAGGTTTGAAATGTGAATACATGTGTTGTCAGTGTACTTATCTTGACAGTTCGTAGAAAAAGTGTAAATTTGTTCCTCCTGTCAAACAGTAGCATTTTAGAATGGAAGTACATTGCGTCTACATGGATGATGCGAATAATTAGACGGTGTTTGTGTTCCTACTGTAAAGTCTGAAAAAGTTACCAGTAGTTTATTATTTTTATCAAGTTTTTCACACTAAATTGCATTAGATTGAGCATGAGGTGAGCTTTAGAGCCCCTATTTTCTGCCTAAATGCTTCGTTTATATAAAAGTTTACTGTTAAAGGAAAAAAAAAAAAAGGGAGAAAATAAAATGTGTTAGAAAATGTAGGACTTCGGGTATTGAGGGTATGTAGGGGAGGGAGTTTTTCCCTGTCTACTTAATTTATATCAAAGCCTTTTTGTATATAAGCTGTGTTATGGACCTTATGCCCCCCACAGATGTGTCTATACACAATTGGCTAAATTTGGTGACAGTTTACAGTGGTATAAATTACCCATTTGGCCTGACTCTGACTTCACACTGGAAATCAGGCGTAACTGTATTGAAATCATTGGTGCCATGCCAATGTAGAACTGGTATGAAATCAAAACCAGACCTAATGGTACCTTACTTTTCCTACAGTCCCTCTGTTCTGCCTCATTGGTTTGTAAGTTTCATGTTTTATAAACCTGTTGAATGTGAAATCAGTACAAGTTTCTCTACTTCACTATTTATACCTCCATTTAGATTGCTGTTGGGTTCGACTGGGACTTCCCTGGGAATTGTGCCAGTTTCCTCTAGGCTGAATTTGAGATATCAGAGGGCAGAATCAGGCTCTGAGGGCAAGATTTTCAAAATGGGTACCTAAAGTTAGATCTCTAATTCTATATTTAGGTACCAGAACTGCAAGGTGTTCAGAACTTTCTTAGGCCTGCCTGTTTGTAAGTGTTTAAATACAGATTTAAGAAATTAACTGTTGACAGCCACTTTTAAAAATCCTGGTCTAATGTTTTATTTGCTGGTGAAGTTCAATACATTGAATATAACACCATGTAGGTTACTTTACGAGATTTTAATACAGATGTATCAGTGCCTGGCATTAATCTTTATAAATTGCAGTCAAATCATCTACTCCTGTGAGTCCATTCTTATATATATTGATGTGTATATACATGAATGGTCTTGTATATATTGCATTTTCCACTGATAAATGGTGAGTCATGTGTAATGACAGTAACCTCTGACTAATGTGATAAGTAAAAACTTCCTTTCAAAAATAGCTATACTAAAATGTAATCATACAACCTGGATATGAGAGCACTCCTCTGTTTTTAAAACTTGCTGGGGTTGGCGACTCTGCCCATGAACAGCAGGCAGTTGGTGCGATGCTCGTAGATGAGAAACAGAAAGGGGCGGTCGACGACGAAACGAATCTGGGTGGAAAGGGGCATGAACCCTACCGTGGTCACAGCTGCAGCCTCTGTTCCTTCCTCATTCACAGTAATCGTGCCTTGATGATTGAACTGTAAAAAATGGGACAGAAAATGCAGAATCCCTTTGGTTAGACTTTGAAGTCTTAGTATTTTGTCTTAGGTGAATTGCACTAGAATTAATTTGCTGAAAGAATGGTGAACTTTAATTACAACATCACATCTTTCCTATCCTGCACATGGCTTTCTTGTGTTTTCACCGGTAGTTCCTATGTTGCATCAGTCCTCTGGCTTTGCCAAATAACCTTTCCTGACTGGTCATGACTTAACCCCTTCCAGAGATTTAATCTTCATAATGTATATAGTCTACCACCACTGGTTCGCAACCAAGGGCATGTTTACCCCTGGGGGTACACACAAGTCTTCCAGGTGCTACTTCAACTCTTCTCGATATTTTGTCTAGTTTTACTATAGGCTACATAAAAAGCACTATCGAAGTCAGTACAAACTAAAATTTCACACAGACTGACTTGTTTGTACTACTCTATATACTATACACTGAAATGTAAGTACAATATTTATATTGCAATTGATTTATTTTATAATAATATGGTAAAAATGAGAAAGTAAGCATTTTTTCAGTAAGAAAGTGCTGTGATACGTGTATTTTTATGTCTGATTTGTAAGCAAGTGGTTTTTAAGTGAGCTGAAGCATGGGCGGTACACAAGACAAATCAGACTCCTGAAAGGGGTACAATAGTCTGGGAAGACTGAGAGCCACTGGTCTTTCACTAAGTATGGAAAACCAGACCCCCTATGTTCCAGGAGAGGCAGGAATATTGACACTTGCGTAACTAAGCTGTGAATTATAGTGCTTTGTTGACACACTTCAGATGACAGGAATTAATAAATAGGAAAAATGAGTGTAGAAGGGGGAAAATTACCATATCAATGATGACTTTCTCATCTGATATTCCAGAATAGTCGCCATTGTTGTCAAACAGTATTTCTATTCCCATGGATTTCAGATAATCAGTCAGGTCATAGCTCTTCTCCAGCTTAAATTTAGGCAGAACTACCTCTCTTGTTCTAGTAAGAAGCAGAAACATTAAAGGTCTTAGAGAAATATACATTACATCCCTTAACTATGCATGTCAATTCCCTTCTTATCAAGCAGGCATGACACTGACATATACAGGAGTCCTGCTCTCTGTTCTCCCAGGCTTAACTTTCTAAAAGGTCTGTCTAAGCAGTTTTCTCTAAATCTAAGGTAAAAAAACTATTAATGTATTACATGCTTATAATACTTAAAAGGCTTAACATCAGTTGTATTTCTACAGTACATAGTCCTGTTCAGATGACATAGTTGCATATACTTATAATACCTATCTGTTATTGAACTGCCTGGCACAATAGGTTAGAGGTTTATCAAATACATACAACAGAGGTATTTGTTTTTTAAAAAAGAGAGAGTTCATTGTTTATTCATAGATTATAAGGCCAGAAGGAACAATTATGATCATCTAGTCTGACCTCCCACATAACACAGAACATAGAGTTTTGCCAAGTTATTCCTGCATCAAGCCCATTACTTCTGGATGAGCTAGACTAGCGGTTCCCAAACTGTGGGTTGAGACCCCAAAGTCGGGGGACTGGCTTAGACTTGCTGGGGCCCAGGGCCAAAGCCAGAGCCCCTGCAACTGAGGCAAAAGCCAGAGGGCAGTGGGTCTTGGTGTTTCCCCCCGTCCCTGGAATGGCAAGGCTCTGGCAGGCTCAGGCTTCAGTTGCTCCTCTTGGGGTCATGTAGTCATTTTTATTGTCAGAAGAGGGTCATGGTGAAGTTTGAGAACCCCTGAGCTAGACAGTATCTTTTAGAAAGATATCCAGTCTTGCTTTAAAGACTTCAAGTGATGTAGAATCCACCACATCTCTAGGTAGGTTGTTCCAATGATTAATTACCCTCACTGTGGAAAAAATGTGCCTCTTTTCTACTCTGAACTTGTCCAGTTTGAGCTCTCCACCATTGAATCTCATATATGCCTTTGTCCACTAGATTGAAGAGCCATCTGCAATCGGAAATCTCTCCATATAGGTAGCTATAGACTGCAATCAGATCACTTCTTGACCTTCTCTTTAAGCTGAATAGATTGAGTTTCTTGTGTCCCTTCCGAACACTTTCCGTTTTGTCAACATCTTTTTGAAGCATCAACACCAAAAATAGACACAATATTCCGGTAATGGTGTCACTAATGCTTTATATGGTGGTAACATACTGTACAAGCTCTACTCTACTCTACATTCCCCTGCATATACATCCAAGTATCACACTTGCTTTCTTACCCACTACAAAGCACTACAAATTTATGTTCAGTGGGTTATCTGTTATGACTCTCTAGTCCTTTTCTAGGTCACTGCTTTCGAAAATAGTCCCCCCTTCCTGTAACTATGACTTACATTGTTGGTTGCTGGATGTATAACCTTGCGTTTAATTATATTAAAATGCATATTGTTCAAATGAATCCAGCTTAGCATGTGATCCAGATAATTCTGTAGAATACATTTGTCGGTATTATTTATCACACATCAATTCTTATGTAATTTGTAAACTCTGCCACCTACTATTTTGTTTTCTTCCTGATCATTGATAGAGATTGAATAGCATTGAGTCAAGAACAGATCCTTGTGGGATCCCACTGGGAATTCTCCCACTGGATGATTTTCCCCCTTACAATTACTCTTTGAGATCTAACATTTAACCAGGTTTTAATCTATGTAATATAGATTGCATTGATTTTTTATAGTGCTAAGTTTTTTAAACCTGAATGTAGTGCAGTACTAAGTTAAATATTTCCCAGAAGTCTATTATGTCAACACTGTTACTTTTTCAATTTAAGAAACTATATCAAGCTTGTTTAACGAGATTTATTTTACCTGTTTGTCATGCTATTTTGCCATTTCTCCACCACCTGAGGAGTCAGTCGCTTCTCCAGTGTTTTCATGCCAGATAGTTTGTTTGGAAGCACAATCAGCATGCTGATGTTCCCCACGTATGGCAGCTGGAGCACACCACAGTCTAGCTCATGGTCTGCAGCAGCCAGGAAGTTTCCTTTGGTCTGCATCATAGGAACCTTTATTGTTTCTTTCTCATTCAGTCGGAAGGTCCGTTTGTTTGTCATTTCCACTGGAAACTTGTTTTCCCAAGTTCCTGTTAATATAGCAGAAAACCTCATCCTTATTTCTATAGATAATTGTAGTTTTGTAAATGAAAGATGTTAAAATATAATTTTAGTGATGAAGACTTGTTTGCAAATATCATTGCAAAATGTAGCCTGGCTGATCGTTTTAAGTTGTGGCTGGATTAAGAGGGAATTCATTGTGGCAACTTAGACATAAAGGGCTATTTTTCAAAACATGAACACGTAAAAATGTAAGCACATGATTTGCAAGTGTGTGTAGATGACCAGTTAGATGTTTGTCTGACTTTGCTGTACACATTTAAAGGAGTTCTAATGCACATGCTGGTCTCAGAAATCACTCTAAAATATAAAGTGGAAATCATTTCAAAGACACCTGTGAGAAAACATAATTCTCTGAGGAGTTGTGCAGATCAGAAGATTTAAAAGATCTGCTGTTGATGTTTGCAGATCAGTGTAATTCTGCTCAAAATTAAAATTCATCTTCTATTATGCTGTCTCATCAGCGTAACTAAATACAGCTAAATTTTAATTTCCATGCGAAACAAAACATTTACGTTTTGTATTTCAAAGCTTTGACTTCATTCAACTGAAAACGTTTAAACAAATCTGCCACTGCCCGGACCATCACTGCGGGTAGACTACCCAGTTCTGTGAGCTGCTGCTCACTCTTGACTCTGGTGAAGCTGAGGAAGTTCAGCAGTGGCAGGATCAGACCCAAAGGACCTGATCCAACTCCCGTTTAAAGTCAGAGGAAGTCTTCCTATTGAGGTTCATGGGATTTGGATCAGGGCTGCATGAAGATGCTCTGAGGGTGCCAAGTATGCATTAATAGTCCAGTGAAGATGCTACATTAAAAGAATGTAGTTGATTATCTGCTTTTTTAATGTAATGTGTTCATAATGATGGCTCTGGAAGGAGTTAGCCTTGTTTCTTTGTAGATGGACGGACACAGTTAGAATTTTATATATTACATTTATTTTGGCTGTTGGCATCTCCTTTTAAAATCAGGGATATTAGATGTAAGTGAGCAAATAAGTGTAGAGCGCAACAGTAAGTGCATGGAGGAGCTAATACTGGATAACCTTTTTAATAACCCTATAATTGTGGGCAGCATTAGGAATTTGGTATCTTAATTTCATTCCTGCAATTCCACTCACTAAACACATTTTCTATAACATGCGTCCCATTTGATTAAGAAAGTCTGGCTGTCACCTTGATCTTCACCTAGAAAGGCTTGGATAAGTCTGCCATTGTGATTGCTTTTGGTTGGCTAGTAATGTGGAGAGGATCAGATGCCTCACCTTTCATCCCAAAGTGTGTAGTCACATGCCAGAGAAAACCTGGAACTGCATGCTTAATTTTTATCTGCAGAGTAATAATGCGTTATGCAACAGGCATCATTACTTAAGTTATGTGTTCTAATATTTATACTAAAACCTTTTTCTGTAGCTCCTCCCCATCTGTGGGTTTGTACCATAGTTATAGAATGTCTAACATTTTGGAATATTTTAAGACAACAGAAATTGTATGAAAGAAGCTGCAATACAGTTCAATTAAAAAAAAAATGCCCCTGAGGTGGATGGGTCTCAGAGGGGGAAAAACAGGAAGTATTGAGCCAGTAGTAGTTAGATTTAGAATAATCACCTTTTGGGAGGATGAAGATTTTTTTTTTCAGATTATTTTTTAAAGGACAGGGGGATGTCAAAGGGAAGTAGTGTGCTAACCCTAAGACTCATTCTAGCAAAGGCATGATAACTTGCGGATCTAATACAGGATGGTGGGTTCGCTAAAGGGCCAGGGTATGAATGCACAAACTTCAGGATAGGGCTTAAGAAAGAAGTCTCAAAAATATCCCCAGACTTCTGCTACACCTTTTTAAAGGGGTTTAAAAATCAGCTATGTAGAAACTTAGTCAGTTTCCCACTATATAGGCACCCATGTAAAGAGGGTAGGGTGGGTGTGATGAGTCCTGTCTGTCTCAACTGACTCCTTGCCCCATTCCTGTCTCTTTCCCCACTGGCCATTTGCCCCAGTCTCTTCCTCCCTTCCCTCCACTCCGTCTAATCTTAGTCTTTCCCACTCATTCCCAGACCCTCTTCCCAGGTTCTTCATACCATTCTCTTCCCTCTCTGCCCCTCCCCTGCACCAGTCCCAGTATTTTTAACATGGCCAAAACAGCATATTTGCCAAACTTTAACTGTTTGGGCTGAAAGTTATCAGAAACTGAAAACAATGTCTTATAATGTGATGTTTCGGGCAGTTTAACTCCAGGCAGCACTACCAGCTCTACCCATAATTAAAAACCTTACAAGAGACCACCTTGCAAAACCACCACCCACTTGTTCACCCAAAGTATCCCAATCAAACGAATGCTGTTATGAATGCTGTTCTGCTCTACCTTTTATTAGAAGATCACTTTTGTTAAGCTAATAACTGTTGTCAGGCCCTTGAGTAGACTCTGGGTACAGATCACACTGTGTATACGTTAAGCTCAGAGTCTTTGACCCTGGCTGATTCTCTGGTTTCTGAATACTTTAAACCTCTTTATAAATGTGTTGGACTGAATTCAGCCCAGCTGTATCTCCTCTGAAGTCAGTGGAATTGCACCTTACAGTAGGACTGAATTTGACCATTTACTTATCACACACACTGCAGTGATCCTTCCTGTAAGAATAATTTTGCATAGAGTCCCTCAGCTGTGACTTTTTTTCCTGAGGTTATTGTTGTATTCATCGATTGCCTCTTTGTATTGTATTTGGATTGTAAGCTCCTTGGGGCAGGGACATCGTTTTGTTCTGTGTTGTAAAGTGCCTAACGCAGTGGGGTCATGATCCATTGTAGTAGTAGTAATAGATACAAATTCTTAGTACCCAGTGGGGCTATGAAATAAAAACAATTATTGTGGCCTAAGTTGTAGTCTAGGGCAGTGCTTCTCAAAGCTGGTCTGTCGCTTGTTCAGGGAAATCCCCTGGTGGTCCGGGCCAGTTTGTTTACCTGCCGCGTCCGCAGGTTCAGCTGATCATGGCTCCCACTGGCCGCAGTTCGCCGTTCCAGGCCAGTGGGGGTTGCGGGAAGGAGCGGCCAGCACGTCCCTCGGCCCGCCGCTTCCCATAGCCCCCATTGGCCTGGGACGGCGAACCGTGGCCAGTGAGAGCCGTGATCAGCCGAACCTGCAGACGCAGCAGATAAACAAACTGGCCCAGACCACCAGGGGCTTTTCCTGAACAAGCGGCAGATCAGCTTTGAGAAGCACTGGTCTGGGGTTTTGATTCATTCTTGGTTCCTCAGATTGATACGTGCTGTAAAACGTAAATTAACCCATTGCTGAACATTGAAATTACGATTTTTTTACCTTTAAAGTAAATACAGTTGAGAATCATCATCAGTGTTGTGGGGTTGATGTTCACCAGAGCCTCTTTTATTAATCCTTTGGTCAGTTTCAGGATGCGCTCGTTGGTTTTAGTGACGAAGGCAGGATCTGAGAAGTCAGATGATTGAGCCTCAGCGAAGTAATAATTTTTCATGTTGTTTCTGAAATCATCCATAATAGAAAATTGCTTCCGAATATAAAGATCATTCACCGATCGCAGTGTGTAACCGAAATTGCGTCTGAAGAGCCGGTGGGTTAGTTTACGGAAGAGGTTGTGAATTGTCATAATCTCATACTTGGAGCTGGCGTTAATGAAATCTCTGAAGCCTAGAACAGAGAATACTTCCTGGTGGGTTTGTCCCTTCAGCCCTAATGAAATCATAGCCATTGCAGTGGAAATGCCAACAGGAGCCATTAGAATGTTATCTGAAGAATTGGCTCTGTCCTTCAGACTCCGGTAAAGGTTGAAGCCAAAGTTTGCATTGAGGATGTTGAGACGCTGGATTCTGGTTTTACCATGGAATAGCTCAAGAATATTTCCTTGGGGAATTTCAGCAACCATATAGGGATATGGAGAAGCATCAATTATGTCACCATAATAATCCTCCTCAAGTATCTTTTCCCAGTCTAGATAGTCTTCCTCTTCTTCTTCCTCAGCAATCAAGTCATTGGTTATAGTATTTTCCTTGTGGAACTCTGGTGGAAAATTAGGCATATTGTGGGTTTCATTTTCATGGGGCGCATGGGGATTTATAGCTTGATTAACACTTTCAAAGTGCTTATTAAAGTCTTTGATCCCACAAAATGCAGATGTTATGATGAAAGAGAGAACAAACAAATGAAATAGGAGCTTCATTGTGACAGGTCAGAAGCTGGAAGACACAATATATCATAGTGAGAAACCCGTATAGTACCTGAGTTTTAAGAGGTTGCCCTTTTCTTCAGTAGGTTGTTTAATTTAATGTTGAGTCCTACATTGGATAGTTGGCTGGCTCCTACAATGATTTTTTTGGTGTGTGATAGCCTTTCCATTTTAGTGGTGCCTAGTATAATTAATTCATGCTCATATAATATCTCAAGCCTGGACCTATCCTGGTCTGAGACCTTCAAGTTAGTTAAACAGCAGTTGATTTCTGTCATTGGAGAAAGTGTCATTGCTTTCCAGCTTGTTTTACACACAATTAGCCATCTATTAAAATGCCCAGGTCTCTTGTATATTATAAAGCTTTAAGCTGTAAGAGTATGTGTGTTTTAAAAAACAATTAAAAAGGCTGAAGTCTGATGAACAAAAGTTTCCAAATGCTTGAGTTTAGTAGGAAATCATTAGTTTAGAGCACATCAGAGAGATGCAAAGAAAAGATGAGACAAATGCTCTATATTTGTAAAACATACTTTAAACATAAACCAAATGCAATTTTTATGGGCAGTTCCTTTGAAAGGATGAAATTGAATGAGGCTGGAATAAAGGAGATCTATGGATATAGCACAATCTCACAAGACACTTTATTTACTGAGATTCGTACACTTGGGACATGCATGTAACTTTGCCAAGTCAGGGCCATATTGAGGTGCTTGGTTCCTTAATTGTGTAGGCTTTTCGGTTCCAGTCCACTTAATCATTTACCCTTTTTTTTTATTTTTGCCTAGATTTTTGAGGGAATTGTTTGGTTTTATATTTGGTTTTCTGGGCATTGTATCTATTATTTATTTGATTTTTGTGTAGGATTATACAATATATGAGACTCCTTTTTCAAAGGTGGGATCTCTAATTAAAACTAGAGCAGCAATAGCTTTTGTAATTACTAGAATTGCCAATGTTTTTCTTAGAAAGAAGGGTTTAGGATCAAATTTAAATGAAAGTAGCCTCAGTTACTTCCTCAGGAAGGTGCTTTGGTAGAACCTGTTTTTCTTAATGGAAGATTGTTCCTCGGTTATATTTATGCAACTCCTGTTGATCCCACTGAGTAGCATGAATGTCTGAGGGTAGAATTTGGCCTTATGGCTTTAAAATCAAGAACTGGGCTTACATATTGTGTGAAGAGACTAGAGACCTGGCTTGCGAAGATGCTGGGTACCCTCAGCTCCCAGAAACAGTCCCTAGATATTTAAGCACATGATCATATTGATTGTCTTGGTTAGTGACCTAAAATACATGCAAAAGCTGTAATTCGCTGCTGTGATATCAACCAAGGATGGAATGCAAGGATTTGATAATATGCTATTCTGTGACAGTAAGGGGTGAAAGCAGTTTAAAATAGTGGCATTCAATGGTACTGTCCTACATTGCAGGTTCTAAACATTTACCTTTAACTAAAATAAATCCAGCTGGAACAAGAGAGAGAATTAATTTTAACAAAATCTGAGGTAATTTGTGTAACCATGGGAAACTGGTTTAGAAATCCTGAGTTTGACTTTCAAAGACCCTTATCTAAAACAGACAAAATGTTAAAAAAAACAAAACAAAATGAGTGGGGGAGGGGGGGAACCTTGGAAGAAGTTTTCTAAGAGAATGTGAAGCTGTTCTTAAACAATGAAATAGAGAACTAAGAGGGAGATGGGAAGAGAAATATTTAAACATTTTTGTGGCATCCAGGTAATATATCAGTCTCTCCTTTTCCTGTCTGTTGATGTACATAAAGAATGAAAATTAATTATCTTTGCACTGGGAACCTTAAAACCATTTGAGATGAATATTCTAGATTGACACTGAACATTATTTAATCCTTAAGGACTTGTAACAGAACAGTACCAAAACCTGTGCTAAATAGTGAGTGAAATATCATTGTCTTAATTGCTCACCTTTTTTATTATCATTATTTTTAAAGTGACTGGCTGCTACGTTTTTGTTCCATACTTGTTAGAGATTAAGGTACTTCTCTGGCAAACCACTTCTGTGCAATAATCATTAATGAAAGACAATGCTGTCTGTGGTTCCTAGTTTTATATTCTCACCTTTTCCATAGACTAATGTATTGTTTACCCTCATTTTATAATGGGCAAAGCATTCTCCCCCACTACTGAAATATATTTTTAAAATTTCAAATCCAGCTGAAACGATAGTAATGTTCCTTACCTCCAAGCCACTGTGTAGAGAGGAATACGTTGAATAGCTAGAATAAAGCGAATTGCTGAGTTAAAATCTGAACTTTGATGCTAGTAAATTGTATATCTCCCAAAGTAAACAGGCTCTAAATCAAACACTGCTCAATTTGCTTTGTCAGCCAAAACCCCTCTACTTGCTTAGTAGTCTCTGCCAAGTGATTTGTTGAGGTTTTTATGGTTTTGTGGAGTGCTTCCTTGCTTTTGCTCTGTGTCCGTGGGCTTGCAGGATGTGAAAGATTTTCCTCAAAAATTGTGTGCAAGAATGTGTATACTTTTGAATGATGTAACTAGGTAGTTCTTTCTGTAGCTGTGCACTGTATATATACATATGACACACACAAAACAAAGTTAAAAGAATGTGATTAAGGTTTCAAAGTCAGTCACTCAAAAGTGACTGCTGGTCATTATTTTCATGGTGACTTTCTTCTCCCTATCTGTTTGTTGTATCCACCTGTTGGTCTTGTCTCTTCTTAGATTGTAAGTTCCCCGAGGCAGGGACTATTTTTTGCGGGACTGTGGGAGTGTGTGTGGATGTGTGTAGTGCTTGATCCCTGATTGGGTCTCCTAGGTACTACTACAAAACAAATAATAAACAATTCTAGTAATACTTTGATAGATGAATAGAAATTGCTGCTTGTTCGAGTTAATCAGCAATAAAGTAAGTTGAACAGCATTGTCCTCACCTTACAGCTTGCAGGAGGTGGTGATCAGAATCTGCATTTAATCCTCAGGTCACATGTTCTGCAACTCCAAATTATATTTTGTCTTATAGTTAGTCTATAGCGCTACAATATTTCATCTGTAGCAGAAAGTGAGATGTTATTTAATCAGCTTTGAAAATTAGTATTGCTAAGGCAGTGCAACACAATCAAATGACTATTCTTACAATCTCAGTAATTTTAACAGTAACTGCATGATTTTTATTAATATTTTGAAACAGATATAGAAACTAAATTCTGAAATGCTAAAATAACATCAGAATATGAGGCTGTATTGACTGATTCTTAATAAGTGATTAAATATTGAAATCCCCTAATTATTTTCTCCTTTTCATGTTAGCTCACCAGACGTTTGCCACCCATCAAGGAGGCCAAACCCAGGTTACAGAAGCTCTTCCGTGACTTTTGGCTGTATTCGGTGCTTATGGGATTTGCTGTAGAGGGATCAGGTAGTAAAACGTCCGGTGGGAAAGATGCATTGATGTTTTGAGAGACTTAGGTTTATTTAGTTTGCAAATCAGCTGTTTAGCACAGACTGTAGAGATCTAGAAGGACCAGGGGTAACTGGGAACGGACCACAGGGCAGGTGTCTTACCAGGTACTCCTCTGATGACAGATTGCATTGTGTCCAAAGTGCTGTACTTTGCCTTGTACTAGACTACAGAAATGTACAATTTATTATTGTTTACATCCTCAGTTCACAAGTGGACTCTATGTGAAAATATAAATGTGTGATGGCTGTGATCTAGCGTGGGATGGTCAGGGATGACACACAGGCAAAGTAGAAACTGCTTATACGTTGAGAGGCTTCACCTGCAGTCGTCTGAACAGGTTTATTACGTGCTTGGAAAGTGGGCCATTAGTTTGAATGTACATACCTGAATGTGTGAGAAGATGGTTTAAAGACGTAGCACAAAACTTGGTGATACTTATTTTCACGGATTGAATCTTAATATAGGTTGGCAATAACCAACTGAGGATCAGTAAATAAACCACTAAACTAATTTTAGGTTTCTATAGTAGCCAGATCAGTTGACACAATATAATGGGAGTATATTAGGATGTTTCTCCTATACATGGTTTGTCTTTCTCTCCCCTCCATGCCCCTCCAAATTTCTACTACAGGTCTTTGGCCAGAAGAATGGTATGAAGGGGTATGTGAGATAGCCACTAAGTCTCCACTACTTACGTTTCCCAGCAAAGAACCTCTTCGATCTGTCCTTCAGTACAACTCTGCGATGAAAAATGACACTGTGACTTCTGTAAGAAACAGTTTCTTCCATTATGCTCCTTCAGGCTTTAAATAATATATTGGATAGTAACCAATATATGCTGTTTACAACAACAATATAATGTTTTCACTGACTCCCTTCATTAAATAATAGCTTTTCAAATGCAGTGCTGCATCCTGTAAGCTGTGCATGACTTAACAGAACAAAACGCAAGAGTATTAAGTAGTACAAGTGTGTTTTTGTTAGCAGCAACAATCCTCTGTTGGCTAAATACAGAAATCAGGTCTTTGTGGGAAGGGAAACCTAATGATGATTTTGTGTTTTCTCCTTTTGTGTCTGGCAGATGAAATCTGCAGAACAATGATGGGATGAATTTGGTTTTGGAATAAAATGACATTCTGTAGTTCTCTCTATTAAAGTGGCTCCCAGCTGAGCCTTCATCTTTTGCCATTGCCTATGGCTTGGTACTTGTCCACTTTTCTCTCCCTGTATTTTCATGATAGACTGTAACAGAAAAACGTGTGTTATTGTTTACAACCAGGGTCGGCAACCTTTCAGAAGTGGTGTTCCAAGTCTTCATTTATTCGTGGTAATTTAAGGTTCGCATGCCAGTAATACATTTTACATTTACAGGGGCCAGCGGCTGGAACCCCAGACTGGTAGCGGGCTGTGCAGATGGGCGGCTGGAACCCAAGACTGGCAATGGGCTGAGCGGCTCAGCCCGCTGCCTGTCTGGGGTTCCAGCCACCAGTCCTGGCCACCAGCCCCGCTGCCGGCCCAGGGTTCCGTCCATCCAGGCTGGCAGCAGGCTGAGCGGGGCCCCCAGGTTTACAATGTAAGATGAAAAAAAAGTCAAGGATGAATGACAAGGGTAAAACTGAGAGCCAAATTCTTTGCTGGTATAATTTAATTCGTTACTCCAGCAGACAGTTTGTCCCTCGCTTTTAATGAACTGTGGGCTGTATTTCTTGAACTTGACCTCTTCTGAATAAGAGCACTGATGTTTCCTGCTGCCGCACTAATGCATCGTATGCACTATTCCAGTACTTCACTGTGTGCCACCAATAAGTGCTATGTGCCTTTTTTATCTCTTCTTTACTTGGATGCAAATGACAGTGTGAAGGCTTTTTCTTTTTAAAGGCATGGTATAATCAGTAGTGTAACCTAAATTAAACCTTTTCAGAATGCAAATAAAGACAGTGCCACCACGTTGGCTATCTCTTCTTATTCTGAAGTTGCTTACGTTTAGGCTGAACTGAATGAGTTACGGAGCACCATCATAAATCTCTTGGATCCTCCTCCAGAAGTGTCTGCTCTGATCAATAAGCTGGACTTCGCCATGTCTACCTATCTACTGTCTGTTTACCGTCTAGAGTACATGAGGTATATTTTTATTACTGCAGGTTGGTTTTGTAATCTTTGGTTTCTGGCATTTCATGAACTCTTCAGTCAGACTTGGACAACATAGGGTGAAATTCTGATTCTGTTTGAGTCAATGGGAGTTTTGTAATTGACTTCAGTGGGGCCAGGATTTCACCCATGGAGTGAAATCTTTATCTCTGCCCAGGCCCCTTTGTGGCAGGCAAAAGGGCTGCAGTGACATAAAGCGATCCCAAAAGCCTCAAACTCCTGGTGCAGGAACAATGAAGACAGCCATAATGCAGCTTTTCGAGGAACCTCTTGCAAGTTTAAAACATCCTCAACTCCCTCTTCCCTGAACTACGAGTCCTGTGCTAAACCTCTTGGAGGCATAGCACAGAATCTCATCCATGAAGCTTCATAGTTATCATGGTTGTGGAATCAGTAGATGCAATATACAATTGTTGCTCTTGACTGGTGCATTTCGGCATTGCAAATAAAAATACACAGGAATGGACACTGGCAAAATTGATACAAAATTCCTAATGACTGCTATCAAAGAGTGAGTGTGAGTGAGAGCTAAAGAGGGCTCTTCCTGGAGAAGGTGGGAACAACTGCTATTGTTTAATGCCAAACAGGCATACAACGTAAGGACAAATATTTTTATTCACAAAAGCCTTTCAGACATTTTGTAAGTAGTCTTTTAAATACTGGTAGGCATTGCCATATTGAGCAAACACAGCATGTAAAGAGTGGGATCACTGTTTGTTTGTAGAAATACACCAGAACTAACTCACTAAATTGGTGAACTTTGTGCAAGTTTTTCCACGTCTAACAACAATGCGAATTGTTTACCTAGTAGCAAAAAATGTTTTCCCTAAACCCTTGTTAACTGAAAACAGACCCAAATGCTCAGGTGTTAAATCTTACTGTAATTTGGTTTTTTGATGTGTGGGTATGTACTATAGCAATATTTCTTAAACTGGGGTCCCCAAGGGTATCCCAGGGTGTCTGTGGGCCCTGCTGATTGACTCCTCCCCCTCTCTCCCTCAATTCCTCCCCCCTTCCTCCCAGTGCTTCCTGAATGCTAAAAATCTTGTGGCTCAGCAGGGCTAAGGCAAGCTTCTAATTGCCGTGGCTCCGCACCGCGCCCAGAAACCGCTGACATATTGCTACGGCCACGGGTGGGAGTAGGGGGTATCTGTGTGCTGCCCCACCCTGAGCACCAACTCCACGGCTCCCATTGGCCGGGAACACCCCACGCCCCAGCCCAGAGCCCACACCAAACTCCCTCCTCCACCCAAACTCCCTCTCTGAGCCCACACCCAAACTCCCTCCAGAGCCTGCATCCCCTCCAGCACCAAAACTCCCTGCCCAAGCCTGGTGAAAGTGAGCGAGTGTGCAGGAGAGTGAGCAATGGAAGGAGGGAGAATGGAGTGAGCGGGGATGAGGCCTCAGAGAGAGGTTGGGGCTGGAGTGGGGACTCGGGGAAGGGGACAGGGCAAGGGCTGAGCAGGGAGGCTTGGGGGTCCCTGAAAAATTTTAAATCCAAATGGGGGTCCGTGGATTGCTAAAGTTTGAGAATCACTGCATTGTAGGGATGAGGCATGGTTTCCATGTTTAGTTTTGTGTGATGTGTTAAATTATTATCCTCCTAGGGTATTACGTTCAACAGACCAAGATCGCTTCCAAGTGATGTTTTGCTATTTTGAGGATAAAGCTATTCAAAAAGACAAATCTGGTAAGATTACCTAGGCTATATGCTACCTAAGAGAGTAAAATTTGTCTGGCTAGTATCTTTTAGAACAAAATTAACGGAATTAGGTCAATTTTAAGTGAACCTGCATTATTATTCAGTTGCCAGTATAGACAAAGTCTTAGAGAATTTCTAGTTACCTTTATGTTTAGAGTAGTTTGGTCATTAAGTTTTTACTTGAGTCAGTGCAGTATGTGCATACTCAGGGAGATATGTCCTGGTAAATATAGCCGTATGGAGTAGGTATACTCAGTGTTTCAGTCAAATTTCCTACAGATAGTGTTGGATGATTTTTATTTGCTTAAAGTTTATGCTAGCAGCTGATACTAGCTGAAAAGCATGAGGGGAAGAGGACTGAATCAGACAGGACAGTCTTCTCCATGAAAATTTCACTGATGAAACAGCATTATGGTCACTTGTCACTATATGCATAAAGAGGTTTGATTTCAGTTTATGGAACTATTCTTTGGTTCTCAACTTGTTTTGGGTAGCCCATTGAATCAAAACCATTGCCAAACATTTGTATTCAGAGTGAGGTTTTGCGGCAACTCTGCCCAAGTGCTTTTTTCAGAAACTTCTGAAGTTGATACTTGGTCCCATCGACACTTTGTTGTTGAATTATTAATAGCTCTAATTTAGTATGCAAATGTGATTGCAATTATGCTTCCTCCCCAGCCCCCACTGAGAAATGTACCTGTTTATCTCTTGTAATTTCATCTGGATTACATAGAACTGCAGCAAGTGTAAGGTAGCAAATATGTAGGAAGAGTCCCTTGAATATAAATGCCCCCTGTTAAAATACAGTATAACCTGTAGAAATCACTTTTACCAAATAGCTAAACTATTCATGTTTTAATTTGAGATATTCTATTGATAAACAAAGTGACTATTCTGCAGAGCTATGGCATATAAGTACTGAAATGCTACTTTCAACTGGTGGTGGCTGATTTTCAGCTTTAAAAAAACACCTTGCTCTTGCTGGAATGAACACTGTTAGAATAAGTGGTTTTCCACTTGTGAGGTAACTCCCTTCGCTTCATGTGTCAATATATAATGCGTGCATCTGGAATTTTCACTCCATACATCTGAAGAAGTGGTTTTTTACCCACAAAAGCTTATGCCCAAATAAATCTGTTAGTCTTTAAGGTGCCACCAGACTCCTTGTTGTTTTTGTGAAATCAGACTAACTTGGCCACCCCCGATACTATTTAGAATGGGAAAGCAGCTTGATTCAGTGTTGGCTGAGTCCAAATAAACATGTTTAACTGTTAATGGTGCAGTATCCAAGGAAAATTTTTATTTCTTATAACAGAGCACAACATTTTTCTTGATTCTTCTCCAGGGATGATGCAGTGTGTGATAGCTGTTGCAGATAAGGTGTTTGACGCTTTCCTTACAATGATGGCTGATAAAGTAAGCTATGTGGGAAGGAGAACGACAGTGTAAAGTGTGTGTTCATTTTGTGAAAGTCTTTTTAAAAACACAAATGTGTCATGCTTCTCTTTGGATCATCTAGGCCAAAACTAAAGAGAATGAAGAGGAGCTGGAGAGACATGCTCACTTTCTGCTAGTGAATTTTAACCACATTCACAAGAGAATCAGGAGGGTTGCAGACAAATACTTATCTGGTCTTGTAGATAAGTGAGTATAGACATCCCTACAATATTACCTTTTTCACACTGACTACTGGGTTATCAAGAAGAAGAAAGCAATTGAATAGGGCATTCATTTAGATTTCATGACTGCCAGTTCTGTTGAACAGTCATTTTGTATATAGCAAAGATGAAAATTTCTGATGAATAAAAAAGGCCTAGAGGGCTACGAAAATGTTATCCTGGTTCTGAAATCCTTGCTTAGTTACTATTGCAATCCTCTTTCTGGTATCCACACAAGATGATCATGTCGCAGAAGTTAAATAAATGCAAAAATATACTCTGCTTTATCATGCTGTGTGTAATTCAACAAAGCCATCAGAGCCCTCTGCTGGCCAGTAATGTATAGTGCATTTAGTATGTGTGAAAAGGACGGGAGTACTTGTGGCACCTTAGAGACTAACAAATTTATTTCAGCATAGTCTCTAAGGTGCCACAAGTACTCCTGTTCTTTTTGTGGATACAGACTAACACGGCTGCTACTCTGAAACCTGTTAGTATGTGTGGAGACAGAAAATACCCAAAATCAAGAACTAAACAAAATTTAGGTTAAAATGGTAATCTACTCTTTAGTTCCCTTTCCTTTCCTCCTTGGCACACTTGAGTGATACAGAGCTGAAGTAGTCTAGCCTGACGTTATTGCCTTGACTTTGTGGGAGTTGTGTACCCGATTACCTCTATGCCCTTGGAAATCTCCCCTCTTAGAGTCTGCCTTCAAAGAGAGCTTTTGACAACTCCAATCTGTTGTAAGCCGTGATCAGCTTAATTCCTTATGTTTGGTATAGGTTTACGCATAGATACATTGCTCTTTGTGTATCTTCTGCGCCTTTTGGTGAAGGCATATTTTTTTTCACTTCTGTCTATTCAGTGTGAACTTCTTTTATTTTAGGTTCCCTCATTTACTGTGGAGTGGAACTGTGCTGAAGACCATGTTAGATATCCTCCAGACACTGTCACTCTCTCTTAGCGCGGTGAGGACTTTCTAATTAATCCTTTTATTGCTGATAGAAAATGCATGTATATTGACCAAAGTTTTCATAACAGTGGAACAGAGATACCAGATACAACTGAAGGTGCATGTTTGCAAAACATATCTTATACATCATTCAGCAAGTGGTGTAGTGTTCCCCCTTTTTTTTCTTTGAGTTAAATTATTCATTTCATAACGATAACGGTTTTGCCTGAAGATCTGCATATTTAGCGTTTCAAGTTGCTCAGTAATATCCAAGAAAAGACACCTTTCATAATAACTTACATTTCTGAAATCAGCTTAATCCAAAGATCATAAATATGTTACAAACATTAATAATCAGTTAAAACTCAGAATTCCTATGTGAGGTGAGAAGTGTGCAGTCTTGTTTGATTATTTTAATTTAGGATTAATGCATTATTGTATACAAAGTGTTTTGAAGAAGGAAAAGTGCTATAGAAGTATTATTTTATTTATTTTCTAATGTTTCTTTTTAAACCATAACATAGTTTATAGTTATGGTCATGTTGAAAACAAACCCAAAATGCAAGAGTCTGCTTTGTGGGATGGATATTGTCATTAGCAAACTGACTTAACAAAGCAAAAAGTGTATCTGTAGTAAACAAGTCCATCAGACATGGGTGAATTGCTTTTTATTGAGACTTTAACATACTTTATTTTAGGACATTCACAAGGACCAACCATACTATGACATTCCAGACACCCCGTATAGAATCACTGTGCCTGATACATATGAATCCAGAGAGGTAAGTGGTATCTCTTGATTTAGTGGCAAAAAGTAGTATAATTGACTTGTCTCAGTCAGCCACTCTGAACAGTCTTGTTTTGAAGGTGCCTTCTAAGGTAAGGCTCGTGTGCTGTAATTTAGCTACCAGACATTCGAAGTTCATTCTGAATTTCCCTGTTTCAGAATTGCACCTTACTAAGCATAACAGTTCTCTGCCTCCCAGAACACACTTTGTAAATAGCCTTCAATATCTTAATGTTATTAAAAGTCTCTTGAACTGTCTCTTGCTGGTGCCCTTAATGTTGTTTACTATGCCAGTAAGCACAATGCTGTTTGTGAATTATTGGCTGGCTGACTGGTGTGTCAATGCACTTTTCCTAGAGTATAGTGAAGGACTTTGCTGCACGCTGTGGGATGATTCTTCAAGAAGCAATGAAATGGGCTCCTTCTGTCACAAAATCCCACCTTCAGGTAACTAACTTGAATTTGTGAAGAAATAATTTATGATCCTCAGAAAAATACAAAGTTCATGTACCTTGAAATAACAGTATCATTCGACTAAATGCATTTATACTTATTTTGTAACGTTTTGGCTATTCTGATTCTTATTTCCCTCCCCTCCCCCCAATAATGGAAGCATCATTAAAATCAGTATCATTTTAATTTTGTTTCTAAAGTAATCTTGAAACAATATCTTTGCTAAGTTATTCAAATTAATGTTCAGTATGTCAGCCATTCTGTTCACCTTTGATTCTATATTAAGAATGCAGAATGTTGTGGAGGTTTAATTACTCTCTGATTCAGTGTTATGAGAGTGATAAGTTCTGACTAATGTGCATAAAAATTCATGTATTTTAAAATTCTCAGCAGGTGATCAGAACACAAGATCTTTGCTGCTTTGCTATTAGAGAGAGAAGGTTTTCTCAGATTTTTAATTCTCTTTCAAATACAGTAGAATCATGCTAACTTACAAGACCATGGTAAACTACTGAATTTTGTGACTTAGCAAGCAAGGACTTTGTTGAGCCCAGCAGAATGTGTTTGCACAAACACAAATCAGAGAATGTGTCACAAAATGTACTTTAATTTATTTACTCAATTACAGCTTAGTTTTAATTATTTATCATTTGTAGGGTACCAGTAAATGTGCTGTGGTATATTTGATAAAATCAAAAAAAGTCATGGTAGCATGGGAGCCGAATAACATGTCTGTTAACCCTGTGTTGGGAGGTGGGGGCTAATCTTTAGTGCAAGTTAGTTTCTAGAGTAACCTGCTTTCTGCTACCTCTCTTCCTCCCTCAGCACTGATGTGGCAGTTTCTGGAGAGGCTCAAGAATAGTCTATAGTACTCCAGATCTACCTGTGACATTTGTGTTCCCTCCTGTAAAAGAAGATTGAAAAAATAGTGTCCACTCATTTCTAGCAGAACAAGACAGTTAGTGTTTCCTCCTCACTTCCTCTTACAAGGAGTCTAAAATTCATCTTCTTGCAGAACATTTGTGCGTGGTTTTCAAAATTATGATCTTTTCTTCAAACTTTAGACCCTATTAGATTTGCTTTATCCCCTGTACAAAAGAAAGAAAAATCTCTTTTGAGAAATCTCATCCCAGAAACCTAAAATAAAAAGTCCTAATGTCTTAGGAACAAAAGTCCTGCTTTCCTAGTGCTGAGGGAGCAATATTTGGAAAGGAAAACAAGGATTAAACCTAACTAAATAGATTGTCAGATGTGTGTATAATAAATCTTTTGGTAATTCAATATGTGTAATACTTGAAATGAGCTAGCTGCTCTTGAAAATTACAGTCCTTTTCAGAAGAATTTAATTCCTTGTCTGTTAGGAGTACCTAAACAAACATCAGAATTGGGTGTCAGGCTTGTCTCAGCACACCGGGCTGGCTATGGCTACAGAAAGCATTCTGCACTTTGCAGGCTACAACAGACAAAACACCACCCTGGGGGTGAGTATCAGACATCAACAAAGTAATCCTATATGCTGTAAGTCATGCATATCACAAATAACATACCAGGTGCCAACTCTGGAGCATCCCTTGATTTTGAAATGAAGGGGATTGTGTCTTCTAACTGTGTTCTTCCTACTTTGAATGGTTGGGAGGTAAGAGATACAAGAAGTTAAACTGTAAATCTTGTGTCTTTTAAGTACAAAACTCTATATTAAAGTCTTTGATGTACTTTTAGCAAGAGTTTAGTATTACATATGTCATTTTTAAATGATAGAGTATTTCCATTTATATAATTACTTGTGGTTGTATATCTGAAAAGGCAAATGGTGATGCTTCTCAGAATAACAGCACAAGGTCGGCCAAGTGCCATTGAATGAATGTTGTTACATTTCCACCCCAAAACATGTTCTTTTACTGCGTGTTTTCCATTGATGGCAGGTACTGCCCATGTGCGTATACGTATGTGGACTTTGTTACATTACACTACTTCACGTGTACTGTTAAGCTGCATTAGATGTTTATACTCTGACGTGACGGTATACTTTCTCAAATCAGTACATGAAATTCTTCCTTTAATGATGATCTGAGTGACTAAGTATATCAAAATAAAAATAAAACTCCTTCATTGTTAATCAGAGAGGCTGATGGTCTTTTCCTCATCTCTTGTTTTATTACTTTGGACCTTGGTTCACTGCTTGGTTATTACACAGGCATGACATTCGAAGCATGTAATAGTTGTCACAAGTTAATCTACCTGCCAGTGAACTGAGCAAGCCACGAGGCAGGATTGCAGAAGAGTGTTATTAGCTGAATACTGGATTTTCAGTGTTCTTGCTGAGCCATGTGGATTTTCTGATAAGACTCAATATCAGGATGGTGATTTTAAAATAGAAATTAAATGATCCTTGCCTGATGGCATCTAGCTAATCCCACTGATTTGTAATCCATAGGAATTTTGGCTCTTTTGAGAAGGGGAATATAGAGACGTAATTATATTTTTGCTTATTTGTTTTGAAATTGCAATACAAGTACTGTAGTTCTGAAATTTTGGCTATATCATGACTTGTTGTCCTGAATTTAGGGCACAAGTGAGCTCCCGCAGGAGATCCCAAACAGAGTAGTGACTTGGGCCATGGCTACACTGGCGCTTTATAGCGCTGCAACTTTCGCGCTCAGAAGTGTGAAAAAAACATCCCCCTGAGCGCTGCAAGATACAGCGCTGTAAAGCCTCAGGCCATGTCTACATCTAAAATTTTGCAGCGCTGGTTGTTACAGCTGTATTAGTACAGCTGTATAGGGCCAGCGCTGCAGAGTGGCCACACTTACAGCAACCAGCACTGCAAGTGGTGTTAGATGTGGCCACACTGCAGCGCTGTTGGGCGGCTTCAAGGGGGGTTCGGGGAACGCGAGAGCAAACCGGGAAAGGAGACCAGCTTCGCCGCGGTTTGCTCTCGCGTTCCCCGAACCACCCTGCAAACCGCAGGGAAGGAGACCTGCTTGCTCGGGGCTTCGGGGAACGAGAGAGCAAACCGGGAAAGGAGACCAGCTTCGCTGCGGTTTGCTCTCGCGTTCCCTGAACCACCCTGCAAACCGCAGGGAAGGAGACCTGCTTGCTCGGGGGTTCGGGGAACGCGATAGCAAACCGGGGAAGGAGACCAGCTTCGCCGCGGTTTGCTCTCGCGTTCCCCGAACCACCCTGCAAACCGCAGGGAAGGAGACCTGCTTGCTCGGGGGTTCGGGGAACGAGAGAGCAAACCGGGAAAGGAGACCAGCTTCGCCGCGGTTTGCTCTCGCGTTCCCGGAACCACCCAGCAAACCTCAGAGAAGGAGACCTGCTTGCTCGGGGTTCGGGGAACGCGAGAGCAAGCTGGGGAAGGAGACCAGCTTGATTACCAGAGGCTTCCTCAGGTATGCTGGGATACCTGCTTATTCCACGGAGGTCAAGAAAAGCGCTGGTAAGTGTCTACACTTGATTACCAGCGCTGGATCACCAGCGCTGGATCCTCTACACCCGAGACAAAACGGGAGTACGGCCAGCGCTGCAAACAGGGAGCGCTGGTGATGCCCTGCAGATGTGTACACCTCCTAAGTTGCAGCGCTGTAACTCCCTGATGTAGACAAGCCCTCAGTGTAATCAGTGCCAAAGCGCTGGGAGTGCTGCTCCCAGCACTGCAAGCTACACCTATAGAGGACGTGGAGTACGTGCAGCGCTGGGAGAGCTCTCTCCCAGCGCTGGTGCTGCAACCACACTTGAAACTTCAAAGCGCTGCCATATCCTCAGAGTCATGTTTCTCAGGAGCCCTTGTGTTATGCAAAGAGGTAGGGGGATGGTGAGAACATGACATTCTATTGTCAGAGGCAGAATGCTCCCTCCTTTGCACAGCTCTGCAAACTGGCACACGAGGAGGGCTGAGCCATGGTTCTGCATGCTCCTTGCCACTGTCCCCCTCTCCCACTCTATTCATCAGAAGAGGAGTCACAGCCTCATGGATGCTGCTCTTCCATACACCTAGGGCCCTACCAAATTCACAATCCATTTTGGTCTATTTCATGGTCATAGGATTTTAAAAATCATAAATTTCATGATTTTAGTTATTTAAATCTGAAATTTCACAGTGTTGTAATTGTAGGGGTCCTGACCCCAAAAGGAGTTGTGGGGGGAGGTGTCACAAAGTTATTGTGGGGTGGGGTTGTGGTACTGCTACCCTTACTTCTACGCTGCTGCTGCTGGTGGTGGTGCTGTCTTCAGACGAGGGCAGCTAGAGAGTGGCAGCTGCTGCATGCAGAGCTGGGCCCTCAGTCAGCAGCCACCACTGTCCGGCTGCACAGCACTGAAGGCAACAGTGCAGAAGAAGGGTGGCATGGTATGAAATCTGTATAGTATAGGGTAAAAGCATACCAAAAAACAGATTTAATGGGGGGAGACCAGATTTCATGTTCTGTGATGTGTTTTTCATGGCTGTGGATTTGGTAGAGCCCTGCCTATACCTGAACTCCTGATCCAGCAAAGCCCTATGTGGCAACAAATGTTGGGGAAGGAGCTTTGTCACCAGTGATTCATTTATTTGCTCATTAACACCAGCGTAATGCAGTATTAGGGAGATCAACCTATATGCTCTTTGATAGTGTTCTGGTAGCCATGGTAATATTCCAGTTGTTAGTGTTCTCGGTTTTTTGACACTGAATGGATGATCTGTTTTAAAAGTCCAGACAGCGTATATGGATAACACAGTTTTTGTATAGTAACAGTTGATACCAATTACAACTGTTGTTTATAGGCAACCCAGCTAACTGAGAGACCAGCCTGTGTGAAGAAAGATTACTCCAACTTTATGTCTTCTCTTAACTTGCGCAATCGCTATGCCGGAGAGGTAACTATAGAATTTTTCCTGAACTCATGGAATTCCCTAAGTGGGCATGTTGCTTTTCTAAGATGTACTTGCCTCTTTGCTATTATAGTTGTATTCTACTTAATCCTCCATTTGAAAGCATCATCTTGTATGTCTAAACAAAGACTGTGATGAACATCATCTTTTGTAGGTTTAGGGCATAATACACATAGCTCATTGAGGAGATCATTTCACTTCTGGTTCTGTAAAGATTTTTTGATATTTCAATTGCAAATAAAGCCCTCGTTCCTCTTTGTGTGTACTCAGTAATGTTAGCAAGATGTAATATCAAGGCCTGCATTGGATCTCCATGCTGAGGTGTGAATACGCCTAGACTCCAGCATGTACCAAACAGTAAAAAAAACAATGTCAGCCATGTAGAGATCTTTCTCATCACCATTGACCAAAGCAATATGTCTTACAGGTGGCTGGAATGATTCATTTCTCAAATGCTACAGGTCGGATATCTGACCTGAATAAACTGATGATCAAGCAGCTAAATGATGCACTAGAACCAAGCCAGCCTGAACGCTACACTCAGGCCATGTTTATGTTGACTGCAATGCTAATAAGTAGCAAAGGTAATAAAACAAATGGAACTTTATTTTCCACTTCTGAGTGCTGATGCTCTTAGCACTAAACTACAATTATGGATGCAATATCCAGTAACTCCTCACTTAATGTTGTAATTTATGTTCCTGAAAAATGCGACTTTAAGTGAAACGATGTAAGCGAATCCAATTTCCCCATAAGAATTAATGTAAACGGGGGGGATAGGTTCCAGAGGCTGGGGGTTCAACCTTCAGCTTTCTCACTCGACTCCTTACCCCATGCCCCCACCGTTGACCCACCTCTTCTCCCCCCACACCTCCTCTCTCTTTACTTTGCTCGCTGTGTCCCGGCTCCTCCCCTCTCCCTCCCCTCCCTTCTAAACTCCAAGCTAGCTGATTGCCGAGTGGGGGGGGAGGGAGGGGGAAGTCCCACCGAATCCTCCTCCTCTCCCCTCTCTTCTGCCCAGGGCAATCAGCTGCCTTGCTGCCGGGAGTCAGGGGAGGGAGGGGAAGCCTACGCACCAAGTCCTCGCTCCTCCCCACTCCCTTCTGCCTCCAAAACTCCGCAAGCCAGCTGTGGAGAAAGCGGGCAGCCAAACAACGTAAGAGTGGATTATTGCACAACTTTTTAAATGAGTGTGCTCCCTAATTGATCAGCAATGTAACAACGAAACAGCGTTAAGCGGAATGACTTTAAGTGAGGAGTTACTGTACACAAACCCAATGAGTATAAACTGAAGCAGAACAGTGTTCTCTCCAGTAAATTTAATTCAGGGAAAACCTCTTGAAGTCACAGCTAGACGTTATTCGTCTGGAGTTGATTGTCACAAATTGTGCAGACCTATTTCCTGCTGACTTGAAAACTATTTCCTATTTTTCTCTGTCAAAGAAATCTGTATGAATGTTTATTTTCAGACTGTGACCCTCAGCTCCTGCATCACTTGTGCTGGGGCCCCCTGCGAATGTTTACTGAACATGGCATGGAAACAGCAATTGCTTGCTGGGAGTGGCTACTTGCTGCTAAGAATGGAATAGAAGTACCGGTAGGGAGCTTCATTCAGTGATTTAGGTTTTTCTTCAAGAAAAAAGAGAGGAGTAAAATCTCATTTAAAATAAATCTGCAAAATAGGCATGTTAAATGCAACTGATTTCTTGAGTCAAGATTTCCCAGTGTGCTAATGAGTTGATGTTATCGTGGATAATCTCATTCTCCAGATGTACAGCTGGAGGTGGATTTTATTTACACATCGCTTGCTGTACTTTCAGCCAGTTCAGTTGAGAAGCTTTTTCACTTTCAGAATACGTGAATGATTAAGCTAGATGTGCTGGCAGTTTTCTCTTATGTAGCATTAATTACAGATTCTAGATATGTACCTTCAGGCTCATGTCTTATCTGCACACAGAAATTGCACCAGTTTAACTTAATTAGGTTTTTAAACCAATGTAATTAAACTGTTGCAAACTCCAGTATGAACACTCTTTTATTTTGGTTTCAAAGTATCTGATTTCAGTTTATCTTAAATAAATCTGGTTTAAACTGAAATAAGAGTGTCTGTAGAACTGTTTTGCACCAGTTTAAGAAACTGATACAACTTTTGTACATAGACCAGGCTTGAGTTTTCCTTTCTCTTGTTTTGCCATAACACCTCTTTTGAGGAGTGAAAGGAACTTGGCTAGCAATGCCATTTGTTTCTGGCATTAATACCCTGAATGACAGGATACGTTTTTTTAGAGCTATTATTTTCCTGTAACGGGCTAAACAATTGTACTTCTTGAAATGTGACTAAATCTAGCAGTAATGGCGTGGTAACTCCTCAGTGTAGTGGCAGCCAGTGAAATGCTGAAACTACTGCATGTCAAAACAGCTACAATGACTGAGAACCAGAACTTCTTCTCAGGTAATTTAGGAAGAAGTTCCCAATATGTGCAGGGAGCTATGATCAGCCCCATACCTTTCTGATGAATTTCAAAGTTTCAGATGTTATGGGGTGTTCAGATCTAGTGTGCTCCATGCTAATGCAAAGAAGGAGGTTAGGTCCTGCAAACAAGTAAACGCACTCAAAGCAACAAACACTAATCTTTGTTTTCACAGTTCATGCGAGAAATGGCAGGAGCCTGGCAAATGACAGTGGAGCAGAAATTTGGCCTGTTTTCTGCTGAGCAGAAAGAAGCAGATCCATTAGCTGCTTCAGAAGAGAGTCAGCCACGGCCTTGCCCTCCAGAGGTCACACCACATTACATCTGGATAGATGCAAGTACCCCCTTTCTGCAATATTACACTTCGGATAATGATAGGTTGGGAGAATGCAGGCACCAGGCACCAAGAATGAGCTGCTCTGTGCCTTTGGACCAGTAGCACTGTTCACGGTTGTAGTACTTTTGTGCCTAGTATCGGGCGACATTTTCATGTTTGCAGAGGTGCATAAGAATGGGAGAAATGCAAGGTGGGTTCTGGTTTTGTTGAGCTACATTTTTCGTTTGTTTTTTATTTCCTCAGTTTCTGGTGCAGAGATTTGAAATAGCCAAGTACTGCAGTTCTGATCAGGTTGAAATCTTCTCCAGCCTGTTGCAGCGATCCCTGTCTCTGAATATTGGAGGGGCAAAGAGCAGTTTGAACCGACATGTGGCTGCTATTGGACCCCGTTTCAAGTGAGTGATGTTTATTCTCTTAGAAGGAGCATGGGGTAGGATGATGAAGAGCTAAATGCCGAGTATAGGACTTGTCCTTTATTTCAAAGGAGAAAACTTTCTGAAGTGCTTAGAATGACATAGTAGGCTAAGTCCCATTTTCAGAAGTGACTCAAGCACGCAGGAGGCTAAGTCCATTAAAAGTCAGTTTGACTTAGCTTCTTAAGTCATTCTAGGCACTTCTGAAAGTCTGTTGTTTTGGTTTTTTTTTACCCCAAGTATGAGGCGTTTTGCATCAGTCTCTGGTGTAATTCATGTCTCACCCCAGAGATCATTTGGCACAGCCTTTGTATCCATTTTTCTGGATTACTAGCTTGAAGATTTTCATGTCCAATTGTTTTCCAGCTGTAGTTTCAGGAACAGGTTGATGGTGAAGGAAATGCAGTTTGTCCAGATTGTCTGAGAGAGATCTGGCTCCGTTGAATCTCTTCAGATAATTCATCCTGCATCACCACCATAAAAAGATGATGCAATAAAGCCCTATTTTTGACTAGTGCTGCCTTTGTTCCAACAAAACAAATGGGCAGCCTTTATGTAATATGTATGTCACATGCCTTGGCCATGAAGTGCTATACTTGGCAGGGTAAAAATGTTTCATGATTTTGTTTTCTGCTTTTAAAAAAAAAAAAAAAAGGATTTTTTCCCCCTCTTTTAGTTCACATTTGCATTGCTCTGAAGTACTCAACACATAAAGCCAAATTCAGACATTACATGTTTAACTATCCCTAGACCTGGTAGAAGCAACTCAGCTCTAAAGAGAATTGAGTTGCACCGACATACACCAGTTTCTGTTCAGTCCATGATATGTAGTTTTATTTTACTTTTTGTCTTGAAAGAGTTCATCTTTTGCTTAAAGAAATCCATTCATTCTTGGCTCGGGCAGTGCCATAGTTCTTAGTATAGTCTGACATCCACTCAATGTGCAGCGGCAGTCAAAAAAGCAAACAGAATATTGGGAATCATTAAGAAAGGGATAAATAATAAGATAGAAAATATCTTATTGCCTCTATATAAATCCATGTTACGCCCACATCTTGAATATAGCATGCAGATTTGGTTGCCCCGTCTCAAAAAAGATATATTGGAACTGAAAAAGGTTCAGAAAAGGGCAACAGAAATAGTAGAGGTGTGGAATGGTGGCCATATGAGGAGAGGTTAATAAGACTGGGACTTGTCAGCTTGGAAAAGAGATGATTAAGGGGGGGATATAAGAGAGGTCTAAAATCATGACTGGTGTGGAGAAAGTAATTAAGGAAGTGTTTTTTACTCTTCCTCATAACACAAGAACTAGAGGTCACCAAATGAAGTTAATAGACAGCAGATTTAAAACAAACAAAAGGAAGTATTTTTTCACACAACACACAGTCAACCTGTGGAACTCCTTGCCAGAGGATGTTGTGAAGGCCAAGGCTGTAACAGGATTTTAAAAAGAACTACATAAATTCATGGAGGGATAGGTCCATGGAGGCTATTAGCCAGGATGGGCAGGAATGATGTTTGCCAGAAGCTGGGAATGGGCGACTGGATGGCTCACTTGATGATTACCTGTTCTGTTCATTCCCTCTGGGGCACCTTGCATTGGCCATTGTCAGAAGACCGGATACTGGGCTAGATGGTCTGACTCAATATGGCTGTTCTTATGTTCTTAGCAATTTAGAGTGCAAGAGTTGTCTTCACATGCTCTGTATATATTGAACTTCAGGTTGCTGACACTCGGGTTGTTTCTGCTGCATGCTGATGTCGTTCCAAATGCAACCATTCGCAATGTCTTGAGGGAGAAGATTTATTCTACTGCCTTTGATTACTTCAGGTACTATTTATTTTCTTTTCACCAATTCTGCAAGAAAGGTGTGATTGGTTTTTGGCTGTGTTTTTTTTTTTTTTTAAACCTCTAAGAATACTTCATAATAGGAGCTGTTTTTATTCTGATATTTGACTTAATTCTTTTCTCTATTTATCTATTAATACAAAAAAGCTGTTTTCCATGACACCTGTGCTTCTACACTGTTCATTATGTATACTCAAGAAGTCATAAAGGAATTAATGGTTAGGGAAAATCCAAATTTCTTTTAATCTATTTGGTTTTGAAGATTACAGACACTACTGGGATACATTTTTCAGGGTTTCAAAGGATTTTAGACATGGAATTCCTGTGAAAGCCATTGAGAGCGTGCGGCTGAAATTTATACTCCCATTTGAAAATGTACCCCTATACAATATATGGACAAATGTTCCTTTTTAGTATCTGGTATGGGTGCAATCTAAAGTAATATAAGTGACAGCAGCATGTGACAGTGGTAGGATGGCGAGAAGTATGTCAAAGTTTTTAATTCTACATTATTCGTAGTCCTCAAGAGGCTGCTTTTTCACCCTTCAGAAGTTGATAGGAAGGCTGCACATCCCAGTGCAATAGATTCAGGGTGTAAGAGTAAAACACAGTGAGACTTAATCTGTGCTCACTCATTGTCCCCGGTCTTTTTTTAGTGTCTTGCATTATAATCATTTACATATATATATTTTTAAGTTATCCCCCCAAGTTCCCCACACAAGGGGAGAAGAGGCTACGTGAAGATATCAGCATATTGATCAAGTTTTGGACTGCCATGTTCTCTGATAAGAAATATTTAACAGCCAGCCAGCTGGTGCCTCCTGGTGAGTTCCTTATGTGCAGTCTCAAAAACTCTTTTTGCTTCTTTGGTTCTGTGTTTAAACATTTTGTTTTATTTTAGATAATCAAGACAATCGGAGTAACCTGGATATCACCATTGGATCTCGGCAGCAGGCCACACAGGGGTGGATAAATACTTACCCATTGTCCAGTGGCATGTCAACCATCTCCAAAAAATCAGGTCTTTCTTTAATTGTCACTAGCTACCTGTCTAACAATAGAGTACACTTCCATTCAATGTCATTTAAGGCCAATATTTGCATTTAACATTTTGGCTCAGGTTTTACTGATGTTTTTCACTTGAGTCAAGTGACTTGACTGTTATTGCAAAAAGCTGAGGAAAGGTGTGCCTCACAGAGAGCAAAGAGCAGGGTTTTGAAACTAGCAATTTTTTTTCTCCAGATCATTTAGTTGTATAATACAGGTAATGTAAGACCAGAGGCTACAGTAGCTTAAATTCCTGAGAGGAAATTGCTTATTGTTCATCAGTGTGCCAGAGGTCTTGGACAGCCAAGTGGATGTGAGCTCGTCAGGTGCCTGAAAGTACGTTTGTACTGTTGCAAGCTGATGGTTATTATTTTGATAAGTTTATTAAAGTGGACATAATGCTGGTGAAGGTGCCAGATTGATAGCCTTGTAGACTTGGCATATTCATAGAACAAAAACACTACATGCAGCTGCAGTGCAGGCTTCCTCCCATCAGCCTGCCAGTGTACTCAGTCCCATCTTAGGAGCATTCGTGCCATTTCAGTCCTCCTCCTGTCTGCTGAGACTGCCAGGAAGGGACAATTTGAAAGCTGCATTTAATGTATTTGTAGAAAAGCGACTGAATGCATTTTCTCCCTCTTTTCTCAAGGGATGTCTAAGAAGACTAACAGAGGTACCCAGCTACACAAATACTACATGAAACGGAGGACATTGCTGCTCTCGTTGCTGGTAGGCAATCGTTTGTTTCACAAGTGCATGGGTGTGAAATGGATTTCTAACATTTTTTTAGTTGTTGTAGCACAAATAGACTAAACTAGCATTTGAGAAAAACCTGGAATGTTTTCTCTACATCCAGAAAGCAATTTGTTTTTGTGTTGTCCTCAGGCTACTGAGATTGAGCGTTTGATCACCTGGTACAACCCACTCTCCTCCCCTGAACTGGAGTTGGATCAAACTGCAGAGAACACCGTCGCAAACTGGAGATCTAAGTACATCACTCTAACTGAGAAACAGTGGAAGGATAATGTGAATTTGGCTTGGAGCATTTCCCCTCATCTTGCTGTGCAACTGCCTACGAGGTGAGATGCAACTCAAAACAACATAATTCCCTCGGCTGCATAGTAAATACTCAAGGCAAGCATTCACATTTACCACCTCCTTTACCCCTCTTGCATCCCTGCACTCCTGGCTGAGACCATTAAACAATAAGATTTAGTCTACTGAAGATCCTAACCCATTTCAATAGTAATTAGGAGGCTTTAATGGAGCCTGAGTTCAATTCTTTTACCATAAAGCCCAAATGTAATGTTTGGAGGCCATTCCAGCTAAACCAACTTCACACTGTTTCATTGGCCAGTGGGCACAGAGTTGAAACTGAATTAGAAACCTCTTTTCAGAGTGTTTTTAGCCTTAAATTGGTTTGAGCCTTAAAACAAGTAAGACAACAGAAGTAACTTGCTTAACCTCTGAAGGGAAAGGAAATACTTTGTCTCTTGCAACACAAGCAGAGTTGTGGAGACAGGCTTCCATAGAGTTCCACAGAGAATTCTTCAGCCAGGAAGTTTGTGACTGGCTGAGCCAACTAGTGGTGTGAAGAGAAACACTAGCAAAATGAGGTTAAATGTTTCTGACCAACTTGTAAGTTTTGCCAGCATGTTTGTCCCTTATTGCACATGGATTTTATGTGGGGCATTTCTGTTGTTAAAGCATGCGTGTTCCTGTTGCTAACTGTTCTCTTCACGTAAGTAGAAGTGAGAATTGAAGCTCACCGTGACCTACTAACACATACACATTCCTGGTTACGCTTAGATTTAAAAACACTGAAGCTATTGGAACAGAAGTGACCCGCCTGGTTCGGTTGGACCCAGGAGCTGTTAGTGATGTACCTGAAGCAATAAAGGTAATTAATTTTAACGGTCATTTGTATTATAACAGTGCCCAAATTCTGCTAAGAGCTGCACAGACATACAGAAACACACAGTCCTTACTCTGAAAAACTCACGTTGTAATTGTAAATGTGACTCAGCAAGTGAGAGCTGCAGCCATAGGTAGGGAAATAAGATGTGCAGATGAGAGTTACACAACAAGGTTATATGGTTGCTGAGTTGTGCTCACATCTTGTTACAAAGTATGTTCCCCAAAGTATACTAAACTCCCCACAATACACTAAAATTCATTCATAAATAATATAGCCAGTGGACCAGCTATGGGGCGGAGGGGTGCAGGAAGATTTGATTAAACAGCTGTATCCGTTTTTGTTGACCTGAACTCCAGTTCAATATGTGTAAATGATGTACCTGGTGATTTTTCAACCTGAGACCAGTTAGTGGTTAAATGGTACCATGTTTGTGCTTGAAAATTAAATGCCTTTTACTATTTAATACAGCACCTAAAGATGCAGAACATTTAATTTGCAAAAATTGATTCATGCATCACTTTTTTCTCTATCGTAGCGGGACAGGTTATGGTTTTATAATTAGACATGGTGAGCCAAATCTATCTCTGGCGTGTGTTGCACCAGAAATTATCTTGGGCCTGTAAATTCATACTGCTCCTTGTTCTGCTTACAGTACCTGGTTACATGGCACACAATTGATGCAGATGCCCCTGAGCTCAGCCATGTTCTGTGCTGGGCACCAACAGATCCACCTACTGGCCTTTCATATTTTTCGAGCATGTACCCACCTCATCCTCTAACAGCTCAGTATGGAGTTAAAGTCTTGCGGTCCTTCCCTCCGGTAAGAGACTATGTTGCAGGAGAGATCTGGAGAGAACCTACTCATGTTCTATTAGGACTTTTGGGTTTTATGCGTAATTTTATTTGTCTGAAGAAATAAAAGAAATATGTTAAATTGACTCATTATAGTGGGAAGATAAAGTAGATGAAGCTGCATTTGGGAATCAGCATTGATTGTCCTATATAATCTTGGTTCAGTTGTTTTGTAGTGTGTTTGCAGTCAGTCATTGTTCTATGCTGTATTACTTAGTCTGTATCTTTAAAGACTGTGTGTGTCTCAAACTGTTCCTATGAGTAAAGCTGCTTTCCTTCAGTGAAAGGTGTTCTCTCTGGAACTGTGGAAAGCTGGGGTTTTTGAATACTTGTCAGAATAGTTACAAGGGTCTGTAAAATACTACATGTTCATCAGCCCTGTTAATGGCGTTTCTGCTGGGGCTGTGTGGGCAGAGGGAAATGGGCGTGCACTTTCAGTTGAATGAAGAATGAAATTCCTGATGTCCATGCTTTTTTTTTAAAAAAAAAAAATTTTCCTTGACACTAGCAAAAAACTAACTGATTTCTGTTTGTTTGTTTGTTTTTTCTTTTTTTAGGATGCCATTTTATTCTACATTCCACAAATTGTGCAAGCCCTTCGCTACGATAAGGTGAGAGTATATAAATACTGCATGATCCAGACGTTTTGTTCAGAGCGTTTTCAAAAGACGTTTTAATAGCTCTGAATTAAGAGAAACAGAATAGCCACAATTTAGGATTAGAATGATGCTGCTTCATATCCACTATTTGTAACAAAAGTGATGGTCTTTAGAGACAGATGTGTTTCAAGGGCACTTGTTTAATCTGCATAGCCCATGTATACTAAACTTATTAGTAGCCTTCAATAGAAGTGAAGTTCTTTGTATCACTAACCCGTCATAGAATCGGAGAAGTCTGCATGAGCAAGCTTTCTGTACCCCAGCATGTAGTTGGAGATAGCTATTACTAACAACAGAGAGGAGCTAGAGGTTTAAAAATGCAAAGTGATATGTACACAGATGTACTACATAGATACCAGGTTATGTCCCGTTCATGTTGGAGCCTGGGGCAAAACTGGCTGTATGGTAGACCCACAGGAATTGGCTCTCAGATATACAAGCATTCCCATTCACCCACAAAGTATTTATATTTTGGTCTGTGCAATGTCCTTAAACCAGTAGTATAGGTGACCATGTGTAGTTTTTCTCCAAGTATAGTGCTAGTGGGTCCAGATGTCCCACTGTCATTGATTATGCTGTGCATTGCATTAATGCATCATATCAGGAAATCTTGCCCCCAGGAGTCATAAGAGTCTAGCCACAGAAAGCACTTTAGAAAGGACGGGAAGGGAAACAGGCACAGGGATTGAAGTGACTCTTCCAAAAAAACAAAAACCAGGTCAGTGACAGAGCTGAGAATAGAATCTAGGCCTCCTGGCTCCTACTACAGTGCTCTGTCCACCAGATCATGGTGCCGCCTTCATGTTCCTAGAAAAGCACTCGAAGACATCGCCATTGTCTTCTCTTTCCAGTCTTTAAATATATTCAGATGTGAAGGCTAGATGGTGCTGATGGGATTAAGCTGTGGCACTAGTCTATGGGTGACTGTGAATTTGTACTGTCGCAGATGGGCTATGTTAGGGAATACATCCTGTGGGCGGCTGCCAAATCCCAGCTTTTGGCTCACCAGTTTATCTGGAACATGAAAACCAATATCTTCCTGGATGAAGAGGGACACCAGAAAGATCGTGAGTAGTGTATGCTTGGGCCTAATCTCTCCTATTCCTTATTTCATGGATTGAATCTCCCCCATCTTTTTTTTCTCGGGAGTTATGAATCTTCTATTTGTGCAGATAAGATCCATTTTGTTGAAGGTTTTTTTCTTGTGGAATTCAGTGAAGTAGGTGCATGCATGCTTGTGTTTGTGATTCAAAGGAAAATCTCCCTTTTCCCCTCTTATGAGTTATGTCTTTCTGGGTAGGTGTCAGAGATTTTACTCAGGCTTGCTTCTTTTGGTTACATATGCAGCTGACATCGGGGAACTGCTGGAGCAGCTAGTAGAAGAGATAACCAGTTCATTATCTGGGCCGGCCAAGGAGTTCTACCAACGGGAATTTGATTTCTTTAATAAAATCACCAATGTTTCAGCCATCATCAAGTGAGTGTGGGAGTTCGGGAGATTGAGCTGTTGTATAGCTCCCTATTCTGCAAATAACTGTTGTCCTGAATAGGAAGCTTTGCGTTGGGTGGGATCTGAGACCATGAATTCCCAAAAAGATTTAAAAAAAAAAAAAGACTGATGTATCAAAAGTTAAATAAATTTTCCCAGCAGCTTATGGATCTGTGCTAGTAAGATACAAAGGCTTGTTTTGCTTTATATTTCTATTGATTAGTATCTGGTCAGACCTGGGTAAACTATAAGTAAGCTGTGACTGTTTTAATAGCCCCACCATCTGAAATATGCATTGCAGTTTGGTCCATAAAGAAATGGTGATAGATTGAACTTTGGTTTTTAAATTAATCTGATTTATCTTTGTTTTGCAAGCAGGCATTGGGAGTTCAGTGTTGGTGGAATGATGTTGGGTAGGAAAGTGCAGCTAGGCAGGAATGAAAATGGTAAAACAACTGATGCTTTTGCGCCAGTAGAACAAATCCCCCAGGCCTAGTTAGTGTCATCTGCCTCATTAAAATGGGCATTTGGATAGGTTAGAGGCATTCTCCTGGAAAGTTAGGAAAGCTTGCTTCACGCAGTAAAAGCAGCACTGAAGTATGTAGGTATGTCAGGATTTTCCATTATTTTCTGCAAATTACAGCTTGCTGGAAGCGTTTTGTTTTGGATTTAAAGAACCACGGATGTGCTCCAGCAAATGATATATGTTATATTTTACTAACATCTCCTCTTCACAAAGGCATTTCTGTGTGTACTGTAAATAGAAGATTTATCCTGCAAACATAGCAGTGTTCTGTCTTCTTCATAAAGTACTGTTATAATTAATTGTTTCTGGAGCAGCAGACCAGCTTTAATGGAGATAGATTGTGATGTCTCTCACTGGATTTTGTTATCACTTAATGAACATGAAGCTTCTGTTCACAGAGGTTCTGGAAACCAACAGTAATAATAAAAAGGAAGTGCAGTGAAAGTACATAATGTAACTTTTTTTTAAAGTTTGCCAGAGGATGGCAGTGGCTTAGCACACAAGCTCATAACCTAAGTGTGCGCTTTTGTTAAACATTTTAAAACATTCTCTGACATAGAAAGTAGCTGAAAGTAATGCAGAATATCTTCCCTGTAAAACAAATTGGTTTTACTTTTTAAAATGAAATTTTGCTAACTGTTAATTAACATTAACATTTATTAATACAGGAAGTTCAGGCCAAGTGGTACAGCTGTCGCAGGAGTCACCAGACATGAGGAGACTTTATGTGTGTTGAAAGGTTGGATACGTTAGGATGGGCTTAAAGGGGCCATTTCTGCCTTAGCTCCTGAAAGCATTGGTGACTGAGTGAATGTCCCACTTATTTTTATTGTTTTAAAGTTATGAGTAAATAGCTTAATAGCACTGGCTTTAACCAGGTAGGCATTTTGCAGGCATTTCCGTCTTCTACTCCATTCCAGGCACCTCTTAAGCAAAGAGTTCGGATAATGTGATGGATCACGTGTGGGGTTTTGTAAGGGGCAAAAATGTGAATGAAGATGTGACCTAGCATGATTGAATGTCCTAAGTGCTATACTCTGGTCTCCAGAAATGAGAAGTGGTGCAGTAACACACTCTAGCACCTAGCTGCATCGTATAAAGAATGCCTTTCAGGTACTTGACTTGCACATCATTGTAAGTGTGCAATTGCGTGCCTAATGTCCACAGACATTTGCCGTGACTGCATGTGCAAATTGGGAAGTTTACATGCTAATTTCTAATTTGTTTCCAGTTATCCAATTTTCACCTGCAGTGTTGGTAAGTGCATGAACAAATTAGGAATCTAATTACACAGACATTTTGCCTGTCTGTCACTTTGACAGTGGTCTAAACTAAACCAGAAAAAGGTGCCCTTATTCTGGAATAAATGCCCATAAGGGAGTTATAATGGTTGAACTATAAGAGGTATAATTATACTGGTAAATTTCCCTGTATAGACAAACCTGAACTTGTTTAATTCAGGCCTTTGATGCTATTTTGCTATTTACATGGCTTACGACCTGTCAACACACAGGTTTTGTATCACTTTAATGATCCTGGTTTATTCACCAATATCGATAAAGCACTACAATCCCCTAGTGCAGTGGTAAGAAGGTGCTTATGCTGGGTATATCTTATTCTAGTACATTTATAGAGTAAGCTATGCCAATAAAACATCTTTTTCTCCTTCAAGGGATTGCACACACATGCCTTCCGCTGCAGGTGTATCTACACCCAGTGCACTTGAGTCAGAGACTTTTGCCAGCAGGTCACAACCATGATCGTCCTTGGCTGAACAGAACTCTGGAGCTTATAAATTAATTGTTTAATCAACCAGAGTGGCTGTTAAGTGTTGCAAAGCACTCGTTTCCCTTTGTGCTGGATGGGAGCCCAGATTGAGAATTCAAGGATCTTGGTTTAGAGCGGTAGTTCTGAAACTTTTGTATTGGTGACCCCTTCACATAGCAAGACTCTGAGTGTGCCCCCCCCCAAATTAAAAACTTTTTTATATATTTAATACTATTATAAATGCTGGAGGCAAAGCGGAGTTTGGGGTCGAGGCTGACAGCTCACCCTGTAATAATCTCATGACCCCCTGAAGGGTCCCAACCCTTAGTTTGAGAACCAAGGATTTCCTGGCCAGTTCTGAAAAGGACTTGGAGCCTGTGCCTATGAGAAACTCTTCCTCCTGTGATCATGTATTGTGGGCATGTAGCTCAGCCATTTAAGGATCTGTTTTATATCCTATGCTTGGAAAACTTGCAGCGCATTTGCCACCAGATTGCTAGGGTGCTAGCTTCACCCACCCACCCACACTTGGAAAATTAAAATTATACTCCCAGGTGGCCTTTCAACTGGGGAGAGAAGGGAAATAGACTACTAAGGCTTGTTGCCAGATACTATACAGTATGTGACTACCTTTCCTAGCCAGTGTTCTGCACAGAGGTAAGAAAAGTGTTTTTTTTCTTAAAAGGAAAAGGCTTTAAAAGTATTAGTATAGGAGAAGGTTCAGAATTGATACTGAATTAGTGTGTATAAAGCTGCAGCAGTGCAGTAAGAGATTGTTTCACATTTAAACAAACAAAATAAATGTTTCTTCCTAGAATAACAGCAGACTTCAGCAAGTAAAATAAATTGTCTTTCTTCCCAGGCCATTCCCTAAAGGAGATGAAAGAAAGAAAGCTTGTTTGAGTGCTCTGTCTGAGGTGAAAGTGCAGCCTGGTAAGAAGTGGTCTAATCGTATTGTCTGTTCCTTTTGCATTTAGCATGAATACTGTGTTTTGTAGAAGTGATTCATGGGAATTTCATAACAATTGGTCTCTTCTCTGCCTCTTTTAATATTTTTGCTGCCTGGGGCTAAGAAGTGACTTGTTCTATTGTTCCTTGTCAAGCTAAGCATGAACATGGTAGCACAAATATTTGTATAGTACCAACAGTGTGCATGGCATGTCACAATCCAGATATGAAGATCCCTGCCCCAAAGAGCATGAAGGACAGACACGAAGGGAGCAGTGCAATTGAAGAGCGAGGTTAAGAAAACCTTTTGCTTTGTGTCACATGTTTCTAGTAGATGATGGGCGGGCAGGCTATGCATGTGAAGAAATAAGTTTTCAGGGATGAGAAACATCCATCCAACTGCCCTTCCCTCTCCCTGCCCTCTATCCCTTCTATACATATCCCATACTTTGAAAGTCTCTACTGCTCTAAGACACATTTTTTCCCCTCTGAATCTCACCTTTAAAATTTTTAGAAGGAAACCTCTCTAACCCATGCTCATTTCTGTACCATGTGTCCATTACCAGGGGCCCTCACCATATCAGTACTTATGAGGGATTTTCTGAGGGATAAGTTTTATCTGTCAATTAATGATCCATCTAAAAGGTATCCTGTGTCCTTTACAAGACTGCAGGCTACAGCCTATAGACTATCCTATGGTGGTAGATAGAAATGTATCCATTTCTAACTTCAATATAGATTTTAAAATTACATGAAATCAGTGTATTAGCAAATGTGTATAACTTTACTCTGTCACGGTAGCTGGTGAATTTACTTTATGTCTATCAAGTTCTCTTCTCCGCTTTTGTAGGCTGTTACTTGCCCAGCAATCCTGAAGCGATTGTTTTGGATATTGACTACAAGTCCGGAACTCCTATGCAGAGGTAATTTACAGTGTTGTTGTAGCCTTGTTGTTCCCAAGAGATGAAAGAGACAAGGTATGTGAGGTAATATCTTTTACGGGACCAACTCTTTTGCTGTTGGAGGGTACAGCTTTCATGCTACACACAGCTCTTCTTCTGGTTTGGGAAAAGAAGCAGTGTGTCAGAGGAGCAGCTCATGCTTGTACCTACCACCAACAGAAGTTGGTCCAATAAAAGATGCTACCTCACCTCCCTTGTCTCTTCCCTGTGCAGAGGCAACATCATGTTTTGTCCCTCGGATAATCTTTTCTAGGACGTTTTGTTAGTTGGATACATCGAACTCGACTTCCTTATGTGTGTGTTTGTACTTTCAGTGCTGCAAAAGCACCATACTTGGCCAAGTTCAAGGTTAAATGGTGTGGAGTCAGTGAACTTGAAAAAGAAGGTCAGTAATATAGTTCTTAACCATTTATACTGCTAGTTAACAGTCAGTGACTCACTGGAATTTCATGCTTTTGGTGGATGGTATCATTCCAGTAAAATTGGGTTCAAATGTTAACATAAGGCATGATAATTCAACTGAATTCTGTAAATTGTCGGAGGGGAATAAGCTTGTTGCTTGAGTTTCAAGAGGCAAACCAGATCTTGTGAAAACAGGGCAGATATTTGTGTACTAAAGAAATTTTGCCAATGACTTTAAGTCCAGCATGTAAATTAAGTGTCTTTGGGTAGTTTAGAAAACAAGGAAACTCAGGTTAATTTGGCTGTGCAATCCTTTTTAAAATCAGAAATTTCAGAAGGATTTTTAGCTCCTGGGCTTGACTTGTACATGCACTTTTCAGGCAGACCATGAGGGCTATTTTGGAATATAATTTGTATGTATAAATTCCACCTGTACTGCAGAATGCATAACGTCTTCAGGAATTCAGTGTTCCTCAGTACAATTCACCCTGCAATGCAGAAAATCTCCTGTAGACAAGTGAAGTGTTAAGCTTCCAGTACTGTCATTTATTGTGATTCAAGGCTGCTAATTAAGCTCCATGTTCAGGTTTTACTTTGTGCTCTGTTTGCAGGTCTGCGTTGTCGCTCTGACTCCATAGACGAAAGTGGAGAAGAAGGGGTTGACAGTAAGAAAATCTGTTGGCAGGCAGCTATCTTTAAAGTGGGCGATGACTGCAGGCAGGTAAAAAACTTCTATAGTAATCGAAAATTGATTGACAGCAATTGTGTGTTAAAAGGGAGTAAGAATCACACGTGAGTACATTTCTCCTTGGGGCTCTTAGAGTCAATGTTTAGCTTATTACAGAGACATAATAGTGAAGAGAGAGAACTGTGTTATTCCATCCTGGAAAAATGGTGGAAAGAAAATCTCATACATTCAAGATACAGCTTTATCTGGTGCCAAAAATGCCCATTAAAGCCTCACACTCCAAATAGCAAACTTGATTTAAAAGTGTAGGTAATGGTAGTGCAGCAGTGGCTTCCAAAGTGATGTGTGTTATGTATTCTAATCTGTTTCTTTTTAACTGAGAGGGGGAGTTGTCCAACTGTGTTGGAGTTACTCCTACGTCTCTTCTCAAGGTATGCCAGGGATTTTAATACCTATCCGAGGCAAGCAGATAAGTCTTCAGTGTTAATACCGTATCTTAATGACATCTGTGTACATTGACTTTCTGCCCACCCAAACTGCATTTTCCTCCCTTGCTTTTTTCCTCTACAGATATAGTGAGTGTAGCACTAATTACACATCTGCTTGCTTTCTGTGGAGTGTTTTTTTGCTCTGTTGTTCTTCAGACCACTTTCATAACCAGTTGGATCTTGTTGCATGACCTTTCTAATATTTATGCCTCCTTTTGTTGTTAAACAGGACATGTTAGCTTTACAAATCATTGATCTCTTCAAGAATATATTTCAGCTGGTAGGCTTGGACCTGTTTGTCTTCCCCTATAGAGTGGTGGCCACAGCCCCAGGGGTAAGTGGATGATTAACTATTCAGAGTGTGAACAAAATTTAAGCACGGTTAAAAGGGGCATCTCTCTTTCAGCCCATATTCCTCTCGAGCAGGGAATTTTTATCCCCAAATCACCTTCTCCTAAGCTTCTAACTGGGCTCTTGGTGCCTGTGACACTTCTACCCTCTCTCCCTTGAGAATATGTTGTATGAGCACCAGAGAGAAGTACCTCTGGGAAGCAGTCATGAATCTCCTCGTCAGATGGTTATAGGAAAGGTGGAAGGTTCAAGACATTGTTTTTTATGAATAAATGGGAAATGAATATTCAGTGTTCAATAAATTTTTACCCATGTGTCCCATGGGATCTGTATAGCTGCCATCAGCCATGAGAAATGTATGTTGGGAACGTACTTTGCAGCCTTGTTTGTCTTCCCCTTCAGTGTGGTGTTATTGAATGCATTCCTGACTGCACCTCCCGTGACCAGCTGGGCAGGCAGACAGACTTCGGAATGTATGATTACTTTACAAGACAATATGGAGACGAATCAACCCTTGCTTTCCAAAAGGTAACATACCAACTGGCCAGACATAGCAAAATGTTGACTTGAGAAGCATTCTGGCTATAAGAAATACCATGATGCTATATTGTGTAATTATTACCATAATACTGTACATGGTGTCAGATGCAGATTATCCACTTCTCAACTGTGAGCAGGCTATGTTCAGAAGCTGTTGTAGTACTGGAGAATGTCATTCATTTAAAATAGTGTAACCATAAATGGACGAAATTCTTTATCGGATTATATCTGCTCTTGGGATGGTGTAGCACACTAGCTCTCCTCTTCTGAATTTGTTCTAATTTCTCATTTATACAGGCTCGATATAATTTCATCCGCAGTATGGCTGCCTATAGCCTCCTGCTGTTTCTGCTCCAGATTAAAGACAGACACAATGGCAACATCATGCTGGACAAAAAGGGGCACATCATTCACATTGGTCAGTTGTGTCCCCTTGGCCCTCTGTATGTCTCTGCCTTTTCATTCAGCTGCAAGATATTGTTTAAAAAAATGAATTCTCCTCCTTTGAAGTCATTCTCTGTTCAGTGATTTCATGATTATCAAAAGGATGGGAAGATTTCCTGATGTCTGAAAGAAGTGTGCATTTCTATACAGTATGTGCTGCTTTGTAATGCAGACTTGCAAATTTCTACCAGCCTTAAGCAAATACTTGTTTGGTTTTTAAATTTTAGATATCCTAGTGAAGTATCATTTGATTTCTTTAATCACTGTATGGGTGATTTTTAGATTTTATGCTTTAGCTGGTAAGTTTGCATAACCAAGGCTATGTAACCTCTGCACAGAATTTGCGTTTATGGAACTCCACTAATGTGTCAATGAGAAGCTTACTTATGAACGGAGTTGTGAAACACCTCACATTAAGTTTTATCTTTACTTTTGTATTCGTGCACTCCAAGTTCATCTGCAGACACACTTCAAAGGAGGGCAATAGGAGTACGTACATGTAGTCATGGTGTGAGGTCTTGAGCCCACCTCTGTTATCTCTTTCAGCTGTTAACCCCACTGGTAGGGGAGCCAGATTGAAGCAGCTCCATGACTGGTATCCTCATGGGCAGAGAAACCATGGACTTTTGTGCCATACTTTGGGGACAGTACCAGGAAGGATAAAGAGTATTTCTGGGTGAGGTGGGATACTGAGGGGAATTTTGCACTAATTAGAGATTCTGGGAGATCTTGAAGGTAGCCCTTAAATGCGTGCATTACATCTAGCCTGGAGTTGACACAGAGATGGAAGTGATTTGAGGTCTGCATGGGAGAGGAATGGTCACAGTCTCTGGTCAAATATGGCTAACAAAAGGGACATGAACTGTCATCACGGGCTAGGCTTTTGTCACATAAGGCTTGAAACCACAAAAACTCCAGCCTGCACAGAAGACAGACAGCCCTTCTTTAGGGGGTGAGCCATGATAGGCTGACTCCGTTTACGGTCAAGTCTCCACATGGATTCCTGGTTCTCTTTGGATGTAATTAAGCATTTAGTTTCTACAGCGATCAGTGCCCTATTAACCTATACAGTACATTCACTGGTTTGTTATATGTGTTTGTGTGTGTGTGTGCGCAGATTTTGGTTTCATGTTTGAAAGTTCACCTGGTGGAAATCTGGGCTGGGAACCAGACATCAAGCTGACGGATGAGATGGTGATGATAATGGGAGGAAAAATGGAGGCCACCCCTTTCAAGTGGTTCATGGAGATGTGTGTCAGGGGGTACCTAGCAGTCAGGTGAGAAGGCTTTGCATCTCTCCTCATTTGCTCACAGCCAGGAGTGCTTCCACATCTAATTCAGTGGCTAAGCAGCAACTAGCTTTCTTTACTGCCTAGTGCATTTGAATCTCATGCTTATCTGAAGGCCACGTCCTGTGCAGAAGGAATCATTGCTCCCCAAAACAGTGATAATCTTCCCTTAGATAATAGACATGACTCCAGAATCTGAAACCTTGCTTTGAACTATGAAGAACTATGAAAACTCTGCCCTTGCCATAAGGAATCAGCCTATATTCAACAGATAATGGATATGATCTAAAATCTGGGAAAGGAAGTACTCTGTCATGGACCTGAGCCTATCCCAACATGCATTTGTCTTCACTAACAATGCTAGAGTGTGTGGCAAGGTGGCTTCTTACAAAGTTTGCATTGACTTCTCATTCTGATTGAGCTTCCTGGTTTTCTTGTTCATTTCATACTTGTACGTCACATGGGGGAATTCCTGCCATGCTGATCTTTAAGTATGGCCCTTTCCTTGCTTTGTGGGACTTAGTGTGTATGGTGTTAATAATCTGGGGTATGGAGAAATCTTCTGAATTTCTTTGGAACCTCTGCCACCAGCACTAATAGGACAACCACATTTAGCTCCAGGTGATGTGATGTGTATCAGGTGGGGCCAGAACTTCCATTGTAAAGCACGTAACAGTTTGGGGAGCCCAGCTGTCCAACTTGCAGCCAGCCAGTCACAATGAAGATTTCTTAAATCTTTACTTTGGTGGTAGCACCAGTCCAGCACCATCTAACTTGAGCAAGGGAGGCAGTATTGCCTACTGAATAGGGCATTGGTGGTTAAGAGAACTAGATTCTGTTCCCCCTTCTGCCATTATCTCAGGGCTTGTCTGTACTTACAGCTAAATTGGCACTGCTGCGATCGATGCAGCAGTGTTGATTTAATGGGTCTGGTGAAGACAAGCTACATCGATGGCAAAGCACTCTCCCATTGATGTCTGTACTCACCTTCCACTTCTTGGGGAGGTGAAGTCGGCGGAAGAGTGTTTCCTAAGTTATGTCGACTTCAGTTATGTAATGTAGGTAACTGAAGTAGCATAACTTAGGTTGACTTACAGCTTTAGTATAGACCAGCCCTCACTGTGTATCTTTCGAGTAATTCATTAAAGGTATATTTTCAGACAGGTTGAGGGCTGCCTGCCCTTATGAAAATTTACCCTTTAATCTCTCTGTCAGATTTTTTTCTGTCTAAACTGTGGCTGATATTTCCCACCTTTTGTAGAACGTGTTTGAGATGCTTCCGTGGGAAGCTCTCTGTGGATATGTCTTCGATGCTGAGTTTACTCCGGAGATTGGCACCTGGTTAGCCTACCCCAGGTCTGAGCAGCTGCACTGCAAAGCCCTTGCCAAGTTAGTGTCCTCACAGGCACTGTGTGTTGCTAGGATTTCTGACAGCATATCCTGTTGTTTTGTGTGCTGCACTAAGTGGAGCCAATTCTTATTCCTTGAATTGTGGGAGAACTTGTCTGCCTTCTAGGCACATTAGAGGAATTGGGGGAAGGAACTGGAGGATCATCAGCACTTCAGTGATTTAACCTGCGTCTTAATTGAAAAGTGGGAAGGTTACCAGCCAAAGGGAAAGCCAACCCGAGCATTAGTCTGTAGTCCCAAGGGAGCTAGCTAGCCTGGTTTGAAAGCACCACCCCACTTGGGTGAGAGTGTTTGTTTCATGTGTGGTCAGGAGAAGGGTTAGGGGCAACACCCAAGTAAAATAGCCCAAGTTAACTGTGCAGTGAGGATGTACTCTGTAAGTGTTAAGTATTATTGATGCTAACTTAAAAAATCAAAGCTTCCTCAGTTAGTAGCCCAACCTGGGTCTGTCCGGGAGCACTTGTCATGTCCGCCGAGTTCAGTGTGTTAATTTTGGCAGGCCTGGGAAGGGTCTTAAATTGAGGCAAAAATATCATCTGAATGTTGGGAGTATTCACGTAGTAGATGGTGGGTAGGGTTGCCAACGCTCCAGGATTGTCCTGGAGTCTCCAGGACTTAAAGATTAATCTTTAATTAAAGATTATGTCGTATGATGAAATCTCCAGGAATACGTCCAACCAAAATTGGCAAACCTAATGGTGGGGGGTAAGTAATGGAGGGCTAGATAGAGGCGTTAGGAAATAGTACCATACTAATGGATTTCCCATGCTATTGGCTTAAGAGCAGTATGCTGTTGGATCCAGCTGATTACATTTTTACTATTGCCGAAGGAATATTACTTCACCCAAATACTGTTTAGTACCATTCTCCCCAAGGTTGTTATCCATCTCACATCATTCTGCTTATCTGGCTGCCAAACACAGGGGAGCGAAATTGCCTTTGTCGCAGTAATTTAATTAGGGTGACAGACTGTGAACAGCAGTACAGCTCCATCAGCAAACATAAAAGGATTAAACTGTGTAGATGTAATTACAGTAAAAGGTGTGATCCAGTTCCCAGCTGAATTCCTCAGCTTATGCTCTGTACCCAGCAAAGGCAGGAAAAGTTTGAGAACTCTAATTGCTTTTTGCCGTCTCTCTCTCTCTCTAGACCCTACATGGATGCTGTGGTCTCTCTGGTTACCTTGATGTTGGATACAGGGCTCCCCTGTTTCCGAGGGCAGACAATCAAGTTGTTGAAGTAAGTCATGCAGCTATCTGTTAACCCTTTCATTATTTTTTCACCATAGGAGCATTGCCTCTACTGTTTGTCTTAACATAGGAGCAGATGTAGTTTTACCCTAGCCAAATATGACCTAATAAACATTTTGAAGGAGAATTTGATGGTTTTATAGCATCTCTCATGCAATAGGGATTTCAAAGCACTGTGCACAAACTGAGTTAAATTCAACTAGTGCTGTGATTGTGCGGGTAAATAGAGTAGCTTTTAACTGCTCATCACAGGTGCCAACTCCGTGGGTGCTCCGGGGCTGGAGTACCCATGGGAAAAAAATCGTGTGAGCTCAGCAACGATTGGTGGCCCTGCTGATCAGCACCTCCCCCACCCCTACTGCAGTGCTTCCTGCCCGCTGGCAGGCCCCAGCAATCAGCTACTTCCCTCCCCTCTAGCACCTCCCACCTGCTGGTGATCAGCTGTTCAGCTGTGTGCACGAGGCTGGGGGGGCTGGGGAAGGGGCAGGAAGAGGCAAAGCAAGAGTGGGATGTGCTGGGGGAGAGGGTGGGAAAAGGTGGGGGTGAGTTCTTGGGAGAAGGTGTGGAGTGGCGGTGGGCCTCGGGTGGAGCCGGGATCAAGCACCCCTGGGGAGGTTAGAAAGTCAACGCTTCCACTGCTCAGCATTAGCAAACACATAACCACAGAGGAGAGAACCTGTTTGAAGAAGGGGGGGGTTGTCCAGAATCTAAGATGATCCCCTGCACTCTTCTCAAATGCCGCTGAGATCTTTAACGTTCACCAGGACAGGCACCAAGGATCTAAATGTGTTATTCTTAGAGTACAGCACTCCCCTAATACGGCATTACAACATCAGTAGTTTGGTGTACGTCCAACTCCTAGTGTGGCACTTAAATCAAATCCACAACCTTCTGACACTAACGTTAGCTCTGCAGTCACCATTTCGTACAGATATTCGTTCATTCCATGTAGTGGGGAGGAGACTGTCTGAGCCCCAACTCACTCTGTCTCCAAAGTATCGATGTTTGAAGGGCAGGAGCTGCAAGAGGGAAGGAGTTTGGTTAGATCTCTCCTCTTCCTAGAGTTCTCACTGGAAATCCAGCCACAGTTTTACAGTATCGATCTCTTCTCTTATGAGTACCAACATTTAGGTGATTCTTCAAGTGTCAGTGTCTGTGGAATATACTGGGTGCTAATAACAACTACTGGAGAAAATCTGTACAGAACTAATACCCAACTGCTTGTTTTTTTCCCACTGTAAGAACCAGAGGAGCACAGCTAATGTGTTCTTTTTTCCCCCCCATACAGGCATAGGTTCAGCCCCAACATGACGGAGCGGGAGGCAGCAAACTTCATCATTAAGATCATTCAGAGCTGCTTCCTCAGTAACAGGTCTGGCATCTTCTGTCTGTCTTCTCCCGGTCTCTTCCCTAGACTGGACACTAGTTGGTTAGCCTCTGAGGGGGTTAAAGATTTTGTTGAACTACTGAACCATAGGGGGCATAAAGCTCGGTAATTGTTGACCTCATGGTAATGCAAGATAGCGGTCCTAGCTTGTGACCATACTGTACCTTACCATATATTCTCTATTGTGAGAGTAGAGTAGTGCTAAGCTGAGGCTGGTCCACAGCAGTTTCTGTTGGCTGGTCTAAAGAACATGGGATTTTCTGTGCCATAGCAGACAATGGCTTAATCAAGTTCAGCAATTTGCCTCCAGCAGTGACTTATGTCTGATGGCTTCAGAAGGCAGCCAAGTACCCTAGCCCTAATACTGCACCTAGCTAATTGTGCCATGCTGTTGGAGGGTTGGGAATCCTTTCTGATCTATGCAGGGATAATGTTGCCAAAGAGTTGTGTTGGCTGGCAACAGGGATCTCTTGCCTGCTTTTCTGAATGAAGAGAGATTGTGACCTGCGTGCTTGTTGCCTTTTAGAAAGCTGGGAGTCTATATGCAGAGGAAGCGGCATGTACAGCCTACTGGACTGAGCATGAGGCTTAGAGACAGGAATGCTGGGATTTAAAATAATTTTTGCAACCAATTTGCTGTGTTGCCTTGCCCAGTCACTTAATCTCTGTAAAACAAGGAGAGCAGTACCTGCTGTCGGTACAGCAATTTGAAGTTGTAAAGCACTATATAAGTGCTAAATTATTATTTGTGGAGAAAAGTATAACCTACCCTTCTCTATGATAACTGTTCCTGTCTTTCCAATCAAAATTCTCTTCATACCTGTGTATCACATTGATGCGTTAGTCATCCGACTACTCGACATGACATTTAATAATGCACAATGGTTCAGAAAGAGAACAGCACCTTGGAGAGCAAAGACAACAGTTTGGCAGCTTGGCTCACCCAAGCCAGTCTGGGTGCGCTTTGTTCTCTTGGGATATGGTATTCAGTGTACTGAATAGAATAAGGCAATGCATTGGCTTCACAATAAACCCCCAAAAACCTCATTAACTCATTACCCAGTGGTAACTGTTCATGCCTCCTGGTACATAAATAGTTTTACACTATCCTACGAAAGATTTAAAGAGAAAATGAAATTAAATGTAAAACATATATTTTAAATATTAGGTTTAGCTCCTACTGTAAAAGCTGATGTTGGCTGCCTCTACTCCTACTTTGACATAAGATACAAGATCATGTCAGACTCATCTTTGTCACAAACATAAGAGTAATATTTAGGTTTCCTTGTTAATATTTCCACTATTGCTACTCTGATCACTTCTATTTCCATTGTTGTTGTTCCTGTTCTCTTTTAGTTTACTTAGATTTTTATGTGACCCTGCCCCTGTGCAGTACTCTGAATACTACTTAAGTGAATTATGTATTTCTTTCCCCTATCTAATCTGCCTAAGGTGCCTCTTGCAAGTCTAAGCACTGAAAGTTTGTTTGCTGCTATTGCATAAACTAGTAAAACAACTGCAACTTTGTCCCTTTTTTCTTGCCTTAGCAAAGTGCAAAGAAGTTATTCTCTATGGCCTCGCAATGTTGGAAGGCTAGTCAGAGCTATGCTTAGCCAGTCCAGTTAGTGAGGCTGTAACTATTACTATGTTATAAGTCAGTCTCTCCTTTTGATGTTGCTGCACCAGTCCTAGTATCAGTGACAAAGCGTCTCTCAGGTTAACCTTGTAGTCACTAACATGCCCAACTGTAATGTAGTACTGTAGCATAGTTTCCACTTAATCCTGAGCTGAATCCCATTAAGTGGAGAGGGAAGTAGTATTTTTTTTTTTTTTAAACAAAGGGCCTGCTGATTTAATCATGACATTATTGAATGATTTCTCTATGTACTCTCAGCTGACTGGCGTCAGTGCCAAATGAGCTCTGCTAGTCTAAACTGGAGAAGACTGTTATGCGTTACTCATCGTGATGCTGCTTTCACAGTGCCTTCAATGTGGAGGTCTAAGTTTAATTAGAGGTTATCATCCATGTATCTTAAGTTTCTTTGGGATTTCATTTTTGCAGTTGATCTGCTGATGCATTTCTATAGCCTCTCATTCACCCATGATTCTTCTGTTGTTTTGTAGGAGTAGGACATACGACATGATCCAGTACTACCAGAATGATATTCCGTACTGAGAGACGAGGAGAATTAGTCTGGGGAAAATGATACTCGTCACATCCCAATGCCTTTTCTCCAGACTAGTAATAGGAACTGTTCAATCACGCTTCACTGTCTCCAGTGTCTCGTGTGCATGTACACATTTTACTGGACCCAGCAACAATCAACAAATCCAATTAGTTCCTCTTTCTACTGGGATATATATTTTTTCTGTGGTTTCCTTGGAGTTGGCTGCAATCATAAATGAACATTCCCTTCTGGTTATGAATGTGTAAATCCTCAGAGGTAAAGCTCGGAAGTACGGGAGTTTTTGTGCAATGCAAGGATTTTATAGTGAGTTTAAAAATCCTTAACACTCCACCCAGTAGAATCCCCTGAAAGTGAAGGGTTTGAAGTTCTCTTTGGAGCAATGAAGAAGTGTTTGATTTGCTCTAATTATACTGTAGAAAAATAATGATAATCATCCAAGGTGGTGATGTCTCTGCATCTGTGTTAAGACTTTGCACTGTCTATGGCCCCTGCTACATGGTCAGTATTTCATATGTACATGAAGAATGTATTTTTTCCCCTTTTGTGTGTTTTAAAAAAAATAAAACTCTACTGAAGATATATTTAATCTATAAAATGTAATAAAGATCTTAGACTTAATTGTGCCTGTATTACAAATCCTTTGAAATCTACTCCTCTTTCACCCAAGGGTTGTAAGCTGCTTGGGTTTGGTCCAGCACATCATTCTGCAAGTTCACACACTGACTACTGTTCATGTTCATTGTGGGGTTTTTTCCCACATACCTACAATCTCAATCCTTCTTCAGCCTTGGGCATATTCACTTTTAAATGGTAGATTATTATTTCTATAAAGATATTTTCTGTGCAGGGTTCTCGCACCTGGATTCAGCTCCCTAAAATGACATAAGCAGAGCTCCCGATATGCTTAAGGATTTTTGGTCCTCGAGGGCAGCAGTAGTATGTGTCATGAACCAGGACATAAGAACGACTATACTGGATCAGACCAAACGTCCATCTAGCCCAGTAGCCTGTCTGCCGACAGTGGCCAATGCCAGGTGCTTCAGAGTGAATGAACAGAACAGGTAATCATCAAATGATCCATCAAGGATGTGGGCGGTCAGGCTTAGTAGTCAGAGAAGCAGCAGTCAGACCAGGAACAATGCTGAAGGTCAGAGCAAGAGTCTGGTACCAAATGTCAGAGCCAAGGGTCATAACCGGAATAAGGAGCTGACCGGGATGGACAGGACAGTAGCATGGCTGAGAACAAGGCCTGATCAGGCCTGAAGCAAGACTAGGAATGGGCAGGCACTGGTGAGTTTGTAGCTTCAGGAAAGAGCATTGATCAGCCAGAGGTCAGTTATTGCTGTTGGACTTTAGAGCAGGGTTGCTGACTTCCTCAAGCAGTCAAGCAGAGTGGTCAGTCAGGTGGCCCTGCTGTGGCTCAGCCGTGCTCAAGGGCTGCCCAGAGACTGGGCAGTTGCAGCAGCAAGTCCTCATTCTGATAGTATCTGTTCACCACTCACCACTTTTCCTCTATGGCTACCACAGAACTTAACTGTGACCATGGAAACTTCCAGTAGGTCCATTCTTTACCTCCCCTTTGAGTTCAGCAAAACAGCTCCCATCTCAGCTTGCTCAGGGTCAGTCCTGCCTTGAGTAGCTGATCATCCTGTGTCCCTTCCTGCTTCCCAGTCAGGTCTGGGTGGTAGTTAAGGCCTACCCTCAGAAGCTGGCAGTGCTGGTGGTCCTCCAGGTGAATGATTGGCTGATCAAGGACACTGCTCTTCAGGGTGTCAGAAGCACAATCCACCTTCTTACCAGAGTGTTGGCATTACCAGAGTTTGTGGTAATATATCCAGAGTCCCAACAGACAGCGAGGGTACACAGGAGCCCAGCTACATGTAACTCAATTAAAACGTCAAGGTCAGGGTGCAGGTCATCACTAGTCTGACAGAAAGAGGCTGCAAGGGCCAGCAGGTGAAAGCTGAAACCATGCTGCAGTTGTTGGGTCTCATGGCTGCAGCCATGTTTGTACCCATGGTGTTTTGTGGAGCTCTCATCTTTCCCCTGTTTAAAAACAAAAAAGCGTGTTCACATTTTTGGCATGGGCCTTGTTCTTTCCACTAGCTGCAGTTATATTTTTGTTCTTTTTTTGTCTCAGGAGATCCTGGAATGACCAGCTTTGCGGCAGTGCGAAACCTGCACAAATGGTACCTATTGAGAAGAGAGAATTATTTACCTGTCATCCTACTTCACTGAAGATACTGAGCCGAATCCTCTAGTCCTGCCAAGCATATCTCACCCAAAGGCCACAATTGGCTTTCAGCCATCTGTCCGCTCCCGATCCAGACCCCGGTTCAAACTGAATGCTGCTCTCATGTATGTTACTACCCATAGCCTCGTTCCGACGGCCAGAGGTTGGTGTGGGCTGGGGCACCCCGCCGCCCACTTCACGGCGAATGGTATCGATGATGCTACAGTAGCTCAGGAGTCTTCAGGGGACCAGATTTGCTTGCTTTATGGCCTCTTTGCACCACTGGAATAGGGCTCAAAATTTGGCCATCATATTAGGATTTGCACTCACTTCCCCATACATCTCTCCTCAGAGTTTGCAGGGGAACTTTTTATTAAAGATGAACAGCACTTGATACTTTTTCTAATCTATCTTTTTGAGGCATTGTCTCTTTCAAGCATTTTGGCTTATTTTCCCTTGGGGAGCCTTCACTTTCTGTTATGTCAGGAAGGATCCAAGGGCTGTGGTTAAACTCTATGGTGGCATACAGCCACCGGTGGTTTGTGGAAGTGGCTCATTTTCTGGCTTGCTAATGCTGTCCTTAAGGATCAAGTTATGTTAACTGAGTTGCGCTTGTCTCACTTGAAGGAGACATATTAGAGACATTGCTCATAATGATCAGTACTATCCACTCCAGCAGAAGAATGCTGTAACAGTTCTAAGGCAAACCCCTAAGATTGTCAGGGGCTAGGATTTCTGACTGATTCAAAACTGCAGTCGTGACCGAGCTGATGCAGGTGGTGTTAGTAATGAGCAACATCTTGCCCTCCCTTTGTGTGCTCACACCTTTTAAGGACAAGAGCAATGTGCTGCTTGCTGATATTCTGGTAGGGCCCAAGGAGCTTAGATATTGGACCTACAATCTGGCTAATAAAATCTTATGGTGGGAAGGGAGAAGCACTAGTTGGTAGAGCTGACCTTTGCCTCCCTTGATGAGGGCTAGGTGCCAGCATCACACTGATGACTGGTAGGCTGTCTTTTGATGGGGACAGTCTGCCCAATTACTGCCCTGTCTCTGCCACATTCTCCTTCAAGAAAGGAAGATCAAACAGTCCTAAGATCTCCTTCAGTCAGATGTTGGACTTGGGTGTGGCACAGGCAATACTAATTTAGCTGGTGTTGAGTAAAAGTTCTGTTCACATGCCAGTTGTCCATCACCATTGCTCTGATCTGCACGGTGTGGTTGCTTGGCTTTCCCGGTGCTTGGCCACAATCCAATCTTGGCTGGGAGCCAAGACAGATGCTATGGTCATTCCAGCTAGGCAAAAAGGAGGAGGTATCTGATCTTTGACTGAAGTCTCACTTGCTTACTTTGGGGATCCTGGAGCTTCAGATAGCAATTGTTGTCCGTACTTTTATTTCATTTGCTTCCATCTCTACTTGGCTAGTACGCTTGCTGCTGCTATTGGAAATGAAGACTTGACACAGTGACCTTTGCCTTTGCTACCGATTTGTGAATTGCTGCAGCACACTCCCTGTGGAGCGGCCGCTGAAGACCATGTAGAAGCTGTAGTTCATGCAAAATGAGGCCACATTGCGGGAGAGCACTAAGCCTGTGCTCTACACCTTGCAATTTAAGGTGCTGGCTTGAATCTGCAATGGGCTTCGTGGGACAGGTATTTTAAAATACACACGTCTACCTGGCTTAGCTCAACAGTAAATTCAGCTGGGTGATGACAGGCCTTAGATCAGCATACCCTGGAGCTGAGGCAGGGCATTCCCACTGACAGCCCTAGCCTCAACAGTTTGTTTCCCCTGATTGAGTAGGAGGAGTTTGACCTTTGCAGCAAGATCTGTTTGTTCTGGCTTTTTCTGAGGAGCTGGAATGACAAGGGAAAGACTTGGAGTTCCTTTTTTTAGGGGATCAAGGAGTTCTGAGATTGAGCTAATTTTGGTTCTATTTTTATTGCTTGTGTGTGTGCATTTTCCTCTCCTGCACCTTGGGTGATTAAGAAATGCACTGTAGAAACTCAATGCCTAAATAAAAATGCCTCAAGCAAGGATATAAAGAGGGAGGAGCCGTTACTGTTAGCTGTAAATGGAGATGACCCAAGAAGCAACTGTTTTAAAAGAATGCAAGGAAAATTTAGGCTAATGAAGAAGAAAAAGCCCTGACTGAAGACAATTTGACAATAGAAGAAACTATTCTAAACTAGTGGAATTATTATTAGAGAGATTTAAAGCTAGATACAACAAACAGCTGCTGGGAATTCAGTCAGGAATAATGAGTACAGTCCTGCCATGTAGAAGGTGGATTAGCTTAAAAGATCACTTCCAATCACGTAGTTGAACCCAAAGATGTGAGAATGCAAGTAGAGCATTCAGTGGTGCTGCTCAGAAAGAAAATGAGCAATTAATTTTACCAGTTTTGGGAACATGGGCAAGTAAATGATTGATCAGTCTGTCCTGAAATCTGGCAGGCTCCTTTTGTATTGTGCTTATTTTGTCAAATGTGCACAGAAAAATAAAATCTTTTGGAACACAATGCATTTTCAAGGTCAGCTGTTGTCTTCACATGAGGTCAGTTCACTCATATTTGCACTATATTTAAAACAGAAAAGGACCCATGCTTAGGGTCATGCCGACGTAGTGTATTTGCTGGCATGAAATCTGGTGAACACGATGAACTCGTCTTCTTTAATCAGAAAAAACACTCCTCAACTTCCTGTCTTCCCACCCCCATTTTGCAAGATACAGTGCATTCCAGGGGCACTTGTGCCCTCACAGCTGCAGATTTCATTTTAATAAGTCAAGTGTGCATCCCTCTGAAAGGGTAACTGCCCATAGTAGTGTCTTCAGTCATTTCTCCGGCTTAAACTGACAGCACTGAGATGTGAAATTGAGAAGATTGCACCGAACTGAATCCCCGCCAAGAAGTGGAGAGGATTAACGGGGTTTGCATTTGATCATGCAAATCAGTACACTAGTGCCAAATCTTTGTCACATTCTGTGCCTTCACTTTCAGACTATGCTAGGCCGAGGAGAGAAGGAGAGAAAATGGGGAGATGCCTCAGACTATTCCAGACACTTTTGGGCACTGAATCAGTAGTTGGACGGGACATTTTCTGAGTAGGATGTAGCAGCCTAAGGGACTGTGTGGGGAAAATTTTCAAAAGTGCTTACATCCTGTTTTCAAAAGGGACTAAGGTGGTGAAGTCCCAGTGACTTTGTCTTCTAAGTGTCTAAATCAGTTTTGAAAAAGAGACTTAGTTTAATTTGTGGATAAAATTTTCAAAAGTGCTTATGTTCTAGTGCTTCAGCTGTGTGGGGATTGAGGTATTAAAATTATATACATATATTCCATCTGGGCAAAGATGCCCTTCCCCCACCCTCAGGAATTCTGGGTCCCAGTGAGACCTGAGTTTCAGGGTCAGAGTCAGTCACAGTTCAGTTTGTGTTTGCAGTGCAGGAGAAAGGAACAAAATTTATAGCCACTCATCTGCATCTGCTGGATCCAGGGTTCCGTGCTGCTGATAACTTGATGGACAGTATTCAAATGCTAATCGTGTGTGTGACTGAAGCAGAGCAATCTGGCTGTGTGATGTTGTGGCTGGTATGTGGTGTCTGAGTACCCCCTATGGATAATCAGCACAGGCTGCAGCTTGTCTGGAAAATGGCTAGAGCCAGCTGAGGTTGATATGCTGGGAGAATAAGGATCCATGGGTCGTTGAAGAAGCTGAGGAGAAAAGTAAATGCGGGAACAGGAGCTAGATTCCACTTTGTAAAGTATTCAGAGGAAATTCTGGCTATGTTGCTGCCAGTGTGGTTTGGATTACATCCCTAGTAAGCTGCTGTGTGTGCGTGGGGGAAGGTTTCACTACAGATTTACACACACACTTTTACTTCCCCCAGCACCCCCTTATAAAATCACTATTGTCAAAGGAGGTCGAAACAAGTGTAACAAAAGGATGCTCCTAACTGTAGGCTGAGTTTAGAAGCATTTATAATAATGAGGTTTGACTCGTAAAGGAAAAGATGCAGCCCCAGATTCTGATCTCAGGCTGCACTATCTCCATGTACCTTGGTATACTAGAGCTCAGAATCTGCCCCACATTCCAAGCTATCCACAGCACTGGTAGGGTAGAAAGTGGCAAAGGACCAGAACGAAGCTCATGGCCAAAGGCCCTGGGGCAAACCCCTGTTGTTGTTCAAAGGGTCCTAAAATCTTTAATGTCTGTGTATAACAGACAACCTGTGTTTCTAATGTGTCATCTGAAAGAGCCTCACCCCAGAACTATTTGTTTGCTGTATTGTAGCAGTGCTGGCACGACTTTCTAGTGCCTACAGTCACTTTCCCCGAATGCTGCGTTTTCATGGTGAAGTTGAGAGCTTTGCATAGATATAACTTCTTGTCCTTGAAGGATATCCAAAAAGCATCCTACATTCCATTCAGTTAAATCTCTCCCCACTTTTACAGCTGCAGTTCCAGTATTGCCAACTTCAAGCTTTCAAATACTGTGAGTCAGGCCCAAAAATCATGAGATGGCTTTAAAATATATGAGACTTTTTAAAAATAAAGAATACATTTGGGTTCTTTTTATTAACCTTTCCTGCATTCTGAGCCTTTAGGTTACACTTACTCCACATTTTGGTGGGTTAGGAACTTTTTTTTTAATGAAAGGAAAAGTTCTCATACAGTCTCCAGATTTCAGAAGCTGAGGCTTTAAGAAAAACAACCGACTTGTTATAAAATTGTAAGAGTTGGCAACACAGCAGGTGGCTCCCAAGACAAATGCGTGGCCAGGCAGCAGGCAGAGCAATGGGATGAGAAGACTCCAAGCAAAATCTCACACCTTCAGCTTGACAGACAAGCAAAGACAGGTATAAAATGGAAGTTCCAGCGCTTTGCTACAGCCTAGTCCGCTTACCATCCAACTGAGCACTGGCTGGAGTATTTCATCATCTTTCAAATCAGCCATGTTCAGAGCCTGTGTGTTTCTAGGTGATGAGTCATGAATAGGTGTTAGGTGGTGGTACTATTATGAACAAAAATCCAACTGGTCCACAATGCCCAAGTGAAAGTGAATCCCACACACATTGCAAAGCAGTTTCCAGCCCCTGGCTGTGCTGTGCATGCATGGCAGCCAGGTGTAAATTAACAAGTAATCTAAGTACATGATGGTATTTATGGGTGTTCTCTTAGAAGTATTTTTATTACTTTAATTAAGTAACAAATTTACAAGAACAGCTTGTGCTCTGAGCAGAGGCTCCAGGAGCCCTGAACTCCTGAGTTCTGATCTTAGTTTTAATTAACATGGGCTGTCTGTTCCAGTCTCTCAGGCAAGTCACTTAACCTTTTGGCCTCGTTTTGCCTAGGTGTTTAACGGATAATGCTTGCCTGTCTGACAAGGGTGAGGGAGAGAATTCTTGGAGGTGGGAGAAGATTTGGCTGTAAATGGCAGGTTAGTGGTTCTAAGACTATGGAAGGTTCCTGTGGCTTCTGATATACCACCACACAGGTGGAAACTGTGTCCAGCTGTCTAAGCCCCCTGCAAGGGATTCCTGACTCCCGGGCCAGTGTGTTGGAACAGGATGAATGTCAGCTCCCCTCTGAGGAATAGGGGTTACTATTTATGGCTCCTCTACAGCACAAAGTCAGGAGAGGGAAGAAAACAAACCTCACATGAGAGGAAATGCAGCGGCCTCAGGGAAATAGCAACTGGATGCCTATCTCCTACCAGACCAAAAAGGGGCACAAGGAAACTAATATGCTGAGGAGCTACCGGGGACACGGAGGCAACCGTCTAATCAAATTGCTTGTTTGATCTGCTGCTTGAAGAAGGCTCCCACTATGCCACCTGTGACTCAGCCTGGCAGGATTCCCAGGCTGGCTGGAAATAAGGGTAAAGCTGGTTCCTGCAGCCATTATGGAAGCGCCTTTGCGCAGGGATGACCCTTCTGTCTAGAATTCCAACAGGAGAATTGAGAGGAACTGGGCGAGGCTTAGTAGGCCATGCATCAGGCTCCTGTTCCTCCAGGGATATGAAGAGGAGAGATGGAGACCAATCATCCCCTAATCGGTGGCCAAGCTCCCCAGAGCTACAAGGGTTTGGAGAATTGAATTTGGGTCTCCTTCCTAGCAGCACAGAGTACTAGCACAGGGCATGTGAGCTGACCCGTGAAATTATTACTTGTCATTTAACTGCTGCCTGGCTTTATGTGGATCTAGCAAATTTCCTCAGCCTTGTTGATTGTAAACTCATAGCAGCTACACAAAGCTGCCAGAAGAGGACACTCCACAACAAGCTGTAATGGATGTGAAGGAAGGCTGTTAAGGTGGGGAAAGAATCTCTGGCTTTACTGGGACCAGTGGTGGAGCCTGTGACTTTCAGTGTGACACAGTTGCCAGAGAGGGCATCAGGCTGGTGGTGCTTAGACCCCTAAGCTGTCCTCCAGGTTTGGAATTACTAGATGCTCTCACATCAGAGTTCCTATCCTGGCATGGTCACATGGGCTTCTTGACCTTCCATGCAGCTAACTCCTGTGTTTTCTCAGAGACCACTTTTAAAAACATGGGTCCTGTCTGCCCAGTGTGAATAATGAGGAGTCTAAAGCACACTTACAAAGAGCAGGAGTTGAACATAAGAATACAAGAAGGGCCATACTGGGTCAGACCAAAAGTCCATCTAGCTCAGTATCCTGTCTTCCAGCAGTGCCCAATGCCCTGGACATTGTGGCCCAAATTCCCTCTCACTATTGTGCTGTGTGCTGGTTGTCCATCTAGCAACTGCCCAGCACCCTAAAGATGGCTAGATTTCAATGGTACGGTGCATATGTATTTTCTAAGTGCCTTGGGATGAAAGATGCTCTATAAATGTAAGGTGGCATTATGTAATAGCTACATTGGTTAATATTCATGGGCAGCTAATACGTTCTATAGTTATTTGGGAGATATTTGCTTTCCTTAATCCTGCTCCCTGTAATAAAACTGCTACCATTCTCAGCTGAGAAGGCATCTTCTCAATGCTATATCCTGTGTGGTGGCCCTTCTGTGGAAGGAGTGAGATTGTCTTATGAAATCCAAAACACCCTGGAGTAAATAGAGCAAAGGCTATAGGATGGGGACGAAAACAACTCTATAGGTCACAAGAGAGATGGAAACCCTTTGAATGAACCAAGCTCTGAAGAGCTCGCAGACTCAATGCTGGGAGATTTCCCCATGTTATAAAGAGTATATTAAAGGCACAGGACTTTAATCCCGGCATGAAGGGGTTAAGTCTTCCCTCTCCAATTTTATATAGTACGGTTGAGATGAGATGTTTGGAATAGCCTGACATGAACATGACACCTGATCTGTGGTGTTAGCATGCTTAATACCTTCATCTAGGGATGGGCCCCAACAACAACCTTGGGGTTAGGCAGACCCTACTCCCACCCCTGCATACCCACCCCCAAAACCTTTGGGCAAATTTGGATATAAATCAGAATTTTGTGCCTTGGGCCGGTCTCTGTTTTCATCATCACGCCCTACACCTACACTGTGACAATGATTAATAAAGGGGAGGCAAGTACTATCGTAACCTGCCAGTTGTGTCTAGCTAGACAGCTAAGAGCTACAAGGAGAGATTCATTGCAGAAAGTGTGTGGGAGCATGGAAAGGGTAGCCTGCCCCTTGGCAGGCAGATATGACTGTGAAGAGAATCAGATTGGATTAGAAGGGAAGGTTAAGCCCCAGATGGGAAGACAGTTTCAGAGGGATAACCGTGTTAGTCTGTGTTAGCAAAAACAACACAGAGTCCTTGTGGCACCTTAGAGACTAATAAATGTATTTGGGCATAAGCTTTTGTGGGCTATAACCCACTTCATCAGATGCATGGAGTGAAAAATTCAGTAGGCAGGTATAAATATACAGCACATGAAAAGATGGGAATTGCCTTACCAAGTGTTGGGGGGTGTCAGTGCTAATGAGGCCAATTCAGTTAGAGTGGATGTGACCCATTCCTAACAGTTGACAAGAGGGGGTGAATATCAACAGAGGGAAAATTACTTTTTGCAGTGACCCAGCCACTCCCAGTCTTTATTCAGGCCTAATTTAATGGTGTAAAGTTTGCAAATTAATTTCAGTTCTGCAGTTTCTTGTTGAAGTCTGTTTCTGAAGGTTGGTGGGGGTTTTTTCTTCCTTTTTTGGAAGAATGGCCACTTTTAAGTCTGTTATTGAGTGCCCAGGGAGATTGAAGTGCTCTCCTACCCACTTGGTAAAGCAACTTCCATCTTTTCATGTGCTGTATATTCATACCTGCCTGCTGATTTTTTCACTCCATGCATCTGATGAAGCGGGTTATAGCCCACAAAAGCTTATGCCCAAATAAATTTGTTAGAATCAGAAAAGAAACTAAGATAGTTCCATGATAACACCTTAAAGGGACACTAGGACCCTGAAATCCTAGTCAGATTCAAGCCCCTCTGCCAATGTGGTGGCTTTCCAAACATGTTTTTCTGTCTTTCACTGCATTTTTCTTTCCCCTGATGCTGTGTGGGAGACTCATACCAATCACAGGGGAAAGTGACTAAGGCCAATGTGTTCAGAAATGCCCAACCTGGGACACCTTGATTTTTGGAAGAGCTGAGCTCCATTTGAAGTCAATTGGAACTGTGACTTTCAGTGCTTATGAAAATTAGGTCCAAAGTCCTCCAAAAATCAGCAACCACCTTTGAAAATTGGCATATCTGGTTGACTGCACTGGGGAAGCCATCAAAGTACAGAGTGCAAACAAAAAGATCCATTTTTCCTCTAATCTCTCTGTTATAGGGCTTTAAGTGTTACTTGTAACAATAGAAGTAAACACACACGTTTAGACAAGTTCACCCTTTAAAACGGATTTCAGATTGAGCTCCGTGCAGGCTGCTTTCCTTCAAAGCTACTGTAGTTAGCTCTTTCCCCAGGAGCCCCTGTATGCTAATTTCATTAAAATGACAGAGAAAGCAGAGTCTGCCCTGACTTTATTAGTGAGCACTGAATGATTTTCACGGGGACTGGAAAGCTGTGCCATCTCTCGAATAATTCATGCACCAGTGGAGAGATTTATTGACTAAAAGTGCAATTACAGCCCAGTCACGATTTATGCAGGGTGGGTAGGGGCCAGCATACATGTGGCATGTGTGCTTACACAAGCCAGTGCGGTCTGTCACCACTAGGTGACACTATGGGCCTATTAACCAGATCCATATTTAAGCCTTGTAAAGCACCCTAAAACCAACAAGGTTTTGCCTAGTTTGGGATTTTGTTACAAACCCAGAAGGCCGGCTGGATTTACAAACCTCTCAGTGAACTTAGGTCAAGTTTCCCATGAACGCAGGCTGAGGTTTGGCCGTGTCTGGGCTAAATTCCAGGTGACAGGGTGGGATTTATGATTTGGGGTGGAAGCCATGTGAACACTGGACTTGAAACCAGGCTGATCGTGGCTGCGGTTTGCTCGCAGGGCCTGCCTGCGGTTGAAACAAAATCTCATGCTGTGATTCAGGGAATATGAAGCCAGGAGCAAAAACCAGGAAAGGGTTTGTACAACCCTACTGTGAAATGTAGCAATGAGGTGCCATGTGACTCTCATAATAATAAAAAGTGGGCCTAGTCTTGAACCCAACCCTCTGATCCAAATGTGCAGTTTGGGGCCCCACTTTACTGTTAATCAATTTTCTAATACTCCTATTACTATCTTCTCTTTGCTACAGCTCCTCAGATTAAGGGGGAGTTTTGTTCCCGTTGAAAAGAAAAAGTTATGGAATTAGGGCCTATTCTGCCCCTCTGCTCATGCTGAGTGTAGCTTCATCTGTGAATAGTTCCATTAATTTCAGTGAGGCTACTAGACAGCAATGTACACAAGTATAGGTCACAGAATGGGGCCCTTACCAATTAGAAGAAGAGACCAGCAGAGTGTCAAACCTATTCTGCAGAATCTATAAGGAGATAAAGAGATATCAACCCTATATGAGCAGGTTGTCTAATTGAGTATGGATGTACATAATCAAATTGCCATACAGGGATACTTTAGAGAGAAGTTAAATTGGACAGACCCTCTCCTCACTGACCAGAGATCAGATTCACCACCTCCAGTCTCCAGGAAAACACTGGGGAGTAAACTCAGCCCGGCACTGAGCAGGTCTGACTCCATTGATGTTGCACCCATTCTAAAGTTGGCCCTGGCTCTTTGCAGCCTTCTAGAGTAATAGCTGCAGTCTCAGAAAACTCACATATGTCTCGAGCACCCAAACGGGTCTGTAAGATTGAGGGACGTCCTTTCCCTGGAGAGGTCTAGTTTCCTGCTGGCAGATAGTCATGCTCCCATTCCTGAGAAAGATGCTCCTGCTATGAGAGCAAAACCACCTTAGTCTCACAGATCCTTGCCAGCAACCCCAGCTCTATATATTAGAAGGCTTGAGAGTCAGTGCAGAGAGGCTTACAACTGGATGATGCATATTTTGAGGCTGTTTTAGAATTTATACTGACAAAATTATCTGCTGAACCTAGCAGCCTTCTCTGGTCTTTACAGTAAATATGGAATAGCAGTAGCAGGGGATAGGAAGGAAGGGCATTGCATTCATGCAGCTTTGCCAAGTGCATTATGAGAGGTCATCTTCCTGTGAAGCGTCAGATCTTAGTTACTGCCACCACGCTTGATGAACTAGTTCTGTGATCCACTAAGAAATCAGCCAGCCCCTCTTTGTCAACCCACCATAGCTGAGAGCACCACTTCTAACTGATCGCACCACTGTGGCACAAAGATGGTTTATACAATGCAGGAGCAGCACCTTCCCCAGGAGCACTTTGCTTTATAACTACCGGGTTCCTACCAGCTCTCCCCACTGTAGGAATGTTTCCCCCCCTCCCATGCCTTTCTGGGTTCTGGCCCTGTAAATTTGGCGAAGGCAAGCAGTTGCAACCCCAAAATGCCCATTTGATAGCTGGCTGCTGCTTGTTGCTGTCTTCCTCTTTTTCAGCTGCGTAAATGTTTTTAGCTGTTGTTGTTTGCCCTTTCTCATTCCTGGAGCGTGGCCTGTTCTTGCAGCTGCTCTGTACGTACAGGTCATTTCTTTGTTATTTCACTTCCCCTACCTGCAAAATTTCTAGGATTCTCTTAATAGAAATATGTGACATGCTAAGAGGACTGTTAGGAAAGTGAGCCATGACCATCCTTAGCGTTTGCAGAGTGGATTGCAAGAGGTTTGCAAACACTAACTGATGACTTGGCTTCCTGGCAGGGCTGCATTGATAAGGATTCCCCAAGATAATCTTGCACTCCCTTTTCTCCTTCCTCTCATCTCAGAACCCGTTTTCTCCCACCATGTCCCCAACAACAGCCCTCATGCCGAAACCAGCATAATAAGGAGCCAGCACCATGTATGTTGTTTGATATAGGCATTTCCAAAATCCCTGCATTGTGAGCCTTCCGCACAACTTGCTGTCCATGTGTCTACCTAAACATGAGGCAGAAGGCTAACAGCAGCAGACTATAGAACCAGTTCTTCTCAACAACACCCTATGAGCCAGCCTGCCGATGAGTGGCAACGTGCTCTATGCTTTCAAGGTAATCTCTCACTCTCAGCCTTGATTCAGTGCCCACTAAAGTCAACAGGAGTTTCAGGGGGCATTGGATCAGAGCCCACAAAAACAGGAAAGGCTGTTCCTTCCCCAAGCCCCCACACAGCTCTCTAGTTGCTATCTGTTCTGTACTTGTCTGTGGCTTTTGAATGGAAGCTCTTGGGAGCAGAGATGGAGGGGAGGTTTTGTTTTTGTTGTAAAGTCCTGTAGACAGTTACAGTGCTGTGCAAACAATAAATAGTGGATGATTTACCACCTGTGTGTGCCATATAGTTCACAGCAGGAAAAAGGGACACAAGTTCAGAAAGTGGCCCAGAATGTGCTCCCTGCTTATCTAAAATCTGGATTTAACCCATCACAAAGCTGTCTCGTTTTCATGACTCTTGTAAATTGTGTGCCCATTTTTCCCAATGTGCAGGATGCCCGATGAGTGTGACCTGGTGGCAGAATCTTGGATAGATCTGTGCCTTTAGACCAGCTACATGAATATACTCAAGTGTGATGGTGATGCTCGGATATTGCTATAGTACATTTTGGCTTGGAAAGATATCCAGTTAGCAGGGTGCTCTCGTGAGTTAGGCACCAGATGAGGAGTCAGGAGACAAGGGGTCTTCTTCCTGATTCAAGTCACATCGCTGCTCTGTGCCTCAGTTTCTCCATCTGTAATATTGGGGATAGTGATAGTCACCCCGTTTGGTAAAGAGCATGGATGGACGGTGACATGTAAGGGCTAAAGTTTATTGCTATGTTCAGTGTTTGAACTTCTAAAGGTTATGAATATTTCCAAAGTTCTTGCTCAATGAGCATGTGGGTGAAGGAGGATTTCCTTACAGCACATACTCCCTGCACCCCCTCTTGCTGGGTGACATTGGAACTCCTGTCCTTTTACATGCTCCTGCTAACTGAGGCACATTGGGACATGCAATAATTAACATGAGGCCAATTCAGTCTCCAATAATGTACAACATCCTCATTAACTCCACGCAGCAAAACAACAATAACTGAAAACTAGGAAAGGGCGAAGAGCTGACAAAGCAGAGGGAAGTTGCAGCGTGACAGCCCTGCCGTGTCCCAGTTTGTCAACATGACACTTGTGAGAGATGAAGGCATCTCCCAGCTGTGGGCCTGCGCTGGGCTCAGAATAACATCAGCAGAGAGCGAGTGCTCTGATGCTCAGCTGAGCACTTGGCTTGCCTCTGCCCCAATCCCATGGTGACAGAGGAGCGATCTCTCCACAAGGCTTTGCCTGGAAGGGGTTTGTGCACTTAATTAAGCCCTGTGTAGCAAACCCCTTCCCCCACCCACTCCCTCACTGCTCCTTCTCTCTGGCACAGTCTCAGATGGGATTCACATGCCTGCCTTTGCCATTTCTCAATTCAGCAAGACTGGTAAATAATTCAGCAAGCGCACAGGCAACAAACAGGCATGCAGGAATCCTGGCTGGAAAGGGAAATGGATGGTGGATAGGGAAGGAGAAAGATCAAGTGAAGAGGAATGGTCTTTGCTGGGGCTTCTTCTCCTCGTACGTGACTCCAGTGTTTCTCCAAATAAAAACCCACTCTAGCCTAGTGCAGCCCCTCCAGCAACACCCCATTCCACCTGTGGCCCAGGGACCAGTGCAGGTAACCTACCTTAGCTGATCGTTAAGAACTCTTTTCAAAGAGGCCATCAGCCTTCTGCTGAGCCTTCAGTGCAGTGCAGATGTCTCCTGTTGCTTCAGAGCCCCTGCTGGAAAAGGTGCCATCATACACTGGTGGCTGTGGGCTAGAGGCTGCAGCAGGGCACTTGGATTCAGGAGAACTGGGTTCTGACCCTGCTCTGCCATGGATTTGCTGAGGTACTGTGGGCAAGTCTCTTTGTTTCCCTGTTTGTAAAAGGAGGGTGATAATCCCTCCCCACCAGCATCTTACAGGCATTGTGGGTGTATGTCTAGTTCTCTCATATGAAATAACAGTAATTAACACCTATCACTGACATGGTGTTTTTTGTCCCTTATAAAGTGCTTTGTGAACAAGGGTAGGCTAGTAACTTTATCCCCATTTTACAGCTGGGAAACTGAGACACAGAGGGTTTCAGAAACTGGCCCTAGGTCACACAGCAAGGCAGTGCCAGAACTGGCGACAGAATCCATCTCTCGTCTTCCAGCCTGGTCTCTGTTCTTTGGATGAAAGGTAGCACACTAATGCAAAGGGGTGGTGCTTTATTCTCATACATCCTCTCTGGGGCACTTGCCACCAGCAGGGAACCTTCCTCTGGATGATGGAAGCTCTATGATACTAAATTCACAGCTGTGAAAGAGGCACAGAGATGGTTAAGAGAAGACTATGCCAAATCCTGATTTAACTGAATAAAGCAGCGCTCTTTTTGTCTTAATGACAGATTTACTACTCTTGTGGATCCTTGAGTGCCAGGTTCCTATCCCACGTGTGGCTCCAGTTATGGTTAGGTACAGATGGCTGGAGGGATGTGCCAGAGTAGCCATAAAATTACAGTGATAATCAGACCACGACTACCTTAGGGCAGCTTTCCGGAGTCTGTATCTTTCTTGTGTCTGCTACAGGTTTGCTTGGTGCACACAGGTGCCATACACTGGTATGCGTTGTCATGACAATAGCAGAGTAAAAGGATGGGAGCGAACAGGGTAATGGCTCCTCGTTTAGATCTCTAGCCACCCAAGTGGGTTTGCCTCGTTTGCTTTCCTACCACAGCTATAGGGGGCTTCGAACTACCTAGGGTAGGGAGTGAAGTGGCTGAAGGCACCAGTGTGCTGATGTGTCAGTTCTCAGGCTTGAGGTTCTCCATCCCCAATAGTCAGATTCAGGACATGACAACTGGTGGAACAGCTCCAACTGGGCTTGCTGAAATGACATTTCACCTACTAGGCAGTACTGTTGAGGCTGCCTCCAGGACTCTCTGGGAAAGGGACAGTCTGTCCAAAGGAGCCCTAGAAACACTGAACCAGGCCTCTTACTAAAAGTGACTGAAATCCATGTTTGCAATGGCTGCTGGCTTTGCAGCACCATTGTTTGGCCATCAGGGATTGCCAATAAGTTTGTGGTGGTTGTGAGTCTGCGTTCAAAGCAAGATAAATCTCTGAGTCTGCACCATCACTGAAGTGTACAATGTACAGTGTCAGTGGAGGGGCCTCTCTGCTTCCAGACACTGGGTAAAGCTGGCTTAGCTGTCTGTGCACCTGAGAGATGTCTTTCCCTTTCTCCCTCCTGCTCTGTACTGTCTGTGAGACAGGGAAGGGCAAGAGAGGAGGAGGAGGAGCTACACTTAACGTTCACAGAGACCTCCTTGGCTTATTAATTCTGGAGCAGACAAAGCTGAGCAGAGCCCTTTAGGGTGCTTGTGGCTTCCTTATTCAGCTCCCTTCCCCTCTATTCCTGAGGTATTGCAGAGGAAGTGCCTTGGGTTTGGCCCTCACCTTGTTGCATCCCCACCGTCTCTGCTCAAGGATTTCATAACTGTGCCAATTATAGCTTAGAGACACAGCAGTGATGGGTGCTGGATGTAGCTCTAAGGTAGAGAGACGAGAAAAAGAGACAGCAGGGATTCTCGGTGGGAGAGCACATAGCACAGAAAGTGGCTTCTGAGATAATAGGAACCTTTTCACAGGCTTTGTAGATAAACATCTCTGGTGCTGGTTTGGGTAGAGTCCAGATAGCTCAATCTTTCATCAGGGGATGCGCAATGCGCTATTATTGCAGTCACTGCCCTGCTGCTGAGAGCTGTATGGCCTGAAACTGATAGAGACAAGGAATGAGAATAACAGGAACATGGGGAAAAAACTCCTGTGAAGAGTCACTGAAATGATTGGGACCATTTACCTTAAAGTGGAGACTAATAAGAAGAGGGACCCTCACAAAAGGATACAATAGAAGGCATGGTTTGGAAAACATAGATCGGAACTACTATTCCCCCATCTCATAATGAAAGAAAAAGGAGCCACTGAAAGGTGTCAAATTCTAAACAGATAAATACTTTTCATACAATGCTCAGTTCACCTGTGGATCTCATTCTCACAGAATATGATTAGGCCACGAGCTGAGCAGGATTCAAATGGAGGATTAGATATTGTTATAGATAACAAGACTATCCAGATACAACAGGAAATATTTTTTTAAAAATGAGAGTTTTGGAAACGATATAGACCCTCAAGCTATGTGGCATAAGACAATCTTTATCAAAAGGGGGTTAGGTTAGGAATTATTGCATGACTGCCTCCTGCATGGTTTTTTGACCCTTTTTCTGAAGTACCTGGTTCTGATCATGACCTGAGACAGGACACTGATGGATCTTGGGTCTGACCCACTATGGCAATTCCTATCTTCCTATGACCGTGACACTAATTTCATGTCACCTGATTTGGGGCAAGGTTCGCATAAGTATAAAATCCACTAGTGTTACTTTTTGTTATTTCCCTCCATACATTGGTCCAATTGCCCCCCTGAAATCTCTAGGGCTGACAAATTGCAAAAATGAAGACCACAAGCAATCATGAAAATCTTTACAAAAGACATACCACCTAAAAAATTTCCCAAGTCCAGAAAAAACTTCATCCCACCTCCGAGTAACTCAGTCCTGTAGCAAAATCCCCGAATAACAGGTGAGTCTTACAACATGCCCTAAAGGTCAGTCACTGAATTCAGACTCTGGCAAGCCAACGGGAAAGTGAATTCAGAGAATTCACAGAAAACATCCTGGAATCTCCCCTCCCTATTTAAATCAAGGGACTGTTAGTTCAAGTCACTGAAATAATCACAACTATCATGGTATCATGCAGGGAGATAGATATCAATTGATATCCAGTGTAGATCATGGGGCATGGGTGTAATGCACTTTGGAAGCAAAAATCCTTAATGAGAAGGCATCAGCATTCCTGCACTACCTACAATTTCCAAGTGGTTTGGAGGCATAGCCCCATACAGACTTTCAATGAATGGATCCAACCCCTGAGTAGGGCAGGAAGGTAGTGGTGTGTGTGTGTGTGTGTGTGCGTGTGTGTGTTAAATATAGCTTTTCAGTTTCCAAATAAACTCTAGCCTTATTTTAAACACTTCAGTCAAGTCCCATGAAAATATATTCCACTCAAGATGTCAAACCCAGTGATGATCCAAGATAAATACTCCACTGTTTAGTCTTAAAACACATAAATACTAAAACAAAATATTGGCACACGGGACTTTTGCACTGTTAAACTTTCAAGAGTGATGAACCTCATCGGTTTTTTTTTGTAAAAGTTCCTACCCACGTGTTGTGGAAATAAATTAGCATAGGATAACTGTATTAATGTGACTGCTTTATTGTTTCAGCAAGTCTGCTGGTCACCTTGCATTCCTGACTCTGGGAAAGACTAGACCGTGGAGTTAATAAAGCTGGTACCCTTGATACAGCTATGAGCTGTACAAAATACAAATCCAATGAGAAATAACACAGGGTTTCCATGAAGCCATCAGTGAAGGCTGCTCCTCTGTTATGCCTGGGAATGGGTTGGAGGCTCAGGAGGGGAACGAATCTTCCATCCATAAAAGCAGCACTACCTTAGGCACACAAGGCTTGATCCTGCAAGCTGCTGAGTGGGGCTGGAGGTCAATGGAAGATGAGTTGATAGCTATCAGCTCCTCAGACTTGAGCCCACAATGAGGTGGTTTATAAATGGAAGTGGAACTTGGCAGCCCTAATTCTACAAGCAAGCCAGATGGTTACTAAAAACCTGAATCTGAGTGTGAAAGATTCCAGGCTGCTAAACTGTGCCCTGACAAGAGATAATCAGATGCTCTTCTATGCCTGCTGGAGCAAGAGAGGACCATCATGGAAATATGCTCTTCAGAAAGATTCAGGTTTCCCAGAATCTTTGGTTCATCAGCAGAACATAAACCTGAATTGGAATATCTCTGGAAGCAGCCACCCATATTTAACCAAAGGTCACAACTTTTGTGGGGTTAAGGCAGGTCCAGTACAATGGGACCCTGGATGGATGAGTGCAGACAGCTTCATGTCCTCCCTTCTCTGATTTTAGGTGTGTATGAGTCACATGTCCTTTTTCCTATCAGTTTAGAACATGTAGCCATGATAAGGATGGAGAGGGAGAGACGGACTTGATAATTGAGAGCCTGATCTAACTCCCATTTAAATTAATGGGAGTCACTCATTCCACTGACTTCAGTGGAAGTTGGTTTGAGTTCCTTTATAAATTCTGACAGTGGCTTAGGGACTGTGCAAGCATTTGGAAGGCATTCCCTGCCCCAAGAAGCGTACACAGACCCTAGAGTTAAACCAGTGGTTCTCAACTCACAGCCTGCTTGCAGCCCAGTCAACACACATCTGTGGTCCATGAGACAGCCTCAGGGTCATACAGGTAGTACACCTCTACCTCGATATAACGTGACCTGATATAACACAAATTCCGATCTAATGCGGTAAAGCAGTGCTCCGTGGGGGCAGGGTTGCACACTCCAATGGATCAAAGCAAGTTTGATATAACACAGTTTCACCTATAACGCGGTAAGATTTTTTGGCTCCCGAGAACAGCGTTATATCGAGGTAGAGGTGTATATCTATTGTGTGACCCATATAATACATAGAGAGCTGTATATACGGCCCACAATGGTGAATGGGTTGAGAAGCACTGAGTTGGACACTTAATTGTAAGATGTCGGGTACTGGAACAAGTTCAAATGGGTGTAGGAATTTAAAAGCGTCTTTACAGGGGTCCACAGGGATTAGAACTATGCAAAACTGAACATGAGTGCACATATGTCTGCAGTTTTTGCAGCTAATTGAAATTCTTTCCCCTCAGTCAAAATTCTGTTTTGACAATTAAGCATGTTGCAAAATTTAATGCATTTTGTAAAAATAGTACAAAATTTCTGCAGGACCTTCTGTTTCTCATCCTAACTCATGGTTGTTTTTTGAACTTTGCATGTGTATAACAAATCATGGAGGTGAGCTTGATGTTTTCTCCCTAGGAATCTTTACTTCTGGTGAACGCTGATGAACTTGCCCCTGTCAGCTGGGGTATTTACTCTTGTCTTTATCTTGCACAGTTGCAAAGAAATCTATATTTCTGTGTCTCTGAGGTCATGCTCATCTCACCCTTCTGATCACATAGTGGTTTGTCATTTGCCACTTCCATAGAGAATAATAATATATTTATTGCACTAATGAGTTAACCCTAACACACTGAGATGTGGATGAGTAAGTATTATTATACCCATTTTTCAGATGGGGAAAACTGAGGCTGAGCAATTACGTTTTCATCCAAGGTCAGACAGCAAGTCAGTGGTAGATGTCATGTTCAAGCTGACAGCCTCTTGATCCTCAGCCTGGTGCTTATTCTTTCAGACCACACTGCTGTTTGTCAGCTCCAGCACAGCAGTGGAGTGAATCTGAAGAGACTCTATGAAAGGCCTCTCTTGGTATTATTGACAGGAAACACTTCCTCTCTTCATTATCACCTGTGATTTCCTTCTTTGTACATTGGAGGAGCCTTCCCAGGCTTTGTTACTCCCTCCTACAGCATTCAGCCTCCATGGGACAGCTTAGGAAATCTTGTTCCCTGCTTACTAGGGCTGAGGGGAGGGATTGAGAGGGGCATGGGCCTAAGGAACCTAATTTGCTGAGAGTTTGTAGTACAGGGAGTGTCCTTGTCATCCTGTGGTTTATTTTTATTTTGCTTCCCAGACTGCTGGAGGGATGAAGCAGAACTTAATTTCTCATTCCGTTTCCTGCCCCTTCGTTTGCCTTTTATCTCCTCTCCCTTCTTTGAAGGAGGTACACAGCGCTGCAGAGATCCCTGCATTCTCCAACCAAAAGCCACATTAACCTGCATTAAGCAGTTCCAGCAGGGAGTTCCTTGATGACTGCAGTGGGGGTAAGGTGCGTAAGTGTGCGTGGCACACCCCCTGTGCTCTCTTTCACACTTACTCCTCTGCTTTTTTTTGAAGTGCTAGGTGCTGTGCTGTGGAATTTGTAGTCTAGTAGGCAGACAAGGAGCACAGGGGGACCCAGAGAAAGGAGTCACTTTGGATAATGTCTCCCCATATGCAGTCTACATACACACCCCTATATAACATAGTCCTGTTGCCTAGAGATGGGCACAGGAAATTGAGGTTATTCTGCCATTCTGTAGCAGATGGAGGAGCCCAGGATTGCAAAGCACTTTACAAACTGTAAGGGCTCAGATTTTCAAAAGAGCTCCAGGCATTCAGTGCTGGTCTCCAATCTAAGGGCTGAGCACATGAAAATCTGACCCTAGTTAGCTAAATCTCTGTGAGGCAAGAAACTGTCATGATCGCAGTCCATAGATGGGAAAGCAAACACCTAGGTTTAAGTTTCACACAGCAAAGCCAGGCTCAGAACTCCTGGCTCAGTCCTGTGCATTCGCTGCAAGACCTTCCTTTCCTCCCCTCACACCTATTTGAAATGAGAGGAGGGTGAATCAGTTTGGGAAACTGCCCACTCTGTGATATAAGAGTGGTCTACAATCCCCAGAAAGAGCCTCTTCCTCTGAGGCAGCCTCCCCCCTCCCCCACCATAGGGTTGCCTTCTTATAGAACCTTCTCTTTTCCCAGCATTCCTTTCTGGGGCTGGTTCTTTAAATATGGCAGAGCCAAACCACTGCACCCCTGAGGTGGCCATTTTGTAGCTGCACCTCCCTTCCCTTCCCTTCCCTTCCAGCCGGTGAGTCTCCTTACTTCCTCCCAGGTCTCTCCCCCTTTCCTGAGGAGCTGGCATGTTCTTACACTCCCCTTTGCCCTCCCCCAAGGCTATTTCTGGAAATGCTGGAAGATTCCAAATAGCTGAGGGAGGGTTGTTTTCCCTCCATTTCCCCAGCTCTGGGGTCCAGTCAGGAGTGAAAGGGGAAATATGGGGCCCCCACATGCTCCTACAGCCCCATCTCCTCTCCCTCATTACCTGATGGCCAGTCGGGTGCAGCACCAGCTGCGAGCCCCTTCCTTGAGGGCGTCTCTTTCTATTGCAGTAGCCAGTCCGGGCTGACTGTTGAGGCTCTGCCTCCTGCCACCCATGCAACGATGGTTCATGTGCAGCCAGTCCCTCGCGTTAGAGCTGATCTCATCTTCTTCTCATTAGTGTTATTCATTTCCAGTAGTGACCACAATGCACTGGGTATGTTGCTACCCCTAGGAGACAGACAGATGGACCGCGGGCAGGGGGAAAGGGTACAACACAAACCCAGAGAGGTTGAGGAGGCAATAGGGTTACATCACCACAACAGTGTTACCAGCACCACATATTCAAAAATCATGAGATTGGATTAAAGCTCAGCTTTTTAAAAAATCAGTAACAAATTTTGGATTCTTTTTAGTGGCTGTTTTGTCTCTGAGCCCTTTAGGCTGCACTCAGGCCACATTTTCAAGCTCCCCCCCCCCAACATAAGGGATAGAAACTTTGTTTCTTGATTTATTTTTTTTAAAGAGAGCTGATTTTTTCACTTAATCCCATGCCTTCAGAAGCTGGGGCTGTATGAAAACCCCTAAATATTGCAAGGCTTGTGACAAAAATCACAGGTGGTGTCAGTGCCATCACAATGGTTATGTTGTGGTTTAACAGTGTGTATCTAAACTATTCACAATCACCCCTTGCACTTGCTATTGTCGGCCACCTGGTTTCCCATAGATATTGCACAGCAGTTGGTCTTTGAGGATGTGGGACTTGAATGTGGAGAGAGCAGCAGTCTTGCAGATGAGCATGGGAAGGGCATGTGGGCAATGTGGCAGAAGAGCTACACCTGAGAAGAGCTGACAAACTGACAGCTGAGACTCAGATCAGCAGCAGAGAAGGAGGCAAGACTGGATGAGCAGAGTGGAGTTGTGTAGGGTTTGGAAGGTGGTGACAAGAACTTGGTGCAGTGGGGGAGGAGGTGCCAGTATGCAGCCATTCAAAGTGTGTGTTTGTGTTGTGTTCTCTTGGCAGCAGAGTTTTGTATAGACCACAAAAAGGAGATGTGGGTGTTGAGGAGGCTGAAGAACAGTAAGTTGTGGTAATCGGAGGACGCAATGAGGGCCTGGACAAGAGTTTTAGCTGCAAGGGTAGAAAGGAAAGGCTGGGTCATAGAGATGTAGGGAAGGAAGGAGTGAGCTTTGGACACAGCTTGGATGAGTGAGGTAGGGAGAGGGGAGTGGTCCATTATTTACACATGTCTAGAAGGGGCTAAATGCCATAGGCAAGTGTCAGGCAGGGTATGCAGGAAGAACTGTCTCCAGCTTGCCCCTCACCACTGTTCCTCTGGGACACCTCAGTACGGAAATGCAGCACCCCTTTTTGTTCAGTTCTGGGCCCACACATCCAGCTTTGCCAAAGCACATCCATGCTGACCTGCAGCATCCCCACGGTCCCAGCCATGGAGCAGTTCTGTTGCTGCATCTCATGCCTTGCCAGCAGCATCCCTGTTGTCTCTGTACTAGTTCTGCATATGGCTCAGTCCTGGCTACATCGCCCTAATATTCCAGCCTTGAGTTTCTCCTAGACATGGGCTGTCCGCCTCCCTGAAGCTCTGGTGTGACAAACAGCCACAAGGAAGTTATGTAAAGCTTGCTCAGCTCCTGTCATTTGTGACTTAAACCTTCCACTAACCCACTATACCACTTAAACCCACACACTCTGTTTCCTTCCTTCCATTTCTTCTTCACTAAAGTTCACAGCCTCTAAGGTGTGAATCTAAACCCTCATGTCACCCAAGCGAGCAATAAGCACAATACTTTCTCTGAGCTATTTGTGACAATGGGACAATTCAGTTACATGTTTCTATCACGGAGCCTCTTGGGTTTGGAGTCAACTGGCTGAGAAGCCCCCTTCCACACAACAACAGAGGGAGGTTTAAATCCCAGCTCCACAATTCCTATTACCAGAGGATCCCAAATTCTGATTTTTTTCCAGATTTCAATTCACAACTTGAATGTGGCATGTCAAAAAGGCAGTTGATGCTGAATAGTTATTATTATCTACAGCATCAGTTCACTGTGTAGGGCAGAAAAATCAGCTCTGGAAGCTGAATAGTGAACTGGAAGCAGGAAGATGCAAGAGGAGCTCTTTGCAATCTAAAGCACACACCTCATGAATTTATCATTAACTCTGTGAGACTCTTGCTACATAAATAACTGATAAAACACAATGTAAAAAATCATGTACAGCAATTCATAATTTCCTCCCCATTTCTGCTGTTTCCCCATTTTGGAAGCATGCTTTACAATCAAGGTAAACATTGTGTACAGGCATGCCGCTCAGCTGTATATATATGTTACATATTAAGGGTATGGATTTTCTTGAATAACCAGAGCAAGTTGCTTGGTGTTTTGCATCAACAGTGATTTCATATTGCACAAGGCAGGGAATTTAAAGGCGTCACTGATCCCCTCTGGCTTTATTCCACAGGGGGAGTTGGGCATTATGTTACCTCTTTGACTGTTTCCACTGCAGCAATTCCCTCTCTTTATATTGCAGTTAGTGCACAGAGCCAAACTCCCCCAACCAAAGGTCACTAAAAGCCAGCTTTCCCTGGGCTTCCTTAACTGTCCCTGCACAATGTGTGAGTGCCTTCATTTTGCAGATATTATGAATATGGATGCACTGGACTAGAAATCGTTGTTGGCGCAAGCTGAGGCTGTGACTGTTCTACGGCCCAAACCACAAATGTAGGGTCTGCATTTTCCCTGAATACAGGGTTGTTCAGATGCAGGGATCCAGTTTGTCCCATTACAGAAGGACTGAACTGTCAACATTTGGATTTGGATCAGAGCTTTCCCAAAAGCAGTGTGTGCAGGATCAGATCTGGAGTTCTGGTGGGGTTCATCTCTAATTGCTAGCTCAGATACCCTCTTGAGGAAGTACTCCTGGGTCACACCTGCAGTGAGTTAGGATGACATAGTGCACTGTGTGGAGAAAGAGGCTGGGGTGCAGGTATCATCAGCCCAGCACTTCTCTATTAAATACAGGGAGGGGAGCACTCAATTACCTTTGAACAAACTTTTTTTCTCCCGTTTTCGTCCTAGAACATTGTTCTTGCCTTGTGTAACCAGATCCACACACACTGGAGCATGGAGGCAGCCGAAAAATGAAGTGTCAGGTCAGAACCATTTAAAGAAGTTTCTTGAGTGGTTGTGAAGTTACTGCAGGGATGGGTGTTTTACAAATACCTAGATGGGCCGCTGGAAAGATTTTTATTTTTTTTTAATAATCTTTCTGCCTCCCCAGAGTACCACATATACATTATTATATACATATAACACTATATATATTTTATATTTTTAGGGACAAAGGCATTTTGGTTTAACTGTGGATTATTGGATTATATGATTATGGTGAGGGCTGCATTAAGAATATCTTCGTGAGCTCTGGGCATCTTCAACAGATCTTGAATATCAATGGCTTTTGTTGTGTTTGAAAAGTCACCACACTCCTGCCCCTGCTTTTTTTTCACCCCCCTGCTTCTTTTCCTTGGTTCTTTAATTCTGGTTCCATAGAGAATTCTCATGCACAGGACTCCGTTATATGGGATGCTGTTATATGGGGACTGCTCTCTGGTTTAGAGTTGCACTGGGCATAAACCATTCCCTCACCCCAAAGGCACTTAGTTGCTGGCTGTTTCTTCGAAGGTTTATATTTGCTGGTGTGGCAAACAGAGGTCTAAAGCAAGTTCAGCGCCGGTCCAAAGGAGCAATGTCTTTGTGAGTGGGGGTAAATCGATGGGATTATGGGAGCTTTGTGGATGTGGGAAATGAATGTGAGGTGAAGCCATGCGAGGCCCAGGGCTCCCAGTGGTGCAGAGAAGAGCATCTCTCTCCAGGATGCTGCCATAGTCTGAAATGGTGACTAGGGAGACTGGTGGGAATCTTCCTTGGTTTTGCTAATTCTGGAATTAAACTGCCATCACTGGCATGGTGAGGAAGAGGCTGCTCACCAGCCCCTGAGGATGGTAAGGAGGTTGCCCTTGGCAATGAGGGACAAGGGAGGGCATCTACTGGCCATTCCATCTCCTCCATCCTGTTGCTTTCTCATCCCTTGTCTGTTTTGCCTTCTCATTCCTTCCTTTCATTTCCCCTCCCTGTGTTTTTCTCTTAGTCCCTAGTGTGGTACAAGTTTAATGGGAACTGATCAAACTGTTTTGGAATATCAAATCCTTACAGGCTCTGACCAGTGGCCCAGCCACCAAGGGATCCAATTTCTGCCAGAGGACAATCCTGGGTGATTCAGTGTCTAATAAATTCCCAATAAAGCACCTGTTTGCACCTCTTCATAATGCACCATTCTCTCTGGACCTAGCAGGTTCACCCGATAGGGGGGGTTATGGTGTTATGCTTAGAACACGATGTTGCAAATCCCAAGTTTTGGGTTCTGTTCCTAGCTCTGCATGTGACTTAGTTTAACTGAGGGCTGGTCAACACTACAAAGTTAGGTCGGCTTAACTACATCGCTCAGGACTATGAAAAATTTCACACTCTATGCAATGTAATTAAGCCAGCCTAAGCCCTGGTGTAGACACCACTAGGTCAAAAGAAGAGTTCTTCTGTCGACCTAGCTATCGCCTCTTGGACGGGTGGATTTATTATCGCAAACCCTCCCATTGTTGTAGTAAATGTCTACAGCGGCAGAGCTGTAGCTGTGCCGCTATTGCGTTTCTAGTGTAGGCATACCCTGAGAGTCTGTGCCAGTGACTTTAAAATTAGGTTTATACTGGATGGATAAATTTCTGCAGTGATATTAGAGGTGATGCAACTAATATCCTTGCTCTATAATAGTTCAATTGTATGTGAAGTACCATCTCCCAGCTACTATTGGCTGTGGCACTCTCAATTTCCTCACCATCAAGATAATTCATTGCTGCATTACTCCGGAATGATTGCAAGCCAACACCACGTCCCTGGTCTGATGATCTTGAAGTGCAGTTTACTGTATGGGATGCTTGTACCTTGGCATGCACTCCAGTGCGTGGAAACAAGCAGTTTGGTGACTGCTCATCTCATCGTCCCAAGGTTTACACTGGAAGTATTTTCACTTTGCAGAAACTGTCCATGCCCAAGCAGTGATTTGGATCCCACATCCCACTCATCACATGTGGGTGTTCCTCTCATTTCATGTGGAAGGGCAGGGCTGTGAAAGAGGGACATAAATTATGCCCCATCCTTCACATTAGCATTTAGGTGGAGCAGGTCTGAACTATTTTCTTTCAAGGGAAACCTTCCAAGGGTCGTTAGCAGCAAAATTGAAAGTCATAACTGCACTCTCTCATGCAGCTGGGAAACATCTGCAGGCACTTGGGTTGGGTGACAGGTTGATGAGGGTAAGGTCAGTAGAGAACTGCAGCCAGATGTACACAGGTCTCGAGGACAAAGAGCTATGGCTGGTGGGGCTAACACTTTCTTCTGTTGGACTCGAAAGCCCAGTTATGGTCAGAAAAATGACTGTAAATCATGGCAGCCCATTGGTGATGGAAAGCAGTGGGCAGCAGTTCTAGCGATGTGGAAAAATTCACAAGAGCTAATTTACCTGACAACTGTAGTTCGTGACAAGTGATAGCTTCCTGCTCATGGAGTTATCTGGGAGCTGATTGTGTTCTCCTTGACTCTATTCATTATTCAAAAGTAGCTAGTTTCCATGCAATATTTTTAACATTATGGATTGATTGTGAGCAATTCCTTATAGCCAATAACTATTATTCAAGCTTTGTTGATAGGTTATGATTGGCCAGGCAAGTCACATGACTGTGGTGGTGTTTGCTGACAGGATGAGCACACAAACAACATTCTGGTGTGTTAATTTAGTATTTGGTTTCTGTGAATACTCATGCAGATGGTTTTGAGATGTGCTTTCCACACCAGATCATGCTAGTAGACCGTAATCGTTTGAATGTTTGCAGAAAGTGAACTTGCAAGGGTCACAAGCAGGGTCAAAGAGAATTGTTGCCCCTTTTTGACCCAAGCAACTAGTCAAATTTTGGAGCCCTGATGATGTTCCAGTTGGAAGTAGAAATTGATGGAGTCTGGTATTTTATTTGATGCAATCTTGTTTATTTCCAAGGAATGTACAGTGCAAAGTTTTGCTTCTCAAATGCAGAAGGAATCAAGAACCGAGAGAAGCAGTTTCTTGGCTTCCAGCCCCAAACCTCTTTAGCCAATGCCATGCCAGACCCAAAAGCTCTCTCCCTAGTTTTTTTTTCCCAGGGTAACAGTGGTCACAGGCTATTCTGGGATTTCTTGTCTTTTTTATTTTGTTTGGGTTTTTTGCCTCTGCTTCTCCCTCTGCCCTCGTCTGTTCTCCATTTCTGCGTGTTCTCAGTTTGTGTGTGTTCTGCTTACACCCCCACCCCCCAAACAATGTGCAGCAAAAGCCCTTTACCCAGGCAGTCCAAACTCCTAGGCAGGTTCAAAATCCTCTTTTGTCTTCAGTGGGGGCTTCTCATTAACTCATCCTGAGAGTTACATTAATTGAAGGGTGCATTCATACTCAATCTCAATGAAGTTTTAATTCAACCCATAACAAGGTTTCACCCAGTTCATAACCGAACATCTCCTACAATCCAAGTGATGGTGATGCCTTTGCCAGACTTGCTCGGAGGATCAAGTGTGGGGCTAGGATGTTATAATTTTTAAGTTGTTGCCATTGTTGTTTCCTATTTGTATTGCAGTTAGTTAGCGCTGAGAAGCACCAAGGGATTGGGGCCCCGTTGTGCTAGGCACTGTATACAACGGAATGAAAAGGTAGTCCCTGCCCCAAAGATTTTATAATCTAAATAAAAGTTACCGTCTTCATACAAGTGCCCCGATATTAACATTCATTTGGATTTGGGGGCTGGTTGTCAAAGACTAAACTGGATATCTAAATACTGAGGCACCCAAAATCACTAATCATTTTTTAAAACCTTGGTCAAAACCTTCAGGAAATCTCATAACTATGATCTTCTTAGACTCACTGACAGTAATTCTTGCATCCACAAGGCATTTTCTACGAATGCATTTGCTTTTTTTTTTGTTTGCTTACTGTTTCTTTAATCATTTTAATTAAAATCTTGTATTATGTGCATTTAGTGGGTGAGGGCTCTTCCTAGTCACTGCTGAGCTGTGGAGCAGTGCTGCAATTGTAATGCGATATTACCCCAGACTTAGAGGGGCCCTGGTTATTCTTTTCTTTCCAGACCCTTCTTGGAAGGCCCCAGAGAGCCAGATCACAGGATTAACCAGACACGCTAACAGTTGGAGCAGCTCCTAAATATAAAGAGATTTAGAAGGCAAAATGCCATTTCTTCAGCCCAAGGTCAAGGCATCTCCCAGACCTGTGCCAGACTGAACTTTTGCCCACTGAGTTCAAACTGCTGCTAGAGAAGGTGTCTACTAGACAAGCTCTGGGTTTGTGAGGCTCCCATTCTAATTTTACTAGATGCCCTTTGTGCAGGATAAGTAACATAGACCTGGCTGAAATTCTATATCTGCACAGTAGTTTATGTGCTGGAGATTGCTTCACAAAATCAGAATGTACCAAGAGGACTTTGCATAAGAAGGGGGATTTTTTTAAAAGTTAACGTGAATCATCAACTTTATCACCCTTCCTTCTGTAAAATTTTTACCCAAGAACACTCAAACTAAAGAGAAACAAAATATTTCCCCTATCTTCTTCTTCAGTGTACTTTGAGTATGTGACAATGCTTTGTGTAGTTAGTTTCAGTGTTTTCCCTTTATAATCAGTCCGTAGGGGCTGAGCTATGAAAAGACTCATGTGGGTAGGTAGTCCCATGGAACTTAATGGGACTCTCACAGGAGTTAAGGTACTCCGGTATAGAAGCCTTTGCAGGATCAAGGCTTTAGTCAGTCCTCTCAGTTGCTGCTTGTGTGAATGTTTCACCTAGCAGCAGAGGGGAGGGGGAAAATAACATGGTAAAGCTGGAAAGTGTGATTCTGAAACCAGAAGAGTGGATCCAAAAATCGTCTACTCACCCACAGCAGTTTCACCTTGTAACTTTGTTGACTTCCAAGGTGCTGCTCCTGACTTATGCTGAAGTAAATGAAGAGAATCAGGCCCAGAATTTCAGGAACTTTTTAGTTGGGCACTTAAAAATCTTTGGTTTTGTTAACACTTGAATATTAAACTCCTGACGAAGGCTTGAGAGAAAAGATTCAACAGCCCACCCTTCTGGGTCGAGAAAGTTCCCACTCTGGTTCTCCAGGGAGTCCTTCAGCAAATACTGGAAAGACAAGACTTGATAGTCCTGATACTTCTATAACCTGATCTACACCCAGTTTTTTGTACGGGTATAACTGTCAGTTTAGGGTTGTGACTCTGTACCAGTATAGTTAACCCCATACAGCCCCTAGTGTGGATGCAGTTATACCAGGTACTTGTCTTAGTATAACTTACTCCCCTTTCCCTAGGGGAATAGCTGTACCAGTGTAAAGCACCTTTTTACCAATGTAAGTGTGTGAACACTAGAGACGTTGTACTGCTTTAACTATTTCTCTGTAGTTAGAAGTACAAGTTTTGTATCCAGAAAGCAAAATTTCAGCAAAACTTTCAGTCTTCTTTATCCATCATAAAGAAGCAAAGAAGGGCACAGTCCAATTTAATTTTTAAGCAACTTGCCCAAGTTCACACAGCAAGTCAGTAGCAGGGCCAGAAATAGACACCAGGAGTACTGACTTGTAATTATCTGCACTAACCCTGACACACTTCCTCAGATGTTTCAGCAAATGGTTCTGTAGAACGTTTATGAAGTTGTTCTTCAGTCACTGTTCCTTTGCCTCTTTGCCACATGGCTGCTTGCCACTATGTTTTTACTGTCATTGCTTTGAAGAACTATAGCAAGGGATGACAGTGCCAGACATATATTATTATTAATAATCTGCAAAGTGCAACAGGCATTTTACAGGCGGGTAGGAAGACAAAGATCCCTATGTGTTTCATATTAACAAACTGAAAGAGTCTTATTGAATTTAAATGAAATGCTTGGGTGGGAACCTTAACCCTTCCAATGCTGAAAAGAAAATGTATGCAGACCTGTAGAGTGGGTTCAGTGAACACAGATCATATGAGTTTCATCCCAGAGCTGTGCTTTCTAAGGCACGCAGGACATCATGCCTCGACAGCACTAGTATGGATCAAATATCCACTTGGCATCAGAGTCATTCTTTTAAAATATTTTTCCAGTTTCTTTAGTCTTCTGTATTTGAAATAGACCATAAAAAGACACAGAGAGAAAAAAAATTAACCCAAACCCTAAACTTTTTTCCCCTCTTAAAGTTACATGCACACGTCTGCCATGGCCCATGTTCAAAAACCCAACCATAAAACATGCAGCTGTGACATAGGGGAATTGTCGAAAAAGGATGAAGTCTGAAGGTTTATGATTCAGTTTTATATCCTCTGTCTACAGAGCAGCACTTCCTGCATGTTTCTGTGGTGGGAATGGCATTCCAGCCATTTCCCCTTGTGGATGAGGATGTAATTAGAGCTGTAAAGAAAGAACCCATGACACTAAAAGGCTATAAGTGCTGCAGATTTAGGACAAGAGGTTGCTATGGAAACTGAAGTGAAAATAGGACCTTAAATGGGCGAAAAATGATAATACAGAATTCTCAGTTTGGATCAGACTGTTGGTTCTCCTAAGGTATGCTCTGCCTTTCTGACAATTGTTGGTATATCCTTACCCAGGATGCTTTTCTCAGGAACCTTATTTTACTTTCTATGTAGAACAATCTTTTTTGAAAGCAAGGCTCAGGAATTTCCAATGGATACCATGTACCTATTTGTACATGGCATCAAAATCATTCCAGCATAACACAAGAAAATGACTAGTATACTAAAAGAAGAGGGTTAAAATTAATCATTCTGTGGCATTGCTAATACTATTCCCCTGCCTCTGCAATTGGACCCATGCAGATGGACTCTTCCTCACTACCCATGAGAAAAAAAAAATGAGGAGCAGTTGTGGCACCTTAGAGACTTAGGGTATGGCTACACTTGCACTTCAGTGTGGTTTCGAGTGTGGTCACAGCGCCAGCGCTGGGAGGCTGCACGTACTCCACATCCCTTACAGGTGTAGCTTGCAGCGCTGGGAGCCGCACTCCCAGCACTGCGGCACTGTTTACACTGAGGCTTTACAGCGCTGTATCTTGCAGTGCTCAGAGGGGTGTTTTTTTCACACCCCTGAGCGCGAAAGTTGCAGCGCTGTAAAGCACCAGTGTAGCCAAGGCCTAACATATTTATTTCAGCATAAGCTTTCGTTGGCTAAAGCCCACTTCATCAGATGCATGCAGTAGAAGATACAGTAGGAAAATAGATAGATATATACATACACACAGAGAACATGAAAAAATGGGTGTTGCCATACCAACTCTAATTAGACTAATTGATTAAGGTGGACTATTATCAGCAGGAGAAAAAAAACTTCTGTAGTGATAATCAGGATGGCCCATTTCAAACAATTGACAAGAAAGTGTTACTCAACAGTAGAGGGAAAATTAACATGGGGAAATAGTTTTTAGTTTGTGTAATGACTCATCCACTCCCAGTATTTATTCAAGCCTATCTTAATGGTGTCCAACTTGCAAATTAATTCTAGTTCTGCAGTTTGTCGCTGGAGTCTGTTTTTGACTTTTTTTTGTTGTTGAATAATTGTGACTTTTAGGTCTGTAATTGAGTGACCAGGGAGGTTGAAGTGTTCTCCTACTGGTTTTTGAATGTTATAATTCTTGACGTCTGATTTGTGTCCATTTATTCTTTTGCATAGAGACTGTACGGTTTGCCCAATGTACATGGCAGAGGGGCACTGCTGGCACATGATGGCATATATCACATTGGTAGATGTGCAGGTGAATGAGCCTCTGATAGTGTGGCTGATGGGATTAGGTCCTATGCTCTCCATCAGAGAACACTTTAACCTCCTTGGTCACTCAATTACAGACCTAAAAGTCGCAATTATTCAACAAAAAAAATAAAAAATAGACTCCAGTGAGAAACTGCAGAACTAGAATTAATTTGCAATCTTAACATGGCTACCACTCTGAAACCTGTACCCATGAGCAGACTTACTCTTTGCTGCATGACATCCCCTTGGTACCGCCTATTTCAATGAAAATAACCTGGAACTGGACATGAGATACCAGAAATCTCTTTGCAGACCCATGCATGCCCATGTAGATCACTGTATGCTGGAGCTCAAGAATACAGATTTTTTTTTTTCGTTCTAGACTGACATTTGTCTCCTAGGATTTTGCTTCACTCTGTCAAAATAAACATTTTATAATCTGAAGCTAATGCCAGGACCTGTGGTCTGAATTTTCCCTTTCCCACAGGATCTGTAGCTGCCAGTGAAATCAGGAATCTTCTGTTCCTGGCTGCTGAGATCACTGGCAAGGTCCCCATAGTACAAATCTGAACAATTCATTCCAGTTCCTTGGCCGTGCTCCATCCTGAATACACCCTACATCTAAAATTGCTACTGTCATAAACATTCCAGGAAAGAACACCGGGCTGCTTGGCATCCTTTCTACCAGGCTCTCTCAGGGTGAGCGCTTCATAACAATGGAAACATGAAACTGCATCAGGGAAAGAGCTAACTGCCAGTGAGAGAGAGACGGTCATGGCAGACTGTGGTCCCATAGGCTTCTGTAGAAGCTGCTTAAACTTTGTTCATAGTGATAAATATCCTGGAGTTAGTTTATTTAGGGGAAGGGCCCACTAGCCTATTGGAGGTGATGGACTTTGCCACCTCTAATCTGTGGGCTAAATTCTGCTCCTAGGTGTGTACATGGAACTCCCATTGACTTCAATGGGAGCTGCATGTGTGTCTGAGAGCAGGATTTGGCCTTATGAATCTGCAGAAGCGATGTATGGTGGGGCATGTGGCAATCATATCCCTTGCCCCAGATTTGCTGCTTGGCTTGTACTGAGGAAGCTCAGTAACACTGCTGAAGCTGGCTGCCCTCACTCTGCATTCCCTCCCCCCCAACACACCCGCTATCGGCAGGCACAGGTTGTCTCTGTGAGTCTGTACGCTCTGATTGGGTCCATTTATCTGCAGCCTGTAACTAGAATTTACTTTGGTAGCAATGGCTCAACAATCACATGAACCTCAGTTTAACAATCTGTGTCAATGGGTTGACCTGCAGAAATCGGAGCCCTTAGGATCAGGTTGTCTCTGGAATCTGATGATAGAATAGTCTTGAGCCTGTTCCTGTGTTTACACTGGGATTTGGTTTGAGCATTGGCCTACTAAACCCAGGGTTGTGAGTTCAATCCTTGAGGGGGCCATTTAGGGATTTGGGGCAAAAATCTGTCTGGGGACTGGTCCTGCTTTGAGCAGGGGGTTGGACTAGATGGCCTCATGAGGTCCCTTCCAACCCTGATATTCTATGAGTCTATGATTTCTTTCCCACAAAACAGTACATACAGGAGTTACAGTGGGTTCTGCTTCTGATGAACTTGATCAAACTGCACCTATAGTGAGGCAGAATCTAAGTCCTGCCTTGTGGGACATAGGCCTGTAACAATGCTCTGGATCCATATACCCAAAAGCAATGGGTGTACACTGGCTTCATGTAGTTACTCTAGATTTATATTGGTGTAACTGAGATAGGAAACTGTCCATGTGTATGTGTTTGCATGCACAAGATCCCACATTGTAGGAGAGCTAGCAAAATGGGCAAATTTGTGACTCCTGGCTGCTCTGCTGGTGCAAACTCAGGGCAGCATCCAGATGCTGACATGCTGGCTCCAGACAGTCTCCCTGCTGAATAAATGCTGTTAAAGTCCTGATCTGATTGGCAGCCCTGGGAATTCAATTCAAATCCCCAGGGAGAGCCAGGAGAGCGTCTCTTTCTCCATGGCTATTGTCATGAAAATGAATAAATATCTCCCCTTCCCCACTCCCCTCGCCATCTTCAGGTTGTCACCAGCCTGGATTAATTTTGTATAAATTTTCCGTATTCCTGCACTTGTTTTAGGGAGAGAGTCGTTTAATCCTATTTTGCTGCTTGGGGTTGCACCGAATCCAAACAGCTCTGTAGCTGTGAATCCTGGGAATGGGGTAGGCAGAGAATTCTATATAATAAACCTGGTTTAAATGACTACAGTGTGATCACTCGATAAATGCAGGACATACTGGTTTGGTGCCCCTAATGGAGAGAGAGAGAGCAGGTCATGCCGTCTGTTTCCTCTCGCACGTCTCATTATAATCTCCTCTTTAAGATATTCCTTAACTATTAGGCAAGGGCTGTTTTGCCCATCATCCAAGCACATGTAAATTATTCAGAGCTGTGCTGGAGCCTGGTGTGCTGCCTCTGCCTTGTCTCCTATTCATCTGCATGACATCTAACACACAATAGTAGCTTGCAGGACTCACCACTGCAGAGTGCAAACCCCCAAGCTGCAAAGAGGGTGAGGTCAAGCACAAAGGAATTGAAGGTGGGCAGTAGCTGGGACACAGCACAGAGGCCAGGTCTGCACAGTCAGCATTAATCAGGTACTTGTGGCATGTTTCAGCTGAGACTGCCAACACATACAATATCAGGAACTCAGGGACTGATTTAGCCCCCAGTTCAGCAAAGTATTGCAGCATGTGTGTAACTTTTTAAACATCTGGGTCTTCCTGTTGGATGCAATGGAAGAACTCATGTAGAATCATGGAAATGTTGGTCTAGGAAGGACCTTGGGAGGCCATCAAGTCCGCGCCCTGTGTGGAGGCAAGACGAGGTATACCCCTAGACCATCTCTGATAGATGTTTGCCCAATCTCTTCTTAAAAACCTCAGGTGAGGGAATTGCACAACCTCCCTGGGAAGACTAGTCCGGATCTTACCTACCTTAAGAGTTGGAAAGATTTTCCACATATCTAATCTAAATCTCTCTTGCTGCAGATTAAGCCATAAAGAGATGGTTACAATATTTTTTTAATTGAAAAAATTACTTCTGCACTGAATTTGAACTTGGTTGAACTTTTCTGTTTTTGTTTTTTTTAATGAGAAAAGGAAAACAAAAATGATTTTGGGTTAGAATTTTCAATTTTTGAAAAACCAATTTTTCTTCAGTTTTATTTATTTGTTTATTTTTGTTGGAAAATAAAATATTTCCAGAGGAAGTTTACGAAAAACAAAACAAAAACATTCAAAAAACAACTGGTATTTTTCAACCATCTCTACTCATATGTCTAAAATTACACGTATGCTAAGTACTTTGCTGAATCAGGGCCTGAAAGGGCAGGCTCTTACACAGCTCAGCAAAAGCAAAGAGGTTGAATTTATTGAGGACATTAAATGTGATAGTTATTTGCTCTCTGTTTTATCATATAATTATAGGCTGTAATGACTTTAAATGTTACATTTCCTTTATTTTTAAAAAGTGTCTAATTTACATATTATTGAGGCTTTCGTCTTTAAATGTTCAAACAATCCTGTCAAAAAAAAAAAGAGAAAAAGTCAGACGTATTCATACAACATGGGGCTATATGATGCTTCTTGGGGCACCCAGGGTTGGGTGTCACCTTGCTGTCACCTGCCTCCAGTGTGAAGGAGTCTTGCCTGTGCCAGCTGGGTGTTGGCTCCCTAACACAACACAGCCTACAAGCCACTGAAGCACTCTCCTCTAGGCTACTCCAGCCATGCCTTTGCCTTGTAGGTTGACAGTAGATGCACCCCAGTCCCTGAATCTCTATAAAGTGTCCCCCTGTGGTATCCAGTCCCTGATCATTGGATACCCACAGAAATCCCAGACCCTTCGCTCCCAAAGCTTACCCGTTTACCAGTTTTGCCATCGAGTACTGCTCCTGTATCTCACACAGCACTTGAGTTCCATGATAGTAAAACAAAAGGAAATGTATTTAAAAAAGAACAGAGATACAAACAGAAACAGATGTGTGTGTGATGGAAACACATGGTTACCTATAAAACAAACTCATAAAATGCGAACTAGGGTCTACACTTGTTAATAGCTACTCATCCTATCTAATAGAGTAGATTCTCATTCCAAAGTTCAGTCTTCTGCGGCATGTACTTGCCCGAAGGAGCCAGGATGCAGTCTTCCGTGAAGCACCCCAGCTCATAAAGGTACCTCCCCAGTGAATAGATTCAGAGTGTCTTTCTCTACCCCAAGGGTTCTCAGACTTTTGTACTGGTGATCCCTTCCATACGGCAAGCCTCTGAGTGTGACCTCCACTTATACATTAAAAACACTTTTTCATATATTTAACACCATTCTAAATGCTGGAGGCAAAGCGAGGTTTATGGTGGAGGCTGGCAGCTCGAGACCCCCCTATGTAATAACCTTAAGGCCCCTTGAGGGGTCCCGACCCCTAGTTTGAGAACCCCTGCTCTACCCTGTGCTATACTGAATCAGTGTTTTGTCTTTATTCACAGACAGGACACACCCCTTACTATCATGTTGTCCTTTTCACTACCATATGGTTTTGATGTTTAGAGTTTGTCTGTGATGGTTTTCCATTGACTTCCAGGTTGGTCCAAAGGTAGACAGTTGAGCAATAGATTATGTAATTGGCTAGCCAGGGCAGGATGGCAATTCCCTTCAGCTTGAATAGGTCATCACCAAGCCTATTCCATGGTGACTCTCTTCACTCCAAGACCGTAAGGGGATAACTTTCAATGTAGTTACATTAGTCCTTAAATATTATCCATACATACATCTATCAATGATTATGAGTATCAATAAGTTACAAACTTTCAGTAGAGAACTTGCATGCTACACTTTAGGGATAATACCTTGAAAGTGGCACAGTGAGTTTATCAAGTCTGAGACAGGAGTTGCTTGTAAAGAACAGTGAACCCTCCACCAGTTAGCACCAATGTGCCTCTGCATCACAGGCTAACGGAAGTAAACTAGAATTTCCCCAGGGCCATGAACCAAATTAATCCCTGGGGTAACTGAAGTCAGAGCTCAGCCTGGAAAAACAAAAGTGGCGGTACTTCAGCTCTGCCTATGATAGCAAAATAGCTTGATGCTTCTACTAATGATCACTATGAGAACAAGTTCAAAAGGGTGACATTCGTGTTGCCATCATTAAGGTGCAGCCTTAACATCCTATTGAGCTGAATGGGGAAGTCCACCCTCTATTGATTGAGTCTCTATCAGCAGTCTTGGGCAGGCAGCACTGCTTTGGGTCAAAATCTATACATTTCTTTACATAATGTGATGATACTGTACAAATGGATGAATGGTATGCCCACACCTGGAGTAGTGTGTTCATTTTGGATCATCCTGTCTCAAGAAAGATACTGCAAAAATAGAAGGGCTTCAGAGACAGGTGATAAAAATTATTAGACATACAGGAGGGCTTCCATGTGAAGATGGAGTTAAAAGACTAAGTGTTTAGTTTAGAGAGGAGAATAATAATAAAAGGACATGCTAGAGGTATACAAAGTAATGAACAATATGGAGAAGGTCAATCAGGCACTCCTTTTATTCTTAACATAAGAGGAAGGGAACGTTCAATGAAATGGAAAGGTAGCAGGTGAAAGCTGGTTAAAGGAAATGGTTTGTTGAATTTATGCTTAGTTACCCTATGGAACTCATTGATACAAGCTCTCACTGAGGCCAGGAGCTTAGTAGGATTAAAAAAAGAACTAGGGTGAGGTGTGGAATTTTCAAAGACGCAGTAGGCAGCTAGGCTCCTAACTCCCAGTTAATGTCAGTTTAGTGCCTAACTCCCATAAGTGTCTATATTAATATGGATAATGAGAACATCCACAGTTGCACTGAAAAGGCTAAAAAAGAAACCTTAAAGACTATAACCCCTTATGCTTGAGGGCACAAACTAAACTCTAACTGATAAGGTTAGGAAGGAACTTCCCCTGTGGACAGATTATTCCATAGTTTGGCTGCTGTGGTGTTTCTCACTCCTATACTAGGGGGATTTTAACACAGAGAAAGGGAAACACAAATACCCCATAGCTTGTAGGCATCATCAGATCTGCTCATGGAACCTCAGAGAAAATGTCTTAGATGGTACCAGGTCTTGGCTAATGATTGAAATGTATATCATTCCAGCCCATGACTCAGTGGGTCAGTGTGTGCTCTCACTGAAATCAGCAGGGGCCAGCTCCTAACCCACAGTGATTTAGAACAGTGGGTGCTGCTATTAGCAGAGTTATTCTTACTATACACTGACTGGACTGTTCGATTTTGTTAAAATTGGGGGAGGGGAGGAGGAGGTTGTTAATTGTATTTTAAATGGAAGTGATTTTTCTGAACTCTTGTCTGAGTTTACAGTTAACTTTTCATGCTTCCTAATAAATGTGTAAGTGCCTCAGTGATTTACCTCTCCCAGAATTGGAGTGTAATGAGTGTGCAGCTACAAAGAAAAACATGCCCGCCAGCTAAATCATGCACATGTGGCATTGCTGATGGAATGCAGGCTTTTCTGCTCCCAAAGCGCAGGCTTCACTAGTGCTAAATGAGGATCTCTTTCAACCCCAATGGGGTAATTCACCCTTGATATGACTGAACTGGAGTGAATGGAGTTCTGGGAATGAGTTTGGCTCAGTAGTATTAGAACTTGTATCCTGTGTGGTCTGTAGACACAAGAGGGCATTATAATCACATGCATTTGATCAGATCTGAGCTTCCATCTAAAACAGGGAGGGCAGTGGCGCATACACATGCTAGCCTGTGTACTACAGGATATGTACAGAAACTATGTCAGAGTTGCTGAGCTCCCCCTTTTTTCCGTCACAAAATGGCATCGTCCCCTAATTCCAATAGAGAGAACATTCCAGTGATTTATAAACTTTCAATCTAGTAATGTTCCAGGATGGAAATAGACCATTGTCTTAGTTTGGCCCACCTACCTCCTTAAAGTTAATCCATCTAACATCTTACAGTTCATTAAAAAACACCTGAAAGCAGGGTCATTTTTGGCTAGACTAATACAAAAAGGATAAACTATATCCAAGAGTGAGACATTCAAGTGATGTTAGCATCAAGTTATGATAGCACGTGTTGTTTGAACCATGACTTTAAAACTAGCTTTAGAATATGGTCTGTTTGGGCACATGCCATTGGCCTACTTAGGCACAATCAAAACCACAGACATCTAATGAAAAACTTAGCCAAGATGGTCAGGGATGCAACCCCCTGTTCTGGGTGTCCCTAAGCCTCTGACTGCCAGAAGCTGGCATGGTCATTCTTATATTCTTAACATCTTTTATTCAAACATGCATTGCATTTCTTTTCTGTGTCTTTAATTGACATAAGTTTCTTCTATTTTGTCCACTGAACACTGAGCTCAAGGCCTTGTCTACACAGGAAAGATTTTTTTGGAATATATTTTTTTCACTATAACTAAAGCAGATTAACTATAGTGAAAGTGTGCGTCCACACTGCTCTGCTTATGCTTGCTTAAGCTACTTCCCTTGTGAATCATTGTGTCCACACAGCTCTGTACTTTTTGAAAATAACTGCACAGCATGCTGAGCAGATATTCCATGGTCCAATATTCCATAGTTAGGCTCTATGCATTCTCAGATTTTTTTTCTCGTTGTGCATTGTGGGATGCTTACTGGAACCTACTGGAGTTCTGGGATTTGGAGTCAAACTAAACAAACTCTCATTATTCCTTTCCTGTCATCCCATAATTTATCTATTTGTTTTGGTTTTATTTTCTTTGCAAGTGAGAGACTAATTTGAATTTCTCTCAGGCAACATGGAGAGAAGACTTCTGAGCACCATGATTGTGACAGTCATTCGTTACAATAGGAACAGGATGATGCACTGTGTACTGATGTTCATGCAGCTGGATGGCTTTGGATGGGTTGGGAGACAGACATGGCAATTCTGTGGAAATGCAGGTAGAAGAAAATGATGAAATCGAGCAGTTACTTCTGCAGGACATTTTTCTGGAGCCGCTTCACTCAGTGGAGTGCCACTTCTGGGCTCGGCCAACTAGTAGTGACTGGTGGGAAAGGGTAGTGACGCAGACCTGGAATGACCAGCCATGATAGAAAAACTTCAGGACAGTGACAGCTATTTTCCTAGCAATCTGTGCAGAGCCCACCTTGGAGCTGCAGCAATGGAACACCAACATCAGAGTTCCCCTCTGCATGGAGATGTGTGTGGCTATTGTCATCTAGAAGCTTGCCACCCCCAGTGTCTACTAGACAGTGGCTAACAAGTTTGGTGTTGGTAGGTCGGCTGTCAAGGCTTTTCTTGTGGAGATATGCATGGCTGTTGAGAGGGTGCTGCTGTACAGGTCATAAAGCTTGGCAGCCTGCATGAGGTTATTGATGGATTTGAACAGTTGGAGTCTGAGAACTGTCCTGTGGCCTGGAATGGGACAAATATCTATTCTTTGCCCCTCGCCCCAGGCCTCATAATTCATCAACAGAAAGGGGTATTTCTCCTGGAGCTGCAAGGCCTGGTCAGTTACACAGTCTGTTCATGTATATTAAAGTGGGGTGGACTGAAAAGGTCCATGCTACCAAGGTCTTTAGAAACTCAGCCCTGTTTACTGCAATGACAAAAGGGAAATTTTGCTCCCAGGACACTATGGGCATTAACGGTGCTGTGATCCCTCCTGTTATTCTGGGAGACCTAGATTACTCTCTACTTCGCTGGCTTCTGAAGCCTTTTACTGAACACTTGGACAGGAGAAAGGAGCTATTTAACTATACCTTGAGTAGCTGCGGAATGACAGCAGAGCATGCGCTGAGAATGTGGAAGTGCTGTATGACAACATTGGATGCTTGTGAACCTAGAACAAAATTGTATAATTCTCTCTATACAGTGGTATGTAATACTGCACTGTGATGGGATCTATAAACCTCACATTGGTTGACAAGGAGTTAATTGGAGCCTGTGAGCTCAGTAAGCCCATGTTGTTTGTACCTTGAGAGGTGTGGGACTCAATTCCTTATCAGACCCGCTGTGGGGTGGGGCTGCTTCATAAAGAAAGGAGTAGAGACCTAGGAGAAAACAAGGGGTCTAAAATGCAAGGTCCCTGTGAAAAGAACCACAGAGTGGGGCCAGCCCTGTGATGGGCTATGAAACAGGAGCCAGGCCCCAGGGAGGTAGCCCTGTGGGTTGGTGTTCTGGGAGCTTTGGGAAAACCCAGAGGGACTACAAACTCAAGCCCAGATGGGCAGAAGTGGCTTCAGTTGTGTTTTAGTTTTGTTTGGGGTTGAGCCCTGTTGGGGACACTGGGAAGAAACCTGGGAACCTGCTACTCTGAAACAAAAGTGAGGCTTGCTGAGGAGTCCAGGGGGTGTGGAAGATGTGGTATGCGTGAGCAGTATTGGGTTGGATGCTGCTTTATTTGAGATGTCGATACCCTGAAAGGGGTGAGATTGTAAGTGACCTCAAGCTCATGGAAAAAACGGACCACCACAGGGCCTGAATTGCTGTCAGAAGGAAGCCCCTGAGGGTGAAGCACCTTCAATGCCATGCTCAGCCATCTGGGGGTGTGCCGCCGGGTGAGTCATTTTTCTACAAGCACATTGGCCCAGCTTTTTAAAGCTACTTAAGCATTGCTGAGCTCAGTGTTGCAATGCCTAACTGATTTAGGAGTCTAAATCTCATTTCCCCCAAGTGCCTAAATCCCTTTTGAATATGAGGTTTAGATTCCTAAATCAGTGAGGCATTGTGACACTGAGCTCAGCAGCGCCTACATAGCTTTAAAAAGCTGAGCCAAGATGCTTACTAGGAGAGGTGCCTCAACAGCTGCTTCCGAGTGTCTCTCTGCCTGGGTTTCGGAGGGCATTTCTAATCTCTGAATCTCTGGCTCGGGGTTGGGTGTGCTGAAGTAATATTGGTAGTCTGAGGAATTCCCCTCCTGGTTGGGGTCTGTGGTCACTGGGTTGCTTTCCATAGTCAGGTCCAAACTGGCTAGAATCTCATGCTTGGGTTTGGTGGTGTCCTCCTTTGCAAAAATCCAGCCCTGCTCCTTGTAATATGGGCATGTAGTGGGAGCGTTAGCAGAGATCCTGTTCTTGCCCCTGGCTTTCTCATTGGTCTGTGGCACTCATTTGCTTTGAAACGGCACTGGTCTTTGTGCTGGGAGTACCCCTTCTCCTCCATTTGTTCTGCCAGCTGTGTGTGGTGACTGTTTTTTTCTTTTTAAATGGGCTTGCACATTTTCCCCTCTGGGGAGAGGCACAAAGTGGGGGACCTCATGATGAATCCACATGGAAGGATAGGGCATAGCTGTTATAAGGGGTGTAAATTCACCACCAGCTGGAATTTCAAATGACACCTGGCTGCATGCCAGCATTTAAATGAGGAGGAGACATCCCGTCAAGATGCACTTAGAGCACTAGAAGGCAACATAGGTAAACAGATAAGCCGACCCCAATGTGAAACAATGTAGTGTGGGGCAGCAGTGGCATGATTGCCAGAGTGGAATAGCTAATCCAAAATACAAATGTGTCCACGCAAACCTTACACTGAAAAAACTCTTTCCAGAACAGAATTATTTCACCTCCAAAGCAGATAAATTAGTGCAGGATAAGATGCCAGATATTTGAGAAAAGAACTTTTGTGCGTGTACACAGGGTAGTTTATCAAAACAAACAAACAAAAAATCCCTTAAATTATTCTGGAAAACCTTTCCTGTGTAGACAAGGCCTATATACATTTGAAAAACATTTTGGAAACGCAGCAAACCATGCTGCAGAAAATTCGTATCATGATGGAGAGAGACAGACAGACATGGGGGGGACTGACTTCTGTTCTGTTAATTCAATTTCCACAGGTGTCAATTGGTGTGATTTTACTCTTACTGACACTAGTGTAAATCCAGAATTGCCCCAGTGGTGCCTGTGGAGTTGCTCTGATGTAAAACTGGTGCAAGTGAGGCGAGAATTTGGCCCACTGAGTCTCACACCTGTGAAGGTGATGGTAGAATCAGGCTCATTGTGTATTGAGAGGCAGGTGCTGTTATGGCTTGCAGCACCACAGAGCAGGGAGTATAATGCAAAGAGAATATGTTGAAACTAGAGATTACACTGATTTATACAGCTACAGTAGATCATTGCTAGCTCCTGCAGTGTACTGTGGAGAGAATCTAAAGATACCATATTGATGCATTTTATATTGCTTTGTAGTACAGTGCATAGAGTCTGCTACATAATTACTAACTACTGTCACCATACTTTGGTGTGTATTGTTATATTAACATGCTGCAACAAAGCACAACATAGTGTAGATTATACTGATCTGTAGATGAGCAGATTACAATATGCTGCATGGAGACAGCACATGTGACACATGTTATTAAGGGGCAGACTCTGGTCAGTTGTTACACCATTGTAAAGCTGAAGTAATCCAACTGATTTCAGTTGAGTTACTCTGGATTTCCACTGTCTTGGCTCAGAGTAGTATTTGACCTTGTTCTTTTTTGTTATATATAGAGCATGATATTGCAAAGAATATATTTGTAATTACAGTAGGTGGATTTGTATAGCAAGAGGCTGCATTCTGCAATATGGTGCTGAGATATGCAAGAAATGTTTAAATCTCCTACCCTGGTTTGAAAATCTCAGCCGTAGCCTCTGAGATGCAGAATATATTGATATGCTGTAGCCCAGTGCAATATATTACTGCTATGAGAATGCACTGCAGTTACTGTTGTATATACCAGGAGTGTGATGTATTTTGCAGAATGTTGCGAAATGACTGTATGAAATATACTGTGTATGGCGCTGGTTATACACTACTGATGTGCTGTAGCAGGGAGCGTGTAACATCTATGGATAAATAGTGCTTGATCTCATTTCCACCAAGGTCCCTGAGAAAGCTCCAATCGACTTCACTGGGAGCAGACTGCTACAGCAATGCAGTGCTGCATTCTGCAAGATGTAATGCGGGTTATATCGGTTTGTGGCATGTCAGGGAATCTCCCAGTGGCGCTCACTTGCCTAACCTGTTTCTAAACGCGAGAGGGCTATTTGAATGATACTATTCTCCTTAAATTCACATCTGCTAAAAAGACAAAATAGTCCTGAAGGGCAGGAGAGAGCCAGTCTTTTGCAAACAGATGTGGCAAATTGCTGATTTTGATGGTTATTCCTTAAAGTAAAGGGGAGAGAGTTATTTGTTCCAAAATTTATTTTGCCCAGCAGCTGCAGCTTTCCCAGCCATGCCTTGGGATCACGCAGCAATGCACTGGTGTTGGAACTAGGAGTGCTGCCGCACCCCCTGGCTTGAAGTGAATTCCATTATATACAGGGTTTACAATTTGGTTCAGTGCCTCTCAGCACCCAACTATAAAAATTGTTCAAGCATTGCTGGAATGACCTAGTGGGTATGACAGTCTAGGCCAGGGGCTCTGTGCTTTTCAGTGCAGCTCTGCCTTCTGCTCTCCTTTGTCATGGTGCAAAAGCCAGGGCTGCGTGTGCATCTGTTTCTGCTCCTGGAACTGGAAAGGGAGTGGGGGAAAACCCCACGCGGGGCTGCGGGTGCTTCTGTCTCGCAGCCTGCCTGCATGTCGGTGCAGGGCTGGGCAGCCTGCCAAGGGAAAGCATTTGCCAGGGTCTTCCCGGCTGGCAGCGGGCCCAGAACTGCTCCATAATCAGGGGCATTCAGCGCCTTGCCAGAATGCGGCTGTGTTTACATGCCTGGGGTCAGAGAACAGGCAACAACACGGGGCTCTCGACCCCACGTGAGCGCACCGCAGCCACTGGGGAGTCTCTAATAGCTTTGCCTCCTCTTAACCCGTGAAACGCCAGGCTGGGGCAGACAGAGGCTGGAACGAGTCAGCCTGGGCCACGCTGAGGGTGGGAAATTCCTGCAAATCCAGCTGCCTTAGGGAAGGTGCCTGCCATGCAGAGCCGGCACTAGACATAAGCAGAGAAGCAATGGCTTGGCCTGGAGAAGCTCAACTATTAGTATGTATGGGGGAGGGGGACAAAAATAGTCCTGATTAGAGCTAGGGTTACCGCCTGGTCGGTGTTTGACCGGCCTGGATGATTTTTGTGTGGAGTTGCCAGAAAAATAACATCATCTGCTGGGGGTTTTTAACGTGGGTCTAAAGATTTGCATTATCATCACAGTGCACTGGGATATCTAATGTTAAAGGTTTATGTCCAGGTAGTGGTACTGCAGTGTTCCCACTTCTGCAGTTTAAGTGATAACCGATCAAAACAGTTGAAAATACAGCAGTTGCCTGCTCAACAAAACGCAAGCGCATCGCACACATGTGTGTGAGAGAGGGCTTGAGTCACCCCCATGAGGAGACCTGCAATGGTATCAATCTTATCTACATGTGTTCTCTCTCCAGATAGTATAACTGGCTGTCAAAGAGGGGGATTGCAGAGCTGTGTTGTGGTTGGGGTTGTGGTGGGCTTGTGTGGGGAGGATGGGTGTGTTGTTTTTTCATTTCAAAGGGAGTAGTACCCTGACATAGGTACCGGGGTAGCACCGGCACTGCTGCCATGTAGCCATGTACTCCCAGCCCCAGGCTGGTTGGCTGGCTGCCTTTAAACAGCAGTATGCCAGGAGCAGTTATGGACAAGGTGTTGAGCTGCTCTCATTGAGATGCTCTAGGCAGGTCCAGGGATCTCTGATAAACTCCCTTGTTCTCAGGGCTCTCCCCTGTCTCCTTGCAGAAGTTGCAGTGCATTGGGGCAGCCGCTTCAGCCCTGGCTCACAGTTATTTTACAGGGACCAAGTCGCTGTGCGTTTGCTGTCACTTAAAGCGCAGACATGCCAGGCACAGATTAGCTTGGGAAAGCAGCAGCTAGGGGTCTCTGTCTAGCTACCTGTGGGGAGCCAAGTGCAAAAGCATCTTACATCCAAATCCACCCATCTTTAACTCTCTCCTTGCCCGCACTACAGCTGGGAGGGTTGTGGGGATGGGGCAGGGTGGTCTGGGGGCTGAGTGCAGGGCTGCTGGGAGCCAGCAGACTCCTTACTTTTAGTCCTGGCTGGCTGTGTTGCTGTGAGTAAATCACGGAACCTCTCCTGGGCTCCTCTGGTTTCTCCATCTGCAGGATGCGGGGAGGGGGGTCCCCGCTCTGGAACTCTCACCCCCTGTGGTCAGATGGAAGCTGGCTTTGTTGCCCTTTCAGGTCAGAGTATGGTGTAGTGCTCCTCTGCTTTCTCAGGCACTATGTAGATCTAGGGGTCGCTCTCAGATCAGCTCTACTGCCGCAGTGTATAAAGGCACAAGAGATAGCAGGGACCTAAGATCATTAGGGCTTAATGCACAGAAGAATTTAGAGATCATGACAATGAGTAGGGTGACCAGATGTCCCCTTTTTGGGGACTTTTTCTTATATAGGTGCCTATTACCACCACCACCCCTGTTTTTTCACAGTTGCTATCTGGTCACCCTAACAATGAGAGATTCCTGACACTGGCTATAATCAAGCACATCTGTGGGCAGGTGCTTTTTCAGGTTTCCTGCATGCACAGTGTCTCCCCTCCCCTCACCTGCCCCCACTGACTACAATGCATCTTCCCAGTCCTCAGCCCCACCAATCCAGTTCCTATCTGAGATCATATGCAGTATACATAGAACTGGGAAAGTCTGATGGGGAAATGCCTAACAGCCATTGACTTACTAATGATCTCAATAAATAATGTAGATACTGGAGTCTATTTGACTGGTTACTGGGCACTATTTATCTGACCCATCCAGGACACATGCTGTCTTTGAGCCTCGTGGTCTCTTGCTCTTTGGATTTTAGGGTTGCATCAGCTTCAGGCTTTTCTGTGGAACTTGCTGCTTAGAGAGATAACCAGGTATCAAAAAGTGATTCAGGATAGTGTTAATGGTTACCTGTTGTTTGTCTAACACTGCATGGCAGGAGGCAAATAACTACTCCCTTCCCATATACTAAAGACGTAATCTGAGATGGTATAGGATGATGCAAAGAAATACAGGACAGAGAGTGGTGAGGGATAGTCACTAAATCTGGAATACCTCCTGGAACAAACAGGAGTTAAAGACCGGTTGAGAGGCAGCATGGTCTAGTGGGTAGAGCACTGGACTGGGACTCAAAGCTTGGGTTCTGTTCTTAGTTCTGCCACTGACCTGTTGTGTGACCTTGTGCAAGTTACTTCAACTGTCTTGTTCCCATTTTCCCTCCCTGTCCTGTCTGTTTAGATTGCAAGCTCTCTTGCCCTTGTCTTAGCTGGAGCCTCTCAGCATTACTGTACCATAAATACAAATAAAGAATAGGTTCTACTGTGAAAAGGGGCTGTGTGGAAATGGTCTCTTCTACTCCCCGTCTGCGTTCAGATGGGGTGTTGGAAACTGAGGTTGCTGCTTTTTGTGCAAAACATGATCAGTTTATTCAGCATGCTGTCTTCTCCCTTTCCCCCTCCTTTGTTCCATCCACCTATTGTGCCTTGTCATTAACTGAGATTGTAAACTCTTCAGGGCAGGGACTGCCTTTTTGTAATGACATGGTTGTTGTAGAGTTCCTGGCACAAGAGACCCCTTATTTTTTATTGGTTTACCAAGTTCCATTCAGTTAGATCTGTGTGCCCCCACTGAAGACAGGAGATGGCATTAGTGACATAACTTGGCCTGTAGAATCTTTATTGCTGGAGAGGATCCATAAGAAGGAAAGAACCTAGCATAACTCGGAGCCCAGGATTGAGTTTGCCTCACTGACTGATTGAAAAAACATCCCTTTATATTCGAACTGAGCACAACTTGACCTCAGGTTTCTAGCAGATAATAAATATGGAGTTCCACAAAAATGCATTTAGAGTCTCATTTGAAAGTAGGACCAATCCTGGAGGGAACAGAATGAAGCAGCTTTGCCTATGTTGTGTGGTAGGCTGTTCTAGTTATGAAAGACATTAACATGAGAATAAAGTTAAAAGAACAAGACTGACACAGTTTGGAAGTCCAGAGATGTGTATCAGTGAGCTATTACCCCAGCTGCTCTTGTTTATTGCTGTTAAAATTTCTAGTGCCTACATGTGGCATCACATGTCCCATTATTTAAACCACAGCATTCAACACCACATTTAAATTGCAGTTCCAGTCATTTTCTTCCTCGACTGTCCCATAATAATGGCACAGCACCAGTTGCAAGCCCATTAGTCCTTTAAACCCTCAACCCATCAATTTACCTCTGGTCCACAAGCACACAAAAAAGATGGGCTTTGCATTGTGCTAGGGAGGCTGATAAATCTCCTGTAGAAGTACAGTAGTAGATGGAGTTGTGCGCTGTTACTTTGCTCCAGACTTGTAATAGGTATTGTTGTAGCACCTGAGAGACTCCAGCCCCACTGTAGACACACATAGTAAAGAGGTGGTCTGTACCCCAAAGAGCTTGTACTCAAAGTACAAGGTGAAAGCCACACAGATGGGCAGAGGGTGTGTCCAGGGTCACAGTGAAATGACTGTAAGTAAAGCAGTGGATGGACCTCTCCAGTACTGTTCTAGGTTTCTAGTCCCTGGGATCTCCAGGCTGTAATGCACTGGCCTCATGGATATGGTTAGTTTGCCTTCTCCTGCATAGAATGTGACAGACTTGCTTGTATGATGATCAGTTTATAAAGGTGCCATCCTCTTTGTGGCTGCCTGAAAGCGACTAGAAGCCTGAGATAATTAGAGATAAGGGGCCGCCATATCCCAGATAGAGATGGGCAAATATTGACAAACAGCATTCATGGATATTCAGTGGCATGTACAGCTTCTCCATAGTTTACATTAGATTATACAGACAAAAGTATTTATACTTCACTCATCACCATGGTATATCAGATCCCCATTCGCTTTCCCCAGATACTGCTACCTGCACAGTTCTGTTCACAGCTATTGTGAGGTGGAGGAGGGTGGGAGAGAGAGTGCTGCTGACCCTTGTTTATGTAAGTGTCTGTAAAAGGATTCATGGTAGAAGGGTTTGGCAGCCGTTTTGAAGGCTGGTTTTGGTTTTGAGTGTCATCCAGTCAGGGAGCAATAACAATACATTGTGATTTAGGCGACCAGTCACACAGCATGGATAATGAATTACAATAGTCATAGCAAAGAGATTGCAATTATTCCAGATGCTAAAATATGTTTGCATAAACCATGCATCAGATATGCTTGAGTAATGAACAAATGAGCTGTTAAAATGGTGATTGTCAGTGGGTATTTATTTTTTTAAATAATTTCACTTAGGTCTGGTTTACACTAACATACACCTTAAAGTGGTGTAACTGACAGTTAGGGGTGGAGCTGTTGTTGTTTTGATTTTTTTTGTTTGTTTGGTTTGTTTTTAAACACTTGTAAAAGCCCTAGGGTGATCTACACTAGAAATGCTAGCATCTGGTGAAGATGCTCTTTGCTGGTGGGAGAGAGCTCTCCTGTCGGCGTAAAAAAACTGCCTCCACGAGAGGTGGTAGCTATGTCTCCCACTGACATAGTGCTGTCCACACTGATGCTTAGGTCGGTGTAATTTACATTGTTCAGAGGGGTGGCTTATTCAACTTATTCACACAAGTATACGCGCCGGCTTCCTCCAGCCTGGGGAGTGCTCAACCCCTGTTCCGCCCCAGGCCTCACTCCCACCCACCCCCTTCCCCCAAGCTCCCTACCCCATCCTGCCTCTTCCCGCTCTGCCCCAGGCCCTGCCCCACCCCACCTCTTCTCCCAAGTCCCAACCCCTGCCCCACCTCTTTCCTCCCCCTCCCCTGAGCGTGCTTTGTCCCCACTCCTCCTCCTCTCTCCCAGCACCTCCTGCATGCCACAGAACAGCTGATTGTGGTGAGTGGGAGGTGCTTGGAGGGAGAGGGAGGAGTTGATTGGCAGGGCCGCCAGTGGGCGGGAGGTGCTGTGGGGGAGGGGAAAGCTGGCTACCTATGGGTGCTAAGCACCTGCTAATTTTTTTCCAGGGGTGCTCCAGCCCTGGAGTTATATTGGTATAAAGGTGACTAATAACTGTATAGTTCTCCTCTTCCTGTGCAGGAATAGCTGTACTTGTATCAAACTCCTTTAAATTGATGTATGTCCACATTGGGGAGGGTTGTATATTGGTATAATTAAAACAATAAACGTTTCTCGTGTAGACAAGCACTTAGCGTTAAATAACATTCAAACAACATTCCTAGGGTTCCTATTTGATGGCGTGTAACTCATGTTTTACTGGGGCATTGTATGTAAGTTTCTTTCCTTAATAAAAATCTAATGTATGTGTGACATCTACAAACAGGGTTAATGCATCCTGAGATGTTACTATGCATGTGTTGGTCCCTCAAGGCACTGAAATCTAATCAGAGCAAATGCTGAGGATGTAATAATACTTGTCTATTGATAATCTTGTTGAAGTCTGGTGGGCAGAGTTTTTGTCAAACTGATCTGAACAGGAACTGCCTCTCCTGCTTACTTAGTTCAATTCAACTCTTAATAAAATGCAGGGTATTTTCTTACACCGTTGCTGGACTTCAAATTATAATTATTCCAAATGCACCATCCAGGACTGGTGTCCAGTCCTGCAAACTCTTACCCAGGTTAATAGTCCTCACATGAGCTTATTTATGTCAGTAAAGCTTGCAAGACAAGGCCGTTTGTCACCATTTGTATTAAACGGGTGAACTTTTGCTGAAGTGGAGCAAGTGGTAAGTACATAGGTTTAGAGCCTGTCCTCGGGGTAGGTGTCCCTTCCTCCATCACTAGTTCAAGTTGGGGGGCGGGGCGCGAGGTTGCAATCATCAGCAAGAAAAAAACTCATTTGATATAATGTCTAGACAGACAAACCAAGCAGGCCCTTACCACCAATATTGAGATTGAGTTCATCCATATAAGCCAGTGTCTGCGTTACTTTTGTGATGCACTCAGGGAACAATTACAAATACAGTTTCTCTGTTGGGTACAGCTAAGGCAGAAACTTTCCTTCTTCAAAGAAACAGTGCAGATCTTTCCAGATCCACCAGCCTTTTTACCCCATCACCCAGGCAATCTCTGTCCTGCTGCTGTCATGTTTTCTTAAATCCTCTTTGCTGACACTGAATTTTAGATAAGGTCTGCTCTCAAACACCGGATTTTACCCATTTTGCTCTGTCCTCTGTGTTGTAGCTTTCCTCTTACTCATGGCTTTCCTGATTTCTTTTGCATCTGCCTGTTTTCAATTAAGCTCTTTTTCCCAAGGCTCATTTATATATGCTGCCTGATACATTTTAAGAGAGTCCTTGTGGGACAACACGCAGTAGGAAATCTAGGAACAGCCAAAGCTTACCTAGCAGGGTCGTGTGTGTGTGTGCGTGCGCGCGCGCATAGGATTGCAACTCTCAGGGATGTTGCAGGGAATAGGGAGGATGGATTCCTGAGTAGCTAGGATTTTAATGCCATTTTAGTCCTTTATGCAGAATGGCTGATAAATAATTTGGTATTAGAGGAACATGTGCAACAGTAATAGGGCTAGATTTTGCCACCCTTACTCGTATTGAGCCATACCTTGATCTAATAACAGTCTCACTAAAATCTATGGAACAGCTGGTGCAGGAAGGGTGGCAGCACTGGGGCCATAACTTTTAGGGAAGGAAGTGGTGTAACATTTGGACACAATCTCTTTACAAGTGTTCCTTTCAGGTGATCCTGTGCCCAATGGCAGGTGGGGGTGGTATGATCTTACCTATTTCTGTCTATTTCCATGTGGATTGTCTGGTGTGGGTTTTCCCTCTGCCCATTTCCCCCCTGCCTTTGCAACACAGCCTTGTGTTTGGAATGGAGCTGAAATTGACATGGCTCTTTCTGTTTAGTCATAACACGAATAACTGCTACATACATGCTGCCCAGCCTTGCCAGCAAGATTGACTGATGTCAGCAGAGCCTTGCCGCCACTGTCCGTAAGAATGCACCACTGCCACCAAACCCCATGCAAGGAGTGCAAAGGACTGGTTTTGTGCTCTCCTATCAACAAAACAGGGACTGGATTCCTTTCTCCGGCTTTCTCAAGGATGCACAAGTAGCATATTGTGTTTTAAAGGGGGCACTTCAGGGCTGGAGTGCTCTCTCCACCTGTTTGAGAATGGTCACACTTGGGGTCTCCAAACCTTGGTCCCTTTAGGATTCCCGACAGGATATGATAAATAAATTGTTTCCCTTAAATAGTTAACCAATAAGGCACAGCATAGAAATAAGCTGGAGGAGTGCAACTATCATGGGATAAGCAAGTGATTAGAGTGTTATGATGCTCAAAGTATAGCCCTCGAGTCAGGTGCTTAATTATTAATGTTATTATTCATGGATGGGTCTTTATGATGTGGGAAATGAAAATTTCTTGCATTGGAAGAAGATGTAAGACACCGATTTAATATGCTGAGAAGGGCTTACAACCGAGTGAGGAGCTTCTGATAAATTAAATCTCCCCTTTAGCAACATGCCAGCCATTGGGGCTGTTCCCTCCATCTATTCATTCGTGCAGACTGATTAGACAATGTGAATAAAACAATTATTTGTTCCTTTAACATTTTTACAGGAAAATGTACATGTCTAAAACCAGGGAGGAAGGAAGAGAAGAAATAGATGAAAATTCTCCTAGATGGAGCAGGGTTGGGAACCACCTCCTGGCAAAGGAGTCAGTTCCTGTTCTCAAAGCAGTTTTGGCTCGATTCTTCTCTCATTGGTGTAACTTCACTGACAGCAGAGTTACTCCTGATTTGCAGCAGTGTGAGTGAGAGGAGATCTGGGCACTGAGAAACCAGAGGGATTGAACATATCTGCAGCTATAAGCTGTGGACTTTTTAAAACTTCCGTTATCAAAAATCATTCCTCAGATGACAAGGAAGGTCTGACGAGTACCTAGGGTGTACTGTCAATGCGGGATGGGCAGAGTTAAAATTATTAGACGACGGTAACTGCATATTTCCATACACTTTAATGTTTGGCCTTTTTTATTTTTGAAGTTTTGCTTTACATTGAGAAAACTACAAATCTCTGTTCAGGTTTATTTCTTCTTCAGTGAGTCACTGATATTTGCATTTTTTGCTCCAGTTTAATAAAGTACTTTTAGGCCTGGGAATAGCATTTAAAATGAAGAGAAGGACTCTTACAATCCTAGTGCTCAGTTTATCTGACGGGTATTCTTCTGGTAGGCAAGCACAACATGATTGCAACCTCCAGAAATGTCAGTGAGTAGCAATGCATGTGCATCTCTCTCAGAGATCTGGTGCAATGGGGAGGCAGGGAGCAGAAAAGGGGAAGAAGTTGTATCTCAGTAAAGAGCTTTTTAGGAAATATTCACATCACACCTTACACTTGCTACATTTTCCCCCCTGCAAGAACAGAAGGTTTGTAGTAATAACAGTTGGCGTATCTTAGCCCAGGGGATGAAAGCCATTCCCATTTCTGGAGGAGTTAGTGGGGTGGGGGTAAAGAGGTGGCCCTCTCCTATGACGCATATTAAGAGTGTCTCACACCTTGTTAGGATATTACAGTGGAGTTCTTCCTAACCTTTCGTTGATGTTCTTGGCTCCCAACTTTGCACCCAACTAAAGATGAGCAATAGAATAGAAGCAGTGTTATCCATAGAGCATGGGCTGGCTAAGGTATTTGCCCACCCTTAGCTTTCACAGCCTGTCAGCCCACAGCGATGGGTCTCGCCTGTTTGCCAGATGTGTCTTGACATATGCACAGACTGCATTGCTGACATTCTCATCATTGCAACAATGGGACCCTTATGCGTAGTCTGCAGGTGGATTGGTCTAATATCAGCCTGGTTGCCCTCTCAGCCCATGCGCTTCTGGTCCCTGATTTGGAAGTGAAATCCTCTAGGATAGTGTGGTGCTTGGCGGCCAGGCTGTTCAGCCACGCAGCTCCTTTGTGCTAGAGGTTCATTCATCTCTGTTCCCTCACCTGGCATGGTGGTTTCTTTGGTTTATACTTGTGGGCCATAGAATCGTAGGACTGGAAGGGACCTCGAGATCGTCTAGCCCAGTCCCCTGCACTCATGGCAGGACTAAGTATTATCTAGACCAGTGTTCCCTCTAATTTTTCGCATCCATGTGCGGATGGAATTTTGTTATGTGCACCAATATGGAGGTGATGTGTGACGCATCACCTTCATATTGGTACACATAACAAAATTCATGTGGTGAGAGGGGGTTGAGGAGTTCGGAGTGTGGGCTTAGGGCTGAGGCAGAGGGTTGGGGTGTGGGGGAGTGAGGGCTCCAGCTGGGGGTGCAGGCTCTGGAGCGGGGCCGGGGTTGAGGGGCTCAGGGCTGGGGCAGAGAGTTGGGTGCTGGGGGTGTGGGCTCTGGGGTGGAGCCAGCAGCACCTGGGCTGGGGGGGAGAGGGCCCTCTTCCCGCCGTGGCAGCTCTGGGGCTGTGACCGCAGGACAGGTGCTCCTTCCTCGGCAAGTACGGGCCGGGGCTGAGTTCGAGCCAGGGGAGTGGCGGCTGGGCTGTGGCTGGGTTTGGGCCAGGGCAGGTTGGGGCCGGGGGATGTGCGCCCCCTCCCCTGGCTGCAGCAGGTCCCCCGGGTGGGTTCCCTGAGCACCTGCGCGGCTGCACAGCTTACAGGGAACTTAGATCTAGACCATCCCTGACAGGTGTTTGGAGATTTTTAAGAACAGGTTGGACAATGGAGATTCCACAACCTCCCTGGGCAATGTATTCTAGTGCTTAATCACTCTGACAGGAAGCTTTTCCTAATGTCCAGCCTAAACCACCCTTGCTGCTGTTTAAGCCCATTGCTTCTTGTCCTATCCTCAGAGATTAAGGAGAATATTTTTTCTCCCTCCTCCTTGTGACAACCTATTATGTATTTGAAAGTTGTTATCATCTCCCCTCTCAGTCTTCTCTTCTCCAGTTTTTTCAGTCTTCCCTCATAGGTCATGTTTTCTAGACCTTTAATCATTTTTGTTGCTCTTCTCTGGATTTTCTCCAATTTGTCCACATCCTTCCTGAAATGTGGTGCCCAAAACTGGACACAGTACTCCAGTTGAGGCCTAATCAGCATGGAGTAGAGTGGAAGAATTTCTTCTTCTTTCCTGCTTACATCACTCCTGCTAATACATCCCAGAATGATGTTTAGGTTTTTTTTGCAACAGTACTCCTTCCTAGGCAGTCATTTCCCATTTTGTATGTGTGCAACTGATAGTTCCTTCCTAAAGTGGAGCACTTTGCATTTGTCCTTATTGAATGTCCTCCTATTTACTTCAGACCATTTCTCCAGTTTGTCCAGATAATTTTGAATTTTAATTCTATCCTCCAAAGCACTTGCAACTCCTGCCAGCTTGGTATCGTTATAAGTGTGCTCTTTGTGCCATTTTCATCCTTAGTTTCAGACAATGCAACCAAGTAGATTGTCATTGGGAAATAAAGGGAGGAGAACGGTCCGGGCTTCAGCTAATGAGAACTCCTACCAGCCTCTGAAATTTCTGTTTAGTCACTTGTTCCCTTGGGGTCAAGGGAAGCTATGTGTATAAATGTGCGCCTGGTACTTGGCGTAAGGGAAGTGGGGGTTACGCATATAAATATGCTCCAGGTGTGTTTGGTGTGGAGGGAGCCACATAAATAAATGTGCAACAGGTATTTTGGAGAAGGGGCAGAGGGAGCAGTGTCTGCACGTGGGTAGGGAGGGAGCCTAATATATAAATGGGCGGGGGAGGAGGGGCAAGCCGTGCCTATAAATGGACGCTGGGTTAGTATTATGGACAGAGAGAACATACATACTATGTATAAATATCCGCCTGGTGGTTTGGGTGCAGAGGAAGTTTGTACACACGCCGCCATGCTTGGGAATGAATAACAATTGTTTTCTGGGTAGTTAGTGTTTTTGGCAGCCTGACTGGCTGAGGTTGTGCTCCATTTTTAATGCAAGCCCAGAGAAACCACGCTCTTGGGAAGTGGGGGTGCGGGGTGGGCTGGGAGGGATGCATTTTTTTGCTTTATTACAATCCAGTCGTCTTGATCTTGCTTCGGTGGCATTCTGAAGACTCCAATGCATCACTATGGCAACTGGCCAGCCAGGCCTGCATACTAAATGGAGACGCCTCCACTAGGGCTTGCAGAGGAAGGAGATAAGTGTTAATAATGCAAACAAACAAAACAAACCCACAATAACAACACCCAGCTGCACTGCAGGGGGCGGGGAAGGGAGGCTGTGGGGAGAGAAAACACGGCTGGCAGCCTTGGGGGGAGAACTTTCTATATCATACCAGGAGTAGAAACCATCACCCCTTCCTCTGCAGCCTCTACTCACAAACAACTATCTGGCAGGCATGTTGAAATGTAAACAAAGGTGGGCTGTTAATTCACAGAGGGGAGGGAGTGGGGAATAGCTGTGTGTGTGGAATCAGAGATGCAAATACTTAATTACTGCAGCCTGACAGTGATGAATTGGGGGGGAGGGGGCTCTGCGGCTGGATTTTTCTTCTTGGTGCTTCTGTTCTAGTTGGCTTGAGCTGAATTCCTGCCCCTCTGCAGACAGCTGCGGCAGGGAAATGCTGGGGGAGCTGTAAAGGAACACAGCTGAGATGTGGTGATGGGGATTGCCTCTGGAGGCTAGGCCGGGGGAACTGGGAAGGAGCAGCCCTCCAGATTTACTGGGGAGGGGGTTTCTTTTTTCTCTGCCTGCCCATCTTTCTAGCTCTCTCATCTGCCTGCCCTATTTGGTGTATCTCCTCTCCGATCCACAGGCCCAGATGGCACTTTCCCCTTCCTAGCAGTCAGGAGATGAGGCCAGCCCCTCTGCCAGAAATGGGAGTGATGGCTGGTGATGCTCTTGGGACCAGATGGTCCCAAAAGGGCTGTTCAGCAGTCTGAGATGGCTCACTGTATGCTGCTTTTCTCTCTCAGACTTTTTCAGTGCCTTTTTCCCTGCTTCCTTCTCCCAGGTCAATGCCTGGTGTCGCAGAGACTGCAAGAACCTGATACTGTGATTAAAAGCCAACTGGCACATTCACCCACAGAGATCTGAGATACTTTTGGCTCTCAGGCACCTGTTGGAAAAGAGAGCATTTTCCCCTTGCCACGCTGAATTAAGCATGTCCAAACATACCCCACTGGAGGAGACGGGGGTAGAGGGTTGTGTGATGGGCTCGCATATCTAGTTCAAATCCCTCTCGCGGACTGCGGGCTCTCAGTGCTCATCACAGTAATTACAATAGCTGGGAATTCTGCGGGACTCCTCATCCAGAGAGCTCAAAGCACTTTACTGAGATTAAATCCCTACTTTACTAGCCACAAAGCTCCCTTTGACTTCAGTGGGGTTGCATCGGTGTCACTTGGATCAGAATTTTGCCTTCCATCAGCAAAGGAGCTCAGGCCTTATTAAAGGAACAGATTTCACACAGGCCGAATGAAACATCTATAGAAGTGCCGGGCAACTTTTTGCACTGGATTCTATGGTGTGTGGTGAAGAAACTAACTAGATCAAAGGTTTGAATTCCAGCATGCTGGAAAGGTGATGATGGAGTAAATGCCACAGAAAGAGGCATATCTGCTCTTCTGTAAAACATGGCCATGTGTATAAATGAATGAATCCCCATGGAAGAGCCATTTTGCTATGAACGGAGTGTGCGTTTAACTGTACTTTGCCTTGTTTCAATGGCTGGAGCCCAGCTAAGGCACTCGAGTGTTACTGACTAGGACCCAGATTTTGGCCGATGCTGCTCATAGGCCCATGCCTAACCTACTGCCAGCAGAGGGAGTGACTCGCCTCTGCAGAACTTTGTGGAGAGCTTGCTCCCCGGGCCCTAGGGTGACCAGGCATCTCGATATTAGGGGCTTTGTCTTTTATATGTAACTATATCCTCCCTCCTCCACCCCCAAAAAAGTGTCCTGTTTTGTCACACTTGCTATCTGGTCACCTCACCTGGACAAAAGTCTGCATGTTTGTGTGTGATTTTTACATACAGTCCCTACAAAGATTAGCTTACTTCTAGGGCTTGTCTTCACTGCAGAGTGTATCTGGGTGATTGGCCCAGGCTGGGGCTAAGCGCTGGGCAGGGCCGACTCCAGGCACCAGCTCAGTAAGCAGGAGCTTGCGGCAGCCAAGGGGAAGGGGCGGCATGTCGGGCTCTTCGGCGGCAGGTCCCTTGGTCCCTCTTGGAGGCAAGGACCTGCTGCTGAATTGCCGCCGCAGAAGAAAGTGGCATGGTGGAGTTGCCGTCGACCGCAGTTGCGGCTTTTTTTTTCCCCCCACCATTTGGGGCGGCAAAAACCCTGGAGCCGGCCCTGGCGCTGGGGTTAACTTAGCCTCAGTGTGAGCAGCTGCACTGCACAGCCATACCAGAGTGAGCGTGTCCTCACTAGAGTTGTTGCGCTCACCCATGTGCATTGCTAGGCCATCCGGGGCGTATCCAGTGGATTGTGCTGCAGGAAGTGGAGCTGTGCTATACTTTCCTAGCCAACTGCGGTGCATGAATGGCATATAAAAGTGAATGGAATCTCTCCCCCGACTCAGTTTCCCCATTAGTAATATCAAGGCTGTCCTAACAGCAAGAAAGGAGCTCAGATACTATGCTCATGGTATTTGTAAAGAGGCTTTCAAGACTTTGAAGAGGGAACTACTCTGCATTACTCCTATTATTATTATTATTATTTATTATTATACACACAATTATTATTACACACTTCAGTATGCCAGTTACGGTGTAGAACTATTAGACCTACGTCTGAACTCCCTGAAAGTTTGGGGGATGGCTGGATCCAAGGCTTTGATTTCGGGATATCTATGGGAACAAGGCCTTGCTTGCTGAAGGCTGATTTCCATGAAATTCTGTATCCATACAGAAGAGGGTTTGAACTCTGTGCCCCTTCACAAAATGTTTAGCTAGTTTTCCTTTGCCAGTTTCAATATGTTGCTATTATATTTGCTGGGCTGTACCAGGCTCCCTGTGGTGGCTAATTAAACACACTGAAAATTCTTGCGCTTTCATTTTAACCAAAGACCCTAGGCAGCCTGGGGCAGAAGGATAAGGTTTGCTGACTTTGGTGTAGGAGGCAGCGGGTCCAGATTCTCTTTTCCTTCTCAACACTTTCTCTTTCTAAAGAAAACACAGAGGAGCAATATCTGATCAAAAAGCATTTGAGAAGTACAAAAATATTGGAAATGGAGGGTGGGGTGAAATCAACAGCATAAAGATGTGACCTTTGCGAAAAGGTTGCATGTTAGAACAAGGCTGGACTTGCAGTCGGCCAAGTTAAATAAGATGCAAGTACTAATAACTTGGTCCCTTTTCTAAGGTTTATACACTCATACATGGGACTTCGAGGGTGAGACAAGGTAGCCCTAAGTAGATTGTATTTATTTTGGCCATGTAAATGGCTCACCCAGCTCTAACATGACCCTTTTCACAGAGATCACACCTTTATCCAGTTGACATTTCCCCCCCTCCCATTTTTTTTCTCTGTGCTCTGAGTTTTCATGTCATCAAATTATCTGAACCCTTGTAGGCTTTAAGGATAAGACTTCATCCATTTCTGGCAATGGGGATCTTTCTCCAGGGCTGTATATAAGTTAGAGGAACCAGATGAACATAGATACATTTGCTGCTGTCGCTCTCCTTTTTCTGAGTTGTGCTTCATGGAGATAATTCTTGTAGCCTTGGGTTAGCTTGTCTTATAAATTATGATTTCTCCCCTCCCCGCTCCTCCCAACCTTTCTCTTTTCACTATTGTCCTAAAAATCAGTCTTAAAACTCCATTTTCTTGGAAGTTTTTTCCCAAAGTTTGGAACATCAAGTTTTGTTTTTTGTATATATTTGAAGAATGTGGCCTAATGGTTAGACTAAGCCAGATTCTGTCACAGCTTTGCCACTGACTTGCAGTATGACCTCAAGCCAGTTAATATTGGGAGGTGTCCTGTACAGGACATCCTTACAGACTATTGATGTCTGGAAGCATGTGGACAGGATTGCCTTGGTAGGAGGAGCTGGCTCATAGCTCTGGGGACAGCCTCCCATGACTCGTCCTAGTCTTAATATCTATGTTAAGAGAGCACATGGAACTAACGAGATTGCGGCTGCATTGTGCTAGGCCCCGGACAAAGGCACAATGAGAGACAGTCCCTGCCCATCTCAATAGGCAAGGGTGGGGAAAAGGAATATTAACATCCCATTTTACATATGAGGAACTGAGGTACAGAGAAACTAGGTTCATCCAGCGTCTGTGCAGAGCCAGGCCTCCAACTGATGCCTTAACCACAAGGCCACCCTGGGGTCTGACTGCAGCTTCCTATCTCTGTGCTGCACTGCTCAGCTTGTTCTGTGCTATCTGCCATGCCCAGTGACGCCAAGGAGAGTGTCTGGTGCTCAGCCTCTTTCAGGAATTTTATTTATTTGCCTCTTTGGGAGGTGACCAGTGGCACTTAATGTGGGTCAAGCCTGGCAAACAGGTCTCCATGGCAACCCTTAATGAATGCCATTGGCTCAGTGGTTCCATCCCTGCATCTCATTAAATTTCAATCACTTTCATGGGGCTCGGACTTGTAATTAATATCAAACACATGGTATCCAGCAGGATAAAGTTTAACAACGGGCAGTATGTAAAGAGCAGGAGACTGATTGGGGGGGAGGGGAGGAGCGTGTTGGGATCAGTCCCCAAGCATCACAGGAACAAATCGCCCATGAAAAACAGAGGAAGCAGGAGCCTGGCTGCTGTTCAGCCCCTAGCAGAGGCAGGCATGGACTTCACAGGGTGTAACAGATTTTTTTTTTTTTCTGAGCATACTCTTTCTGCTCAGGGGAGGTTTCCCAAAGGCTGGGAGGTGGGAAGCTTTCTGTGAACTGGGTCTGACACTGTTCTTAGGCACAATTCTTCTCAGCTGCCCTCTGGGTGGCAGCCATCTTGCTGAAAGTGACATTGTTTGGGGAACTGTTGACGTATAGTGGGGCAGAGCTGTGCTATATATAGGGAGGTCACTCCCCTACAAGCCACTGGGAGTTGAGGGTACTCAGCACCAGGCAGCATCAGCCCCTATATTGGTCTTATTTTGATTCATTTGGTCGCTTTAAAGAGTGATGCTGCAGGTCTCTAATATTCTTCCCAGAGTCCACAAAGTGTTGCAAACTCTTATTTCTCATGCAACCTGCCTGGAGACTCTGAGGAGTCTCGTGTTATAACTAGGGCTGGGTAAAATCAGAGCCTATCCCAAAACCAGACATTTGGAGCTCAGGTTGACAGGAACAGTGTTGTGATGCTGTGGCATTTGAATAGGGATCATGCAGCACAAACACATCATCCAGCTGGGTTGCTGGCCCCAGAGAGCCCTGCTCTCAAGATGCAGGGATGAGGAGACTTGTCCCAAAGCACAGGGAGGAAATGTGGAGGTTTGATTTTTTTTTTTGTATTCCCTTCCCGCTTTCCCCCCTCCCGCCCCTTTCCAAGCTTTTTGACTAACACCCAAACCTGAATTTCCTGGGCTTGCCTGCTTCTAATGAAGACCTCACCTTGTTCACGTCAGTTGCAGGCTGTCAGCCAGCTTCCTCCTGGTCTAAAAACATATTGTACCTTATCTCCTATTGCACCTTATCTCCCACAGAACAGTGTTATCAGCCACAAAATGATAGGGTCGGTGGGAGGAATGTCTGCTAATTACTAATATGCAAAATGAGTAGTGAGATGAAGGAATAATGCGCTATAGGATACAATCTTTGGGTTTTAAAAACAAATTATTTCATCTTCAGTGGCATTGCAACCATTCCCTGGGGAATAATATACAATCCCCACAAGGATATGAGAGTATAATTTAGTGGCAGCTCTAGCGAAGTTATATTCAGTTTAATGAACGTCGGTGGGAAGCTAAGATTGAATTATTGCCTGAGTGCTCCGTCAGGTTGCCTCATGTTGTTATGCAGGATATAAAGAAAATTATTATTGACAATACTAAGGAGATTCATTTTGTCTGAGTGAAGGAAGTAAAGGGGGTGTATTGAATATGTGACGTAGCGGGAGAAGGTTAATCATGACTGTAATGCGGTATGGGGAGATCAATCATGCGTGGATCACAGGGATGGATATTTAATGCATATGTGACACAGCAGGGGAAGTTTTACTGACTAGGATGCACGGAGGGGACAGAGTCTGAGGTAATAACAATGACTTATGTATGAATAGTAAATAACAGTGGCTCTCTTCCATTCCTGGCTCTGTGCGCTCCTTGGAATGTACAGCAGCCGCAGGTGGAGAAAGGGATTTCCTGAAGAGCAGCGTTAGCTCAAATTCAAGGTGCTTTCAAGCAATCAGATGCCTGGAAGCAGACCACAGGTCTCACAAAGTGTCTGAAAATGTTAGTCAGCCATATTTACTCAGTTGCTGCTTGTACCATTTTGCCGCTAGGTGGCAGCATTGCAAGGCGTCAAGTAAAAGTGCTTACTTTGCATTTCTGTGGCAGCCTTCTGTCTGAGGCTGTCAATGCACTTTTCCAAATGTTAATGAATTAAGCCTCTCAACACTCCCTTCTCAGGCAAGGAAGTATTATTCCCATTTAACTGATAGAGAAACAGGTTAAGTGACTTGCTCAAGGTTACACAGGAAGGTTGTGGCAGAGATGGAAATTAAACCCAGATTACCTGGGTCCTAATGCTGTGTTTTGTTCACCAGGCTATCCTTGTCCCCTGCATTAGAGATGTAAAGTGCTGCACTTCTGATCAAACTGGTGACCTTTACTAACTTGCTTGTCCAAGTACCTTGTATGATCTGTGGACGACCATCTTTTGAAATTCTTTGTACATACTCTACCATGTGTGTCTTCTCTGAGAGTCACCTCTTTTATGTTGATAGTTGTGCCCAGATCTTGAGTACAAGTTAAGTCTCACTTCAGATGGAAAGACTTGTGCACCGGGAACATGATTATCATTTTCCCATGTGATTTCACACCAATGTCTCCAAACTCTGCATTTGAAGGTATACACACCATAGAGCCTGTTCAGTGATTATCTCTCCAGCAATGTGAGAATGGTAACCAGACTGTGTGTCCTGTCTTCTAATCTTTCCTCTGCTTTCTTTCTGTCCAGGTCCATTTTCCCATCCCCTGCATTTTATTCTTCTTTTCCCACCCTATCTCTCACCCATGGCAGGATACAAGTAGAGATGGGTGACCCTCAAAGATTCAAATGCTTGATTTTAAATTAGCCTAAGAACCCAGGTTCAGGTACATATCCAGCACCTTTGCGTTTGCAAGAGTGGGCAGAAAGTACCATTAGGCCTAACTTTGACCTGAACCAGGAAGTATAGATGGGCACAAAAATGAAAAATAAATGGGAAGGGAAGAGTTGTCTGGACTCTTTTGAAACTCCAAAAAGTTTTGATTTCAATTTTGGGCAAAGATGTTTTCTTATAATCAGACATATTTCTTACCTTGCCCATCATTAGACATGAGGCTCTTGATTAAGTTAATATTTTTAGTTTATAGCTGGGTTTAAGGTACTAATCTGACCAGGATCTGAATTTGAGACATCCTAAAGATTGCGGTGTCTGAATCAGTTTTGATTTGGCTTATTTATAAAGGCCAGAGCCAGCTGCAAAATTTGAACTCAGATTTTCAACACTTCCAAAGTGCAGACATATTTGGATCTGGAGTTTTGGTTCAGGCCCATCCTTTAGTATGGAATGGAGTCCGTAGCTTTTAGACGGGAAAGGAATGTATTGGATCCTACTGCAAAAATAATACAAGCAAAACAGCTGGTGGTCTTGTTTCAGCAAATTCCATGAGGTTGGCAGAATGAAAGGAGAGCTGTCCAAAAATCCACTTCACATTTATTCTTGCCATCCACCAACAACTTCAAAAGAAGATTAAATTCAGTCTCCTTGGACCTGTCCACCACATTTCACTTTCATATTTTCTTGGGGAAAAAAAAATCCTCCAACAAAATATGGAGATGATTCAGTTTCACTTTCTCAACCTGTCACTCAAAGCATTTGATCTGCCAGTTCAAAGTGGAGCCAGTTGCAGTCAGCATGTTTCCATTAAAGATGGGAGTGTCGCTAAAATATGATTCAGAGCCACCTAGAACTTCTCCAGTGCAAATACTCAAAAATATATGAAACTTTTTAACTTAATTGGGTTGTATTTCTGTTGCAGTGAGGAGGAAAATAGAGGGAAGACGAGAGGAAGGGAGAGGGGGGACAGACAGACTTGAGAATTTTTTTTTTTAACTAAAGTTTAAAACGTTTCCCCAAATTTCTGAGTTTTCATTTCCCAAATTTGAATGGGATGCTCTGGTGCAGTCTACTTCAAGATCTGCCGAAGCCTTTTGTGACACTTTCTAGCAGGAGCCAGTCCTGCTTATATTATTGACATCTCTCTTTCCTCTGTTATTTCCTTGGTCTTTTCATTCCCAAAGACAAGAGATGAGCTCTAGATGCAAGTTTAGCTCTGCATCCAGCACTGCGTGCATCTGTTCCTATGCTGGAATTGCAGTCCTCTCTCTGTGACAACCCAGCCGGTTGCCCTGGAGATGGTCATTTTCATCTCCAGATGGAAAATTACAGTAGGATGATAAGGGCAGCAAGAGAGAAAACAGTGGGGGAATCTGCTCAACATCGTAGGGTATGTCTATGGTACAGATGCTACAATAGCACCGTTGCAGAGGTGCAGCTGTGCCGCTGTAGTGCCAGAGTTTAGACAGTTGTTACAGTGACAGAAGTGATTTTTTCATTACTACAGTAAAACCACTTCTCCAAGAGGCAGTAGTGAGGTGTCTATGCTGGCTTAGTTGGGCTTAACTATGTCTCTCAATGGTGTGAATTTTTCACACTCCTGAGCAACGTAGCTAGGTTGATCTAAATTTCAGGTTTAGATCAGGCCTTAAAGGTCTATATACAAATGCAAGGAGTACTGGGAATAAGCAGAAAGAACTGGAAGTATTAGTCCCTAAGTAAATTATGACCTAATTGGCATCCCAGTATAAATCTCATCATTAGAATGTTGGTAGAGAGAGGTATAGCTTGTTTGGGAAGGAGAGGCAGGAGAAGAAGGGAGGAGAGGTTGCTTTATACGTTGAGTATATACATGCCTACTATAATTCAGAAAGAAGTGAAAGGCAGAGCAGTTGAAAGTCTCGGGATGTAGATAAAAGGGCTGAACAGAGATATCCTGGTAAGCGTCTACTATATATTACCAGATTAGGACAAAGAGGTAGATGAGGCTTTCTAGAACAAATAACAGCGGTATCTAAAACACAAGATCTGGTGGTAATGGGGGACAGCTACCCAGACGTTTTTCGGAAAGGTAATATGGCAAAACACAAAATGTCCAACAAGCCCGTGCAATGTACTGGGGACCACTTTTTGTTCCAGAAAGTGGAGGAAGTGACCATGGGGACAACCATATTAGACTTGATTCTGACTAACATGCAGGACAAGTTTCTGAATCTGAAAGTGGAAGGCAATTTGGGTGACAATGATCATTAAATGATAGATTTAATGATTCTAAGGAAAGGAAGGAGTGAGAGCAGCAGACTAAGAACAATGGACTTCAAAAACCAGACTTTAACACACTTTAAGGTCCCATGGGAAGAAAATGGAAAGGATGAAGGAGTTCAGGAGAGCCTGCAGTTTCTCAAGGAGACTGTATTAAAGGTGCAACAGCAAACTATCCTGATATGAAGGAAAGATAGGGAAAAATAGTAAAAAGCCAATATAGTTCCATCAGGAGCTCTTTAGTGACCTGAAAATCAAAAATGAATTCCACAAAAAGTGGAAGCCTGGACAAATTGCTAAGGAGGTCTGCAGAAGAATAGCAAAGCATGTAAAGACAAAATCAGAAAGACTAAAGGCACAAAATGAATTACACCTAGCAATGGATGTAAAGGGTAATGAGAAAAGGTTCTAGAAATATATTAGGTGTACGAAAAGATGAAGCAGAGGCTCTCTACTTAATGGGGAAAGAGAACTAATAATAGACAGGGTTAAGAAGGCTGAGGTGTTTAATGCCTATTTTGCTTCAGTCTTCACTAAAAAGGTAAATTGTGACCAGATACTTAACACAAGTAATATGAACGAAAAAGGAAAAGGAACGCAAGCCAAAGCAGGGAAAGAACAGGTTAGAAATATTTAAATAAGTTAGATGTATTCAGTTTGTACCCTAGGGTACTTAAGTAACTACTTGAAACAGTCTTGAAAAAATTAGTGGTGATCTCTGAGAAGTCATGGAGGATGTCCCAGAGGGCTGGAGACAGACAAACATAGTACAAGTCTTTAAAAGGGGAACAAAGAGGACCCTCGGGGAATTAGAGACCAGTCAGCCTAACTTTGATACCTGGAAAGATACTTGAACAAATGATTAAACAATCAATTTGAAAACACTTACAGGATTATTTGGTTATCCAAAGTAGCCAACAAGAATTAGTCCAGGACAAATAATGCCTAATCAACCCAATAGCCTTCTTGGACAGGATTACCAGGGAAGCAGATGATTTGATTTTACTAAGGTTTTTGATACAGTCCCACATGACATTCTCATAAGCAATCTAAGGAAATGTGGTCTAAATTAAATTACTATAAGGGAGGTACAAAACTGGTTGGAAAGACTGTAAGAGTACTTACCAATGGTTTGCTATCAAACTGGGGCCGGGGGGAAATGTATCTATTGAGGTCTTGCTGGGGTCTGTCCTTGGTTTGGTACTAGTTAATATTTTCATTAATGAATTGGATAATGAAGTGGAGAGTATGCTTATAAAATTTGCATATGATGCCAAACTGGGAGGAGTTCCAAGCACTTTTGGAAGATAAGGTTATAATTAAAAATGACCTTGACAAATTGGAGAAATCAGCATGTTTAAATTCAGTAAAGACAAGTACCAAGTACTATACTTGGGAAGGAAAAATCAAATGTACTTCTGAAAAGGATCCGAGTCTTATACTGGATCACAAATTACACAATGTGTCAACAATATGATGCAGTTGCAAAAAAGGCTAATATCATTCCGGAGTATATTACTAGGAGTGTTCCGCATAAGATACGGGAGGTAATTGTTCCATTCTGCTTGGCAATGGTGAGGCCTTAGCTGGAATACTCTGTCCAGTTCCGGGTGCTTAAAAAACTGGGAATGTTTCATTTCGAGAAAAGAAGACTGAGGGGGCCCATTATTATAGCCATTAACATATTTAAAGACTGCTGTTGTTAAAAGGGCAGTGATCAATTGTTCTCCATGTCCACTGGAGATAAGACAAGATGTAATTGGCTTAATCTGCAGCAAGGGATATTTAGTTTCGATATTAGGAAAAACTAATTATAGGGGTAGTTTAACCATTGGAATAGGCTACCAAGGGCGTTTGTGAAATTCTATCATTTGGGTGTTTCTAAGAACAGGTTAAACAAACCTCTGTCAGGGATGGCATAGGAATACTTAGTCCTGCCTCAGCACAGGGGGCTGGACTAGATGCCCTCTCAAGGTCCCTTCCAGCTCTACATTTCTGTGATGCCAGGCGAGGAGTAAGCAGCAGGAAACTTTCCCTACCTGATTTGAAATACACAATTGGGAAGGAATGCCCTATGCCACCATACTTGACTCCCAGCTTCAAAAACACAACATAAGTTAATGTGGGTGTGTTGAGGCTAGTCCTGACATACATGGCATCACATAGGTGTGATAGAAAGTAGACAGTGGGTGTGTCTTTGTTGCAATTTGAAGTGTGATTGCAGCACAGCTAGATATACCCATGCTACCTTTATTTATGTTAACATAGCTAAAAATTTCAGTGCAGACTTGGAGGCATAGGTTAGCTTGAGTACAGACCCAGGCATGGGAAAAACACTCAACTGGCAGTGCAAGCTCTCCCATTCTCCATTTCCCTCCCCTTCTCCAAGCTTGGGTCATGCAACCCCATCCTGCTCCCATTGAAGTCAATGGCAAAGCTCCCATTGGAATAGGCAGGTGATCTGGGCTGTTTTTCCTTTGTACTGGGGGGTGTGTGGAAAAAAATATCTACAAAAGTGCTGCCTTCCAAGCGAATAGCTCCTCTTTCAATCTAAAACTGCTGCTTCACATCAGGCTCCATAAGGGAAGCTTCTTTGCTTAAAGGTGGACTTCCCTAAGGAAGGCCAGATAAGTGCCAGCTAAGACAGATGAGTTGCAAATGCTCCCACCACATCCTCCTGCAAAAGGCTACTGTAGGTATTAATGTTCAAAATCAGTGGGCTCCCGGGAGCCACAGGCCATGGGAGAGAGAAACGTCATGGAAGATGCAACCTGCAAAGGCTCATTACCCTTTCGCTTTGCTTTAGGTCAATGCTGAGTGGGATTTTAATTCTCTTGCGGCTGCTGAATGCTACCTGTCCTCTTCCTCTGTTGTCTCTGCAGGAAGCCAAAACATTGGGCTGTGCCCAGCCTGGAAACTGTCTGCTGGCATGAAGTACTACAGGAAAAGAGTGTGCTGTGGGTCCAGACCCTCCAGTTATATCCTGCAACTGGTGGTCATAACCCCAAATTCAGCACCTATTCCATTCCTTTGCAAGGAGGCAGCGCCCTCTTCTTTCTGGCTGCCAGCCAGCCCTGATGGAGTAGCGGACCCTAAGTGACTCTCCTCTGGGCATGCAGAATGCTTAACAACTCTCAGATTCGGGGAGTAGAGTGCATTGGGTATTGTGTGGCTGAGAAGAGATTGCTCTTCTATGAGAGACCCTTATGTGTCTGTGTCACTTATAATGAGATGAGTACCTAAATCCATGGGTCCAGATTTAAAACACAGAGGTCATATAGGCAGCCTGTGGTAGAGCCAGGACTCAAACCCTGATCCTATGAGTCACAGTCCAGTGCCTTAACCACAAAATTGTCCTCCTTCCCTCTCTGTGGAATGACTCGCTGGAACTTAGGACAGAGAAGGAGAAGAGTTGTAAGACCTGTGGCCAGTAAGAGAAATCAAGGGGTCCAGTTCTCCCACCACTGGATACACGCAATTCCCAGTCAAGTTACTGGCATCATGCAATGGCCCAAGGAGTTATCTGAATTCAAATAACAAGTTACTCAACTCTCCTGAGATATATATATATATATAGAGAAACACACACACACACACACACACACAATCTCTAGCAAATCAGCCTCCTTACTGAAATATAATTCTAGCTCGGCAAGATCCTTTTGTTTTGTATTGATTTCCTGACAGTCTGCAGCAGTTCCTCAGTCAGAAAGCTGACAAGAGTCAGCAGAGATTGGGGAAATGAACTCGGATGTACTGTATTTTCATTGGCTTCCTCTCCTGGGAAAGAGGGGAAAAAAGCATGTCCGGCGTGAGGGGTGCCACTGGGTGAACGCACTTGCCACTCACATTTGGAGTCCCTGATTCAAATCTGGATTAAATCATAAGTGAAACGAGTGTGGTGGTTTCAGCCCAGTTTCTCCCTAGTGCAGGCTTGTCCACCTCATGAAGAACAGAATATAGTTTGTCATGATTGGAAGCCTCTGCTTAGGAAAAGTCCAGGATAGGAATATCAAGAGGAAGGTGCATTGGAAGAGCCTCGAATGGTAATAATGAGCTCGTGGATGGCAAGGATTGAAGTGCGTTGCTAGAGCTGTTTAGGAGCCCCAGACTGGAATTGCAGGTCAAACAATGTTCATTGGCAGAGCTGGAACTGGGGGTCAGGACTAGCATACTAGGTATTGCTAAGGTTCTCTCAAAAGCAACTCCTCAGGACTGGAATAGCAGCAGGTGTTGCAGGTCCTTTTTCTGAAGAACCTGAAGACAGCTGTGTACCAGCCCAGCTTTTACAGCGCAGGAGCTTCTTGCAGGTCATAGTTGCTATGGCAAAACTGCATGGTGTTGCAATTGTTAACATTCCAAGTGTTTGAGTTCATCCATCTATGTTAAAGGACAGATCCCTGCTTTGAGCTGCTTGCAGTACCATTGCACTCTCATTCCTGCATATTCATCCCATCTCTATGGCATGTGAAGTTGATTCATGCCACCCATTGCAGCCAGGCTTCCAGCAGGAGAGAAGCGCAGCCAGCGGCAGGAGAGAAGCGGCACTTTCCTCTTCAAAGCACTGCTTCTTTCAGCTGTGGCTGCCCCTGCTCCTCCATGGGCCAGAGGCCTCAGGGCCGCATTCTGAAAGGGGTTTAGAGCTGCAGGCCAGGCCCGGGGGCCCCCTTAGGCCAGGGTCCTGCAGCTCCTAAAGCCCCTGTGTTCTGGGTGGCCCTGCCTGCAGGGGGGCGGAGCAGCTTCCTCGCTTATTTGTTCCCTCCCTCCTCCAGCCATCCTTCCCCCACCCCTGGTAGCGCTCCACCTGCCATGCCCCCCAGTGGATTGTCTTGCACACGCCTTGGGGTGCGTGCACCCCACTTTGGAGACCACTGATCTAGACCATCCCTTACAGTGTTTGTCCAATCTGCTCTTAAAAATCTGCAGTGATGGAGATTCCACAACTTCCCTGGGGTAAGTTATTTCATTGCTTAACCACTCTGACTAGCGCTGTGCATCCAAGAATAAAGGTGTGTCAGGAAAGGTGAAGGCTTTGGGGTCTCGAGTCCCAAAAGAATGTGTAAAATGTGTAGGATACAACCATGAATTTCTGCCACAAAACAAACCCATGAATCATAGGAATTATGGACTCCTGATAAGTAGAGGGTCATGTTACAGGGAGCATACCTTGAGAATGTAAAGGGAAAGTACCCTGTAAAATGAACTTACATCTGTTATTAAAAAAGGCTAATAATGCTCATTGAAATGGTGAGCCCTTGGAGATGTGCAAGTCTCATCTGGGCACCTGGCTCTGAACAGCTGCTCTCGTCCCTCCCCCCAGCAATCTATCAGCTGTTTGGGTCTGGGGCGGAGACTGTTGTCATCCGCCACCTGAACACTTCCAGCAGTCCCTGAAGAAGAGAGCTAGAGACAGCTGATCTTGCCTGTGCAGTCAAGTGTGCATTCTGCAGTCTTGCCACCAGAGATACTCACACTGAGACATCTTTGGAACAGCATTGTTGCCTTGAATCTCTGTAGCACAGAGAAGGGGAGAGCTCAGAAACTGTGCTCAAGAACTGGATGTGGTTGGCGTATCAGACACTTAAGGGGCTTAGCAAACTGCTGTATTCTGAGGGATATGTTACCTTTTGCTTGTGAACTTGTTTCAAGTTCTTTGGAAAAATCCCCTTTGCTCTTGCCTTTCAGCCATACAGTGACATGTTTAAATTCAATCAGTTCTCCTAAGTTTTAGAGAGAGGATGCTTTTATGGTGGAAGGACAGGGGCTCAGGAGATCCTGTTCCCAGACCTGCCACACAACTCTGGAGTTACAATGGGCAAGTCACTTGATTTCCCTAATGCATTTCTGCAAATGGGTCCTACTTTCAAATATGTAAGTTAAAGCTTCTGGGGCTGCTGTCAGATACACTCTCCTAGCACTGCTGCACAATGTACTTTTTTGTATAGCGAGCATGCAGAGCAGATCAGTTTCTCTGTGGCCCCCACCTCCTCTCATGTACCCAATACCTACTTCCTGTCTGCTACTTGAGGGGTATGCACTGCTGGAGAGCACCTTATGGTGATGCACATGAGCATATAATTTTCCTATGTGGTGTGTGAAGTTTTAACCTTGTTAAACTATTGGTCATCATACTGATCAGGACGCAGAATGGCCATTTAGTTTTTTGCCTAGGATTCTAAGAAGCAGGAGAAAGGGGGTTGGGGGAGAAGATGATGAGAAAAGAGAATAAAGTGATTTTGTGCTTGGAGTTTGTTTTTTTGAGTGCTCACATTTATTACTCTGGAGCTGACAGTTCAGTCTCTCCCAGCTGCTGTCAGCTCCTGCCTTAAAAGCTTTCTGTGCACAGTATATGCTATTAAATGTCCCTGTTGATGTAAGCTGTATGCAGGCACTTTGGTTTGCATCACAGTCTTATAATGATATATCAGCAGTGGAGCTTTCTGCTGCCTTTGCTATGGACTGTTTGCTTTCTTAATTCCAAGAATAAAATCAAATTATTTTAATGCTCATTGGACAATTGTGTGCCAGCCTACTTGCCATTTAGATTGCCATAACTGTGGCGCTTGCCACCGCCACTACTAGATAGACGTGTGAATGACGGCAGAAGAGAAAAGGAGGAGAGAGATGAGGGAGAGAGAGAGAATGATGGATTGCTCTCCTTATCCACAGATACGCCTCAAACGATCCTGTCTAACCATTCTTCCAGTAGCTCTCCAACCAGTGGTTGACAAATTGACTTGGGTTTCCCAAGGCCACGTTAACCCTCAGGTACTGCATTGCTGGGTGCATGCAGGAGACCAGACACCTCTGTGAACACGGCACTACCCAGGGCAAGCACATTTCAATTAATCTCCTTCTCCAGCATTTTTCTGACTTTGTCACTCATCTATGTAAGATGCATCCTGGTCACAGATTTTTTTTCTTTCTGATAATTCTTGTGGAGATATAGATGGTCCCCTTCTCCCTTTTAGGTGGTTATCAGGGTGCTTGTTTTGCAAGAACAAGGAGTCTGGGGACACTAACACAGCTACCCCTCTGTTTTGCAAGGGCAGCCCTGGGAAGACGCTACAGGAATAGCAGCTCTAGAGAATGAGGGAAAGGAGTCATTTAGCTGAAGCTTTGAGACTTTACCTACTCCTAACATCCCCCTCTTCTTCAAGAAGATGCTGCAGATGTCTCCTGCTCCTTCAGAACACATATCCTGCAGGAGTCTGTACTTCATGAGATTGTGCGGTGACCTCGTGAGTCACTACTGCCCTCTGAGCCCAGCAAGTACCATCATGAATCCACAAAGCATCTCTGAGCTTCAAAGGCTCCTAACACACTGGGCTGTCTGCCATAATGCACTTTGTGTTTACACCTGTCATGTTGTTTATACACATCTAAGTCTGTATTGCCACTAAGGTCACTATTAAGTTACTGTCTTTTGTTCTCAACTTCCTGCTAAACAATCTCTGTAGGTGACAGTCCATGATTCACTGGTGCTGCCCTATAATTCAGTATATCCAAATACACCTCTACCCCCATATAACACTGTCCTCGGGAGCCAAAAAATCTTACCGCGCTATAGGTGAAACTGCATTATATTGAACTTGCTTTGATCTGCTGGAGTGCACAGCACTGCCCCCTGGAGCGCTGCTTTACCGCGTTATGTCTGAATTTGTGTTAATATTGGATCATGTTATATCGGGGTAGAGGTGTATATATTGGTACCTGAGTCACTGGCTTTTTTTCAAAAGTTGTTGAATATTTTTACACTATTCTCTACAAAACTGTTGGATTGAGGATACATGTTTAACTCCACATTCTCTAGCAATTTTATTTTAAATCATGTCCATCAAACTACGGACCATTACCAGACATGATAATTTCAGGGATTCCATGGCTGGAAAATATGGATTTCATGAGCATTATTACATGTTTGGATGTAGTATTTTTCTAATGAAACAACCTCTGGATTGAGAGAATCATAATCCAAAATCAAAACATAGTTTTTACCTACATATGTAAATAAATCCACACCAACTTTAGATTATGTCCTTAATTGTTCATTATCAGGCTCTTTTCTCAATTTTTTTGGTATTTTTGACAGGTTTCAGACATCAGTTTTCTCTCTCTCATTGTTCATCGTGGCCTGTGCAGTATCTCTCGGACTCTATTTACATTTCTCCATGCCCAGCTGTTATTCTTGTGAGCATGTCCACTTGTAACATCTTAGGCACTTCTATTCTGTTGTCTCTAAACAATAAGCCATCAATGACAGACCGTTCTGCTTTGAAATGGAAATATGGACTTGGTACGTAATGTCCTGTAGTAATAGCCTTAATCAGGGCCAGCTTTAAGCTGATTCCCTCGATTCCCCGGAGTCGAGCCACGCGCCTTAGGAGTCTTTTTTTACTCACCTGGTGGCTGGGGGGGGGTCCACTCCAGGTCTTTGGTGGCATTTTGGCAGCAGGGTGGGGTCCTGCAGTGCCACAGAAGATCTGGAGTGGACCCCCTGCCACTGAAGCCCCGGACCACTGCCGGGTATTCAAATTGGGCCCAACCCTTCATAAAGCCAGCCCTGGCCTTAATTACCCTCTGTAAAGTCTCATCATTAGCAAATTCATTCCACTTCCTTTCTGAGGCTGGACAATTCTTTTTTTTTTTTAAATCAGTCTGACATGCACTAAGTCTGACTCCACCTCTATTTCTACTACAGTTTTATCAAATGCTCTGGACAATGCGTCCCTTATCTCCTCTACCATGTGCGGTCTTTGTCTCAGCTCGAGGGCGTGGCATATTTTTAAGACCAATATCGGTGCTTCATTCCGTCTGTTACCGTGTTTATCTATTTGATCTTTTACTTTCATTTCTAATACACACGTACCTCTGGTAGGAATGAGTTCCTTACTATAAGCTTTCAATTCAACCTGTTACTCACCATGCTCCCTGATTTTTGTGTCAGCCTTTTAATTCTAATATCTGAAACAACATTTCCCTGAGCACCAATGTCCAGTTTATACATTTATAAGAGTCCCATTAGTCTCTACAGAAGTTGTCCATTCATCAGTTCCTTCCTCTTGAGCTACAACTCTCAAAGAGAACTCTTCTGTGCTGCTGTCTGTGCTCTCCTCCTGGAATACTGAATCAGCAATGCAGGCTTTGCTTCCTCTTCTGCAGTTGTTGATCCTGGTTGCAGCCTTTGGCCAAATGCTGTATTTCTTACAAATATTGCAGCACTTACCAAAAGCTGGGAATTGCTGAGGTCAGTGTTCATGTCCGCATCTTGTGAAGTCCTGGAAGCTGTCCCTTGCAAAATCTTCTGCTTTTGTTTGTTTTTTTCCCCCAGGCTTCTCTTTTTTTTCTATGCTGACTTACTGGCTGCTTACCAGGTTTTTTCCCTCTTGGCACTCTGTCCAAAGTGGCAGTGTCCTGTTTTAGTTCTATTACTTTTATTTTGTTAAAAGTGATTTCTGCAGCCTGCCAGTCTTATTGCTGTAGCCAAAGCAAGTTCTGGATCTAGCTTTTCAGTTGAATCTGTTAACTGTCCATAGCTGAAGGTTTGGCTCACTAGCTTTAGTTCTATTAGGAATTCTTCAAAGGACTCTCCTTCCTGTTGTAGTCTAAGGTGAAACGGTTCCCTTCCAAACGCTTCACTCTTTTAAAGTATGCGAGACACTTCAAATTTCTGCAAAATTGTGTCATAACTTGTTCTCTCCGCCTGACTTAGTTGCATGCTATTAAAGACGCCTCCTCTGCCCCTGGTCCCACTCCCACTCTACCCCCTCCATGAGGCCCCCCCCATTCCCCAAAGTCTCCACCCCCTCCCTGCCAATATTCCAGCTCCTTCCCCAAATTCTCGCCCTGGCCTTGCCTCTTCCCCTGAGTGCACCACGTTCCCGCTCCTCCCCGTTTGGAGCTGTTTGGAGGTGGCCAGGCGGGAAACACTGGGAGGTAGGCAAAGGAGCAGGGACGTGGCGTGCTCAGGGGGAAGGAGGAGATGGGGAGGGGAGGTCAGCTTGGCTGTCAGTGGGTACAGAGCACCCACTAATTTTTTTTTCCCCATGGGTGCTCCAGCCCCGGAGCACCCACGGAATCGGCACCTATGCTGGCGACCCCATTAAAACAGGACCGCAACCCACTTTGGAGTCCTGACCCACAGTTTGAGAAACGCTGTGCTAGATGATTCCTTTGCTACTGTCCTCTTTTCCCAGTCCTCACTTCTACCTCACTCTGGTACCATGTGTTGTCTTGTGTAGTCCTAAGAAGGAAGCACAGTCTGGACTCTTAGAAGTAAGACTTTATCAGAGTTATATAACTCTGTTTTAAGACAAAGGAGAGCTAGGTACTCTGGCTGTGTATCTGATGAAGCTGACTCTGGGCTGCTTCTAACTCTTCTCTCTAGCATGTGCTCTGCTCTTAAAGGTACAGTACCTACTCTTAAGAGCAGTAACTTTGAGAACAAAAAGGCTGCTGTTGTTGCCAAAAGTTAATGTTCTCAGAAATTTTAAGGTGCAATGCACAGAGTGAAAAATGAGATGCAGCTTATAGCTACTACATACCAAGTAGCCGGCTTGACTTCTAGAACAGTATCTGAAGGGGAAAAAATAAGCGCCAAGAGCTCAGCTGAACCAATTTCAATTTATAGCACCAACTTGCACAATGACCCTGATAGTGGCTCAGTGCTAGAAATGAGCACAGTGCTTGGAAGATTAGAGAGTTTGCCCCCTTGTACTCCACCTGTCTTTGATAGCTCAACATGGAAAATGTAGTAATACCTAAAGCAGATTAGCCTCCTATGTATCTGTGTGGGTTATTATTCTATTGCTCTAGATACAGAGAGAATCACATGCAAGCAGTTCATCAGAGCTGAATTCTTCGCTTGGTCTATTGTGACAGTGTTAACAAGTAGTTGATTTGAACTGGTAACAACCATAATGGATTCACACATGAGTTGGCTCCTCCATAGTGCTTGTAACCTCGGCCTAATGTCATAATGGCTCACTTTGGAATGTGCCCTTTTGCTAGTGCACATATGCATAGTTCATGTTTCATTTAGAAGGAGAGCAGTGAGACCTTAAAAAACTCTGTGTAGCAAGAAATAGCCCATTGTCCGTGTCTCTCACTGTGTATCCATATCAGAGATGGGGCTATGCCAAAACCTCAGATCCAGATACCTCCCAAACTTTGGGGAAGGAAGCGTGGCCATAAAAAATGGTGTCAGGTTTGGAACTTAAAGGCACCCGTATAACAAAGAATACATCAGCTGTAGGCCAGCAGCAAACTCTTCCTTTTATGTGCTGTCTTGCTGCAGAGCACATGTGCTAAAGATGGCTGCTGCAAGGTAGGCTGCTACTTCTGTGCTATGTCTCACAGAATACGAGTACAAATTGTGTGGTACTCTACTCAGGCTCTGCCCACAATCCCAGAATAGCTGGATGTTTCCACTAAAATGTTTGGCAGTGAAATTGTTAATGATCTTGATATTAACTGGCAGTCAAGTTAACATCCCATTGAAACGAATGGGAGGAATTGCAGAGGTGTGTGTATCTGTCTACAGACTTGGTATCTAGTTCGCACTAGGTAACTTTGCTCCATAGCCATTAGTGCTAGAAAGTTAATCTAAAGAAACTAAATCTTAAATTTTGCAGAAGCAAACAGAGCCCCTATGGTGGTCATGGCCACTAGCAGCTCAGCCCACAGAGAGAAAATTACAACTGTAATGGAGTTTTTTCAGGTCACTGTGTTCATCCTCTGACAGGGCATGATTTAGTCACTCCATAGAGGATAGCATCTCCTCCAGTTATCCACAGAATGTACCAGGTTAAAAATCCCCCACCCGTGAGGCAGAAATGGTTCAGAAACTGGTCAGTTACTGAAGTAAACCCTGATCCACAACCCAAACAAGGGGGTGTCAACTAGCCTGCATGTACCATGCTCCTATAAGTGCAGAATATGATACAGGCTGCCCAGATTCAAAACGAGGGTGTCACTGGCACCACAAGCCAGTGTTCTGCATCCTCTGTTGTGTGTATTACTATAGCTCTGCTAGGCTGAAGCTGAGATCAGTGTCTCGTTTAGCTAGATGCTGTATATACCTTAGCAAAATAACCAGCCTATGTGAGAAGAGCTTATTCCATTCCCCATTCTACAGCTGAGGAAATGAGAACCTAAGTGATATGGCCCAGGGACACACAGAAAGTCTGTGGCAGAACTGGGAACTGAACAGAGACCTTCTGAGTCCCAGTCCAATGTACTAACTTTCCTTTTGCCCCTTCTCATTGGCTGTCAATGAGCCAGAGCAGTTAACACAAGATGGGCCAACACGAGAGCCAGAGTGAGTGTATCAGCAAACTATCACGTTCTGGTCATGGACAACACAAGAACTCCCCTCCAGGCCTCGCAGGCCCTGCTGTTGCTCTATAGGGTAGCGATAGGGCTGTCAATTAATTGCAGTAACTATGGGATCAAATCATGATGCCATTGAAAACAGTGACAAAATGATCAGCTTCAGGTTTTGGTCCTACAACACTAGTTATAGCTAACGTTTCCCAACACCGTCCTGCATATGGGACAGTCCTCAAAGCACAGCTGCAGTACTCCCTGCTATTCCATTCCTGTACAACAACTGCCACAAAGGCTGAATTGTTTTAAATGGTGTGGGGCTCTAATTATGTGGACAGACACAGTCACTAGGGAGTGGACTAAGACTGAACTTATTTTCATGGAAAATATGTCCAGATTCTGTTCTCTGGTCTCTAGACATGAAAAAATGAGCATATCTAGCATGTCTGCATAGCACCAAGTCCCACTGATTCTTTGTTAACTTCTCTGAACTGACCTGATATAAAGCAGAAAGCGAAGAGGAAATGTCCATGGACTAGCACACGTTCCTGTGATTCCATTTCCACACTGGTTCAGGAGCTGAACATAAATGAATTTCACCTTACAATGTGTGGGTGTGTGTTCATATGTATGTTATATGTTTGAAGCTTGGAGATGAAAAATTTTGAAGAGGCTCAAGGAGGGAGTTATGCCCTACTGACTCTCTCAGCACTAATCATCAGCAAAATATCATTAATGAAACTTGGTGCCTTTCATTATGAAGCGTCTGATAGACAGAGACATAGCAGTTCTGCTCTTAATCTTGTCCTGACGTCATTACATTAGGGGCTGTAAACTTTCTTTTCTCTCTACTCATTATGGAAACTGCGCAATTCACATCCTCCCAGGAGTGCTCCAATTAGCCAAGCCTACCTCACTCTCAGCATTCCACCAGCCAGCTGTATTGTACCGCACTAGAAAAACTAACCCTGGGCCATGGGCATGCACAGAACCAGCCTGAGGTGGCATCTCTGCACTATTTAGAATACGTTTTCTCTAAAGCTGCAGGTTTAGGCCTCATCAGCATTTCCTGGATGCACATAGGAAGAGCTGGATTCTGACAATGGAGCATGTTTAATCACAAAGGGTCAGATACAACTCTTGTTCTGTAGCAGACTAGGGCAAGGGGAGCTGGGTGAGAGGGTTGAGGGCTATACATGGCCGTAGCTGTGTTGCTTTTATCCACCAATCTAGATTTTGTATCAAGTACTTTGTATTACCATGAGCAATGATATGACTAAAACACCTGTTATAATCTGAGCAGAGCTAGCCATATGGTACATCTCTGCACCAAAGGTGAAAGCTTAGTTTGAGGGTCAACTCAGCCTGGCAAGCCTCAGAACTAGACAGACAGGGAAGAATGGTACAAGTCACATTGTTAGTCTTATTAAACTTGTGCCTTTAAAACATGCTTTCCTCTAGCCTCAATGCAGATGGTTTCCCACGCATTGCTAGGAGCTGCTGAGAATTAATTTTAAATTAAAAGCAAGTAATTTCTGTTTAAACTTCCCTTACGATAACACATATGAAGAACCCCTGGCTCTTTAGTCTACAATCAAGGACATCAGGATTTGATCCCATAGTCGCTTATGTGCACAAGCACCAAAATCACAAGTTAAAAAACCCCTGTAAACCTGGGCTGGGGCATTTACTCTTCACATATTTATTTTTGGCACATGAGGTGAAGCTGTTCCCAGCCATAAAATACCTTCATGAACGCATATGCCACACTACTGCTGGTCCCTGGGAAATCTCTTTAAATAACAATTCTGGTAATAAGGACCATTATGATTTTTAGTGAATTTGTTGGCACGAGATGTCTGGTTCACAGTGGTACTTATTAGCATCTCCTCCAGTTAGCCACAGAATGTGCCAGGTTAAAAATCCACTTAAGCGTCTAATCCCCCACTAGTGCAACAGCAGGCTATCACATTCTGGTCCTGGACAACACAAGAACTCCCCTCCAGGCCTCGCAGGCCCTGCTGTCACTCTATAGGATAGCGATAGGGCTGTCGATTTAATCACAGTTAACTCAAGCAATTAACTCAACTAATCATGATTAATTGCAGTTTTAATTGCACTCTTAAACAATAGAATAACAATTGGAATTTATTAAATATTTTTGGATGTTTTTTCTACATTTTCATATATTAATTTTAATTACAACAAAGAATACAAAATGTACAGTGCTCACTTTTTTATTACAAATATTTGCACTGTAAAAATGATTAAAAAATAGTTTTCAATTCACCTCATACAAGTACTGTAGTGTGATCTCTTTATCGTGAAAGTGCAACTTACAAATGTATATTTTTGTTACATAACTACTCAAAAACAAAACAATGTAAAACTTTTAGAGCCTATAAGTTGACTCAGTCCTACTTCTTGTTCAGCCAATCACTCAGACAAACAATTTTGTTTACATTTACGGGAGATAATGCTGCCCACTTCTTAATTACATCACCAGAAAGTGAGAACAGGCATTTGCATAGGACTTTTGTAGCCGGCACTGCAAGGTATTGCACTACAGTACTTGTATGAAGTGAATTGAAAAACACTATTTCTTCTGTTTTTTACAATGCAAATATTTGTAATCAAAATAAATATAACATGAGCACTGTACATTTTGTAGTGTGTGTTGTAATTTAAATCAATATGTTTGAAAATGTAGAAAACATCCAAAAATATTTAAATCAATGGTATTATATTATTGTTTAACATCGCGATTAATCGTGATTATTTTTTAATTGCAATTATATTTTTAATCGCAATTCATTTTTTTAATGGCTTGACAGCCCTAGTTAGCAATAGGCCCTCTCTAACCCTCAAGCCTTCTGAACATCTTCCTGAAGTGTCCAGCCCCTGGTCCATTGAACACACTCAGTGTCACAGATTCACTGCTTCTAAAGAAACAGTACACCCCAGCTTCCCACCTCTACCTCAGACTGCCACTCTGCTTCACTCTCAGTGCTTAGATGAAATCAAGTATCAGTTTATTTAATAAAACAGAGAGATTCCAATAGTAGCAAGGAGAAGTATTGAAAAGAAATGGTTACATATAAAATGAAAATCGTAACACACATTCTAGAGCCTAGACTTTAGTAATAAGATGCTCTCAAGTTTTATACAGTAATGGTCACTCAAAATCCTAGCAGTGCTTTTCAGTCACATTGGCTTCTTTCCCACAACAAGCATGCTGTCCATTTGCCACCTCAGTGAAGGTCTTGGGTGTTTCCTTGCACCCAAAAATACCACATAGACCATAAAAATCCTTTGTCTTTATTCAAGCCGTAGGAGTGTGCCCTGTTTGTTTCATCCTGTAAATTTCCTCTCTAGTAGATTTCGCAGTCATTCATTCCTCCCTGGACTCCATATGCAAATAGTCATACAGTGTGAGGCATATGATACACAAATGACCAGACAGGGAGATAGGTGTTTGTTACCTCTTGCCTGAAAGGAACATTTATGAGGTTTGTCACTTCCTGGTGACGTGCCTTAACTCCAACACCTTCAGAACATCAGTTTTAGTTTAGGTACATATTTCCTTAAATGTTTTCTGTACACAAATTTTACAGTGATTATGATGACCAGGGGGCCACTGGCTCTTAGTAGAGATCTCACATGCCACCCTTTGGTGAACTGTCATGCATACATCTGACCGTGTGAAACCTTATGTACCCCCTGTGCCTTCTTCAAGTTGGCACCAGGGGGTCCCTAAGTCACACATGTTCATGTAAACTTATAAGTTTGGTAAAGGATAACAAATGCAAAATTATGTACCGTATTTAAAATCTATGGGTCAAACCCTCCAGTCCTGACTCAGACACTATTCAGATAAAACTCATCTCAATGGCAATTTTGCCTGTGTTCTAAGAACAGCAGGATTTGACCCATTATTTTTGATCTAACAGTCATAGCTATGTTATACTTTAAAATGAATGTGTCATTATACTAAAAACTAGAGTTATACTATATCATATAGAAGTTTCATCTCAAAACTATGGTATTTGTAGGAATTTCATACTTGCATATCGCCATAGCTGTACTGTACAAGCTGTAATTTTACTATTGCACACTTTTGCCCAAGCTGATGGGGGTGGTTCTAGTAGTTTCCATGACCACTCTGCCTCTCAGTTCACTGCAGCGACTGCTAACCATGTCAGTTGTGAGGCGGTACCTGTGAGATGAACACTTGTCTGTCAGAAACTGGACTGATACATGCAACTCGTCTCACACAGGCCACCAAGGAGCCGTCCTAGAGAAACCACCTCCAGGACCAGATTTTTTTTTTAAAGCCCTTAGATCTGCCTATAAAAAAGTGCATGCAATCCTGGTGTTAAACTTGGGCATGCAGTTACCAGGCCTAGACACATGTCTGGTATGGTGTTGAGATTTTCAAAACTGGTTGGAGGATTTGGACATCTAGATCTCTGATGCAGCTTTGAAAATCTCACTGAATATTTGCCTACAAAGATGGCCTGTTGAACACCTGGCCTGACTGACCACAGGTTCACGTGTCTGTTTTGAGTTTACTTGCCTTCTCCACATACCTTCTCAGTTCATCCAGAAACAGCTGTAAACAGCAACATTTCTCCTTTTAAAAAAAAAGAAAAAACCACGCTCAATATTTGTTTTACTCAATCTCAGTTGAAGAGTAAAAATGTTCATAAATGTTGTTTGCTTTTAATGAATGGATGTATTTTCAAGGCAGTCCATGTTCAAAGATGCTCTTAAACAACAAGAGTGAAGGACCTATATATTTTAATCATTAGAAATTGGAGTTGTTTCTCAGGAGAAAAAGCTTTGGGCTTTTCCTAGGAGCAGTATGAGCTCAGCAGCTGGCAGCTAGCTAGCTCCCCTGCAGTATGAATTAATGATAAAACTGCTTTCGTTCAGAGGGGAATTTTATTGGGCAGGATGCCGGATACCAACACAACAAGGTCTCTAGGCGCCCCTCCCTCTAGGGGTCTTCAATTACACTTCATAATGAGCATTGTTTCATTAGTGAGGAAAGCAAAAGTCGGCACTAATTAAAATTAAATTAGGACCACTCAAGTTCTGTCACAGAGTGCATGAGATGGTAATAAAAAATAAAGCTGCCTTGAACAAGCATGGGCCAGAGGGTCAAGTGATAACCATTAAAATATTGGATGTGGTGAGGTCAGCACTGTATTTTGTCACTCCAGATTTGGCTTTGTGGAGAGTAGGAGGGTGCAAGAGCTAATTCCTGAGAGACAGGAAAGGTGATGCAGCTGCATCACTCAATATAATGTCGGATGGGTGCATTTTCATGCGGCTCACTGGCTCGTCACAGTATTGCACAAGTACACATACCTGAGTGACTGGGCCCCCACACCCTTATCTGCATATGTACCAATGCACAGGAATATGCTATGTTTACCACAGTGCAGCAGGATGCATGGATATACTGATGTATAGCCATGAAATGATGTGCATGCAAACCCATGCCTATATTGACCAACATACAGAGCCCGGCACACACAGTAGCACATACACAGGTTGATGAAGCATATCTGTACAAACACTATGACGGCTAGGAACTGTAGCTGAATGAATAATTCATTTTTCAGTTTGGCAGAACTGAAAAGTCCCCCCAAAATGGTGTTAGTTTCCAACTGAAACTAAATTTTGGGGGTTTTCTTGCAGAAACAAAAACAGGGGAAAAAATTAATTCAGGCCAAATCCAGCAAATTGTTTCAGTCAAAGAAACCGAAATAAACCTGAAACAAAATTTTTGAAATTGTCGTCCTGGTTCAAATTGACACTTTCGAAATTATTTGATTTGATGTTTTCAAAATTTTTGTTTTCAGAGGTTTTATTGGCTGAAATGATTTGCCACATTTCACCCGAATTTGCAAATAGGTTTGGTGCCTCCTCAAAATGATTATTTTTTTCTATTCACTGGGGGGGGGGGGAAATTGCCCAGCTCTATACTAGAAACCAAAAACATCTGAGTTCTGATTCCAGCTCTGACAGTTATATCCTGTAGACCTGACCATCAGATTTTCCCCCATCAGTAAAATGGGGTATTAACACTTAACCTTACTACCTATGTTGTGACAGTATTGAGTAGGACCCGTTAACTAGCACACTTCATCTAAGACAAGGGTGGCCAATCTGAGCCAGAGAAGGAGCCAGAATTTACCAATGTACATTGCCAAAGAGCCAGAGTAATAAGTCAGCAGCCCCCTATTAGTTCCCCCCACCCTGCTCCCAGTGCCTCCTACCCATCAGCAGACCCGCTGATCAGCACCTCCCCCTCCCTCCCCGCACCTCCTGATCAGTTGTTCCATGGTGTGCAGCAGGCTCTGGGGGGGAGGGGCAGGAGAGGGGCACGTTGGAAATTTGGCACCTGTATCTCCAGCCCCAAAGTCGGTGCCTATATGAGGAGCCGCATATTAACTTCTGAAGAGCCGTATGTGGCTCCAGAGCCACAGGTTGGCCACCCCTCATCTAGAAGAGTAGGTCACGGGCTGGGATTTTAGTGCTTTTCTGGAGTGGACTTTAAAAAACCCCAAAAAAAGCACTCGTCCTTCCCGGAACAAGAAAAAATAGCACTTGCCTCCAGGTTCTCTAGCTGAGCTGTCAGCTGATTGTTCGAGTTAATTTCTGTAAGCATACCTTGCTCTCCGAAGCCAGGGTTTCTGAGAAGAATTTAGTGCCCAGTTCAATTGTGGCATAAATTCAGACACTTCTGAGGCATATGGGGAAATGTTTAAAATATATTCAACATAATCTGCAATGTGCAATAAACATTACTTTACACATTAGTGAAGCTTCTTTTCTGGTGAATGGGTGTGGAATATTCAGTGTAAATAAGTCATATTCTAGAAAATGATTTGTTTTTAAATTGGTTTCTTTGTACATTAATTCCCGCTAGTGTACATAAAACAAGAAAATTGTACATTTGTTTGCTTGCATAATAACTGTACAGAGAGCATTAATACTCATTATATTGGGATAAAATATGGGGGCTATTATGCTGGGGTCAAATATTAGACTCTCCAATGATGTACAGTACATATTTCAAATGTTAATAGCATAGGGGGCTCTGACCCTCTGTGCATCCAGAATGCCAACTTTTTGTATATATAACATGTATATGAAGTTTGGGAGAGGCACCATCAGTAGACTCCCCAGCAATTTTCCTATATAAATCCTGTTTTCCAAGGGTTTAGACAATGATGTCCCTCAAAAACTTGTCACTTGGCTTAGATAACTATTATTTTATTGATATCTGCAATAGTGTCTTGGTGTTTGCTATTGTAGTAAGTATGGGGCATTCTGCGAATACTGAGGAAACCTTTATTTGTCGAAGGCAAAATTGGCCCATATTTAAGGTCAGTCCTTGTAACTCATCTGCTTACATTTCCTCAGTACATACTTATAGATCATGAGATCTCCAAATGTGTTACACATTAAGGATGTTTTATTATATCTAAATGGAGTAACATAACTGTTCCAAATGGGCTGTTTCTTAGAGGGCATTAACCTGCATTTTAGTAATTTCCTTATGCATGTTTTTAACAGAGACCCTGACTTGGATAGGTCATTGATTTACAATTAAATAAACGATCTGTGTTTTTGGTACTCATTCAATATATGTTTTCATATCCTGTTTGTTTTCTAGTTTTTTTTTGTTTTGTTTTGATTTACTTCTCTTCTGGTTGTATTGAGTTATAAATGTATGCCACTATATTGTGTTTTCAGAAGGCAGAGACCCATAGAAAATAAAATGTGTGTGACTTCACCACAGAAATACAGCCACCTCTAGGGTGGAACAAAGCAGGTGTTGAGCAGTGCACAGCTTTAGACAGGAAGTGAAGAAAACTATATCCAGAGGGAATTGCAGAACAATAGAACGAAATTACAGAAAAAGTCACTTGGCCAGACATCAGGACTAACACTCTTGCAAAAACCATAAGTAGTTAGAGTTTCAACTCTAAAGGCCTTTCTGAAAGCTGGTGTGCAATTTTCTAAAGCACCTAAGTAACTTAAGAACACAGGCTGGAATTTTCAGAAGATCCAAAGAGAGTTAGGGATTCCTCTTCCCATTCACAAGACCTAATGTAAGTCAGTGGTACTTATGCTTCTAAGTAGAATATCCCTCAGAACTATGCCAGTGTATTGGGTCAGTATTAACTCAGAGGGAGAAGTGTTACCAAATGAACCACCAAGACTACTTCCTTCAGCCAACTGGGGATTTCTGGAGGCTACCCATCAAAGATCAGATCAGGCCTAGCTGCTTAGCTCTGAGACAATGTCCCAGCCCATGGACGGTAGGGGATACAATTGCAGGTGTTGTCAGGTTGATAGCTGTGGTCAGTGCTCCAAATTCAGCATTGTTTGGCTCCTTTTTAACCATTACAGTGTTAGTTGAAGTAATGTGACAGTTCCAGAGGTGCTGTACGGAGCCCAGCTTGTGGCCAAGGAGCACCCTGCAGAACCAGAATTTGGCATCTCCACAAATAAGTAATTAAGGATAACTAGTCAGCTGTAGCTGCAGCAGTGCACAAGTAGTTTTGACAGGCACCTTACATTAAATGAATTTGGAGGATCTCAGACTCATTTCATACCACAAAACCCACTACCAGAATTGGTGCTAGTAGTAACCCTTGTTAACCATATCAGCAAAGACAGCACCCAGGAGGATGGAATGGGCATGGATACCCAACTGCTCTTGCATTCCTGTAGGTGTCTCTCCAGGTCAAGACTGAAACCCATGAATGGAAGTAACTACTAATGTTTCCTATTCTGTACAGTATCTGATCTGTGGATAAATAGAGGGTTTCAGTCTCCAGAGCTGACAATCCAGCATTAAATTACTAAAAAATAAAATAAAAACTGGTGAACCCTTTATAAATGAATACCTAATCTCAGTATTTTTCCGTATCACTATTATAATCTCTGTGCACTAAGGGTCCATATCCAACAGGCTTTCAGTGAATGAATATGGAGGAAATACAATAATACATGCACTGGAGTATTATACCGGCATGATTTGTATAGGCATTTTCTTTTCATTTCCTCTTTTCTTTCACTTAACTTGCTAGGGAGTTGCAAGAAATATGGTCCTGTGTTTGTTTATACTGGAATTAGGGGATGATTTGGATCTTCTTTGCCCCATTACCTATTACTGTCTGATCCCATTCAGCAGCAGAGCTGTTCCTTTTTCTTGCACAGAGGCATTTGTTTTAGCCTGCTGCAGCCCCTGCTAAATAATGAAGGGTGGGGGTAGAGTTTTACAAATCCCTCCCCCCCTCCCCTTTGGAGACCTCTTATGAAATTTTTATTAGTATGTTCAGCTATGTGCAAGTCCTCAGGAATAACAAACAGTACAGAGCGAATACACAGCCACTCAAATGGGTTCAGGGGCTTTGCAAAGGAGAGGGGGACAATGCTATTTTAAATATTACAGAATGGTTTACAACCCTGAGGGAGGGGGTGAGGGGGGAAGGGAGGAAGAGCAGATGTGCAGTGTCCATTTAAGGTGGTCTGGCACAATTATTGCTCAGTATTAATGTAATTCACTTGCGAAGGATCTTCCAACTCTCATTGTTCCCCTGGCTTTGCATATCTGTCTATCCCTGGAAACATTCTGTTGGGTTTTGGTGAGTTCTCCAGCTAAACTGCACTACAGAGATTAGATCTGGAGATTGACATGGAATTTCAATAATCATTTTCTTTAGACCAGATAGATGACTGACATGCCCTGCATTAAGGGGGATAAAATGGTAGGTGATGCTGCCCTTCTCTCCCCACCCCCAGACATATTAAGCCAATCCAAAAACCCCCCACAAAGAACCCACTCTTGCTGTTTGGAGTGTCCAGGTTTCTAAAGCACCAGCACCTCTGGCAGGGTTTGCAAAGCATTCAGAAATGTCATTGCCCATTGCACCGGAGACAGTGCTGGTACTAGGCCATGGCATGAGGGACTTTGGGTCACAGAGAAAGCAGGGTTTGTTCTGGGCTTTGGCACCAAGGACTTCAGGGCAGTAGAGAAATTCGTACTGGTCCAAGGCAGCGACAGTGGAACGATCCTGAATAAGAGCATGATTCTGCAGTAGGGGTTGAGGGCTCTCAGTATCTTGTAGCATTGGGCCACAATAGAGCATGCTGTGTTGGTTCCAGGGGCACTGGGAATGTTAGGGGTTTATTACTATGCATTGCTCATACCCCTCCAAAACAGATGCATGTTTCTCCGTGTTCTCTGCACCTCCTTGTGGAAACCCATGGCCTCTTGCCTCTGGCACAGGATTGTGGGGCAGTCTCCCAAGGGACAGGAGGAAAGGGGGCTTGTATGCATATAGGAGTACAGGCAACTGTGGGGTCACTCCAGAAAACATGTTTACTGTGAAATTAGTGAAATCTGCGCATGGTCTACTCACTAGTTTCTCTTTGTTGAACAGGGGGGTACTTACAATTGGCAGTTTTCTTCCCCAAATGACCTGTTAAACCACATTAATCCTTTGTTCCAATCTTCTCCTTTACTAAAATCCATGTGTCCCTGCTCCCCTCTTCTCACAATCAGTCCATCCCCCTTGTCCTTCCATTAAGACGAAAGGGGTGTGTTTAGAGAAGGGGACTTGTAGACTGGAGACCAAGGTTCTCTTCTTGGCTTCATCACTGTGTAACCTGGGGCAAGTCACCTTACTTCTCTGGGCACTTCAGTTGTCCTATCTGTAAAATAGTTTCCTGCCTCACATAGTGTTGTGAGGCTTAATTAACTTAATTCATTAATTAAAGTGCTGTATGGTCCTTGGAGGAAAGAAGATCTATAAATGCAAAGTACTGTTATTGAAATACACATACTCATTTTATCCATCTCAAAATTAGCCCAATCCTCCTCCGTATCCTGCTGCAAAACAAATGACAAACTGCCTGTGTTGGAGCTTTCAGCTTGTTTGTTTCACAGAGTGACCTTAGTACAGTCAGTGCTGTGACATAATGGCAAATTCACATCATAAGACTGTTGGATGTTGAATTGTCTTCCCCAGGGGTGTGTGAGTGTGAGAGAGAGAGAGAGATTTCAGTGCTGCTTTCATGGCTTCCTAATATGACTTAACATTTTTCTCCTTTGGACCATGTTTTTATTTGCTCAAGTGCCAAAGAGTATTGTGCCATCAAGGAACAAGCGTCTTTTGATGCAAAAAGATTAATATGAATGGAATATGATGTTAAATTGATTTGAGCACTTAGATTGTGAACTCCTTGGGACAGGAATTTTTGTTTTGTGATGCATGTACAGTGCGGCGCATATTGGGGCACTGGTCTTTGATTGGAGCTATTAGGTGCTACCACAATGCAAATATTGAATCATAAGAACATGCAGCAATATTTTTAAAGCATGCTCCTCCAACATTTTAGGAATATGCATGCAGACTCTTCAGCTGCTACCAATGCTGCTGCCTAGAAGAACCATTTCACTCACTTATGTGCAGGGACTCCTTTCAGATATTTGTGGGTACTGATGCCTATGACTGTAAGGGTTGTGTGACAGACTTGCTCAATATGTCAATGTCCATAGGGTGCTGACATGATTAAAGTAACGGGGCTAAGTTCTGTTATGCTGAATAAGGATACTGGCCATTCAAGTGTGGTATCCAGCCTCTGATCGTAGATAAGAACTGATGCCTGAGTGGAGGAAAAACATTTGATGCACTTATCAAATCGTGTAATATTGTACGTGGGGTGGAAATTTTTTACTAAACCTTTGTAACAATCAGCTTATGACCTGAAGCTTAAGATTGCACATGGTAAATATGTATATTTACTAATAATAGTGGAGAAATAGAGCCCCCATCTAAATACTACCTGCTTGGAGGAGGGGGAAAAACTCTAACCGCTGATTCTGTTGCAGGAGCCAGCTGTTCTGAACGAGAAGAACCACCAGACAGATGGTCCCCATATGAGATGGCTGTTGTCCAGGAAAGCAGCACTGACCACAATGCTGTTAACACAAATCTCAAGTCAGCAAAGCCCCCCAGCATTAAACCTCCTCTTTAGATCCTTCTGCACTGAAGCAGCTGCTTGACAGGTAGGCAAATCACTGAAGTTATTGACCTGAAATAATCACCTGGTCTAGGGTTTGTTTGCAGCCCCACCAAGACTGAGCTGGCTTGTGTGGGTCTGTGAAGCCCAGAGCCACGGGACTCCTCCCTAATTTGGGAGACCTAGGAATTTTAGAAATGTTACGCTGGAAGGGACCTCAAATCCATCCCCTCACACCAAGACATGGCTGAGCAAACTTAGACCATCCCTGTCAGGTTTTTGTCAAACCTGTTCTTAAAAACCTCCAATAATGGGGATTCCACAGACTCCCTTGGAAGCCTATACCAGTGGTTAACCATCCTTAGAGTTAGGAAGTTTTCCTAATATCTAGCCTAAATCTCCCTTGCTGCAGATTAAGCCAATTACTTCAGTGGACATGGAGAACAACTGATCATTGTCCTCTTTATAACATTGTTTTAAGGTCTCCCCCAGTCTAGTTTTCTCAAGACTAAGCATGCCCAGATTTTGTTAGTCTTTCCTCATAGGTCAGGTTTTCTAAACCTTTGAACAATTTTGTTGCTCTCCTTGGGAGTCTCTCCAGTTTGTTCCCATCTTTCTTCAAGTTTGACATCCAGAACTGGACACACTACTCTGCATGGGGCCTCACCAGTGCCCAGTAGAGCAGAACAATTGCCTTCTGGGTCTTATGTACAACAGCCCTGTTAATACACCTGTAACAGGGTACACTCATCAATGCAGCATCTCCTTGTGTCTGGGTCTGGGGATTCGCTCACATCTGGTCTGGCATCCGTTTCCATCAATTGCTTGTGCCATGGTGTGCCCCCTCTTTGTGACTTAGTCCTCGGGCCAGGTCATTGTATAGCCCTCTTCTTCCAGGGTAATAAAGTTCCAAAGATAACAGTCCAATGCCCTTATAACATGTCTTCAGCCCCAACTCTTAGCTCCATGCATCAGTGCTGTGAATATCTCTATTCCCCTTACATCAGGGAGCTTTATGCCACCTTCCCAGTGGCTGGTAGGGGAATCCAGGCCCTCCCTCTGCACTGGATTCCAGCCCAGAGGCCCTGCAGCCAAGGGCTGCACAGTGCTACTCCTTGCTGCTGTCTCCCTGGGCTTCTTCCTACTCAGCCTTTCTTCTCTGGGTTGACTCTTCTTTCAGGACTAGGATCTCAGGGCTTATTCTCCCCTCTGCAATTCCTCTGCCACAGTTCTCTGCCTTTGGAGAATGACTGCATGCTTCTTCCCTGCACCTCTTCTACTCTCAACTTCCCGGCTTTATACTAACCAGCCTGCTTCTCCCAGCTGGGCTTCATGTTCACTGCAGGCTGGCTCTCCCTCCAGGTGCAGCCAATCGGCCTTCCCAACCCACATTCATCCTATCACAACATCCCGGAACGATATAGACTCTTTTGCTGACTCTCATTCAATTTATGAGCCACTATAACCCAGATCCCTTTCACCAGTACTACCATCTAGCCAGTTATTCCCTATTTTGTAGTTGTATATTTGATTTTTTTCCTTCCTAAGTGTGGTATTTGACACTTGTCTTTGCTGAATTTCATCTTGTTGACTTCAGACCAATTCTCTAATTTCTCAATGTCATTTTGAATTCTAATCCTGTCCTCCAAAGTTCTTGCAACACCTCCCAGCTTGGTATCATCTGCAAACTTTATCAACATACTCTCCACTCCATCATCCAAATCATTAATTAAAATATTGAATGCTACCGGATCCTGGTCAGAGCCTGTCAGGACCACGCTGGATATACCCCTCTCTCCTCCTCCCCCAGTTTGACAGTGAACCACTGATAATTAATCTTAGAGTATGGTCTTTCCATCCAGTTTTGCAATCCCTTTCTAGTAATTTCATCTGCACCACACTTCCCTAGTTTGCTTATGAGAACGTCACATGTGACTGTGTCAAAAGCCTTCTAAAATCAAGGTATATCATGTCTCCTCCCCCCCCAACCCCATGCAGTAGGACAGTAAATCTGTCAAAGAAGAAAATTAGTTTGGTTTGACATGATTTGTTCTTGACAAATCCATGTTGGCTATTACTCATAACCCATCCTCTAGATGCTTACAAATTGATTGTTTAATGATTTGCTCCAGGACTTTTTGAGGTGTCAAAGTTAGGCTGACTGGTCTATAATTCCCTGGATCCTTTTTGTTCTCCTTTTGTAAAGATAAGTACCATGTTTGCTCTTCTCCAGCCCTCTGGGATGTCACCTATTCTCAATGAGTTCTCGTGATTCTGAGATTGCTTCAGCTAGTTCCTTAAGTACCCTACGGTGAAATGTAGGAGGGTATCTCAGTTTGCAGACAGTGTAAGTTTCTAGGTCTTTTCTTCCTAAATCAATGTGAATTGGCCACACAATGCTACCCAGTCAAAATGACAGTGCTCCATGCACTCTGTGCACAGGTGTGAGTGACTACACAAGGCAATGGGGAAATCAAACCCTTGTTTCCTTATTAGAGGATTTCATGGAGGGTAAGATGACTACATTACGTTACAGCAGACCTTGGTGTGTACCTACAAAGTGTGTACGTGCATACCCAGCTGGCTACCAATTTCTTCGACTCAAAAACCGGAGCAAAACACACTGTTTTCTGTAAAATTGGCAGGGATGCTCCTGATTCTGTGTGTGGTTAAGCTGTTTGTTTATGAAAACAGAGACAATGTGGTTCAGTCACTTTAATGCAGAGCAGGTGAGATTGGAGCGGATGACGCTCACTATTTTATTACTATTCTTTTGGAGGGTCAGGTGGGATGGAGAGGGGATCATTTGTGCTATTTGTTTAGTGGGTTGTAGGGGTTGAAGGCAAAACGTTGTGCAGGCCTGACAAAAATGCTAAAGCCTGCCCTACCAATAGGCATTGTTCAGAGGTTGTGCTGGAGCCGTTGCTCATTTGTTCAAGCAATGGCTTTCCTAGACTGTCATGTATTCCAGTTGTTCAACAAGAAAAAGAGAAGGATATTAGATAAAGAGTCCTTCATGGAACAGGAAGGCATCCTATTCAGTCACCATTTTAAGTCAGGGGATCGTCCCAACCTGCATACTGCAGCCTTTAAATAGGCCACATCAGACAGCGAGATTACCAAGAGAGAATCAGCAACATTTTTAAAAGGCTCCTATACACCTAGCTGTAAACACCTGACTCAACCAACACTAACCAAAACTGGGGAGTGCAGGAAGCCAAAAAACAATTGTGCTACTATAAAAAATCCAAAGTATTTTCAGCCATCACCTCAGACCCTGAAATATTATTACAGTGAAATGCTGTATTTGGGGCCATTGCCATAAAATATTGTTGTACCTTTTTTTCTAAGGGTAGCAATGGAAGGTTTTTTCTTTTAAGTTCTGTTTATCTTGGGTGGATTTGGGATTACTTTCCTATTTGGATGTGCCTACCAATTGCATATTTAAAAAAATGTGCAGTAATTGATAGCTGGGAAGCACGTCTCAGTAGTCACTATCATTCACCTCTGGCACATGAAGAATGTTATATTCTGACATTTAGGTTTTTCTCAAAGCTTATTATAGTCCCTCTGTTGCCATGAGGGCATGAGAAGTGGTTGTGTGATAGTTTAATGCTCCATTGAGGGTTATGGTAGATCATGGCACAAAAAGATATCTACTGTTGTTACAACAGGAACAGCAGCATAATTCTATTTTGGATGTTTACTCTGTGTTTTCTTGAGATGGTTTTTGTATTAAACAAATATAACACCCTCTTTTGTCACTGCAGGTGTGTGCTCAATCACAATCTTTAGTCCCATGTATTACTGTGAAAATAAACCTCTGTGATTATTTAGCTGTTAATTTAGCTCTGGTTTCTCCTATCTACTCCTCCACACACCCTAACGAGCCAATAATTTTACTCTCAGTTTTAAAAAGTTCTCGTTTCCATTTTATCACCGCTTTAATTTGTGAAATCAAGAGCATCTTCTGTATTGCATTCTGGGAATAATGAAAACGGCCCCCTTAAAGAGTATATTTATTTAATCTTCTTTTAGTCTTTCCATTGACTTCAGTGGCCTTTGTACCAGGACTCTACAGCAGCTTGCTTTTTGTTAACAGTTACACAGTGAATTTAATTTAAAATGTATTAAAATAGCTACATTGTTTGCTGTAGTTTTGCTAGGTAGAAACATGTGAAGTAGACAGCATCATACACAATAGTTCAGCATAATATTTACTTTAGTGTTAATGTAAAATATCCTACTAGGTTATAGTCTATTACAATGTATTATGGTAGCTGGTATAACAATGCTATACAGCATAATTGTTATATCAATATACCTGTGTCAAGGGTCTACTAGTGTTTCTATTAGAAAACCATATTTCAAGGGTTTATTACTCATCCATTAAATTATGCCCTAGGCTGAAACTTAACACAAGAGGGTACCAATATTAGGGAAGTTCATGTTGCTCTCCATTGTGCTGTGAGTGGATTGATTCCCATCATGCTCTGAGGCAGATCTGACCTATTATAGTTGAGACTCTAGATGTTTTTGTTTCTGGATGAGCAGCCTTGCCAATCTCTATCCCTGGATCCAGATATTTAGTCATCCAGACCAGACTTTCCCTGGACATCTTTTTTCTTTCTTTGTTCATCCCCACCCCACAAGCTGGTACAGGAAGTGAATGACAAAGAAAACTAGGTGAAAATGCATGAGAGAGGAATACATTGGCCAGCCACCTTAAGAAGACAAGAGAATAAGAGACACTTAGATCACAAGTAAGTCCCAGACACAAGCAATTAACTGTTCCCTTCCACTGGGCAACTGTTCCCTTAAATTCCAGGGAAAAAATGGAGCTGCACTAGATAGATGCATTCCTAGTCCATTCCAGGGCCTGGTTTGGGGAGCTCCCACCTCCCTTACTCTCAGGAGTTCTTCCTGTCAGGGAACCTAAGTAGACTTCTCCTTCCAGAAGTGTTTCAACATAATTGCAAATGTCGGTTACCCTGAGGGGTCCTATTCCCAGCTTCCCCCACACACCCCCAGCCTCGTCCCTCTGAGATGTATCACTTAACTCATGGATGAGAGAGTGTCTTGTCTACATAGGGGTTTTAAACTGGATCATGTCAAGTTAATCTGGTTTGAAAATGCTTACATACGCATGACACAATCCATCATCGTGCACTAACTCCATGTTGATTGCGAAATCTAGAGTCCTCTTGCAGAGTGTGCTTGGGTTTGCTTTAGACTGAATTAGTTGTGTCTATTGTTCATGTGGATGTAATACCACTTTATGCATACTTCCAACAGCTGTCCCACAGTGCTTTACAGGTCAGCTGTTATAATCTGTCTGTTTACCTCGGCCCTCCCGCTCTGCTGTCAAGTTCCCAGGATGACCCTTCACCCCCTCCTTAAAAGCTGATGAGGAGCCAGATGTTGCCCATTTGCTCCTGGATCCCAGTGTATCAGTGTTCTTGTGATAGAACCTTGATAGCCCTTTGGGCGGTCCCATAATATGCCCTGCGCAGTTGCTGGGACCTGTGCGAGGACTCTGGATCTCATCACCATCTGGAGAGAAGTGTCGAAGTTCTTGAGGCCAGGCACCGAACTAAAGATCTTTTTGTGGACATTACAAAGCAAATATCCGATAGGGGCCAGGACCGGGTTGCCAACCAATGCTGAATAAAGAGCAAGCAGCTCAGGAGAAAATACATTAAAACAAGGGACAAAAGGAGACATGTGACCTGTCCATTTTTTAATGAACTGGGCAGGATTCTATGTAACTATAGTACAACCTGTGTATGGCTTCGTTAGCTAGTGCATCAGAGGCTAAGCTGGGTCCCCCAGACTACCCGGACCAATTTCCACAACATTAATGTCCACAGTGGTCCTGGGGGCAACCAGTCTTTTCTCCATTAATCTAAATAGAGCTGAGTTCCAAAAGATCCTAGCATCATAGACTCTTCCAGACCACTGTAAACCTCCTGCATGGAGCACCATGGAGAAGTATCTCTTTGTTTATAAACTCTTTGCCATGGAGGGTGGGGGGTCAAATGATGGGCCCATGCATTTTCATCAATTGCTGCAATACAGTTTGGGAACCCCATGCATGCAAAGCCATCAGTAATGTGAGCATTACCCAGCATTATCAGTGGTATAGCAGACCTGCATGAGAATGGCCCCAACAGTTGATCTCCCCATGCGGAACTGATTGGCTACAGACTCTGTAACATTTTGGGGTGGCCAGCTTCCAAATGGTAGTGGCGCTCCCCTTCCCCCCGAGTTTGTGGCACTGCATGTTGATATGCTGTTGCTGAAGCATTGTGGTCAGTTCTGCACAAATCTTGGAACAGGTAACCATTCCCATCCTGTAGTTCTCTTGCTACTGCTGGTCCTCTCAGGTCTGCAAAATGATCCTCTACCACCAGTCCATGCTGGTTTCCAAGGCCCAGATGCAGCAGGGTTGTAAATCCAAACATTGACAGCATGATCAAAGAGAAACTGTGATGGAATCTTTCCAAGTTTTCTTTCCCCTTAGCCTCTTTTGGCAAGTTTCATGTAGGATGGCGTGATCTGACTATGTAATAATAGCAATGTCACATTACTTATTGCACTGTCAATTACTGATCATCTGCAGTAATAAGATCAGCTGGTAGGGGGAGCAGAAGAGCTGTTAGAAATCAATCATTTAAATAGCAAATGTTGATAACTTTCAGAATTGTCAGAGGAATTGTATTAAATGTGTAAAAGGTACAATAGTTGGATTTACATTTTAAATAAGATACAAGATGTTTGCCATGTGAATCTCCCTCTAAAAATTCTGCCCCAAGAACTGTATTTCTTTGTTTAATTATGTTTTGTATAGCACTTTTCATCCTGTAGGATCCAAAAGAGTTCAGCTGATTAGATATGAGGATTATTTACTCTCTATTGTGATGCAGCTGCCTCTCAAGTGTAACGCAGACACCAGCTAGCCAGCAATACTACACAATAGATTTTAGGAGGGGCAATAAGGGCTGAGATTCTGATCTCAGTTGCACCAGTTTAAATCTGGAGTCGCTCTCACAAAAGTCAATGGAATTTTGCTAATTTTACCCCAGTGTAACTGAGATCAGAATCTGGCCTTGAAAACATCTCCAGCTGAAACTACTTGAGAATTTTAGGAAATTTCACAAACAGGAATTTGGCTAGAATACTGAGTCTAAGACTCTTGCTTTTTATAAAGTGTCATGGGAACTCAAGCCAGGAGCTCAGTCTTGTATCTTATCCAAATGACACGCAAGGCTCTTGTATTCTAGTCTGGCTGATGCTCTCATATGTTAGTCTAACTGGTTTTACCACAATAAGATTACAATACCAGCAATTTGATTATGGTGTAAGTGGGGGATTATTATGGATTTACATTATTGTGGTGTAGTTTTATGATTCTGTGTGTGTAATTACTCTGGCATTACTAGAATTGTCAGCAGAATGGGAATCAGCAGATAAAAATTGTAGCAATATTCTTTTTTTCCTTGAGAAAACTTCCTTACATTGCAGTCCGGGATTGGTTTTATTGCCCTGGGGCTTTTCAAGACAAGCACTAGCTCTCTCTCCAGATGTCTGAAAGTTAATTCTAATTCCTGCTGCCAAGTGCCTTCTCTTCTAACACCACCACTCACCTTGTTCCAAGTAGTCTATGTGTTCTAATACCCACCTGCAGTTTCAGTAATCACTACCCATGTTGATAGTGCTGTACCTGCTTGTAGTTCTGTGTCTTGATTTGAGTGTTTATCCTGCTGGTAAGCACTATGCACATCGGTAGTGCTACATGTTCGCTCATTTAATCAATGTGTAAGATGCCTCTTGCAAAGCATGTAAGTGCTGTACTAAAACCACAATGCAAATATAAAAGCAAAGCTCCCCGCTCAAACACTCAGCCCAGATGACTTCAAACCATTTTGGTACAAGGACAAACCCCGAAAGCCATTAGGCAAGTCATCTTCCGCCCCCTCCCCCCTGCTCATCTCCCCCATAAAAGGGATTGACTCTTCATAGGTAGGAAGAAAGGGAGGGGGAGAACAGTGGATGAGTAAACAATAAACCTGTCTGAGTGGCATGGATTCATCTGCAACCTGTCCTTGTCATTCCTGCCTCAGGCTACAGTGAGAAAGGAGCTACTATAGTTATTACTCGTTTTACCATAGTACCAAAAGCCCTAGCCATTGACCAGGACTTTATGTTCTAGGTGCTGTACAAGCACAACAAAAAGATAGTCCCACCTTGTCCCAAGGAACTTAAAATCTTTGTATGAGACAAGAGACAACAGATGGCTATAGACAGACCAAGGAGGGAATACAAGTAAACAGTGAGGCAGTATTGGTCAGAATGATAGGCAATGGTCTATGCACACCAGCCTAATCAGTGTCAAGTTTTTTGCAGGGGTCAGAGCAAAGGAGAATTTTGAAGAGGGCTCTGAAGTTGGATACTGAGGTAGCTTTGTGGATGTTCACAAGAAGTTCCTCCGAAACACAGGAGAGAGCACGGAGGTGCATGTTTGAAAATTTAATAAATGGGCAGTGGAGGCTGGTAGCATGGGCCAATCAGAGATGAGCATCGCTGGCTTGATAACAAATGAGAGATGGTAGGTAGGGTGGGCGTTGACCGTGAAGAACTTTGAAAGTGAAGACAAGTGTCTTATGTTTGATGTGATGGAGAAGGAAGAGCCAGTGGAGGGATTCAAAGAGAAGGCTGACATGGTCAAAGTGACAAGCTAGGAAAGTGATCTTTGCAGCAGTATCTGAAATAGAGATGAGTGGGGCAAGATTGTAATTGTCGAGCCCAAAGAGAAGGAGGTTGTATTAATCAAGATGCAAGAGGAGGGTCAAGGACTCTCCTTTGTAAGGTCTCTATGGAGGCCCAAACAATGAGCCTCAGAGCAAATGTAGTGAATGCAGAGGCACCACAAAACAAGGAGGGGAGAAAAGTCATTGTAATAATTCTATGCCTATACCAAAAATTCATGGGTGATGGTTTGTGACACTAATAGAGATGGGCCTAAACCAGAACCTCAGATCCAAACAGCCACGGGCTTTCTAGGGTTTGAATCCCAAATCTGAATTCTGTAGCATGATCCCATCGCTAGTGACATCTCATTGTATCTGAACCAGTTCCCATGCCGCTAAGGCTCGCAAAGCAGTTACACTCCCACACTTGCAGATTACCTGTGCTTCTGGTTTTCTCTTTAGTAAGAGTGTATTTCACCTGATAATTCAGCTAAAGGCCCTTATGAGATATTACCTAATGCCTTTGGAGAAACCCTGTCTGCTGTAACATTGGATATTGTTATGGAAAACTTTCTCTTTCTTTCCTTCCCCCCCCACCCCCCAGTTGTTTGTTTTTTGGTGGAGAGTCACTTTGGATTTCCACTTGGCTGAACCTGAAGGGTTTTAGGTTTACTGTGAATTGCTTTACTGTTTTATTAACCTCTGGGGGCTGAGTCGGAATTGGCATCATTGTCACACATGAAATGAGTTTGGCAGGGCTCTCTGGAGCCCGGGCAGCACACCTGGTCTTTCTCCGAGGTGTGATCCATCTCCTGTGGTAACATTTGCTCAATAAAGCCACTAGCTCTAACGTGATGATTTAATTAACATAGCTGGACCAGCTGCATGGGATAAAATCTTGACACTGACACAGAACTGCAGAGGCTTTTAGATGTGCAAATAATCCTGGAGTTATGTTCCATTGTTCCCAGCAAGCAAGGAGGAGAGCGATATGCAGAGTTCAGTTGAGGGGAGTGGATGTGCTGCAGCCCATGCCTTGCTTTGAACATTCATTCTACATGCCAAAGCCTCCTTTAACGCCTCTCTTATAGAGGAGTGGTGCTGGGTCGTTAATCTTCCTTCCCATTATAGTCAAGATACTGAGGCCCTGCTTGCCCTAGAAAAATGAGCGGTTGCTGACGATGGGTCCCAGCTGAGGTTGGCTACAGTTTGGGAGGAAATGTTCAAAGCCACCATGTGTAGTTTAGGCACCTAACTGCCAGAGAAACTTTATGGCAGTTGGGCACCTCACTCCCATTTGTGCCTTTTGAAAATCTGCCCCTGGCTGTTAATGTAGCAGGGACAAAACGTTTCCAGCACTGTTGCAGCAAAGCAACAAATCTTCCATCTATGCTAACAAGTTTCTTCTCTAGCTGAACAGGCAACAGAGGGTGAACCTGGTGGAACTCGTTGCCTGGAGGTGTTGTGAAGGCCAGAACTATAACTGGGTTCAAAAGAATTAGAAAAGTTCCTGGAGGATAGGTCTATCAATGACTATTAGCCTAATGTTCAAAGCCGCTGACTGCTAGAAGCTGGGAGTGGATGATAGGGGATGAATGATAGTAGGGGATGGATGATAGGAGATGGATTGCTTGAGAATTGCCTGGTTCTGTACATTGCCTCTGGAGCAACTGGCACCAGCCACTGTCAGAGGACAGGATACTGGGCTAGATGGACCATTGGTCTAACCCAGTATGGCTGTTCTTATGTTCTTCTTGTGCTAACCAACCACAGGTCATTTTCCTAGTGTAGAAGGGGGTTAATTCATCACTGTGTATCTTCAACATCCTCCTGCATTCCTGAGAGATTGGTTTCATGCTCCTCTGGGAGAGTCACCATCTTGCTGAGCACCCCACAGCAGTGTATTTCATTATCTGCTTCTAGGGGATGTCAGGAGTAGCAGTGACTGTGGAGAAGACTGGGTACCCTGGCCTTTTCCAGTTCAGTAACACTGTATGTAGGTAAGGCATTGTGGAGGAAAACAGAGATTTAAAAAAGAGGTCAGCTCCAGGTGAAGGAGTAACCCACAGGACCACATGGGGACTAGCCCGCTAGTGGACAGAAGGGGAAACCTTAAGGACCCAAGGAAGAATAGCCTGTGGGTGGGCACATCCTCAATTACAGATGGACTTGAGTCACAAAGCTCGGCTCTGCTCTCAAAGTTCCCCAAGGCTTGGTGCCTGTACATGGGGGTTTGATTGGGGCCCAACTCCAGTAGAAACCAATCCATAAAGAAGGGCTGCTCGACTCCTTATCCAGTTTTGTTCCCATGTGGATCCTGACTAAAAGGGTCACTCAGAAATCAATAAAGCTGGCTTTAAAAAGAGAAAACCCCAACCTTCACTTGTCCACCAAAAAACATTGTTTAACATTTTTCTTTTTCTAGAAATTTCAACACAACAAAAAAAATTTTCAATTCAAATTAAAAAATCATTTTGATTTGAACTTTTTAAAAAAATTAGAATAAAACAAATTTCAGTTAGAAACAAAACAAAATGTTTCATATAGTTCAAGAATTTCCTATCAAAATATCCAAAATTTTATTGAAAAATGACATTTTCCTGTAGAAAAAACTCATTTTTGACAAAACCCCCGTTTTTAGAGGGGCAACTTTTTTTGTCAAAAAATTTCAAATGGTTCTACCAAATCATGTTTTCTCTCCACTTGTTTACTTGTCTTTTCCCTGAAAGGTTTGCAAATCTCAGGGGAGGCTGCTGGATGAAGTGGGAACTTTGGGCAGGTGTACACTTCAAATGCTGCAGGAGTGCAGCTGCGCTGCTGTAGCACTTCGGTGAAGACCCCACTGCACCGATGGGAGAAGTTCTCCCATTGATGTAGAGAATCCACCGCCGGGAGAAGCAGTAGCTATGTCAATGGGAGAAGCCCTGCCATCGACACAACCCTGTCTATACTGAATGTTCGTTCAGTCTAACTCTCTCTCAGGGGTGTGGATTTTTCACACCCCGGAGCAACGAAATTATACCGATGTAAGGCTATGTCTACACTACACTAACGTTGGTATAACTTATGTTGCTCAGGGGAGTGAATAAACCATGCCCCTGAGTGACATAAGTTACACCGACCTAATTGCCAGTGTGGACAACTCCATGCTGATGGGAGCGCTTCACCTGCTGACATAGCTGCTGCTGCTCATGGGGGCTGGAGTAATTAAGTCGACGGGAGAGCTGTCTCCCATTGGCTTAGAGCGTCTGCACTAGCGCTGCTGTAAGCTCTGTAGTGTATCCATAGTATGTAGACCTGGTGGCCTCGGTTTCAGGTTTGCCATGAAACCTGAATCTGAATGAGGCTTCCTGGCTTCAGTTGTCAGCTTATATGTTGCAGATGGCTCTGGATAGGTGGTGGAGGGGCTTGCTTGGGTATTGGAGCATGGTGGGGAAAAACATTTCTGCAGGGGGAGGGGAGAACCTGGGAAGGGTATGGTCTGCGAAATCCAGGCACAGAGCTGCTTCCCTGTCCCTCCTCTCAAACCAACTGTTAGCCTAGGCTGCAGTTCTCACTACCTTTAGCAGCTGAGCTGGGAGCATTGCTGTGGACCACCTTAAATGTTTTCCATGCCAGCTGAGCACAGAAAGCTGCTGAAATGGTCTCTGCTGTATAGTGCGTGTGCGCTCTCTCTTTCACAGCAGTGCCCTGGTGGTAACTTAGTCCCATTCCCTGCTTCTTTTAACCCACAGCAGGTCAAGAGTTTAACAAAGTGACTAGGGCTGGGAGCCAAGTCCCCAGAGCTGCAATCTGCAGCCAGCGTGCCAGCATCTGGAAAGCGTTTGTGACCAATAAAATATAAATGTGCAGACTCCGCCAAAGCAGCGATCATTTGGCATCTCAAGCCCAGATCTTCACAAGATGATTCTTCTGAGGCTTGGAAAGGCTGCCTCAATGTTTTCTAATAAAACCACTGCTGGGCTGGGCCAGTGGTTGGGTGAATAGTGCTATGCGCCACCACATGGGAACTGGCCAGGGCTGGGAAGAGACCTCTGGATGCTAACCTCTCAGTCCAGCTGGAGGCTGTGAGAATGACACATTGATGATGTTCTCGTCCTGGGCCTAGCCAGCGAGAGGGCACTTTTGTCTCACAAGCAGCTGCTCCCAGAGCACTGTACAGTCTTGAGCTGCCTTTCTGGTAATAGGGTGAGTGGCTGCTGTGATCACGGTGGCTACTCAGGGAGAAGTGGGGGAAGGGACATGTAAAGGGGAAAGGCAGCACAGAATAAAAGGGTAAGTGCTAGGAGGCTTATGTGGACTTGATGATAACCTCCTGGGGAGATTTGCCAGAGCTGACTAGGGAAGATATGCCTCAGGACCTCCCAAACAATACAGCTGATCACAGAGCAGCTAACCTGCTTTGGGGCTATTCCTGCAGAACACGCTAACATTTTCTCCCTTTCCGTCTGTAACACCAGCAGACCCCGGTCATCGGCGGACAGGATAAAACCTAGGGCCTCTGGAGCGAAATGCATGAGCCTTTACTGCATGAGCTAAAAGATACATGTCCCTTAGCTAAGGCTGTGGAGCAGACTCATTCGTCTCTAAATGGTCTCAGTGCCAATAGAGGGGACAGATCACCACACCCAGAAGGTGTGTGGGTTACATGTCCGTGAGTAGATTCTCTTTTCTGCAAGAGTGTGAAGAAGGGAGCCTCCTCCAACCTTCCTGCCAGGATCACTCAGTAGCCCATAAGGGCTAGCTCTCAGGGCAGAGCGTCAGTGAATGCATTGGCTTTGTGTACCACAAAGGGGCATAAGTTGGCAGCCGAGGGCATGGGGGTGAGTATTCACTGTGTGTGGTATGCTCCAGCAGGCAGCACATGCTGCTTCTGTTGAGAAGACCAGCAAAGTATCCACCCCATAGCATTCTGCTCCTGTCACATCTTCCAGCATTGTGTGCCCCCTTGCAGTGCCAACCATGACCAGGGCTGGATATGGCTGTAGGTGTGCCACCCCTCTCAGTGTGCATTCCTTCCTTTCTTCCGATTTACTTTCCCCTCTTCAGCAGCAGTCCCTGCAGTAACATGCTAGCCTGCAGGGATGATCACAATCCAGCACCACATACCCTGAATGCCATTATGGGGAACAAATATAAATAAGCAACAGCTCAGCAATCAGTACAGTGAGCTACTAGAGAATTTTTGCTGAAACTATAGGGATATTGTTTCCACAGCATCATTTCTCCGAGCACAGAGTCAACTCAGTGCTGTGTCCCAGGCAATGGGGCTTGGGTTCCGGGTCTTCCTCCTCTCCTAGCCTCAGAAATACTAAAACTGTAGGGTGACCATATTTCCCAAAGAGAAAACGGGACACCGAGTGAGGCTGGCCTGAGCCCTCCCCTGCTGGGCTGACCTGAGCCACTTGCTTGAGCCCTGCCTGCCTCTTGCGCAAGCCCTGCCTCCTCCCTGCACAGGTCTGACATAGCTGCTTGTCCCCCTTGCACGTTCCTCCGCACTCCACTTTTTTGACAAAAGTGGCTATTTGTCCCGTTTGTTTTTACCAACTGGATCAGTTGGCAGGAGCAAACAGGACAAATGAGCACTTTTGTCAAAAAAGTTAGGATGGCCAGGACAGGGCTTAAAAAAGGGACTGTCCTGGCCAAAACAGGACATATGGTCAAGCTATAAAACAGAAACTCTCAGCCGTTAGTTATCTGATGTCTAAGTACTGCTGCTACTAGAGAGGAAGCTGGCATCTAATCTACAAGATGAGAGTGAAGATACAAATCAGATGCCTTGATTTGCCTCTGGTTTTAAGAGCCATGGAAGCTGAAGATGGGGCAGGCAGAGGTAGATGGGATCTTTTAGGTGAGGGATCTTTGTGGATTTCAGGCTGATGATATGGCCACTGGTTTCATAGGACAGTAGTTGGGGCAGTTCATTATGTTGCAGTTTCATTTTGCAGAAATTTTTTGCAAATATTTTTGGGTTCAACTTCCTCTCTGCCCCTCCACTGCCTTGGCCCTGTCTACACTAAGGAAATGAGGTGTGTTTAGCAAATGTTCCTGAACACGTTAACAAACATGCTTTGATCTACACTAGGTGCTGAGTAAATAAATGTGTATTTGAAAAAGGTGTTAGCAGGTCACAGTCAACCCAAGGTGTTGCTAAACACACCACCTATTCATGGTGCAGATAGGATTTTTTGCTTTGAGTTTGTGTCATGAGTTTGTGTCAAAACCCTCAATGCAAAACTCAGCCAAAACCACTGTTCCCCCTGGGTTGGAAACTCATGAATTGGGCCGGATTGGTTTGATACGTTGACTGAACCCTTTGCCAGACTTGGACTTGGTTTCAAGCTTGACACAAAATGAAAATCAGGTGAATTTCATGTGGTTCTTCGCTTTGATTGGGAACATTTTGCAGAGCTGTAAAAATGCTGCCACTTCTGTCCAGGATCAAAAGGAAATTGGTCCTGACTTCTCCTCAGGAGTTGGGCTGGTCATGTTAATGCTTTCTCCAGAAGCAACAGTTCTTTGCTCATTTGCTAGTGAAGTTTTTATTCCAAGCAAGAGGTGCCTTATTAGCCCCAGAGATAATTTAGTTTGGGGAAAAAAAAAAAGTTTCTTTGTGAAAAGTCAGCACTTTCCATGCATCCCTGAATACTGCTACCATTTCCTCCTGCTGGGGACGGAGCGCTGCTGCTGTTGTCCACACAGCAGTTTCCTCAGAGCATTAAAAATGTTCCACTTCCTACAGATGCTGAGATAGGCTGAAGTGGGATTGCATTAACTCTTTAGGTGCCTCTGCTCAAACAGCATGTATCCAGTCAGCCAGTAACGTGGAGCTTCTGTGGTAACAGAATGAACTAAAGCACATTCTATCCACATAGGTGGTGCTTGGGTGGCATTGAGATGCGCAGTGCACCATGCAGCCAGGTGATCGTGTATGGTGGAGCAAGCAGTTAGTGAGCAGATGGCATGCTGGCATATATATGGCATTGGGGGGATAGTGTGTGTGGATCCTGGTGGGAGATGAGCAGTATGGCATTGAGGCAGATGATGCACAATGCTATGAGAGGCAGTAGAGTGCATGGTGCAACAAAGCAGAATATGTGTGCCATCAAAATGCAGTGGACATGCACCATAGTGATGATTGCCTGGCATCAGGACAGACAGTACACATCCATGAGGTAGCACAGATGTTTCGTCTTGTGAAGCCCCAGAGTCTGGGGACAACATTAGAATTGTAACTTCCTGTGGTTACCTTTTGCATGTTTTGGGTTTGTCACAATTAACCCATATTGAACCAGCTGTAAAATCGGATTGCCCAGCAGGGCTACCATCAGCAATGAAGGCTTTTATCACAGGTGGTGACTATTGCTGCTGATTCTATTTCTTAAATATGTTCAAACAAATGCTGTTATAGAATAGATATGCAAATTAGATACATCAGGCTCCCTTCATTCATCCTTGGTTTTAAAAAGAGTTCATCATCTGAGTGTGAGGTGATTGAAAGAGATGGCTTCATCTTCCAATTGAACTATTGCAAAACATATATGCCCTTAAAAATGTACTCCTGTGACCAGACACACACCAATGGGCATAAATGATTGCACAAAGACCCCTGGTAACCCATCCCATGAAAATCCACCATTACCCTCTGGGCCTGCATCTTCTGTTCTTGCTAAGAGAAGTTTGGCCTGCATCCTTATGCAAGAAATGAAAGAAACTCCATCTCCAAGAGACAAAGGGAATTCATCTCTTCATCTGGTGGACCATTCAAAAGATGTTAAGAACAGCAAGAGCAAAACACGTGTGTGGCAAACCAGATGAATGCTGGTGGCGGTGTGTGGGGAGGCCACTTACTGTGTGCCATGGAAAGGGCTGCAAAGAATCAGTCAGAGCATGGCAGGACCCTTCAGCCTTCCAGTGTCAAAACTCTAAATACAAGTTCCAAGCATTTGTGTTCACCTTACTTGTATTTCTCTTTCGATGAGTTGCACGTAACTGCCGTTCTGCAGTGAACTAACCATTCATGATAAGGCAAGGACAACTCAACAAGATCTCAAGGGGAGACTCATGTGAAGAAGGTGCAATATATATTTCTAGACCTGAATGAGGAATTTCTTGGTCATTTTAGTTCTACGTTCCGTCTAGGCAGGTGTGACAGTGACCCGTCACGGTGACTGCCAAGGAAAATCCCATAATGAAACTGGCCAACTGTGCAATCCTTTGTCATGGGTGCATCTGTACAGAAGTATGTCTTCCTGACCTAGTCTGACAGAGGGTGTTCCCTGCCGCAGGAGGATGGCCACTTTTTAAACTGGTTAATATAATTTCATGTGCTACCTTTTTAATCATTTGTGTCTAATCCTTTTGAAGAAAGGTCTTGCTGTAAGAAAGAGCCAACTAGCACAGTAATGAGGATAGAGGTAAATTGGAATGATTAACTAAACATTGCATACAAATAACTTTCTCTAACCTGTTTTAAAATGTGTTGCCTTTATAATTCTGCTGGTTTTCTGTGGGTAAGTATACCGCTTGCAATGCTGTTCTGTTTGAAGAACAAATCTTTGAACAAGAATTCAGATGGAAATGGCTCAATTAAGGACAGTGCTTGCCCACAGGGTTTAGTTGACAACCTTGTGACAGGGGAAAAACTTGTCTCTGTGCTGTACCTAAATGCTATAGCTTAAGCAGAGTAAATGATAGACAGGCCTATTCATCTGTTACAGATTCTTATGCCATGAAGAATGACGTATAGTATTTAGAGATATTTAGGGATCAATCTTCAGCTGCAATCAAGCTCTGCTCAGTGCCGCAGGGAGAAAATCTGGCTTTAAATCACCTTAGCAACTCCCTGATCCTGAGGCTGGATGGGTGTCAATTAAGCCCACTGTGCAATTTAAAGCAACCTCGGCTGGGCCGTGCCTGGGGCTGAAAAAGAGGGTAGTGTAATGCCAGCTCTTTTGGCTTTGTGCCACCCAAGGATTTCCCAACACTGAAAGAATTCCCAATCAGCCAGGTAAGCCGGCTGTACGGTCCCTTCCGACCACTAGAGTCATGCAAAAGTACCAGAATTCAGCCTTTTATGTACATCTAAGCTGTTCCATTTTAATTCTAATTTCTTTTCTTCCCCCCAAGATATTTCTGAGGCCTCTTTCACTCAACATTTACCACACTAGGGCATGGGCGTGTCTACTGCAGAGGGACATCTTCAAAAAGCAAAAAGCCCTGATGACGACCTCAAGCCCTCCTAAATAGATGGGAACACTGAGAGAATGGCTAAAAGTGGAGATGTCTGATATTTTACTACATGGTAATGCCCATGTGGTGAAAGCCGGAGGACCCCCTGCTCATTAATGAAGCTGGAGAGAAACTGGGTGCAGTAAATTGGGGTCATGTGATTTGAGGAAATACATACTTGTCTAATTATCGCTTTGTTGCTGTCTCACATGCTCTCTAAATGCATCTGTACTTTTTGTCTGCCAGATAACAATGCCATCATTGACCTTTGTTTTATCCTGTGCTGGAGGCCTGTTTCCAGTGCCCTAGAGAGGGCTTCACTACTGAAGTATGGTGTTTTCATATTCGAGGTTACAGCAGTAATATACCATGTGATGCAATGTAACAGGCTGCCAATGCCCCACTTACATTTTGGCATATAATTTGGGGAAAAAAAAAAGTGATCTCAGCTTTGATCCTAATGGATAAGTGCAGTAACTGCTGCCACATTGTTATGCTTTTGCAGACTCAGCAGAAAGGCTGAATGAAGCATGGAGAATCTCCCCGTTTGCCTTGATGTGGAGGATGTCGTCTTTAACTGGCATGTGGGGCAGCGTGAAGAAGCTGGAACTGCCCTGAGGAGCCTGTTCTGTGGATAAATGTAGGACTTCATTCCATAGGGCTGTGAATGCAACAGCTTTTATAAGCACTTGTCCATACAGAAAGATTTGCAGTTCACTTGCATGATCAATAGAGATGTCTCTACCGTCTCTGAAGTTCTCTGAATTGCAGTTTTCCACAGCTGATCCGATGTCTCCCTATATTGGTTATAGTGGAATAAAGAATGGAGGAGAGGAAAGGTGAACTCTGATTTTGCATTTAGAAATCTTCGTAATGGTGGAGGACCTTGCAACCACAAGAGTATGTATTTATAGGGAGGCAGATGTATACCACATTTGTCCTGTATTTCTGGCAGAGGGAAAGCGTGAAATATTTGTGACCCAAGTCATTGACATTTCTGCCATTTGTATAAAAATTTCCAGATGTGATTGTTGATGTTTCACATGGGACCAATTGAAAAAAAAGAAGAAATAGCCGGAGCCAACTGCATACATATGGATACTTGTGTGTGTGTTGCAATGTCACAATGTCGTGCATTTAAAGTAAAGCAGAATGTTAGCTCAAAGCAGAGCTCCTGTTCTCTCCTCTCAAGGCCTCTCCTTTGCCCACATTATCCTTTACTCTTCAGTTCCACCATCCTCCCTGCCCCACAACCTGGGGATCAACTTTGACTCTTGAGCTGCCTCCTCCCCTCACATCGAGGCTGCGGCCAGATCCTGATACAGCTCTAAAATCTTTTCTGTCTCAGTAGCCAAATGGGTGGTCTCTTTCCTGCCTTCACTGCAGCACCACTTCGTGCTCACAGGTCTGCCTGGCGCTGATCTTATTCCCCTCTAGGCCATACCAAATACCAGCACCAAAGTCACCTTTTTTACCCATTGTTTCGATGGTGCACAAAGAGGTTAAATTCCCTGATCTTCCATTCAGGGTCCTGCCGCGAAGCCCCTACCTACTGACTTTTCATCTTAGCCCCATCCTCTCAACTCCTCCATTAATGCTAATCTTGATATCCCCTTCGCTCCTTCTCTAAAAAGTCTCTATCATGCTGTCCCTGAACCTATTCACCAAGTCACCTCCCTGCCTTATTCATATCCTGCCTAGAATGTGTCTCCTACTGCAAAGCCGGCAAGAAAGGAAGTGGAGAAGAGTTGTTAATAAAAAAAATCTAGTGCCTCTCATTAGCACTAAATTCACTGCCAAAATGTAATGGACGGAAGGGGAGGATTAGAATCCAGTGGGTGTGCAAAGAGTGGGCTTTGACCAGTTAGGCCAGTTCTTATTTAAAGTCATCAGCTACTAAATAACTTCTTGCAGAACTGTATCTCCTTCCCCATCAGCTTCTTAACCCACTATGCACACCCCCTCCCCAGGTTGGCTGGAGTCACCAGAAGGTAGCCACACCATCACTTTTAACAATAACATTTGCATGGAGGAGCAGAGAGATAGGATTCTGCATAAGAGAGAAATTTTGCCAGCTGCAAGATTTATTGGGCAAAAGATCTAGAACTGGGAGTGCTGCTAGCGAGGCTTTTCCTGTGGGGTTTCAACCCTGATACAGCAAACTAAGGAGCTTCAGAGTAAAAATAAACATTGAAAGCTTTTTCTTATCTGAACCTTTTTGAAGTTCCCCCATGGTGGATGTGGGGGACAGGAGCACGAGGGAAGCGCTGGGTATGCCTGCATATGAATTTTTAGTCATGTTAATGAACACGACTGGAAATACACACTACAGAGGCACTTATTCCAGAGCATGAATGTTGCTAGTCCCAGACTTCTAGCTGGGGTTATACATGTCTAGTGACAAATGTTTGTGTCCACACAGACATTTACAGTCATGTTAGATAACGTGTTAAAACACAACTAAAAATTCAAGCATACACGTATCCCTGTGTGTACGAGTATGTGCATGCACACCTGAGCATCTGATGACAGTATTATAAAATGCGGATTATTGTAATACGATGCACAGAAATGATTTAATATGTGGCAGCGTGCTGGATAAATGTCCTCAGAACTCAGAAGTGCCCTAGTTTGCTGTTTGAATTAACACAGGGCGGTATTTGTAAAAGAATAATATAGGTGGCATGTCACTAGGTGGCATTAAGTAGTGGGGTGGAGTTTTAAAATATCTGTACTTACTGTAAGTGATATGTTTCTCCTCTTAAAGTGCTAGTGGCATGGATATGAACCCCTCAGACCCTGCCCTCATGGCAGATAGGGTTACCACAAAGCCTTGATATCAGCATAGTCTTCTACAGTACAGCTAGGTACGGTTTTATCCCTATTTGTGCATTATCCCTCTTCTCTTTATTCATGAACGTTTCAGTCATAACAGCCGCCCTGTATTCAATCCTCAATCTCTCTTTTTGTGCTGTGTTCATGTACTTACAGCAGGCACCATTAAGAAAATAAATGCCATGCTGTGATATTGGCCTGACTGCCAAATTTCCTTGCAAGAGTTACAGCTATCCTAAGCTCATGCCAATGAAATCTTTATGCTCTCATGTATCCCCTGCTCCTACCTAGTTTCAAGCGGGAAGGCAAAGATGAATGGTGCCTGAGAAATTGCACATCAACTGTGTGACACTCTGCCTTTTTATCTTGACCCTAACAAGGGCAGGAGAGCTATTTACAGCCTGCAATATACCATGTGTCTTAGCCTCCTGAAGGGGAGGGTAGTGGAGGGGAGATGGAGGAACACAGAGGGTTGTTTTCTTAAAGCACCATTTAGAGGACACCCAGGTCTGGAGTGCAAGTGCACATAGAAGGTGTATGGGAGGAGGTCAGGGGCAGTGGGGTGAATTATATTATTGCTGCACTCCCAAGACCTGTGCACTATGCAGGAGACATTTAGCTTTTCCTTTGGCTAAGGAAGAGTCCTTAAAGTCCCCAGAGTAGATTCCTCTCCCTCCCTTTCACGCATTGTTCAGAGGATCAGACAGACTATGGAGGTGGTGGTGAAGAGTTAAAAAAGCCAGTGTTTGCATAACAGCAGGGAGCTGGGACACTGGAGACATGAGCAGGTCTACAGTGGGACATATGAAAGCCCAGACCCCTCTGACTTCAGTGCTGTAGAAATTACTCCTCCCTTTACAGCAGAATTTCTGCCAAGTCTCTTTCTCCTCTGGCTCCCACACCTGGATATCTTGTGCTTAGGTCATGGGGCTTTTGACCAGTTTCCTGGTTGCTGCCGACTAAGTTGGCACCAGTCATTCTAAAAGCAAAGTGCTGCTCTCCCCCCAGCTCCCCATTCGCTTTGCTGAGTTTCTGCCTCCCTTCCAGCAAAAGTTTATTCAGCTCTTGTTCGCTAGCTTCTGTCCTTGCCTGGAACATAGTGAGCTCTGCTGTCCCGAGCAGTGGGGACAGTCCGAGGGCATGGGAATCTCTCCAGCTATTCTGAAGCTAGTCTGACAGCGTGAACTTTTGCTTCCAAGGGCATTTAAATTCTCTTAAAATCACAGGTGGGGGTAGAGGGGCTAGCAAAAGAGAAGCCTGTGCTATTTACAGCCTGCCCCAGCTCCCATTGACTTTAACGGACATTGGACTGGGCCCTTGAATTCTAAGCTCTTTAGAGCAGCACCAACCACACCGTGGATAGTAAACTGCTTAATTTGTAATGAAAGAGGTGCTGGGGCTCAAGGAAATTTTTTACTTTCATAACTGACGTGGCAAGCTCAGAGGTGCTGAGGCTATGAACTGCTGAGCTCAGAGGTGCTGGTGCTCAGCCCTGGCAAATCCTGGCACAAATTAAGCACTTTGGTACTAAATGAATACTAACAATGCTCATTCTCAGCTGCAGTGTGGACATAGCCGGAGTGGCTTGTGTGCTGTGGGGCAGGATCTGGCCCATTAGGTTAGAGGAGAAGTTTGCTACAGCAGGAGAGGGAAGAAGGAGCAAAAGAGACAGATGTGGCACATTCAGAGCTAGGCACAGAAAGAAGAGGTGGCCTGTGAGCTGGCTGAGTGCTGGGAAGGGCAGGGCAGCACCCTGTTCCTGTCCATGTGGGCTGGCATGTTATGTGGGGGCTGGAGAGAGAGCGATAATGTTGCTCCAGCTGAGCTGCTGGTTCCTCATGTGAAGTCCCTTCCCTCAGGGTGGAATCATTCAGGGACTCCCCTCCAGGCTGCTGGGAAGGGGAAGCCTCTCTCCACTCAGTGCCTGGTTGCTGGAAACGAGGGCTGATGATGAGGGGTTGCAGCACATGGTATGTTAGTAGAGATCCTACGTCATCTTGGACCAGAGGAGGGGACCTAGAGTGGCAAGAACCAGCCGCTGTGCCAGCCGGCAGGGGCTGCCATGGTTTTTCTACTGCTGGGATGGGAGCAGTGCACACAGAACCATGCTGGGGGGGCCCTGTGGTGCTGAAGAAGGGTTGATGTGCCTGAGGCAGGCCCTTTGATTAGGTGACTTGCATGTGAGACTTGATTAGATTGGACTCCTTGTCTGGGAAAGACGCCTAACTCCTGCCATGCAGCAAGGGGTGTGGTCTGGTCAGGGAGGGGGGCAAAGCCAGGCTGTAATTCCTTCATGTGCAGCTGAAAAGTGGCTTTTCCATGTGGTGTTTGCAGGCTTTGAGCCATCCTGTAAGCAAGCATTGTCCGCCCCTTATTTCAGGCATCAACCCCTGGTAGAAATGAAGGCACCTGTCTCTGTGTGTGTGTGTGTGTGTGTGTGTGTGTGTGTGTGTGTGTGTGTGTGTGTGTGTGTCAGAGCTGAGAGGCTGAGCCTTCAGCGGAGGCTCCCTGCTTGTGTCTCCCAGTGAGCCCCTGGGGGCACAGAGAAGTATTTACCCTGCTGGTTTGAAGGTCTTAATCTGAAACCATTTTGGGCGAGGATCCAACAAGGTGTCAGTTTGGAGTTCCCAAATCCCCCTCCCCTGCTTCCAGCTTCTCTGCTCTGTGAGAGGGCTAGAAAGACAAAAATAGATACTTAACTGAAATAACACCCCAGTTCCAGGCACCCTGGGAATCTGGGAAGCGTGAAACCTGGGCACATACAGTGGACTCATTTGACCGAGTCTATGTGATCTAATAGCAACCACTTATAGGAAGCAATTTTGGGGGGTCCCTCTGCATGATCTGTTTTAGGGTTTTGTCCTGATGTCTATCTCCATTGCATCAGAGCACCTTTCAGATAATGGATGGGAAGTACAGTTGTCTGTTGCTGGTCTCCATGAAGTCTCTAGCTCCTCTCCCCTGCTGGGTTAAGGGAAGCGAAGCTGGGGTAGGGAGTGGCTGATGTTGGTGTGTGTGTGTTAATTTTCACAGCTGTGCAGAAGAACATTCCCATCCGGGGGAGTTGCAGCTTGAAATCCCCCTCCCTCCAGGTTCAGTGTGTGCCATGGCAGTGCAGGCTTTCCTATGCTGCCTCAGTGCTGACCTGCAGGGACTGCTTCTTGCCGGGCTCTCTGCACGAGCCATCTCCCACTGTCACACCAGTGCAGCGCCAGCAGAGCTACTGCCACCTCAGGAGCCCTCCCTGAAATCACCAGCACCGACCAGGCCTGTGATGAGCTCTCTAGGCCCCTCAGATCTCAGGCATGTGGGGCCCTGAGCAGTGCTCCCTGAAGGGATTTAAAATATTGTTTTGTTTTGACACAGCTTAGTCCAGAGTCCCCAGACAATGCAGAGGGGCCAGACTGTGTCCAGTCTGCCCTAGACTGAGATGGGTTTAAACTGTGTTTTAAGCACTTTGTATAAGATGATTTATAAGACAAGTGTAGCTGGAGCCCTGGGTTTCAGAGAGCTGAGAGAAGGGAGCAAGGCAAGGATGGGGTCTGTAATGTGACATTTCACTCCCTTTAATGCTTTTAGGGCACACAGGCACCTGGGAGGTGTCTAATGTCCAGGGGACATCTCCCACTGCTCCTGGTGGCCCTTGGCATGCACAAGCACTTGGCACTTTGGGGGTTAAATAGCTTGAGAAGGGCGGGGGAGGCTTCAGCCAAACCCAGACTGAATGTGGCTGGTTTGTTCAACATGCCTTTGAAGTGACTCTGTGGGCTTCCCACCCCCACCCAGCAAGTGCCACAGGGACTGCCAAGGTGTACGTGCGGGAAGGATTGTGTGAACAGGTGTGGGGCCTGCAGCAGTAGGAGGGCCCATCCAGCCAGGGGGAGCAGCAGTGCCATCCACACGCCCACACACGACCTGGAATCTGTCATAGCCACCATAAGCCACTGAAATGTTAAAACTTCCAGCCCCTCGTTAAATAATTGTCAGTCACTAGCAGGGGGAGGAGGGCCTCTACCTTTATTGCATGAAAATGCAAAAAAAAAACCCCAAACCCAAAACAAAACCTAACCCCTAACACAGTCTGCTCAGTCCATGCAGTAAAGGGGTAAACAATGACACTGCTCCAACATCTTTGGCTCTCCTTGCACATCACTAGACTGACCAGATAGCAAGTGTGAAAAATCGGGACGGGGGTGGAGGTAATAGGAGCCCATATTTAAAAAAAAAAAAGAAGCCCCAAATATCGGGACTGTCCCTATAGAATAAGGACGACTGGTTACCCTACATATCACCCAGGTCTGAGTCTGCAGCCAGAGCTGCTGTGCAGTGATCTTTTTTGTTCTCTCTGTGCTATGGTGGATTAGACTGGGGCAGTGTTTGGATCAGGAAATCCCAAGGAGCTGAATGAAATACACTGGCCGTGGAGGAGGAGGTGTTCTGTTGGTGCTGCTCTGGTATCCCAGTATGGTGCTAGGGGACTTGGTTCTGCTGGATTGGAGGGTTAGAATAGAATATCAGGGTTGGAAGGTATCTCAGGAGGTCATCTAGTCCCACCTCCTGCTCAAAGCAGGACCAGTCCCCAGACACATTTTTATCCCAGTTCCCTAAATGGCCCCCTCAAGGATTGAACTCACAACCCTAGGTTTAGCAGACCAATGCTCAAATCACTGAGCTATTGGTTGAAATTTCTAAGGATGTGAGGAATCACAGACAGGGAGCTGATTTGGAAAGAGAGGCTACTGGATTTATAGCCGTGTGCTTCACTGTACAGGTACTCAGCATGGCTCTGAAAATGGTCACTATCCTGTAATGGTGATGGTGGCCACTCTAAGTAGACCATCTTCCCCCACTTTGAACCACTCTTTCTCTTGCTCCCAGTCCTTCTGCTTCCTGCCCATTTCCCTGCCTCAGGCCTGTAGTCACCTAGAGCCACATGCAAGCAGGGTCCCTGTCACCAGCCAACTGATGGCTCCAATAACAAAGATGCCAACAGAACATCTACTCTCCAGTACTCTGCAGGCCCCTCCTACTTGCTCTATTCTTTCCATCGTCTTGGGAGAGTCCCACAGTCTAGCTGAGAGTCATAGCAGAGATTTTTCCTATCTCACTCCCCTGTCCCTGCGTAACTTACTGTGCTCACTTTCTCCGAGTCCCAGGAGACTTCAGGCTTACTTGAAGAGGAAAGGGAGTGAAGCGATGTGATGGCTGTGTGGCGCCTGATAGGCCCATTCATAGGTGGAGAAGGAGCTGGCTGAGGTCCTTTATATCTTACTTCACACATAACTGTGCAACCGGCCCCCCACCCCCACCCCCACCCTCCGGCCCTGTCTACGCTACAAGCTAGGAGTGTGATCCTCATGTATACATACAGGAGCTTGATGAGAGGTACCGTGAGTATAAATAGTAGTGTAACCACAGCAGCCTGGTCAGTGGCACCGTATATACCCACCTTTTTCAGGCAGATCTGTGCTCAGCCCTGCCTCCACTGCCGCTTTGTGTTACTGCAGCTATTTGTACTTGTGCTAGCACAGTGGGAGCTATCATGAGTATGTGTGCACGGGCCGGGGAATCACACCCCTAGCTTGTAGTGTAAACCTTGCTTCCTCCATCTCATTCTGAGGCCCTAGGTCCGCAATGGAGCTGTGAGCTGCTTCTTGGTGAAAAAGCAGGAGTGTCCTCAAAAATCCCAGATGGATTAAGGAGATTGGGAAGAAGCAGGCATGTCTGGGAGAGGAAGGTGTTCAGGATAGGCACTGTCCTCAAGTCCTCTGTGTTAGTTGGCTCTAAAGAGGCCAACACGAGGGGAGGGTTTTTCAGAAGCACCCAGTATTGAGGGCAGAGTGAGGCTATTGAAGTGAATGGTAAATGTCCCAGGGACTCCAGTGGGAGCAGATTTAGACCAATGCTGGATACTTTTGCAGATCTCACCCCATGTCTCACCCCATTGTTCTTGTTAATCCATCTACCTCAGTGTTGTGGTAGAGGGAATTCCCAGGAGCTTCATTTTAAAATCCCGTCACCACACTGAAGGGAAGACTGGAATTCATGCCCTGTGGATGCTGCTGAATCATTCCTGCAGAAGATTATTAGTCCCTGGGCCTCAGAGCAATACCCTTGAGAGCACCACATGTCAAGTATTTTGGGAACATTTCCCTGGGGGGCATCTCCCACCCGGTCCTCCATAAGGCTTTCATCTTTCACTCACCTTCAGGTGACCCCAGCTGGACATTGCTATGTCCTGGTCTACACTACGCGTTTAAACCGATTTTAGCAGCGTTAAACCGATTTAATGCTGTACCCATCCACACTACGAGGCCCTTTATATTGATATAAAGGGCTCTTTATATCAGTTTCTGTACTCCTCCCCAATGAGAGGAGTAGCGCTAAAATCGGTATTACCATATCGGATTAGGGTTAGTGTGGCCGCAAATCGACGGTATTGGCCACCGGGCGGTATCCCACAGTGCACCACTGTGACCACTCTAGACAGCAATCTCAGCTCGGATGCAGTGTTCAGGTAAACAGGAAAAGCCCCGCGAAATTTTGATTTTCATTTCCTGTTTGCCCAGCGTGGAGCTCTGATCAGCACGGGTGGCAATGCAGTCCCAAATCCAGAAAGAGCTCCAGCATGGACCGTACGGGAAATACTGAATCTGATCGCTGTATGGGGAAACAAATCTGTTCTATCAGAGCTCCGTTACAGAAGACGAAATGTCAAAGCATTTGAAAAAAAAATCTACAGGCTACACAGTGCTGCGTGACAAGCGTAACGGGAAGCCAGAGACTCAAACGGACGCTCATGGAGGGAGGGAGGGGGTACTGAGGACTCCAGCTATCCCACAGTCCCCAGCAGTCTCCGAAAAGTATTTGCATTCTTGGCTGAGCTCCCAATGCCTGTAGGGTCAAACACATTGTCCGGCGTGGTTCAGGGAATAGCTCGTCAATTTACTCCCCCCCACGTGAAAGAAAAGGGAAAGAAATCGTTTCTTGACTTCTTTCAATGACACCCTATGTCTACTGAATGCTGCTGGTAGACGCGATGCTGCAGCAGTGAAGAGCAGTATCCGCTCCTCTCCCCTCCCTGGTGGCAGACGATACATGCTTGATAACTGCTGAATACCCCTGGCTTGCCTCAGGGGCGCCTGGGTAAAAATAGGAATAATTCCTGGTCATTCCCAGTAGATGGTACAGAATGGCTGGTAACTGTCTTCATCATAGCCACGGGGGGCTGAGCTCCATCAGCCCCCTCCCTTTCTGATGTAAAGAAAAGATTCTGTACTGCCTGGACTATCATAGCAGCGGGATGCTGGGCTCCTCTCCCCCGCACCGCTTAGTGTCCTGCCTGGACTGTCATAGCACGGGGAAGCTGCCTCCCCCTCATTTTATCTCACTAACAAGTCACTGTTTCTTATTCCTGCATTCTTTATAACTTCATGACACAAATGGGGGGGACACTGCCACAGTAGCCCAGGAAGGTTGGGGGAGAAGGGAAGCAACGGGTGGGGTTGTTGCAGGGGCACCCCCCGTGAATGGCATGTAGCTCATCATTTCTGTGGGATCTGACACGGAGCAGCTGTGCTCTCTGATACACTGCTTCTCTAGTACACTTGCCCCAAATTCTAGGCAGGACTGACTCTATTTTTAGAAACCATAAAGGACAGATTGACTTGGGGAGTCATTCCCAGTTTTGCTTTTGCGCCCCTGGCCGACCTCAGCCAAGGGCACCCATGATAGCAGCAGACAGCACAGAAGGACAGATAACTGTCATATCATTGCCAAATTACCCTGGCATCAGACAGTACAGAATGACTGGTAACCATCTCTGCTATCATGCAAAAGCAAATGAATGCTGCTGTGTAGCGCTGGAGTATTGCCTCTGTCCGCGGCATCCAGTACACATACGGTGTAAAAAAAAAAAGAAAAAAAAAGAAAAAGCTGAACGGGCTCCATGGTTGCCATGCTATGGCGTCTGCCAGGACAATCCAGGGAAAAAGGGCGCGAAATGATTGTCTGCCGTTGCTTTCCCGGAGGAAGGAATGACTGACGACATTTACCCAGAACCACCCACGACAATGATTTCTGCCTCATCAGCCACTGGGCTCTCAACCCAGAATTCTAAGGGGCGGGGGAGACTGTGGGAACTATGGGATAGCTACGGAATAGCTACCCACAGTGCAACGCTCCAGAAATTGACGCTAGCCTCGCACCATGGACGCACACCGCTGAATTAATGTGCTTAGTGTGGCTGCGTGCACTCGTCTTTATACAATCTGTTTTATAAAAACGGTTTATGTAAAATCGGAATTATCCCGTAGTGTAGACGTACCCTATATTATCACTATATTCAGCATGATTCTCAGGAACAAAGGTACAAACCATTCGTGCAGCTCGGCTCAGTGCAAGTTTGCCATGAGATATCACCTTCCACTGGTGTTACGATTGTAAGACAATGTGTCTGGGAAATTAAAGGAATGAACAGTCCCTCCTCGTCCTCTGTAGCACATACATCAGGCTTGAACACAGCTTGAGCGGATGCTTTTTGTGAGAGCCCCTTGATGGAAATAGTATCAGAGGGGTAGCCGTGTTAGTCTGGATCTGTAAAAGCAGCAAAGAATCCTGTGGCACCTTATAGACTAACAGACGTTTTGGAGCATGAGCTTTCGTGGGTGAATACCCACTTCCTCAGATGCATGTCTGATGGAAATACTGGCAGACCAGTATTGATATCTCTGTCATATAAGTGGCCTGGGCTTTGAAGAAGGATCAAGTTTGTAGAGCATTCTGGTGTGTTCATGAACATGAGTGTCCACTTGATGATCCCAGATCTCATGTAGATGGACCTTTACTGTCTTCCTACAATCCCCTGCTTCTACTCCTGCCATCAGGGGCCCCACCACTATCTCCAAGGATGAACTTCAATTTGAGGGGCTAAATTATCCACTGGTGTAAATATGTGCCGTTCCATCGACTTCAGTGGAGTTTTGCTCATTTACAGCACCCAGAGGAACTGGCCCATTGCTTCTAAATGCTGACCTATGTGTTGCTTTTCTTCATGGCTCCTAGGTGAGTGGTCAGGGTGGTGGAGATTCCATGGTGTGGCCTGGCTGGCGTGTGTGGCCACGAACAATAATTAATTGGCTCTTTAAGAAGTTTTGCAATTTTTTTCTTTATCTTTCTTAAGCTCCCTTTTAATTAACTTCAGTCATGTCCCGACACATCATCTTGGCTGAATCACAGACCTTGCCATGCCAGTTTTTCACATTCCTGAAATACAAGGGCCAACAGTGCTGCAGATGCAGCTTCAAGGCAGCAGCTCTGAGGAAATCAGGCAGCTCTCCTGGAACTCAGAAACTTCCAGGAACTGTTGTGAAATAGAGAAAGAGACTAAAAAAAACAGCCTCTTCATGCTGCAAACCTCATGAGCAGCACCATTCCCAGCAGCATAAAAGGCTGATGCCTTTACACACAAATTCAGCAAACAGTGATTGTATTCCTATAGCAGGGATCTGCATACAAGACTCTTTGTTTCATTAGAAAATACCTTTATCCATTGAAGAGGGCTGAGCGGGCAGGCAGGTTACAGAACTTGGTGCATCCACTATTTTCTCCATTCAGTAGTTCACTTCTTTGTCACATTTCTCTTGATCAGCTTACAGGATATGAGGTCACGTTAACAAGATACCCCAGCCCTTTACTGAGCCACCAAGGAGAGCCTGGGCAGCAACAGTGCAAACTTTCCTGAGCCACCCCACCAATGTGCTTCACACCAGACCTGGAGGGAGCACACCTAGTGCCCATCCAGCATTTGGCATGTCTGCTGAGAGGTCAGGTCATAACTATGATTATCTCCTACTGAAGAAAGATTCCCAGTGTTTCTATTGACTCCAGTGGAAGTTGGGTCAGATCCTTCAGTCTATTGTGTTAATGCATTTGTGCTCTGGACCCTTGTGCTCTGGCATCTGGAATGACTCCATAGGCTCATTTCACAGAGGACACCATGGTAACAGCTTCCAGTCACTGTCCTCTCAGGCTGCTTTGAAACTGGAGGCCTAGCAGTAGAAAGTACTGCTTACCAACCCCTTCAGAAATATGCCAGTTTCTATAGAAGCTCAGACAGGAGCTGTAGGTGCTCATGGCAACAAGACAAAACATTATGCTGTTACAGTAATTAGAAAACAGACATGGAGAAGCCCAATGTGATGACCTAGTCCATCCCCCTGCCCATGCAGGGTTGCTTCTAACGATATACTTGCTAGTGCTTTGTCCAGTCTAGTTTTAAATGAACCAAACAATTGGACTTTTGCTGCCTACTTTGGAACTGCGCATTAGACATGTTAGGTAGGGTTTGTCCTGAGTTTTTCCTTTCTGACTATGGTTATCATTGGCTGTAACTGCATGTGTTGGGCAGTTGTCCCTGAAAATGTGCCCTGACAACAAAATAATCTCACAAAGTGAGAGGGCTAGACCTGGTTCTTTAGCACTTGACCATCCATCAACTTGGTTTATTGAATGACGGACAGGAGGGGGAAAAGGAAAATTGAGCCATTCCTTATTAGTGATGATGAAAAATCTCAGGATCTGCCTTAAAAAAAACCATTGACTGGTGGCATTTTTTTATATGAATAGGGGTAATGCCTCAGCAAATCTCTGGGGCATGTGCTTAAATGAATCCTGTACTGCTGATGGAATTTTTTCAGCTATGCATATCTTTCAACAATCCAACCTTGCAGGGGAAGACTATGCATCATTAAGCGTTGACAATAAGTCTGTTAAGCCTGGGTCTCTAGGAGTGGTGTTTCCATGTACATGTAAAAGGGAAAAAAGTAAATGTGTGTGTTCTTAGTTGCTTCTGCTCCTAATGCTTCTTATAACAAACAACATGCTTCTGGGATACATCCTCAGCTGGTGTAAACTGCAGGACAATGGAGCTACACTGATTTATACCAGCTGAGGATCTGGCCCTCTATGTGGAAGACATTCGGTTGGTATAGTGGTCATTGCTGACACTGAACAACCACAGTGATTTAGCATGTTTTGTCATGGTGAACACACACAGCTCCTCAGTCACAAAAGTTCGAGGTTGTTATGCTAGGATATAAAGATGAATGGAACAGCAAAACTCTACAGCAGTATTTCTCAAGCCACAGTCTGTGGCCCACTGTTGGCCTGCAAAGAGTTGACAGGTCACATGGTTCTCTCTTTTTCCTTTCCACCTACTAAACCACAATTAAAAAAAGCAAATACTTGCAATATTTTCTTAATACTGCTTCTCCATGTAAGCAACTGGTGTAATTGGCACAGGGATGCTGCTTGATCACAAAAAGCCAATTTCTCTGTTAAGATGTTGGCTGCCTTACAAAAAAAGCTTGCAGAGCCCTGCTCTCTAGCTTTCTCCTATCCTCTCCCATCCCATCCCCAGGAGGAATGCTTCTCCTGTGATAGGAGGCTAGAAGAGTAGTTCTTGTATGTTCTTCATGGCCTGGGCATCATGTGTCTTCAGTCTACTCTCCCAAAGTTTCTCAGGCCAGACTTCATAAGAGGAAGATACTTCATAAATTTTTTGCACTATCTGATAACAAACTTGACAAGTACATTTTTTGCACTCAGTTGGAGTAATGCTTCTTGTTGGTCTGTGTTAAATGGGTTTCTTAGTTGTGACTTGTTGAGATGTCCACTGAATTAAATGCTCTGCATGTGGGATTCCCTATTCAGCAAACACTGGAAGAATGCAAGATGATGCATCTGCCAGACTAAGGCAGCTTTTCTCCTGTGTAGTTAAGAGCATTCTTGGAGGCCAGTGCAACTTGTTTGCTTTAAAGGCTTCATTTTAATGTAGCTGTGGAATGTGCTTGAAAATGTTCTGAAAATCATCAGTAAGCGAGACAAGAAAAATCGCACTGTTTCCTCAGAGCCCATATTTTATTGAGAGCTACGCAGATCTGCTCTGCTTTAAGCTAGGCGTCACTGACTTGTGCACAGCTAACTCAGAAATTGTCTTTTGCTGGACTGGAAGGACAATACAGAACACAGATGAAATGAAGATAAGAATTGTAGAAACACTAGAACACAATGGACAACAATTTTTTTGTATGTCTATTAAGCTCATTCTGGTGGTCTTTCTACTCAGAGCAATACTAGGAGGAGAGTGTATTGTTGTGTAATGTAGAGACAAGAGAGCGACTGCACCGTGATAGAAACCTCCCCCCATCTGTTGTAAGTAATGGCTATGCTGATGTGTGATGCCAGGAATTTCCAGCTCATGACAAGGTTCTTGAGAGTGCCAAAAGTGTGTTGCCAGAATACAACACACTTTGTTCATCAAAACCATAAGCAGGGAACTCTGTGTTTTGGACTTAAATGTACAAAAAGTTACTTCTATAGTTTTTTTCCACATTAAACATCATCTATGGTTTGGAAATTGTTCAGGCAAGATGCATGTGGTTAATAGTCCTGAATATCAGGAGCAGTTTTGCTAGGTTGAGTCTCTGTTTAATGTTGACACTTTTTTGGCTTTTCATTCACCTTTTGGGTGTACCTCTTTGGTGCAAGCTGCCTGAAGGAAAAGCTAAGGGAGATCCCATGGATTTTTTTTTAAAAACCAAAGACTAAGTGATGTGCTTAAGAAGAATAGGAAGGCATTAGAATGTGGACTGCGAGTCTGGAAACCAGGTTTATGTTGGATACCCACTAAAGAGTGCCTCTTCTAGGATGGTCTCTCAGTGGATGGATTCCTGGAACAAGTTGAGGAGGAGGAATTTCCCACCTGGCCTTGGACTCTGAGACATGAGGTTTTCCATAGGAGCTGTGAAAAGTTAGATTATGGGCTAGCAGTTGGAACAGTTCAACTTGAACTCCTAGTCAGTTCCACTCCTACTGAGTGGATGAGGAAGGATTGATGGGAGCTTTTGGCTTATTTTGTTGGGCCTCCATTTTGTAAGTCATCTTTGAGTTTTGGGGTCTCCTTCCCTTATCCCCACTTCCTTAAGTGTGTTTGAAAAGAAGTAGTACCATAGTTCTTTCTGCAGGCTGGATGCACCTGACTGTCCTAGTTCTGCAACACTCTGTCTCCACAACTCATTTGAATTATCACAAGACAAATGAACACTACCATGGTGACAGTATTTGGTGCATTTGAATGGTGCAACAGGACTAGTAGTATGCAAAGGCATTACACATCTTTGGTGGGTGTCCAGGGCCCGCAGCACCTCACAGGATTCTGTAAGCATGGTTCTGGAGAACACTCCATCAGTCTTTCTCAATGAGGCTGCCTTGGTTACAGGAACTCAGTGTTTAATGGATGTCACTCTGCAGGGCTGGGAATCCCAGTGCAGTGCAGATGAGATTAAATTCCTAAGAAGCTGAACTGTTTGAATCGTTTTAGGTGGGCAGTACTGTGCAACGGAAAAAAGCACTGAACCTGGCTCTTATCCCTCCTGCCTGAATGGGGAATAAATGAAGAGATGTCCTGGGATGTCACCAGGGAATTTCCCCCTCGCCTTTTGTTTTGTCCTTCTACACTTCATTTTGGATGCCAAGTGCCTTTGTCTGCCTCTTTCTGGTGCTAGTGATTTTTCCCAGATGCTGGAGTTTGGAAACGTTGCATCAATATTAACTCATGTAAAGTATCCTGGAGTGCAGCAGGGAATCTAGACAATTGATATATTGTATTTAGCCCTTTGAATAGAAAAACGCCCTGTTTTTAAGTTTTGTTTTCATGTTCATTTCCTTTTACATATTTGATCATTCCATCCCATTGCCTGATAGTGTTTATCTTTTGTCTTCCTGTTGTGCGGAGCCAGGCTACAGTAAAGAGCTCATTTCGGATTTTAGGGGAAGAGAAAAGAAAATAGGATTTTTTTTCTTGGCTAAATATCCTCCTGCTCTCACCTTGAATCCTAGCTGCTTCTGAATTTCTAACAGGCCCCTGTTTGTTGCAACAGAGCTCCCTTTATTGGTGTCCTGGCTTCAGTACTTTAGCTTTCATACGTGGACCTGCTGATCAGTGCTGCAGACTGGTTTCAGCTGCCTGTCTCCCTCACTGGGTTACAGCCTCATGGGTAGTGGAGGGAGTTCTCCAGGCTAACCTCATGGCTCTATTCTGATAGTTTCCCAATCAGGGAAACAGATGATGAAAGTGAAGACGTGCAGATGGGGAGAGAGATCTCAATGCTGCCAGGGCAGCTGATTGAGATCTCTGAATCAGACAGCAACAAGACTCTGTTGAAGGTATCACCTCTGCCACCCTGGGCTTCCCCACCTCCAAAACAAAACCACTCAAACCCCTCCTGCCCTTCCCCTGCCATTTTAAATAATGGTCTGGTTAATGAATGGTGAATTCCAGTGGTAATCCTGTCAAAGTCCTTATGACATCCACATTGATAACATTAACCGCAAAGAGCTTGTCTGGTATTCTGATGAATACCAAAGGAGTTCTGCTTGATTAGATCATTACTCAAGGGGTAATTTAAAATGCAGGGATATTACATAGAATAATAAAACTTATAGGAATTATAAAGTTCACTGGAGCCCCATAGCTGGTAGAGCCTTCCACCTCCTATTGACAGATAAGGTCTGCAACCTTATCTGGCCCTCCACTGCTCAGCAGCTTGCTATAAACACCCACCAGCACCCTGCTTCTCTCTCTCCCCTTTCTTATTTGCTTGTAATCCTCACTCATGAGTAGTTCCAAACCAAGTATGTGCTTAAATTTTTGCAGGGTTCGAAACCTAGATTATAAATTCTTCAGGGCAAGCACTAAGAGTTTATTTGCTTGCATGACATGCCTTGGAGGGCTGAATCAATGAGCTCTGGGCATACTACAAAATAGTTCCCCTGTGGAGTGGCAGTGGGGTCCTTCCTGCCCATAGAGGCAGAGGGGAAGCACGGTCCCTTCTCCCACCTGGGAGAGTGCAGGGATGGCAGCATCAGGGACCCCCAGTACATATGCAGTGGGTTGGATGTGCTGGGCCTGCTGCACTTTCTTCCTTTCCTGTGGGCTCCCAGAGCAGAGAGGGGATCTTGAAGTTAACTATCACATGGAGATAAATGGAGCTATTCACACCACTCAGGATCTCTGCAGAGGCAGGCAGATGTCACTGCGTCAGTAACACTTGGGTCACATTTTCAAGCTTGTCTGTACAGCCAGGAGGGAGGCAACCTTTTCTTTAATGAAAGCTGAGATTGTAGGGATGGGAGGTTATTGACCCTTTTCACAGGAGTCTAGTTGAGATGTCTGTGATCAGAGACTATCAGGGTTGAGAAGGGACCTCAGGAGGTCATCTAGTCCAACCCCCTCTTCAAAGCAGGACCAATCCTCTGACAGATTTTTACCCCAGTTCCCTAACTGGCCCCCTCAGGAATTGAATTCACAACCCTGGGTTTAGCAGGCCAATGTTCAAACCACAGAGCTATCCCTCTGCTCCTGATTCTGACATCCTCTGATGGTTGGCATCATGGTTTTTGTCTTGTAAGTAAAATCAGAACACAAATTATTACTTGTTCTCCCGTGAATTGTTTTGTCAGTCACAGACATCGAGCTCTGTTCTGGCAGCCCACTGCTGCCCTTAGTTGCTGGAACTTAAGGGAACTGCACTACAGCTGGGAGTGAGTAGCAGTGTGGATATTGTGGCACTGGCAGATGTCAGGCTAGTCCTCCACCCTCTCCCTCGGGCGGGGGGGGGGGTAGGGTGAGTCAGAGCTAGGGTGGCTAGCTCACACCGCTGTCAGTGTCCACACTGCTATTTTTAGCACACCAGTGTGAGCCCAGCCAACACAAATCTGCCTAGCTAGAGAGACTCACTCCCAGCTGCAGTGTAGACATGCCCTGACTGACCAAAGCTCTTGTTAAGAAAAGACAACAGAGGCTTTGGAAGTTTGTAGCTACTGAGGCTTGGAACCACCTTGAAAAGTCCCTCCCTGTGGAGGCTTCCATGCTTATGTAAATCTCAGCAACACAGTCACCCTGACATTTGCCCACATCTTAGTTCCAGTGTGTGTGAGATTATGGACTCTATTGTCTGGATGTTAATTAATCTGCAACTGGGGCCTTACCTTTCATAATAGCTCCTTTTCATACCGACAAAGAGCTGGGCTCCAAGTCAAGCACGGGAAACAACAGAAGCTCATTTTCCCTGCCTTCTCACCACAAAACTCCTTTGAGCCAGCGTTGGGCAGTGCTCTAGCCATGTCTGGCAAAGTGTCACCAAATAGCCTTGTGGGGAATTGCCCTTTCTAGCTGGGATCTTGTGAGGGGCTAACATGACCACTTATCCATTCTCTTCCCTCACAGCTCCCAGGACAAGTGTCCCGCCACTACCTATCCCAGAAGCAGAAGACCTAACCGAGGATTTGGAGTCAAGGTGCAAAGGAAATGGATTAAGAAAGTGAGTGCTCAAACCTGAGAAGCTGAGCTTTGGGAAGTGGATACCATATAGTTAAAAACCATGTCAGATTCCCTGGCTTATTACAACAAGGTGAGTAATGGGCGTGAGAGTGGAATATCCAGAAAAACTTCTCTTTTTCAAAGGGGTTATAATTGGACTGTAAAAATTTGCTCTAGGCTGAAAACTTGGCAAACAGGAAGGATGGAAAAATATAAATCAATCAATCAGTGCAGTTGTTTTTGGTAGAGAGGGGGCCAAGGCCCAAATTTCAGACCCTGTCTTTAGAGTGAAGGGCAAGGGGAGGTTGAGGCAGGATTTTGGTTTGGGCCTCCTCTCTATTGTTGGGCTAAACTTTAAAAGCTTGGGGAGTAAATTACATCTGCTGAGTGTGTGGCCAGTGCCAGATTCTCTGAACTACCCCTATGTGCAGGCAAAGCAAGGAAGCTTGCACTTGTAAGCACTCTGAATGTGCAGGGAATAGAGTTTGACCAAGCTGTGGGTGCTCATGTACCTTACATACCAGCACTGGTGAATTTATCCCTCCAACTAAAAGCGGCAAATGAAATTTAGTTGCCAATGTTTAATTTTCCTCGGGTAGGTGAGAAGCAGCTGTTGCTTCCCCCGTCTCAGGGCTCTGAGGATCCTCTCTCACTCATCACACCTTCACTAGATCTTCAGGGTCCATATCCTCCCTGGTGACCAATGAACCCTGGAGACATGACCCCAGCTTATCTCTTATTCCTTTCTAAAGCACCCTAGACCTGGGTGCTCTGTGGAATGCACTGTATGTATTAGGGGCCAAACACCTCAGGAAGAGTTAAAAGTAAAAGCCTTAAAGTCCATCTCCATTAAGGACATTTTCTAAAAATTCCCAACTGTTGCTAGCACCTGTTCAGCTCCACAGGTGATAGTGACATGGGTGGCTCTAGTGTTGATGGGCTGCAGGCTGCTGCTATCTTTTTACCTGAAGAGGAACTCTGTGTAGCTCTCTCTCGCCAACAGAAGTTGGTCCATAAAAAAGATTATCTCACCCCCACTTGTCTCCTTAGCTACTTTTTTAGGGTATAGTGTCATCTAGCAGCTCTGCTAAGAGCAGCTCAGCTAAGTTTTCCTAGCTTTTGTGACCCATTTGATGCTGCACACACTTGTATGTTCATAAAGGCACTCTTCAGTCCTGTCTTGCATGCAGTGGACTTGACTAGATGACCTCTCAAGGTCCCTTCCAGTCCTACAGTTCTATGATTCAGGTGCACCGAGGGTAGGAGGACTCTGTATTCTCCAGCAGCGCCTTCTCCAGCAGCTCTTTTTTTCAAGTTAAAAAAACCCAAAACATTAAAACACACACACACACACACACACACACACACACACACACACACACACACACACACACACACACACACAGATTGGACAGGTAGAACAAGTAAGGGGAAATCTCAGGGAAGTTCTGATACAGTGCAGGAGATTTCAGGGCTAGCCCACTTTGCTGTGATGGGTTGAAGAAGTCTTGCTGTGAGCTGCTCATAGGATATGACCTTTAAAGTTCTGGATGATGTGGTCCCTATACTGGCATATTATACACTTTAAAATCAGTTAGTCAAGGCCTGCTCTGCATATGAGTTTCTACACTTTTATTTGACTGAGGGGAAGGAGCAGAGGATGTCGAAGAAGCATTTAAATGGCATCTTGCTTCGAAAAGAAACCTGACATTTCAGTCTGCTTTTCTATTTATAAATGACCCCCTTCTCTAATTCTGCTTTTAGGGACAGAGAGCGGCCTCCAACCATGGTACACAGCCGATTTCCCAGCTCCCCAGGCGCAGCGAGAACGTTTAGGCACTAATCTTTTTACAGATACTCCTGAGCAGTGGAATTTCCAGGTGCGTGTGTTTTCAGGGCAAAAGCAGCCCCGGTAAAGCAGCTTTTCAAAAGACACTTTGTTTCTTTCCATAAAACGTAAAAAAAAAAATAAAAAAAAATCGACCTTTGGCGCCCAAATGAAACAACCCCGCTCCCCCTTAAATGCCACATGCAAAGAAAATAAAAATGTAAAAGTTATTTTGAAAAACAAGGGATGTAGATTTAAATAAAAAGTGCTTAGATTTGGGGAAAAGGTAAATGAGAGCCCCTCAGAAATAGTGATAACTGGGGGAGAGATTTAACAAGTTTATTTTATGTTCCACTGTGTCAGGCATCTTTTTGTTGCTCAAGAATGTTGCCTCACAAGTTCCCTAGGGTGTGAAAGGGCCATGCTTATGGGAAGGCTTGCCACTTAGAGCATGCATGAGGCCACAGGTGGGATACGTGACACCTATGGAAGGGTAGATTCTGCCTGCTTTACATTGTAAAAGGTAAAGGGTGTGAGATTTTTCTTTTTCTTTGGCCAATGTAGTTTTTATGCTGGCAGAGTAAAGTTGTAAAACTTTTAAGTGCAGACAAGGCCTTAGTCCTCACTCAAAAAACAGCACAACAGTGGCCAACAGTCAGTTGGTGTCTACACTCCAAAATTATTATTATTTAGTGTTCATATTGTTTGTGGTAGTACCTAAGATCCTCAGTTGTGGCCCAGGACCCTAGTGTGCTAGGTGCCATACTAACAAAAAAACAAAAAGTCCCTGTGTTTACAATCAATGGAACGGGTCTTTTCTGGGCATAGTCTCTAGGCAGTCTGCACAGGCAGGGCAGGGCAGAACTGGAGTTTGAGTGGATGGATTGTCAAAAAATTCAAGACCTTCACATACCACAGAGGAAGGTATGCAGGGTGACCAGTGTTTAAGGGGGCTGGGTTGAGGTTTGGAAGGTAAATGTGATTCAGTAAAGGAGCTTAGCAGGCATGTTAAAATCCCCAGCAAAGGAACTATTGGCACAATGACCCCAACAGCTGTGAATGAAATGTGTAGTTGAAGCGTAAGTACAGTTCTAGTCTATGCAGTGTGTTTGTGTGTACACAGCTCTGCTATCCACAGGGCCCCAGACCACTCTACCCTTAAATGGACTACAAGAAAGGTCTGGTATGAGGGCAGAGTATGGAATAGCCTCTCAGCCCTTGGCTACATGGGTTTTTAGCACTGGTGTAACTACCCTACGATTAACCACTAGTCTGTGCACCTTGCACCAGTATCTGCTGTGACTTGCACTAATCTGAAACCAAGGTAAGTCACAGGTTAAAATGAGAATTTGCATTCCTCCATTCTCCTGACATTCATATGCATCACACTACTGATTTTGCACAAGTAGCATGCTCTGCTCACAAGGACTGGAAGAGCAGGATGTATTTGAAGGGCTGGACTGAGGTGCACTGTTGCCAGGTGGCACATCTCCCTGCCTCATTTCCCTCTCCTCTCCTCCCCTCCCCATGAAAGACTTCCCCTGAAAGCCAACAAGTTGCTAATGCAACTGATCTCCATACTGCTGCCTGTGAGGCTTGTTCTTCTTAGGGCTGCTTTCTCCCCAGCAATGGCTCTGATTCAGTTAAACTGTGTGGATGTTTTTAAACCGATTTTGAGTGGCCCTTATTGCTTTAGCTTAATTTGGTAGCCAAAAATCAGGAGGGGGTTGGGCTCATCTTCCCTGCCTCCCCCCTCCCCATCACTGCTGGCTGGCAACTGCAGGAAGCAGATAATGTTTTGTAGTGCCCAGCTGCTTTGCTTTACAAGCAGCTGCCTCTGGCCCTGTGATGAGGGGCTAAAATGAGATGAGTCTTCTGGAGGCTGCTGCCCAGGCATTTACATGGTCCCTTCCTTGGGTTGAAAGGTAATTTCCACTTCTACCCCCCATCAAGGTCTGCTCCAGAGCAAACACTTGCTGTGATCCAAGGCCATTCATCATAGCACCCACTATCTGTATTCAAATGCAAGCAGAAAGAGACAGACATTTTACACACACAGGAGTCAGGAAATTCATGGTATGGCTCGCTTAGCAGCTGTAGTTCTGTGCCCTTGTGCACACGTATTCTTTTTAGTTATTATACATGGTATTAACATTATGGCCTTATCCCTTAAGGAAACTAGGCTCATTTCCAGGTCGATGCAACCAGAGAGCTGGCTAGTTACCAGGGCTTTGAGAGAAGCAGGGACCATGGAGCCAGGGTGTTTCTGGCTACAGCGAGCACAATGGGATTCTCTGGTGCAGTGACACCTACCCCCACTGTCCCAGCATACTCTGCTTTGGTCTGACCTTGCTTGTGGTGATGGGACCAAAATGTTGTTTAACTCTATGGAGTGGCAACAGGCTGCAACTGTTTCCAATAACACAGTAAATTAAATAGTGGAGATGAGGGTAACATTTTAGCTTATCAGACTCTCCACCCACAAGAGCCACCTTGAGGGTAGGTACCTAATGGCCAACTGACCTCCCTATTTTTACCAAAAACTAGGGTCAGACAACACAAGTACCTTCTTAAACCTCCCAGCCTTAGTGGTATGTTCCTATAAATCTGGTAAAAAAGAAAGGAGCTGTATCAATAGGGGAAAGAGAACAGTGGAGAAAGGGAGTGTCTGGATACCACACCGAAGAGAAAAAATCCTGTCTGTGGCCGCCTTATCTGAGTGTCTGTGCACTGATCTCCCCTGCCCCCTCACCTGAACCTTTGCAAGAATCATCTTTGCATTGTGTTTGCTTTAAGAATCCAGAGTTTATGCCATGGCCACTTTGTGGCACATTCCACCCAGACAGCCTGGCCATGACTGCTTTGTAACGCCAGCCTCAGGAATAAAAAAACAGTGCACATTTCCTGAGCAGAGATGGAAAACAGCTGTGCTAGAAAAGGGAGGGGCTTTGCCGGCTAAGCCATGGAAAATACAGATCAAGCTCTGGTTGTGCAACCCTCCCCGGTTGGCCTTTAGCTGCTAATGTGGCAATAGGAACAGCTGGAATTGACTGCTGGTCACTGCCAGTCAGGGAAACACCAAGAGCCAATAAGGAGCCTTCAGTGGCCACAATCCTAGAAACTGGTACTTCATTTCTGCATGTTAAGCAGCTGCTCAGCCCCTGGGCAGCTCAGGCTTGTGATAACATATCATTTGTTCTCTCCTCTGGAGTTCAGTCCTCTTCAGTACCCCACAGCTAGATCTATCCAGCCAGTAGCTCAATGGTGTTTGAATAATCAGCCATGCTACAGTAGTGCACACAAGACACAAATCTATCACTGGGGCAGTGCAGAGGAAGAATTTGCACAGTTGTGGGACAGGATAGCTGCTTTGTGCTCAGCATTGAGCATAGGGCTGGCAGTATGACCAGGCTGCTGGGCCTACATCCATAGCCTACATACCATAAGGTGTGTGGGTATGCCAGAATGGAGGGCACAGTGATCATTTTGGGAACATCAGAAAGGTGTAACCCCATCATGCAGGACTGGCTCCAGCTTTTTTGCCACCCCAAGCGGCGAAGGGAAAAAAAGATAAAGCCACAATTGGTGGCACTTTGACAGCAGCTCTACCGCACTGCTCCATTCTTCAGCGGCAATTCGGCAGCCGGTCCTTCCCTCCAAGAGGGATAAAACTGAAATGTTTTGTTCCAATTCTTTCTACATTTTCTATTATAATTTGTAACAATATAAAAAATGAAGCAATGATTTCAAAATGAAGTGTTCCATTCTGATAGACAATGCAGCTATTTTGAATTTAATAAAATGTTTCATTCCCCCAAAATGTTGTCAAAATTGACAAGTTCCCACAGAAAGTTTTGATTTTGATGAAGCACCATTTTCAATGGAGAAATGTTCAGTCGTAAGATTTGACCAGCTCTAGTGATTCATTTTTTCAAGGAGAGGGTAGATTATGGGACACTAGGATGAAGGTGGGAATGAAGAAATACATATGGAGAGCTGTGGTGTTGGGGGAAGGAGGGGACACATTCCCATGCAGTTCAAACATCTAGGGTATTCTTTGTGTCCTGAACCAGTGTGTAAAATTGCTGTGTGCTGCAGTGTTCCACCCTATAGGCAGCTGCCTTTAGTGGTGCATTATACATGCAGTTTTGTATTGCAGTTATAGGATTTTATGGGATTAAAAGAAACTGACCTCTGCAAAGAATGTAAAACAGAGCGTGAAACCATGAGCTTTGCTGGAAACTACTAATGCTGAGGAGTGGACTTTCAGACAGGAAGATGCGCCAACAACTAGAAGCTCCCGGAGGAGGTAAAAAAAGTACTTGGTAGAAGAGTAGGGGCTCATTACCACATCTGAACTGTAGAACAACAACTGCTTTTTCTGTAGCTCTTCATCTGTTTTTCTGTTCATTTTTGTCCTTCTCTTTAACCTTGCTTGGGAAAACATCTCCAAGGACAAATAAAAATGATTTTCTTACCAGCATTGCTGACTTTGCAGCCTGTCAGAAAACTGACTAAACTTGAAGCTCTTTCAGTCAGTCACTTTAAAATACAGTCAGCATTGTGTTAAAAGATGAAATATACTAATTCAAAGCCAGGGTTACTCCACTGCATCTCAAGGAGCTCCGGCAGGAATATAAGTAAAACTATGTTGTGTTAGGCAACATGACAGAAACAGCAGTCACAAAATATTGAGCTTGGATCTTGTGTTGTGGTGGTGAAGGTAACCAGATCTGTCCAGTTAATAAAGAAAAGCAATTAGAAACAAAACCTTCCACCTGAAAAGGTACCCATGGAAAACAGGAGATGCCATTAAGATTTCAGATCCAAGAGAGCTCATCATTTCTTGCTAAGGCCATAATCAAATGGTATAAAAAGATGTCAGAAAAATAGCTTTGGTCTTTCAACTCCTTGCTGAAATCTAAAATAAATATAGGCCAAGTTTTATCACTAGTTACACCCGTGTGAATCTGGAGTAAGTCCCAATTTACACTTGTGTAACTGATGGTAGAATTTGGACCTAGAACTCCCTTTAAGAAAGTGCCCTGTGTTAGACAGCATGCAATCTTCTGCTTCCTTGCTCCCTAGTATGCATCTAGGCCATTAGATTTACAGAGGAAACATTCTGCAAGGGTCTCATCGCAGCAACAGGCCCATGCACAAATCTCTTGGCAGATTCAGTTTTAAAATTCCTGTTAGGACACAAGTGAAAATGGGTTTGTGCATCTCACCTTTATTCCTAGTTGACCGTCTTAGCCTGCTTTGCTCAGGGCCCCTGCTACAAGGGTCAGGATTGAGGTACTTTTGTAGTGGCTGTGGGGATGTGATAAACATGCACAGGCCTGGGTCTAGCCCTAGCGAGTACAATTAAATATTTTCCTGTACTTTAATGACCATCGCAGATATGCGCTTATGTAGGTGCAGTGGTGATGCCATAGTTGAGTTGAGCATTTTACATCTTGCAGCAGGGCAAAAGTTCCTGTTTTAAACACATGATTTTATGTTGGGGCATGCATGCACAGATATACGCTGTATTGGAGAAAAAGTCAAATCCAAACAGAAGGTATAATTTTCAATCAAGCTTTTAATGAAAAGATCATAAAATAACAGTTTCTTATCACTGTACATTAAGACTGTAAATTTCTGAATGCTGAGATCATATTATAGTTTTTGTATATTTTTATATGACACTTGTGTTGGAGCCACAACAGCATGTGGCTTTGACCTGAATTCAAGCTCTTGAAGGAAAATGAACAGAACATTGCAGGAGTGTCGGTCCCTCCTCAGGAAACATCCAGGGCTCTTGGACTGACATAGTTAAGGCTTAAAAAGGAGCTAATGCAACCTCCCTTTTCCAGTTTTATTTAAAATGAGAAGAAAAAAGAAACTCCACCTAGAACGAGATCCTCCTCTCCCCCCGCAGGAAAAGCCAATCCAAGCTGTTTGAGAAGTTATAGTAACAGTGATTCTGGGTGCTTTGATTGGCTATTTGTGAATAATGATGTTTAAAAACATCCAACAGTTTGATGAAAGCAAAACCTATAAAGTTTCCCCAATGCCATCAGCACATTGTAGCAGGATGTGGTGCCCTATTCTAAACCTTCCCCACTCCATCCTGTAGGGAATGCTCAGTATTATAAGCATCAGCCCCACCAATGCCCACCTGGTTAATACTGGGCTACAAAATGTGTGGCAAATACCCAAGTGGGGGAAAGTGGGACAAGGGAAATGGCAGGAGTGGGGTGGAATTAATCTATCAAAAACATTTCCCTCTCTCATTAAGTTCATATTCCAGCATCTCTGAGAGCAGTAAATTACAGTAAGGAAAAGTGTGAGCACAGCAGGTCTGCATAGGACAGAGAAGAATCAGGGTCGCTCCTCTCAATGAGGTCCAGCTCAGTGCTCTGTGCAAGCTGCAAGTGCCCAGTGGGAGATCTCAGTGAAGTTCTGGGCACGATCTCCTTTCACAAGGAAAGCAGCAATGCCAGAAATCAGGGAGAGAAGTTGCAGGTCAGGAAGAGAAACTGCATTAAGGGAACACTTGGAAAGGAAGGGGCCTGGAAAGCTGACACAGCCTGCCTGTGCTGCTCCCAGAGAGTCAGGGGAACCATGTGTTTTGTAACAAGCTTGTTAACTAATTAAATAGGATTTTGAAGTTTTGCTTCTAGAGACAATGGCTAGGTATAGACTGCAAGAGTGTGTGTGTGAAGGGGAAGTGGTTTGCATGCACTGTCTTTGCTGTGGACCTACTTACAGGCTTGAGGTCCACCACCCTCCCTCCAAAATATTCCTTTTGTCTTAAGCCCAGCCCTGCTGATTGGAAGGGCTTCTTTGTTTTAGAGCCCAGCTAGGACTGTCTAGCTTCAACAAGCATCAGCTTAGGACTGATGTGTCATAGCCAGCTATATTTTATATAGATCTTGAACTCCATATAGCTACAACAGTGAATGCAGTGCTTCAACTTAAATTGCAAATCCCATCACAATGCCAGAATGCTCTTTGGTTGCAGCTGGGATTAGACTTCTTCCAGTTATCTTGGGCACCAACTCCCCACCTTGGAGATCTTTACTGGTTTCACTGTAAGTATCAAGATGATGGTAGAAGAGCAGGCTGGAGAGGCAAGGGAATGCAATAATCAGTCACCAGTTCTAATCAGCAGTGCCAGACCATCCTTCCTCCCTGACGTTTACCCCCTCGCCATATTTTTCCAAACAGTCATTTCAGAAACCATAGATTTTGCTTTATTACATGCCCTGGGTGTGTCCCTGGTCAAGCCCCACACTCCTGCATTTCAGAACTGAAGCAACACGGTAAAATACTGTTAACCCAGACTTTGAACCTGCACTGCTCGAAAACAATGCTTTCCACGCACGAGAGAGAGGAAAAAAAAAATAAAGGCAGGAATCTTAAGAGTGACATAACTGGAAACATTTAAATACAGCAAAACATAAATTCCTCTTCTATGCAAAGCTACAAAAGTCCAGTCTTTGTATTGTCTTCACAGGTTATGGTTTATGGCTATGCTGAGTCTCTGAGATTTTTTTTTTAATATATTTTCTTTTTTTTTTCTTTTTTTCTTTTTTTTTTTTTGAAATCCTGTAGAGAAGACCCTGCGGACACATCTTTGTGTTTGCAACTGTTCTGAATTTCATTGCAAAACTGTGCATACAGAATCTGAGAAATAAATACATTCATTACTGCACATACATATTGATACAAAAAACAACACTGTCAAATAGTGTTTGCACCATCTTTGTTAGATATTAAGACCAGGCAAAATTAATGTTTCATTTTCCATCAGCCTCCCTCAGGTGTTTGAAGTGGCTTTGGTGTCAAATTTTATAAACTAAAAAGAAAGAATCAAGACTATGGGTGGGGAGCTTTTTGAGTTTAATTTTTTTTTTTTTGGGCTTCAGCGGTATTTTAACAAACCATCGTCATTGGCAATCTTTAGACTATTCTAACATGCAAATCAAGCATATTTCCACATGGGTTTTGACTGGGCTCTTCTACACAAGATATTAAAGTTTGGAGTGAATTAGTACAGCTATCTTAATTAACAGAAGGATAAAACAGTCCAAACAGTTTGGCTCATGCTTCTGCACTATCCTGAATGTAGGAAGGGCACTATATGTACAATACACTACTGCCCTCAGTCCAGACCATTAAAGCTACCCAGGTTGGCCTCTTCAGCCCAGCAGGGAGTTCTGTGGGCTCTGCAATAATTTTTATTCAGTGCAACGGGCCAATTGAAAGTTGCACTTTCCCTTCTCTTCCACAGCAACAAAGACTCACAGAAGCTGCGTGGCAGGAGCTCTTTGGTGTCTCCTGTGATCTTTGTGGCTTCTGTCAACTACCCTACAGCACAGGGCTGGGCTTTTGGGTTTCTTTTGGCAGCTCCCACTAAAGGGATAGAATGTGAGATTAGCCCAGCTCTTGTGGCCAATGTTAGGGAAACCGACTGGGTACAGCGGCTTCAGCCATTTGCTCTCCTTTCCAGAGTCTCTCATATTCCTCCCCACGCTGCTGGTAACACAGCCAGACCTTCAGAGGAAGAGTCAGGCTCCTTAGGACTAATAACCACTCTTCTTTCTGCACCCATTTCCCATTGGCACAGACCCAAGGCCTACTCTACCCTAGTTGTCAATGATAGACTGTGGAATTCTCATGTTGTAATTTAGCAATGAAACACAGCAGATGAGGCTACCCACACTCAACACAACCCTGCAAATGTAGTGTCTCTTTTCTCCTAAGACATCTCTTATGGGTTGTGAGGACAAAAATAAAATAAACCCATTTTCCTAATCACATCTCCCAAACCATAAATAGTGTTGGAATGCAGTGGTTCATAGAGAAGTTTTTTTTTATTGGTGCATGCTTCTAGTTTAAGAAATGTTGTTATAGCCTTCAAATACAAATCAATGGAAAAAGCAAAGATTAATTTTGACTGGCCCCTAGATCTGTTGAGGTCTGAAACTGTAAAAGTTTATGTAAACAATGAGATAAATATATTAGTATTTTTCTGAGCCAAGTGAGGTTCCATACTCATTCAAATGTGCTTTGGTTTAAAAAATAGTTTTGTGAATTTGGGTATGAGCTTTTTTATACAACTTTTGCTATTTTATCCTGTTACTCCGAAAACATTCTGGAACTAAGTGACTAAAGCATTTAAGCTGCCTGGCCTCTATTTTTGTTTTTAAATTGTTTTATTCCTCTTGAGGCTCTTTGTGTATCTTTAAAAATAAAATAAAATAAAATAAAAAATTAAAAAAATGTAACTCCCTCCCCCCAACCCTAAAACTCTTAAAATCTTAAATATGAAACTAGTGTTTTGCTTTCTCATTAAAATACAGAAAAATGTTTGATACAATACTATGTCGTACAAATGCAGTTGAGAGTTTAGGCCCCCAAGCAGGCCTCAAACAGTCCCTGAAGTTTTGAGTATTATTAGTTATTCATCATTATTACTGTCACAATTTGGAAAATGTTGTTTATATTCAGTCTATGGAACACACCTCTACACAGCTACTTGAAAAAGAAAAACAAAATTTCCTTTTGTACAATACTCTTGCTCTACACAGACTTTATGTCGTACTGTTTAAGTGCTGAGGGGGAAAAATAAAATAAAAAAGGAGGTTCCTTTAAAAAATAGATAGCATTGGGTCCTGAAACTTCAAAATGATTCTCAAGGCTTAAGAAACAAATCAAGGAGGAAAAAAACAAAGAATACCCACACACACCTGTAAGTCTAATCAAACAAGGGGGAGTGGAGTATCTGCTCAATAATAGGGCCTAGCTCTTGTCTTCGTGCTCTCTGCATTTCATGTCTTGGCTCAGTCAGTCACAGCTTGAGCTAGTTTCCTAAAGCTGGATTCTGTGCGCGCGCGCGCGCACACACACACACACACACACACTCTCCTCGCCCCCTCCCCATTACCAGCTTTGCTCTAGCAATTCATAGCCTGGCCAGTCCCGTCACTGACACGTTAGTGAGGGTGGGAGCATGTGGCAGATGCACCTCAGGAAATTGCAGCATGGAATGGAGACATTCACTGTAGCACCACAATCAAGGGAAAGAAAAAAGAAACGCCCCACAAAGCAAGAAGCAAAGCCCCATCGACAGCTGTGTGTTCCTGAACAAAAGAACTGAAAATCATTTTGAAACTCTGGACTCGGTGGTTTCTTAGCCAGCCAGCAGCAATGGGAACTCTGCTCTAGCTGCACTCTAAACTAATACGGGATTCAATTCAGCTTTAGGGCTTTTAGAGGGAGAAGAAAAAGTAGAAAGGGGGATAAAAAAAAGCCTAGACGCTAATCTTGCACTGGTGTTCCTTGGCCCAGCTAAAGGCTTCTCTGAGGAGAAGGTGGATAGATGAGGCCTTCACTATTCAGATGTTTCAAGGGACTTTCTCAGGAGGGTTTGGCAAGGGCTCAGAGAAAGAATTTTTATTTTTTTTAAACATGGAAATGCTAAAGACACTAAAAAACAGCGTATCTCAGCATATGGATCAAGAAATCCATTCTCCCCACAGCTGCCCCATGACTCACACTTTCAGAGTTTAAGAGTAACAAGACAATGGCACTAGAAATACCATGGTGGTGTGGGGAGGGCAGAGGAGTGGGGGCAAGTGTTTCTGTGGAACATGACACCAGGCCAAGACTCAGCAAGGTTTGGTTTGTCTATTGCATGGAGCCTGGATTCCAGTTTCCTCAGTTCATTCAAATGACCCAAAAAACTTCTCATGGACTAGTCTACCTTAACAGAAAAACCCTAGTGAAAATGAAGCTTATCTGTCTTTGTTTTAAAAGAACATGCTCACTTGTCTTTTTTTGGTCTAAACTTAAAAAAAGTTTTTTGTTTTGAAAACAAGACATGTAGGGTTCAGTGAACCCTATGGATAGAGAGGACAATGGTTTTGAGCCAGGAGGGAAGGGGGGGGAAGTGTGTAAACCTTACTCAATTCAGAAGGGATGATTCTACTGGCTGTGAATTTTTACCACCACACTCCACCAGTCACAGGAGGCTTGAAATAAGCCATAGCTTTCCACAAGGTCACGCCAACAAAGTCGAGGGGCCAAGAATCGGCAGGCTAAACTCTCTGTCTTCTCTCCTAAACCAATAGCAGCTGTTGGCTGTGATGTCTTAGGCAAATGTTGCAAAAACATTTTGTTGTTTTTTCATTTTGGGGTGTGTGTGTGTGTGAGCAATTTTCTAAAAGGGAGGATATGAAACACTTTGGTTTTTTTTTCCCCCTCCTCCCCCATCTTATTGCACTCTGGATTCTAGTAAATTATAGGCTGCTACTCCCCTCACCCTCTGTCCTGCCAGGTGTTACACACTGACCCAGATGTGCTGGAAAAATGGAGGATGAGGGGACCTTTTTTCCATAGCATCCAGGTTCAATAAACAAAGCTGGAAAGGGCCCAAAAGCTCTAAGAAGGTTCCTTCCTTTTATCTAAAAGTGACTACAAAAAGCCAAGAGTTTGCTGAGTGAACCATTCTAAGCATCTATCCACTGGGGTCTCTGGCTTAATACATTTTTGTCTTTGGCCGAGCTTTGCTTTAATATTTTTCTAGCTGACTTTTGATGGAAGGACGGGGTGGTAAAAAATCCCTTAATTTTAATTTAGCTTCTACTTTATACATTTACTTACAATAAAAGAAAAAAAATACCTGCCTAATCTTTCACTAACCATCTTATTGTTCTCATGAATTCAAGAGGTAGCAAAGGTAACGGGTCTGTTCACACAGACTCGCTCTTTAGTGAGGGAGGAAAGCTAAAAACATACACACGCACAAAAATAAAATAAAATAAAAATAAAAAAAAAAGTACCTAAGGAACTTGTAGCAAGTCCAGCCTACATCAAACCCTTTCCCTATCCCACCCACCCCAAGAATTAACCTCAGACCTTCCAGTTCAAACATTCACATAAACATTACAATGGTTTTTCCTTTAATAAAACAAGTACCTCTAAGCAAAGAATATTCATACAAAAACTACTAGAAAAGTAAAGACTACCCCCTGCTCACTGAAAGAAATTTCCAGGGCATCCACACCCCTGTTCAGTCATGGGTAAGGCTGCAGAGGTGGAGAGGAGGGGTGAGGCATGTGGTTAGGTATGCCAAGATTAAAGACTAAACCCAAAAGAAAAAAAGTGTGTTGCCATTTCCTTAACTGAAATACTACTTGGCACACACCTAGGTAGACTGCTTTAGCCATCTCCACCTCATAGGGAAGGATGACAACTCCCATCACCATCACAGCTTCCCACAGAATTTAAATGGGCTACCAACCCTGTAACAGTCAGTCCACAGCTTCTGCACTGGGTACAGCAAAAGCAATGCTTTGGGGTTTTGTAGCCACTTGGGCTGTTAGAAAATCGGGTTCATTTTTTTTTAAGGAGTGGCAAGGAATGCCCTTATTGAATCTGGTTGTAGGGACATTAGTAATGTAACATGAATGCAAAAGGAAAGGCAAAGCCCAGAGTAGCCAGTGGATGACACGTTCCACTTGCACTTTTCGTTAGTGCAGGAAATAACACTTGATCAAAATCTATAAAGCACTACAGGAGTGCCAAGGAAGAGAGGAGGGAAAATAAAGAGTTGGTACAGCTCTAGTTGATCAGATGGAATTTCTCTCCCCATTCCCACTTACCATCCAACAGGCAGGAGACCTCACTCCTGCTACCTGGGTGGAGGGATCAAAAGAGAGGCCAAGTCAAAACCCACAAAAATAAATGGCATTTCTTGCCACACCATTGAGATTCAGAAAGGGAGGGGTGGGGAATGATTTGAGAGGGGCATCAGCTTGGCTGTGGACCTATGTTTCTTTGTCTTTTATTAAAAAAAAAAATAAAAAAAATCTTAAAGCTATGTTTGTTTAGGCCGCCCATGACTGAACAGAGGAGGGGAGTTGCCCTCTTAAGCAGCAAGTCTACAGAAAGGTAAATCACTGCGGATGGGCTCGAAGCTCATTCTGGAGTCTTTGGCTTATGTGGGAGAGGTATGCATTCGCAGGTGGCTGATCAGATTGCGCTGCTGGGTGAATTTCCCACCACACAGTTGACATTCGTAGGGTTTTTCTCCTGAGTGGACACGCATATGCTCTGTCAGTCGGTACTGCCGGGTAAAGCGCATCCCGCATTCCTCGCAAGCAAAGGGCTTGAGCCCTAAATGGCTGCGCATGTGCCGTGTCATGGTGCCCCGCTGCGTGAACATCTTGCCGCAGATGTTGCAAGGGAAGGGCCGTGTCAGCCAGTGAGTCTTCTCATGTTGCCGCAGAGTGGCTGGATCCTTGTAGCTCTTCTCACATACTGAACACTTAAAGGGCCGGGATTCTGCAGCATAGGGCTGGTTAGGGTTGGACAAATCTTCAGCTTCCTCCTTGCCGCCGTACGTGCCTTCCTCCTTGATGTAGAGGTCTTCCTCGGTGTGCGTCTCCACGTGGGCGTTGAGCTGCTCGGAGCTGGGAAAGCCCTTGCCGCAGGGGATGCAGACATACAGGTTGTCACCGTAGGCCACAGGCTCAAACCCCTCCTGTCGGTAGACGTAGTTGGCGCTGGTGTGCCCCCCGCTCTCACACTCACTCTGTCCACTGTCATCACTCATCTCCTTGCCGTTTTCTATCTCCTCTTTGCACTGGAACGCCTGCTCTGGGCCATAGGCATTGCTCAGGTTCCGCTCAGTCGACTTGGACAAGGGACCCATTAGGATGCCATTGGGCAGCCCCTCGCCTTCCTCACCACCTTTGCCCCCCTCTTTCCGGTCAAAAGCATTGTCTTTCTTAATCCACTCCTTCTTGCGTGCAGAGTGCCGGAGGCTCTTGCGCTGGCCGCTCTCCGCCAGGGAGTGGCTCTCCTCGTTCATGTCCATCTCCATGGGCTCACTGCTGTCTGCTGCACTCTGGGGGGCTCCGGCTGCAGACTCGTCGAATGATGAGGCACTGTTGGCTGCGGGGGCTGAGGCAGATTGGGGAGAGCCGTGCTGGCTTTCGCTGTGCTGTGTGTCGTCCTGGGAGGCTGCTGTGGGGAGCGATGGGCTTTTTTTGGACAGGTCAAGGCCGAGCTCCTGGTCGCCGCTACTTCCATTTGCACTGCCGCCGTTCTTGCTGGCTCCCCTGCTTAAGGAATGAGAGTTCTCTTGGTTAGAGCTGCTGATGAAGATCTCATCATCAGAGACCTTTCCCTTTGGCAGCTCCTTTGAGTGCGAGCCCTTCATGCCCTCAGTTGACCCTGAATAACGAGTTTGGATGACTGAAGTGGTAGAAAGCCTCTGACTCCTGGGAGGTCTCCCGACACTGGGGCCGCCGGCCCTGCCAGCGAAAGACCTCCCATTCCGCTTCAGTTTTTTCCTGCAGAGAGCTGCCAGGTCGTGCAGTTGGAGGTAGCTTGCTGCGGTGAGGAGAGCATTAAAGTTCTGTTCACCAGGCTGGTCAGTCGTTAAGAGCTTCCCAGTATAAATAAAGTCCAAGATCTGTCGGAACACGGTGGGGTTCACCATGTCCGTGTCTAAGTTAATCAGGTTGTCATGCAGGACGAGGGATTTGAAATACATGCTGCTGGCTGCCAGGATGTTCTTGTGGGCACGAAACAGGGCATTTTCTACCACAATAATCACATCACAGAGGAAACCTTTGGCTCGTTGCTGGTTCAGCTGCAGTAGCAGTTGTTTGGCATGATTTGGCAGTTCCATCTCCACCTTCTCTTCCTTTCACCTTCTCTTCACCACCTGAAAGACAAGAGAATAAGGTCTATGAGCCCACCATTTCCACTTGGACAAACTTGTGTTTAATAGACTGGTTTAACAGACTGCTGTTTAATACTAGGTTTGACACTGACTAAGGAGTTCTGGGTGCATTCCAGCACTGCAAGCTATGCTCCTGCTAAGAATACAGGGAGAAACATTTCTCATGCTAAAGGCTCAGGGTCTTAAAAAAATTATATATATTTTAAACAATCATGATAGGCTGAAACTACCTATCCAAAGGCATCAGCAGGGAAGCAATGGTTAGTTTGCAGTTTGTTTTTTCTTCCACTTGCACCCCTTTAAGTGGGATTGGGGGGAAAAGCAAGCTGTTTCATCATTATTTGTATATTTGAAACATGTAAAATATTTATCATAAGCAGCAGCTTTCATTGCTTTAAATATGTGGTTTGTCTCTCTGGGGTTAAAAATATTACATGCAGCAATTTATTCCATATGCAATGCAATTTAATTACATTGAGGTGGGAAATCAGGGGGAGGGGAGGGAGGGCACTTTTAAGAGTATAAAATGCGAGTTAAAAAATCTCCCCCTCCGGCCCCTCCCCCCGGTTCAAATCCACATCCTGGTCCCCATGAAGACAAGGACGACAAAACCAGGGCTCCAAATTAATTAGCATTATTAAAGTTTCTGAAGTGCTAAACGTTCTTGTTACTACTGCTTAAAAAAAGCTCATCAATAACTTTAAATTATTGTCTTGGATTAAAAAAAAGAAAGAAAAACAAAATAGTATGTAAGGGTTTTGTTTAAACAGATGAATTGCCTATCTCATGACACTTTATTTTTTCTCATTCTGTCATAGAATATCAGGGTTGGAAGGGACCTCAGGAGGTCATCTAGTCCAACCCCTGGCTCAAAGCAGGACCAAATCCTCAGACAGATTTTTGCCCCAGATCCCTAAATGGCCCCCTCAGGGATTGAACTCAAAACCCTGGTTTTAATAGGCCAATGCTCAAACCACTGAGTTATCCCTCCCCCCGTCCCCTGAATGATGGTGAGACTGAAGACCACAAACACCTTTTCTATCCATATACTGCATATTATTATTATACATACGCACGGTGCTAATATATCTGGACTTTTAAACATCATAAAAATCCACTGCCTTTCCAAGCCCTATTTTATATTTTGAAATGCATGGCAGGGGGATCATCAAGATCAATTACATTTGTGGATTTCCTGAGTATTACATGGAATACTTGACACTAACCCTCTATTATACGCATTGTGTTTGGATTTCTAGTTCCTTTTATACTTCATTAGCTGGATTTCATACATGTAAAATCCAGTCCTGTACTTCACTGATCTCAGCATTCAAATTCCGTGGAAGCATTTCCCTGACATCTATTTTAAAAAGTACCTGTTCCCTCCCAGCCAAACGAGTTTTGGGTAACCAGCCTGGAGTTAATGAACTTCCTCCAGATAGAAATGTAAGTTTCCTCTCTCTCTCTCTCTCTCTCACACACACACACACACACACACACACACACACACACACACACACACACACACACACACACACACACACACACACACACACACACAGAGTGTGATTTTTCTCATTATAAATGATTGCTTAAATTAACTGATCTCTATTAAACACCACGCATACAATACACGTCAACATACTCTCTAGACCTTAGTTAATTAGTTTGTAGATTATCCTCCATTCTTCTCCCTCTGGTGAACCTCAAGAATTAATTCCAATTAACTTTTGACCCAGATCTGGAATAAAACCACTATCATCGTCAATATGAAGCTCTTACCCAGGGAGAGTTCATCCTGAAGTCATTGAATATAAGGACTGGCCTCCAAAAATCAGCTGTAAGCAACATGAGAAGTGAGAACAGAGAATTAAGCAGAGTGTTTGGAGGCCATAAGAGCACTGGCTGGGTTCTCTTGAACATACAGCATCTGCCAGAGCGTGTTCATACTTTTAACCATCTCTGTGACTTGGGCCTGTTCCACACAGTTTTTGTACCAATGTAACTATTTCAGTTAATGCTATGATTTGATACTGATATTGTTAAATCATTACAACCCCTACACTTGACACACAAACAGTTATATTGGTATAAAGGCTTATTACTATAACTTTAAGTACCTCTGCACTGATTTAACTGTGGCCACACTAGGAACTTTACCAATTTAACAATACCAGTTTCAGATCAGTCTAGTTAAAGTAGTACAGGAATGGAGTGTAGACTGGCCCTTGGATTTCTAAAGGAAAAGAAGGGAAACAGCGTGCGCAAAGTCGGAAGGCTCCAATGTGCTGACAACTCCTTTAGAATACTCCAAAATATTCTCCCTCCCATTTGTCTACATCTTTCTAGTTCCCTCCATGCTCATATGCAATCCAGAATTGTATTGAAAATTTGCTTCCATTAGGTCTCTTTCAGCATTACAAGCTTCTCTCCCACTCTAGCTGTCCTGTCTATCATTCAAATGGTTTTCTCCAAGGAAATAGGCTGGGAATGTAGCAACATTCTGGTAGCAGTGAAGGAGTTAACTTTCTCTTTTTAAGATCAGTAAGTTAGTTACCAGTTAATTTTTTTATTACTTGTGCTTCCCATTACCACATTCAGACCCACTTATTCCTCTGGGTAAAGTCTCGTGTACTCAGGATAAAGAAATATTGAATGAGGTTATCAATCTCGAGGCTTGAAAAAAAAATCCATTCTACCACTAGCCAGTGATGAATGGTAAGGGTTCCCTGGCAAGGGTGGCCTGCGTCATCAATTTCTGTGCCGTGCAGGCTTTCGCTGGACAGCTGAATTTCTAGCTCTTATGGCTGTACAGAATACCTTCCATCTATAAGCCAATGCAAAAATTTCTTCCCAAGTCTGCTAACAGTCCAGTGCTTCCGCTGCTGCTAATAGTTTGCAAAGCAGTTAGTTTACTCTTGTACAAGACTCGTTTTTTACATCTGGCTAGTGGGTGGATACGACAGCGAGTAGGTATTTGGTAAAATTTTCAAGTCATGTTCAATATCCCCGTTCATCCAATCTAGTGCTCGTGCACGCATACATTTTATTTAAATTTAAAAACCAAGGGCTACACTCTGGCTGTTCTGTGCTGTCCCAGCAACACAAGGCAACCAGAGCATCCTGGTGAATCCAGCCTCTATTGTGCAGAAGCGTAACAATGTTCCCAGAGATGTGTGGATGCTAGAAAGAGTGGAGGACAAAGAATAAAATGCAAGCCTGAGCAAAATAGTAATTATTCATTTCTTCTCCCCTCCCCATATGGCATTTCTGTCTGGTAGGGAAGCACACACTAGCTGCATGAAAGCTCTAGGAGACTAGGATCTCCACTATTTGATACTGACAAGCACTTTAAAAAACTATGCATGCTGTAATTAGCCATACTGGAGAGTCACAGCGCACATCCAATTTGTCTGGTTTTCATGGCTTGTTTCCGGAACTCCTGATTAAGAGGAAGATACAGCAGCACACAAAGGCACCAGATACCCACATTTATCATCTAGTCATGTAAAATATGACTAACTTCTGTCATCTAGCCATATGGATGGGGAAGGGAAAGGGGAGAAACGTTACTTACAACATAACTAAACACACCACCTACATATAAATAAATACCTATTGCTCAATCACAGCAAATGGTCAGCTAGTTGCATTGTTCTCACTAACAGTAGGATTGTTGTTCTATGTGCACATAACACCCCACCCCACAAAAAGAGAGTGATTTTAAGCTGTTCTATAAAGGAGATATGTGGGAAGGGAGACGAGAGACAATAATAGGTCTTGCCTAGCCAGACAAATGAGAAAATTTAGTAGGTTACTGAACTAAAATTCAACTTATTTCACAGTGTGCGTCACTTGGAAATAGTGATATCCAGGCAAATTTGTATACACAGAACATGCAATATGCCTGAATTGCAAATGCCTGTTTGATATAAAGCTTTGCAGAGACAAAGCCCTGCTGCAGTTGCTCAGGGGAAAGACCTTTGATTACATCATATCAAATATATCAGGGAACTAGCTGTGGAGGCCCCTCTTGAAGTAGCTGGCATATTCATTTCCAACTTGCAGCAAAATGCCAACTATGGAAGTAACTATCCTAAATGGGCAAGTTAGTACTTGGGGGGGAGGAGGGGAGTTTTACATTTAGACTCTTATTTACAATTTCTGAAAATACGTCTGTGACCTTCCTTCCTAAGCCTGTCTTCTTTAGCTTCTTTGGCACGGTGCATGTTCTTTAATGACGTCTGCTTATTACAGTGCTTCAGTTTTCCTTAAGTGTCTTTGTGCATCAGCATCACAAGTATTAAGTAATTGCTACCACACATTGCTATTTTGTAGGGCTCATTAAAAATAGTGAGCTTTCTAAAGCAACCATGGAGTAACAGAGAGTGGGTAGAAGATTTTAAGACCAGCAGTCAATTGTCAACTCCAGGCACTCTAATGCTATCTAATGGATTAAGAGTTCCCCAGACTAGAGATTCCTGTTGATTTAGCAGCAACAGTGTAGTGAACTCCATGGAGCAGCACTGTCCCAGGCCAGATCTAGGAGCGCTTTGCCAGTATAGCTGTATCTATTTTGCTATACTGGCAAAAGCGCCTAGTGTGGACACTGCTTATTCCAGCCCCCACAAGCAAAATAAACTTTACCAGCAAAAAGAGGTGGCACAGCTATGTCGGTCACAGATCACACCTATTCACACCCCGGACTGACAAAGCTATGCCAGCAGATATTTGTAGTGTAGACCTGGCCTTTATTTGTATCTTCTGAAGCACTGAGCAAATCATCATAAATCCATTACAGAAGTTGGTCCAAAACTGACCAACTCCAAACACCTACTTAACAGGGATGCATCTTGAGATAGAGTGCACCTTGTTCACTAGATGGGTGCAGGAATTATTCAGCAATCCATAGCCTTTAGGAGACTACACATAATCCCTAGGATGCTCTCAAACAGTAAGTAACAGCATAGATCCAATACAAAAAATACCACAGCATTCCAAATAAACGGCGAACATTACAACTTTATAATAAATACCATGTGCACTTGTATCATAGCTCTGAAAGGGGACAGGATCTTAAAGCTTTACAACTGTATCATGCTCAAGAGAAGTGACAGTGTCCTGTGGCACCTTATAGACCAGAGGTCGGGAACCTTTCAGAAGTGGTGTGCCGAGTCTTCATTTATTCACAAGGTTTTGCGTGACAATAATACATTTTAACATTTTTAGAAGGTCTCTTTCTATAAGTCTATAATATATAAATTATTATTGTATGTAAAGTAAATAAGGGTTTTAAAATATTTAAGAAGCTTAATTAAAATTAAATTAAAATGCAGAGCCCTCCGGACCGGTGGCCAGGATCCGGGCAGTGCGAGTGCCACTGAAAATCAACTCGCGTGCCGCCTTCGGCACATGTGCCATAGGTTGCCTACTCTTGTTATAGACTAACAGAAGTATTGGAGCTTGAGCTTTCATGGGTGAATACCCACTTCGTCAGGACTCTGTCACTTTTTACAGATTCAGACTAACATGGCTACCCCTCTGATGCTCAAGAGAGATTCCTGAAAAACACAAAACCAACATCTGTGGAGCATCACAAACGCTAAGGTTGTTTTTGGACCACTGAAAGAAGCCTTGCTCTGTTCTAGGGGAAGGAAATAAAAAATAAAACTTGTTCCATTCCAGGAGTAGCATGGGCACAGAGGGATTTCAGATGCTCTTCCATTAAGAAAGATACTTAAAAACATGGCAGACTCTCTCTGCTGACTAGGAGACATATTACTGACGTTTGTGATCAAACGCAATGGAGTGTCCTTTGAATACTGTCTAGGACCAAACGGGACTAGAGCTGTGTTCGTCACATAGTAGTAGAGATTACCCAGATATAAAAGGAAGGCTCCTGCCCAGTTTCAGTGACCCTGCAGTAACAGCAACCGCTTAGCATGCACCATTTCCAGAGGTGTGAACCTCATCAAGGATCCTGAAGCACAATAAAGGAAGGAAACAAAATGGAGTCTTAGCATTACAGCGAATTCGCCCCCACCCACAGCCAGCGTCTAGCTAATGGAAAAGTGGGAGAGAACAGAAATGTTATGCTTCTAAGAAGATAATACACACAATGAACATCATTAAAATAAAGCTCTGCTAACTAGGAACTGACAGTGTCTTCATAAGCAATATTGCCTAAGGAACTGGATGCTTGTGAGAATTGATAATCAATGTATTAAATCAGCAGCTCAAAGCCAAACTAGGGCATATTCTGGTCTGATGGGCATTGAATACAGTGTAGAACATATCACGTGCCCTAAGAGCTTTGCTGCTTTATTACAAGGTGAGAAGAACTTAATCCTCTCTCCATTTACCATCAAGACTCCAGAAAGGAAATTGGTTAAAATTAGACTGTCAAAACACATAAAAACATCAACAAAAAAGAACTACTTAGGATGAAATACAAAATGCCACTACAGTGGTTTAGGATTGTTTAAGGACCATAAAAAAAATAATTACATCCATCCCCCAAAGTAAATCCCAAAGAAACTAAGACTGTAACTATCTTTGCAACCTATGGCAGGAGGCACTATTTGATTTCACTGCTGAGTTTCAGACTGGAGTGTCAGACAGTGTTTATATTTCAAAAGGAACACCAGTGAAGCAAAGAATCGTTCCAAAGCAGACCTAACGAATCACTCATTTCATTTAGAGAATTTGTAGGTGGGAGAGAGGCAAGAAACTGAGCAGCTGTGTATTGAAATAACTCTACTATTGATAAAATCTAACAAGCGGAGATTAGAAATTATGTATCAAATTAGATGCTATTAATCTTTCGCCTACCATGCACGTTTTAATATACAAAGGAAAAGGCGGTATTCTCCTTGACTGCCTGCTGTCCCCAGCAGCTCTGTGAACTCCAGTGAACAAGAAAAAAAAAAAAAAAGACGGAAGTTTATTCCCTGTTCTGCCTTCTTCTTCCACCAATTTATTTGTCTTTACCAGTTAGAAGAATGGACTATGTCCAACTGCCACCAAATTCCTGTGGGCAAGTCACTTCACTTCTTTGCTTTAGCTTCCCAATCTGTAAAATGGGAGTGAGAACACTTGCCTCTTTGCGAGAGGCTTGGGTGAAAAGTGCTTTATCAGGATGTATTCCTACTCCAACACTCCCTTTGTCCCACGACCATCTGCACTGCAGGAATACTCCTCGCATGTTCATTTCATTGTGGTTTTTGGGACGAGGCACAGGAAACGTGGGCTCTCATGGACGCTCACCTCTCCGCAGAGTAGTGGTGTTTCACAGGTTCCCCTGGGGAGCTGCGAATGCCATGTAATTAAAACACAAGCAGGGGGCCTGGGTTCAGCTCTAAAGAAGTCAAAGCCAGCCCTAGGGATGTGCTGACAGTGCTATCACAAATGGCAGCCTCCCACCCCCTGAACACAGTCAAAGCGCTGGAGCTGGAAGCAGTGTCAAAGTGCTCCTTTTCATTCTCTCTCTCAAAAAATGGAGGATCAGCAAAAGCTCTAGGTGGAAGGGGTGAAACACCAGGAGATCCAGATGGGAAACTGGCCGCAGCACCATAGTGTTCATGGAGAGAGAGTCTTACACTTCATCTCAATATTATTTCAGATTAGCCCTGCAAGCAATACAAGGACAGAGGTGTACACAGCAGGGGCCGAACAGCATGCACAGTAGGAACAGGCTGCACAGTTGAAGCGGTAGGAATGGGAATGAGGGAGAGAGGGGAGGATTGTGATATCTTGTCAAACAGTAGGGTAAGATGTTGGGAAACTAACGTGAGCCACACTTGGACTGCTGCGTTGGAATCAGTACTGTGCAGAACTGCTCTCAAAAAGAAAGGGAGTGTCTGCTTACAAAGCAAATGCCTCAGAACTGCTGCAGAATCCGTTCTGCTTGGGTTTTGATACAAGCATCTTTTGGTGTGGTAGCCTGTGCTGGGATGTCTGGACATGAAAAACTAGGGCAAAACAAGCTCAGCGTCTAGGGACCCCTGGCTTTTGTCCTCAAACTGTGCAAGGTGGAAAAGCAAAAAGGTTTGAGTATTCCTGCAGCACCCTGTCGCCCTGCCCAAAAGATAACCAGCAGTGCCAGATACCTGATGCACAGCAAACTGCACACGGGGCAGAAAAACTCAAAAGGGTGAAGAATGCAGGGATTCCTTAAGGCTAGTATGTGTTGACAATACCAGGAAAACAAAGGGACATCAGGTCTGCATAAAGCTGCAGCAAAGCAGAGGCACCTTGTTATGTGTTGAAACTATGAGCATTAGAATGCAGGTTAACCACCTTGTTGCCGCTTACCATGCCAGGTGCATAGGACTAAGGGCACCTCCATCCAGTGCTGCCTGACGTGCCAGGTACATTCCCATGATGTTCCATTGAAATCACAACAGGCCATCAATAGAACGTGGCTGCACAGATGCTGAATGAAGAACCAGCAGGGACGCTGTTAAATGCAATTAAAAAACTGCAATCAAAATTGAAATGTACATGTCAAACGGCTACCTAATTCAAAGACAACAACTGTTTCTATCGTTAACCCCTCTCAGACTGCTGAGCTGCACAGAGCAGGGATGTGCAAACATTATGGGGAAATCCTTGCAAACATCTTGGATCCCCTTCCCTGGCAAGCTCCTTTCTCAGAAATACAAGAACCCAAAGAGCTTCAGATGGGAACACGGAAATGCTTGCCAGGGAAGAGCTGTCCATAAGACACCTTCATTACCTCATTTTGCCCCTTGAAGGATATCTAGCAACTAGATATACTACAGTGATGGGCGATTTAGGAATGCTTCTACATAGTTAAAAGCTTCACACCACAATCTTCAGAGTCCCATACTCTGCACCAGAGGTGGGCAAACTACAGCCCGTGGGCCACATCTGGCCCATGGGAACCTCCTGCCCGGCCCCTGAGCTCTGGCCTGGGAGGCTAGCCCCCGGCCCCTCCTCTGCTGATTCCCCCCTCCGCAGCCTCAGCTCGCCCCGCCGCTGGCGCAATGCTCTGGGCAGTGGGGCTGTGAGCTCCTGGGGCAGCTCAGTTGCAGGGCTGCAGCCTGACCCGGTGCTTTGTGCTGCGCAATGACATGGCTGGCTCCAGCCGAGCAGCACAGCTGCCTGTCCTGGTGCTCTGGGTGGCACAGCTGTAGCGCTGCCAGCGCTCCAGGCAGTGCAGTAAAGGGGGTGGCGGGTTGGATAGAGGGCAGGGGAGTGTGGGGTGGTGGTCAGGGGGTGGGGATGTGGATAGAGGTTAGGATGGTCAGAGGGTGGGAAACATGAGAGCAGGGATCCTGGGGGGGGCAGTCAGGAAGGGGGGAGGTGGGTTGGATGGGGTGGCAGGGGGCAGTCAGGGGCAGGGGTTCCAGGGGTGGTCAGGGAGAAAGGGTGGTTGGATGGGGCAGAGGTCCCAGGGGGCAGCCAGGAATGAGAGGACGAGGTTGGATGGGGCAGCGAGGGGCAGTCAGGGGCGGAGGGTTCCAGGGGCAGTTGGGGACAGGGAGCAGAGAGGGGTGGATGGGACAAGAGTCTGCGTGGGGGGAGGGCTGTCAAGAGGTGAGAAGCCCGGGTGGGGTGGTATCAGATAGGGGGCGTTGGCTGGGCCACAACTGGCTGTTACCAACCCTCCATACAATTTTGGAAACCCGATGTGGCCCTCGGGCCAAAAAGTTTGCCCACCCCTGCTCTACACAATGCTTTTCGCATGGCTATTGAAGCAGCACTTAAAAGCTGCCACTGCCCTACCTTGAAATCTTTCTGTCATAGAGCTGCCATCGCATTAAGCCAATCTGGTTTCCTGTGGACCCCATTATACAGAGAAGGGGAAAGAGCCCATTATTCCAAGACAACACCTCAGGACATGCCTACCGCACAGGCACGACAGTGGCATAACTATGGTGCTGCAGCTATCCCGTGTTAGCGCCGTAGCGTAGATGCTTCTTGCACTGACAGAAGAGGCTTTTCATCTACCTAGTTAATCAGTCTCTCTCAGAGGCAGCAGGTAGCTGGGTTTACACCAGGGATTAGATCAACCTAACTACAGCGCTCATGGCACAAAAATGTTCACAGCCCTGTGTGATGTAGCTCTGCTGGTCTAATTTTTAAGTGTGGACCAGGCCTCAGTGTACCACAATGATAATGGAGCTCTTTGATGGTTTAGGACTTTCACTGTGTCTCAGTAATTGAGGATTAAACCAATTCATGGCAAACTACATCGTGGTCCCCACCTAAACCTTAGGTCAATCTAACTACATCGTTATGGGCTGTGAAAATATCATGTCCTGTGCGACACAGATAGCTCAACCACTGTAGACGCAGCTAGGTTGACAGAAGAATTCTTCCATTGACTTAGCTACTGCCTCCCAGAGAAAAACCCCTGCCATCATTGCAGGCAGGATCTACGCTGCAGTGCTGCAGCTGAATTTTGTTATACATTGAAATGTATCATTCAGAACCACCCTTTCCTGCTTAAAAGAAAAAATTATGCGCCCTCCCCATTTTAAGTGAATGTTACACAGATGCTCCAGGCTTGTGAAATTTAATGCAACTCCTACAACTACAGAGCCTCCTCCCTCAGGGTTACCATAATCAAATAAAGAAGGATTACTGAGAAGGATAATCCTTTGGAGGAGACATTAAATATGGGTCCCTTTATAGGGCTGGTTGTAAAAGTGGTATACACCACTTGTGAAATCAGGGAAGTAATTAAAACTAAATTTTGCCTCAAATAGGAGAAGAGCCCACAAAGCACTTTTAGTGCTGTGAATTTTGTTGTCAAGTGAACAGTTACACAATATGTCTGGGCCTGATAAACCTGGGGTTCAAGGACAGAACATGGCAAACACTCTTCCCCTTCCCCAGCTCCTCTTGGGTTAGGAGCACACTGTCTCCCAGCATCCCTCCTACTATTGGTCTGCCTGGAAGTCTGTGGACATTCCTCTTCCCCCCTCCCCCCGGAGGACTTTAAAGGAGGACAAGATAAAACTCAGGAAGAGGAAGGATGGTTGGTAAGTTTTCAGAGGGCATTTGATTTGGGTTCAGGCCTACCTGACTTGTCAGGCATAGTTTTTATGAAGGATTGCGTTGATATTTCATAATTTTCTCAGCAAAACTAGAAATTACAAACTACAAAGCTTGTCCAAGAGGAAATAAAACCCCTGCCTAGCTTCATAGGTACTCATGGACTAGAAACCTTGCCTAGTTTCACAGGACTCTCAGCAATGAAGTTCAGCTCCCTAATTAGGGAGCAAAATATTATACATTTGCACAGCTCTAGTTCTTTTTGCCTGCCTTGTGTGCCTGTCCAGCTGGGAGTTAATGATCTGATAGCACTTCTCAAGTTAGTTACAATCCTGGCTATCACTTCCATGCCCCAGAAAAATCAAACTGCAATTTTCTTAAAAGGGATTGTTAGTAAATGAGGACCACTGGCCTTGCAGCTATAAAGCTCCTCCCTGGAGGGGATACAGAATGCAGAGAGAAGGTTCTTCAATCTGCCTGGACGTCTGCTGGGTTCAGGCCCAAAATATATGGAAAGCTGAACCAATACCACTTGTAGCCTTACAGTTTGGTAACTAAGTCATTTTCATGCTGAAATAACAGGCTTTTGTATTAAAATTATAGCTGTCAAAACAGGCCAAATTGTTTATTGATAAGATTTCATCAAAGAGGTGAAATTTAAGCATTTACTCTCTTACTGACCCAGTTTACACTGAACCAGGATCAGCAGTGCAGAACTGATTTAAAACAAGACCACTGTCAGTGTAAAAAGCCCAAGATGTGTTTAAACAGAGTGTCTGTATTCGCTTAGGCACAAGGGTTTCGGCTCCTGTGAACTGGAACCTTTACGTCTTGTCTCTTTCTGGAGTAAGCCAATGACATCCAGGCTGCGGGTAAACTACTGCTGAGTACACAAGGGTGGCAGCATGTGCCAACACTAACTCTGTGAAGCACGTGGAGATACCCAGCTTAGGAGGGGGATGCTGAGCAAGACATTAAAGCATTTCTGGAATCTGGAGTGAGACAGCAGCTCAAATGCAGATTTACACACAGATTACAGCAATTTGCTACTCACTACTGTGAAGCAAGAAGCTCTGCTCAGTGATTTCTGCTGTAAAAAGAAAAACAGCTAATAGAAACAACACAGAACTGTTTAAATAAAGATACATTTCCCACTGGTGGAGCCTCCCACTTCACACTGAGGCCAAGCTTCCCACTGGTCTCTGCCTGAGCTGCCCATCCCTAAGCAGAAATCTTGTACAGAACACGTTTGTCTACTGCTGCCCACATGAACCAGCAACCACGGAGCAGTGAAACCCTTGTGATATTTGCCTGGACTCCAGGGATGTAGCAGAACCATGAAACAAAAACCACAAGAGACAGGAGGAGCAGATAGCAAGCAACAGACGCCAACACTCCTGCAACTCACAACTGGCTGAACAAGCTCACCAAAACCTGCATTTCGACAAAACCCCACCAGACAAAGGCAGCCCTAAAGACAAGCAGTCATCTGACACAGCCTCTTATTTCAGAGAGATGTCCCTATCCTTAAGCTAGGGTGACCAGATGTCCTGATTTTATAGGGACAGTCCCAATGTTTGGGTCTTTTTCTTATATAGGGCCTATTACCCCCAACCCCTGATTTTTCACGCTTGCTGTCTGGTCACCCTACCTTAAGCAGACCCAGCACACACAAGCAAAAAAGACACCCCTGACGCACCTACCAGCCAGGTCCCTTTGCCAGAAGCTGAGAACAGGAGATGGGATGAATCACTTGATTACCTTTCTGACTGTTCCTTCCCTCTGGGGCACCTGGCATTGCCCACTGTCTGAAGACAGGATACTGGGCTACATGGACCTTTGGTCTGATGCAGTATGGCTGTTCTTATGTATGCAAAATTCATCTAGCTTCTTACAGCCAGTTAGCTTTGGGCCTTGATATACAGAGTTCTTCCTTTAAGATTTATCTGAATGTCCTAGACCTTTCGAAGACTTTCATTGGTTAATTCATAGAACAAGCGCTAATCCTGAAGTGGTAGGCTCCTAGGGACTGCAACGATGACACGGGATAGGACTAGAAGCCTTTTCTCTTCCTAGGACGTGGCAGAAGAGAGGGACTCTTGTCTAGAGCAAGTCAAATGGTCAAGGTTTCCCCTACCTGCCCTGGCTTGCCATGTTTCACCTTAGGATGGCAGGCTAGGGGAGTGGCCATATAACAACTCCCTGCCAAAGCTGGCAAGTGACTCATGAGTGGTGGAAAGAAGTCCAGGACATTCTTTGCCCATTCTGGGGACGGAATTTACTATGCTTTTATCTTAGAGCTTCAATAATGAGCACATTTCCTCTTTGGGTTATAGGGTTAAAGCTGAAGTCCAAAACCTCCAGGCAGGCAGGTTTCCCTTTTAATGATCTTCCTTTGCATAAAACTAGTGTGATTGCCAAACCAAGCGCCACGTACAATGGCAACCAAGTCCACCATCAGCACCAGCAAGATGCCTGCCTGACCTATGCGGCATCACAGAAAAAACAACATCCAGACTCTACAGCCACAAACTAACTTATAAACCAAGACAGCTACATTCTTCAACCCCATCATTCGTTCTTCCAACCCCTACTTCACTTCCTTTCCAACAGGGCACTGGAGGAGAAACATGGTAAACCCCAGAGAATCCAAGACCACACACAGCAGTGTAGCCAAGCATCTTGCCAAGGATACAGCTAACGACACAGAGCTCTAGGTCACTGAGATGTACAGGCTGCTTTCGGGTGCATTGTCCACCCATTATTTATAGACTAACTCTTTGCTCAGCGTTAAAGATTGTTTCTCCTGATTTGAAAGTGGGCACTGCACATGCACTGCTGCTGTCAGCAGAGTATTCAGAGCTGCTTAAGTCCTGTTCCAATGTGAAGTCGTACTCCTCAGCAAACCCCAACGACACTCCCTCCAGCAGTGACAGTAAATAAAGAGGTGGTCAGGGATGGGAAAGGCACAAACATTCCCAATGTCATAAGAGAGGAGCTGGACATCAGAGTGCTGGCCAGCCTGCAGGATGGAGGAAGCAGTGGCTGTGGAGTTTAGTTGGCAAGAGAAGAGAGGAAAATCAGGTTTTAGATTTTCAGACCTGGTCTGCACTTAAAATTTAGATCAAGCTAGCTACATTGCTTGCGGGTGGGAAAAATTCACACCCCTGAGCACCACTGTTAGCCGCTGTTAAGCTAAACTTGCTCCCGGTGAAGACACAGCTACATCAATGGAAGAATTCTTCCACTGACTTAAGTACTGCTGCTTAGGGAGGTGGATTAACTACACCAACAGAAAAAAGCAGTTCTGTTAATGCAGGAAGCACCTACTCTATGGGCACTACTGCAGCTGTGCTGCGGCAGCACCAGTAGTGTAAACATACCCTGGATCCTGGAGTGGGAGGGAGTGCCCCACTCAATCTCTGGCACTCTCCTTTGCCTGACTGTGGCTGTCTCTACCACTTGCATTGTTGCAATTGCCAGTAGAGAATTAAGAGTTAAAGTTTGTTAAACCAGGGTTCGGAGTGCTGAGGGAATGGGGCAGATCTGGAGACCGACTCTCCCACACAAGTCCCATTTATTTTGTGTCCTCCCCTGAAGCTCCTGGGCTCCATGAGCTTTGCTGGTTGTGTCAAGAAAGGAGCATTCAACACAGAGCTGACTGCACAGTGTAATAACCCCATACACTCATTGCAGCCGCAGCTGTACTAAAACCCAGCGTGAAGGCAGCGATGGGAAGAGCTGAAGAGAGGAGAAGGTATATAGGCACATTTTGCGCTGGTACAAGAACTTAGACCAAGCTATCATTCCACTTCTACATTCTGACTACCTGAGAGCACAGAAGTTGGGTGTGCTTACAAAGAAATAGATTTTATCACCACAGGTATGAAATGTTTGCCTAAACCCAAATGTCTGTGCAGCTAGTGAAGAGGTAATGCATTAAACAGCGAAGTCATCATCCATCTCCTCAGCAAGAAATGAAGGAGGTGCCTTTGGCGCTGTGTTACCTCAAACAGCCATTATGCACTATGAATTGTTTGCTAAGTACTAACTAGTTCTTTTTCGAGTCCTTGCTCATATCCATTCCAGTTAGGTGTGCGCGCACCGCGTGCACATTCGTCGGAAGATTTCTACTCTAGCAACACTCGGTGGGTCGGCTGGGCGCCCCTGGAGCAGCGCCGCTATGGCGCTGGATATATACCCCTGCCGACCCAACCGCCCCTCAGTTCCTTCTTACTGCCCGTGTCGGTCGTTGGAACAGTGGAGTGCGGTTGTACTGACCTCCACCTCCCTAGCTACTCGTAGTTCTCTAGTTATTTTTTTGAATATATAGTTCAAAGTTATATAGTTGTAGTTAATTTTTATTGTTCATAGTTAGTGTATAGTTAAGAGGGGTTCGGGGATTAGCCCCTTCCTCGCACCAGGGCCCATGCCCGGCTCACTGGGTTTCAAACCGTGCTCGGCCTGTCATAAGCCGATGCCAACAGGAGTTCCACACGACTCCTGCCTTAAGTGCCTCGGACAGATAAGTGTCGCATTTGCAAGGCTTTTAAGCTGAGAACAAAAAAGGAGTGGGAGTTTTGGCTAAAACAGCTCCTCATGGAAGCGGCTCTTACTCCTCCGCCTTCGGCACTGAGTGCTGGTCAATCAGTGGGCAGAAGCGCCTCCCTGGCACCGGACCGCGCTGGTACTGCCAAGGCCTCTCGGCACCGGCCGTCGCTGGCACCGAAGTCGACTCGGCACTGCTCCCTCTCCCCGAGGTCGAGAAAGCTTAAGACTCCTGCTGCTTCCGTGCCACCTGCACCGCAGCCAGAGAGCTCGTCTAAGTTGGATCTCCCGGCACTGACACCTGCCGTGGCACCGACAACGTCGGCACCATCTATTCCGGTCCCATAAGGGCCGTTGAGTCCGGTGCCTGTCAGCTCCCCGGCGCGAGCCATGGTTGAGCTTACTATTCCATCCATGCCAGAGACGTTCTCAATGGCGAGGGATCTGATTGTCATGATAGAGTCGATGCTGCCTCAACCCCCTGCACCACCGGTGCAGGTAATACAGTCTATCAGCAAGCCTGCCTTGATAAGACCATCCTCTGTCGGCACAGCAGAACGACACCGTTCACGATCACGGTCCCGCAGACATTCTAGGTCCCGTCGGCGCTCCCGCTCCCGACGCCGTTCGCAGTCCCAGTACCATTTTCCTCCTCAGCACCAGTCAGTATCCCATTCACTGGCCCACTACTCTCGGCACCGTTCCAGCTCCCAGCACCACTCCAGGCACCGTGATTCCCGTAGCCGCTCCCGACGTCAAGCCTCAAGATCTCGGTTAACCTTCCGGCACCACTCCAGTCGCAGGCCCCGGTCTCGTTCCCGGTGCCAAGTAGAGCAAGGTCCGCTAGAGACAGAGACTCTGCCCAGGGGTTTTCAGTACCTCCATAGCCATCCAGACATGCATCAGTGTCGTCCCACGCGGACAGCTCTTATGCTCAGGACCGCGATTTTGATGTGCCCACCAGAGTTTTCCAAGAGACCCAGGCCCAAGGACCCCATCAGTGGTCTTTCTGGACGCCTTGGGCATACCACCAGGCCGAAGGCGTACCAGTAGTTCCATCCCACTCTGTCTCATCAGAGCACTGAGTGCCAGAGGCAACAGCTAGCCGTCCCCCTCTGACTGCTACAGAGGAAGCCCCAGTTCACCCACTGGACTCCCAGGTTCCACTGGAGCAGGAGGTCGCCCAAGAGCCAGAGGCCACACAGGACCCGCTCATCGCCGGCTCCTCCTCTTCCTCTTCTCCAGATGAGGCGGTGGCAGGAACATCCTCCTCAAGCCCTCCTCCAATCGACTTGAGAGCCCATCAGGACCTCCTAAGGAGGGTAGCACTCAATACGAACCTCCAGGTGGAGGAGGTCCCGGAGGCAGAGGACCCGGTAGTGGACAGTCTATTGGCGGATGCCCCCACTAGAGTAGCCCTACTGTTTATTTGGACCATCCAGGCGAATGGCGATACATATGGCAGTCCCCAGCCTCTATCCCTCCTGCGGCCAGGGGAGTCAAGCGTAAATATATGGTGCCCTCTAAAGGGTATGAGTACTTGTATGTCCATCCTCCTCCCTGCTCACTAGTCGTCCAGTCTGTTAATGAGAGGGAACGCCATGGCCAGCAGGCACCAGCCCCAAAATCGAAGGAGGCTAGGCAAATGGACCTACTCGGCCGCAAAGTGTACTCGGCAGAGGCCCTACAGCTCCGGGTGCCAAATCAACAATCCTTGCTTAGCCGCTATAGTTATAACACCTGGGTGGCAGTGGGTAAGTTTACGGAGCTTCTCCCTCAAGACTCCCGCCAAGAGTTCGCTGCCCTCTTGGAGGAAGGGAAAAAGGTGGCCAGAACTTCCCTCCAGGCCTCGTTGGATGCAGCAGACTCAGCAGCCAGGACTCTGGCCTCAGGTCTTGCCATGAGGCGCATCTCATGGCTTCAGGTTTCAAGCCTCCCACCGGAGCTGCAGTATACCATTCAGGACTTGCCATTTGATGGTAAAGGCCTCTTCTTGGAGAAGACTGACCCCAGGCTGCAAAGCCTGAAGGACAACAGGGTCATAATGCGCTCTTTTGGCATGCATACGCCCGTGACCCAACACAGGCCTTTCTGTCCCCAGCCTCACCGCCCATACTCTGTGCCGAGACAAAGACAGGACTTTGGCAGGCGGCGCGGCTGAGGTGGCCGCAGACGACCACCAGGACCCCAGGGGGGCCAAAATCAAGGTCCCTCGAAACCACCACCGGGACCAAAGACGAACTTTTGAAGGTGCGCCTGAGGGCGGTGTACCAGTTACAGGCCAGGATCCCTCTCCTCCCTTCTTCAACCATCTCTCCTACTTCCTCCCGGTGTGATCCCACTTAACTTCAGATCGCTGGGTCCTACGCACGGTGGAGTATGGGTACCACCTCCAATTTATTTCAACCCTGCTCTCCCACCCTCCAATCCTGTCCCTCTTCGGGGACCTCTCTCATGAGCAATTTCTCTTACAAGAGGTGTGGATGCTCCCTGCCATAGGAGCTATAGAGGAGGTACCGATGGACGAAAGGGGCAAGGGGTTTTACTCCCGTTATTTCCTAATCCCCAAGTCGAAGGGAGGTCTCAGACCTATCCTAGACCTACAAGGACTCAACCAGTCTATGATAAAGTTGAAGTTCCGCATGGTATTCCTGGGGACCATTATCCCGTCCTTGGATCCTGGTATGCCGCCCTCGATATGAAGGACGCGTACTTTCACATCACCATCTTTCCTCTGCACAGGAGATACCTCCGCTTTGTAGCCAACCGTCAGCACTTCCAGTTCACGGTCCTGCCGTTTGGCCTTTTTACAGCCCCAAGGGTATTTACAAAGTGTATGGCTGTAGTTGCCGCCTACCTCCGCCGACGTCAGATACACATTTTTCCATATCTGGACGATCGGCTCATCTGAGGGGCCTCTGAGACACAAGTCACTCAGCATGTGGGCATCGTCAAGGACCTATTCATACATCTAGGCCTGATGATCAATATAGAAAAATCCACTCTGGTTCCCATGCAGAGGTTAGACTTCATAGGAGCTACCCTGGACTCCAATCTAGCCAGAGCCTGCTTACCACAGCCGCGGTTTCAGGCGATGGCAACAATCATCCAAGGTCTACAGAATTTCCCAACGACCTCGGCTCGCACTTGTCTCGGTCTCCTGGGTCACATGGTGTCATAAACAGATGGTTAAGGGTTAATGTCTTTTTTACCTGTAAAGGGTTAACTAGCTCAGTAAACCTGGAACACCTGACCAGAGGACCAATCAGGAGACAAGATACTTTCAAATCTCGGTGGAGGGAAGTCTTTGTTTGTGCTTTTTGGGTTTTTTTTGTTCTCTCTGGGTTCTGAGAGGGACCAGACATGTATAGAGACTCTCCAATTTTCTAAAACAGCCTCTTCTATTTAATTTAGTAAGTACCAGTTAGAGAGGCGGTTTAGTCTTTTGATTGTTTTCTTTATTTGCAAATGTGTATTTTGCTGGAAGGATTGTATCTCTGTTTGCTGCAACTTGTATTTGTGCTGGGGGGAGGATTTTCTCTAGCGTCTATAAGCTGAAAGACCCTGTAACATTTTCCATCTTGATTTTACAGAGACAATTTTTACTTTTTTTCTTTCTTTTATTAAAAGCTTTTCTTTTTAAGAACCTGATTGATTTTTTTTTTATTTCTTGTGTAAGACCCAAGGGGAGGGGGTCTGCACTCACCAGGGAATTGGTAGGAGAAAGGAGAGAAGGGGGGAGGAAAAGCCTGATTTTTCTCTGTGTTAGGATCACTGTCTCTCTCTCAGGGAGAGTCTGGGAGGGGGAGAGAAGGGGAGGAAGGTGAATTTCCTCTCTGTTTTAAGATTCAAGGAGTTTGAATCACAGTGATCTCCCAGTGTAACCCAGGGAGGGGAGAATCTGGGAGGAAGAAAGGAGGGGAATGGTTTATTTCCCTTTGTTTTGCGATCCAAGGGGTTTGAGTCTGGGGGTCCCCAGGGAAGGGTTTGGGGGCCAGAAAGTGTCCCAAAACACTATATTTTTGGGTGGTGGCAGCTCTATCATTTCTAAGCTAGTAATTAAGCTTAGAGGGGTTCATGCAGGTACCCCATCTTTTGGACGCTAAGGTTCAGAGTGGGGAATCATACCTTGACACATGGCTGCCTGCACATTTGTAACCAAACACGCCAGGCTCCGCCTCCGTCCTCTCCAAGTTTGGCTCAACTAGGTATACTGCCTGGGCAGGGACCCAATAGACACGATAGTCACCATTCCCCCGAGCACCCTAGGCTCCCTAGAATGGTGGCTAACTCCCTCCCTGGTGTGTGCAGGGATGCCGTTCCATCCGCCCAACCCTCAATGTCCCTGATGACGGACGCGTCATCTCTCAGCTGGGGTGCTCGCCTCGGTCACCTTCGTACTCAAGGCCTTTGGTCATCTCAGGAGCTGGCATTACACATAAATGTCCGAGAACTGAGAGCAGTCCGCCTGGCGTGCCAGGTGTTGCAGCAATAGTTGCGAGGCCATTGTGTCTCAGTGTTTACAGACAACACAACGGCCATTTACTATATAAACAAACAGGAAGAGACACGATCCTCCCCCCTTTGTCAGGAGGCCATCCAACTCTGGGACTTCTGCATAGCCCACTCGATAGATCTGGTAGCGTCCTTTCTTCCAGGCGTTTGGAACACTCTGGCGGATTGACTCAGCAGGTCTTTCCTGTCTCACGAGTGGTCGCTCCACCCGGACATTATGCATCCTGTTTTCCAGAAGTGGGGATTTCCCCACATAGACCTGTTCGCTTCCTGCGAGAACAGGAAATGCCAGATGTTCTGCTCCTTCCAAGGTCTCTCCCCAGGATCGATCTCGGACGCTTTCCTGATGCCGTGGAAGAGCCAGCTCCTTTATGCCTTCCCATCGTTCCCGCTGGTTCACAAGGTCCTGCTAAAACTCAGCAGGGACAGAGCGCGCATCATGATGATCGCTCCAGCGTGGCCCAGGCAGCCCTGGTACACTACGTTGCTCGACCTGTCGATAGCCAACCCAGTTACCCTGCCACTCCACTCAGACCTCATAATTCAGGACCACGGCAGACTTTGCCACCTGGACCTGCAGGCTCTTCACCTCTTGGCGTGGCTGCTGCGTGGCTAAACCAGTCAGAGTTACGTTGCACTGCATCAGTACGACAAGTTCTCCTGGGTAGCAGGAAACCTTCCACTCGGTCAACGTATTTGGCCAAGTGGAAGCGTTTCTCCTGCTGGTGAGAAACGCTTAATCTTACTCCCACTGAGGTCTCGATCCCCTCTATTTTGGACTACCTCTGGTCTCTCAAACAGCAGGGCCTAGCAGTATCATCACTGAGGGTACATTTAGCAGCCATCTCTACCTTCCACCCAGGCTAAGGTGGTCATTCCGTGTTCTCACACTCTATGGTTTCGAGGTTCCTCAAGGACTTGAAGCGCTTATACCCTCAAGTACGCCGCCCAGCCCCGACCTGGGACCTCAGCCTGGTTTTAACCAGACTTATGTCTCCCCCATTCGAGCCGTTAGCAACCTGCTCGCTACTATACCTGTCTTGGAAGACAGCTTTCCTTGTAGTCATTACATCGGCCAGACGAGTCTCCGAGCTTAGGGCTCTTACGGTGGATCCGCCGTACACTGTATTCCACAAGGACAAGGTGCAGTTGCGACCACACCCGGCATTCCTCCCTAAGGTGGTTTCTGCCTTTCATGTTAACCAGGACATTTCTCCTGGTCTTCTTCCCGAAGCCATGCTCAACGCGACGGGAGCAACAATTGCACTCCCTGGGCGTCTGTAGAGCGCTCACATTTTATATTGAGCGGATAAAACCCTTTCATAAAATGCCCCAACTCTTTGTCGCGATAGCAGACCGAATGAAAGGCCTACCTGTTTCCTCTCAGAGGATCTCATCTTGGCTAACAGCGTGCATCCGCACTTGTTATGATTTGGCTCATATTTCCCCAAGCCACATCACCGCGCATTCTACCAGGGCTCAGGCTTCATCTGCCGCCTTCCTGGCTCGTGTACCTATCCAGGAGATAGGTCACGCAGCTAGCTGGTCCTCGGTCCACACCTTTGCTTGGCATTATGCTCTGGTTCAACAGTCCAGAGATGATGCAGCCTTTGGCTCAGCAGTTTTGCATTATGCAACATCTCACTCTGACCCCACCGCCTAGGTAAGGCTTGGGAATCACCTAACTGGAATGGATATGAGCAAGCACTCGAAGAAGAAAAGACGGTTACTCACCTTTGTAACTGTTGTTCTTCGAGATGTGTTGCTCATATCCATTCCACACCCGCCCTCCTTCCCCACTGTTGGAGTAGCCAGCAAGAAGTAACTGAGGGGCGGTTGGGTCGGCAGGGGTATATATCCGGCACCATAGTGGCGCCACTCCAGGGGGCGCCCAGCCGACCCACCGAGTGTTGCTAGGGTAAAAATCTTCCGACCAACGTGCACGTGGCGCGCGCACACCTAACTGGATTGGATATGAGCAACACATATCGAAGAACAATAGTTACAAAGGTGAGTAACCGTCTTTTCCTCAGCCCTCTACAGATTTCTACACCTCAGAGAAGTTTCCACTTCTGAGTGAGCTGCTAGAGACTATTGTCCTGGAAAGTCCTCCCCCTCCCATCAATAAAAGGCAAAAGAGTAAAAACAATGACAGATTAAACTGGCCACAGATTCTTCAGGACAGGGCATGTCTTACTTTGTAAAGCACCATTTAACTTTACAGAGCACCAAATAAGGAGTAGTAAAGAATAAATCATCATGGAGCAGAGATGCTGTCTGTAAAATTGCAAAAACACGGCTGTTCCATACCTTAATCTGTGCTGTTGGTAGGACTGCAAGAGATACTGGTTGCCCTCAGCTGACTTACTCTAATAAGCACCCCTGTTTTTATTTTAGAGGTGATTTGGAAGATTTCCTATGCCAGACATCTGCTTTTATTGACATTGTTGAGATTAATCTTCCCCATTACCTCTCTGTTAAAACATTAAAAAATACAGTGGGAGATTTCTCTTCCCTTCATCCAGTATAGACTAATTTACCAGTCTGCACCTGTGTACCACTAATGATTCATTTACAAAGCATTTGCGTCTGTCTAGGCATTTATACCATGCTGAGCACCATGGTAGCTGAGCACTTGCTTCATATAATTTGGAGGACCAGATTTTGCTGTTACTCCATGAGCATCTTGGCTGAGTCGGTAGAACCAGAGTCTACAGCACAGTAATGAAGAGTTCCCCACCGTTCTAAGCTCTCTTTTAGCTCCCCACCTTCCTATATTGCTGAGTTTTCACTCCTACACGTTCTGGCACCGGTTTCAAATACTGATTGAATTCAACATGGCATAATCTGAAGCAGATCCAACAGCACACCTTGCAAAATTCTGTTTGCTTGGGGGTGTGCGATTTTTTGTTTTCTGGAGAAGTGCGTGAGACCCCATTAGTATTTCCCATCACCACCACCACCACCACCACCACCACCACGATAAAGGCAGGCGAGTAGATATTGACCTGGGCAGGTATACTGTCGTAACAATTCAATTAAGCCAATGTAAAGTACATTCTATGGGTTACAAAACAATCAAACCATGACTATGGGGCAACTAGGAAAGTCCCATTATCAGGATTACCTATAGGTGTTTTATTGGTAACTGCCTGAATACCCAGGGTTAAGTAATTCATCTTCAGTTACCACCTATGCAAACTGCTACTTTAACTGCCTATTAATTTGCTGAAGGACAGAAGCCTCAAGGAACATTTTATATGAGGACAGAATGGATTCCCTTAGTTCTTTAAGCTATATTAGCACAATCTCATTTGGCAATTGCCCCCAAGAGTGCTAGGGAGCAGAGAGGTGAGGCAAATTCTATTTATAGAGGATAACCCTGGAAGAAACAGGAGCTACTGGAGAATCAGCCATGAGGGGTGAGGCTGTGACAATGCTGAATCTAGCAAGAGGTGCAGAAGCACAGTCTTTGGCCATGTCTACATCTAAAATTTTGCAGCGCTGGTTGTTACAGCTGTATTAGTACAGCTGTATAGGGCCAGCACTGCAGAGTGGCCACACTTACAGCAACCAGCGCTGCAAGTGGTGTTAGATGTGGCCACACTGCAGCGCTGTTGGGCGGCTTCAAGGGGGGTTCCGGGACGAGAGAGCAAACCGGGAAAGGAAACCAGCTTCGCCGCGGTTTGCTCTCTCGGTCCCGGAGCCACCCAGCAAACCGCAGGGAAGGAGACCTGCTTGCTCGGGGTTCCGGGACCGAGAGAGCAAACCGGGAACGCCGCGATTTGCTCTCTCGGTCCCGGAGCCAGCCAGCAAACCGCAGGGAAGGAGATCTGCTTGCTCGGGGTTCCGGGACCGAGAGAGCAAACCGGGAACGCCGCGGTTTGCTCTCTCGGTCCCGGAGCCAGCCAGCAAACCGCAGGGAAGGAGACCTGCTTGCTCGGGGTTCCGGGACTGAGAGAGCAAACCGGGAACGCCGCGGTTTGCTCTCTCGGTCCCGGAGCCACCCAGCAAACCGCAGGGAAGGAGACCTGCTTGCTCGGGGTTCCGGGACCGAGAGAGCAAACCGGGAACGCCGCGGTTTTGCTCTCGCGTTCCCGGAGCCACCCAGCAAACCGCAGGGAAGGAGACCTGCTTGCTGGGGGTTCCGGGACCGAGAGAGCAAACCGCGGCGAAGCTGGTTTCCTTTCCCGGTTTGCTCTCTCGGTCCCGGAACCCCGAGCAAGCAGGTCTCCTTCCCTGCGGTTTGCTGGGTGGCTCCGGGACCGAGAGAGCAAACCGCGGCGTTCCCGGTTTGCTCTCTCGGTCCCGGAACCCCGAGCAAGCAGGTCTCCTTCCCTGCGGTTTGCTGGGTGGCTCCGGGAACGCGAGAGCAAACCGCGGCGAAGCGGGTCTCCTTTCCCGGTTTGCTCTCTCGGTCCCGGAACCCCGAGCAAGCAGGTCTCCTTCCCTGCGGTTTGCTGGGTGGCTCCGGGACCGAGAGAGCAAACCGGGAAAGGAAACCAGCTTGATTACCAGAGGCTTCCTCCTTCCACGGAGGTCAAGAAAAGCGCTGGTAACTGTCTACATTGGATTACCAGCGCTGGATCACCAGCGCTGGATCCTCTACACCCGAGACAAAACGGGAGTACGGCCAGCGCTGCAAACAGGGAGTTGCAGCGCTGGTGGTGCCCTGCAGATGTGTACACCTTCAAAGTTGCAGCGCTGTAACTCCCTCACCAGCGCTGCAACTTTCTGATGTAGACAAGCCCTTTGTGACAAAGAAAGCTCTCACAACATGCAATAGGTGGGGCCACGTTCAAGTTTTAGGCTTGATTGGCAGGTTTCATAGAACTCCTGAGGAGAATTCACATAGGTGTATTCAAAAGCTCCTGCAGGAGTGAAGAACTAAAGGCTATTTAACTATAAAAGACTGCTGAGTCACTTCCTAGAGTGCTCTCCCCTTCCCACTTGAAGGGGTGGGCGGTAAAAACAGCAGGCTGGACTGAAACTATTGCACTGGTTTAAATGGAGTAGTTGTTCCCAATAAGTTTATAGCCATCAGATCAGAGTCTGGCCCAACGAAACAGAACAAATTCTATCAACAACCACCACCTCCAGGAATATGGATGCTACACATCATGGGGAAAAAGTATTGTTACCACTCTGCCATTTCCATCTGAGCCCACTAAAATAAAGTAACAGCATCAAGGTGCTCTCTAGAAGGGATGCTGATGTGCTCTTCGGAAGAATATATTTGGACTAAAACTTCACTCTTGGCATGGTGTATTTTCAACACCTGTACCCAGTATTTAACTGCCATCACCTGCAGGATCTTGGCTGAACAGCATTTACAACCCTACCATTGAGGTGTGCTAACTTAAATTCAAGCATCATTGTGCCACAGTGCAAGTGCATCAGCACAAGTTCTGCATCCTTGCTCCCTCAAACACACACCTGGTGAGGCTCAAGCAGGTGAAGAAACTGCACTAACCAAGAACCCTAACCACTCTAGGTCGGAAACAGCCATATTCGGATGCAATCCAGCAGTCTTTAACCTGTGGTTGGTTGATTGCCTAATCAATCTACTACCCTAGCTATACAGTATTCAAGGTGATTTCTCTAAGAATTCGGCAGAGATGTTCGTCTTTTTTTAATAAAATAAACTGCTTTTCCATTTAAAAGAATTAGAATAGCAAAAACCGCCTCACCATACATACATCCTGCAACAGGAAACTAGTCCATCCTGCAACAGGAGAAGATAATGTATTAGTGGTAGGTCTTCTCCATGCTCTACTGTGATGCTAATGTTTTCAGAGGCTTTTCTCCTCAGCTTCCTTACTAATACCACTATTCCTGCAGACCTAAGAATAACAACGACAATATACACGTATTCCAGAGTTTGTGTATCTCTGAGTTCTCACAAAGTTAGTCCTTGCATATCCAGGTCTCCCACTGAAGTCAATGAGAGTTTTGTAACAAGGTACTTACTGGGCCCCTCGTCATCTTACACAGGGGAGAAATCCTAGATGGCTGGGAGCAGCCTGGAGAAACATTCCACTTTCAAAGGGGGTTATTTTTTTTTTAAAAAAACACTCATTTTTTTTAGCCAATTTTTCATCAGTCTGGTTTAATGCATCCCAGCTGTACATGAGAATGCTGGCTCCCCCACAGAGATATTCCCAACTGTACATATTCATTTCTGAACAGGTAATGGGTCTTGGCACAGCTGCTGGATCCTATGCAGAGGTTGGTTGTGACATGTTGAGAAAGGAGTTGAATTCTCATCTCCTGTTCTAACTGGGAGACAATTCAATGAATACACCCAAGAACCTGATTTTTTACTATGTTTTACTGTTCGTATTTTTATTTTCGGTGCTATTGCTCTCTCCCACTGATTGTGCCCTGACTATTTAGCAAAGAGATTCTCCGACACCCCTTCCTGGAGTTTCTAACATGGAGAACTCAACATAGCTTTGTTGGATTTAGCTGGTATACAAAGAACGGACATCACTGACAGCCACAGAAACATCTACAGTGCTAACAGCAGGGCTTATGGGTAGCTTCTGTCCCTGAAACTGCAGAGCCAACAAAGGGATCTTGGACAGCAGGCTTGGTGTCTCTCAGAAGAAAACTGTCTTAAAAAAAAAAAAAAAAAGGGTCTTAGTAATAAAGTGGAGGAAATAAACAGATCTTTGGAATTCTGCATTCTCTCCATGACTAGGGTAGTTTTAATAGTAATTCCTGTATTAGGCCTAAACACACAAGCTGATATTTACAAAAGGAGCCTAAGAGTATGTCTACACTACAATTAAAAACCCATAGCTGGCCCGTGTCAGCTGACTTGGACTCATGGGGCTCAGGCTGAGGGGCTGTTTAATTGCAATGTAGATGTCCAGATTTGGGGCTCTAGAACCCTATAAGGTGGGAGGGTCCTAGAGCTTGGGCTGCAACCCCAGCCCAAACGTCTTGTCTACACCACAATTAAATAGCCCTGCGGCCTGAGTCAGCTGGCACGGGCCCGACATGGATCTCTAATTGCAGTGAAGACCTACTGTAAGTGACTTCGGAGCTGCTGAAATCCCCACCCACAGTGATTGTTTATACATATTACAAATTTTAGAAAACTGATGAACAGTATTCCCATTTTAGGATATAAAACAAGATTTTAAAAAAAATGGGCTTATCTAAAACACATTAGAACTTTAGGGAGAAGAAATTTCAGATTCAGATCTGAATTTTACATTTAGGATTGCCTGTAATTAAGAAACAAAACCTAAAATCTAAGCCTCCATAATTTTGCGTGAGCGAGATATTTAAATCTCCAAATTGAAACCAACACCTAATGCTTTTTTCCCTGGTTTGAATTAAAAAACAAACAAAAAACCAAACAACTGTAAGTATTCCTCTTTCCAGTTCTGGCAGCTGAAATTTCACAGGAAAATGCCAGACTTTTGCTAAGGATAGTGGAAAGTCTCATGACAATGCTAACCTACTAAAAAATCCTCCACTTAACATGGCCAAATCCCAGTGGATCTTGCTGGATCTCAGCCATTTGGAATTCAGCACCATTGAATTCAAACCTTAGCCCCCAATGCATCCTTCTTGGATCATTGCTAATTAAAAAAAAAAATTGTTAGGTATTCGACTCTTATTTTTAATTAATTGCTATTTTCCTAGAAAGGGTAAAGAGTATTTTTCTCTTAATGAGTCAAATTACTGGAGAACTCAGTGACAGATTATCTTAAAAATAGTTTGAAGGAAAAAAATAAATTAGAAGGAAAAAACTCCACAAAACAAAAAGCACTTTACCACCGCAGGGTTCCTTTCCCCTGCTGCGCATAACCATTACATGCCATTCTGCCTCCCCTTTGAGACACTGAATCTGAAAGATCCAGCATAAAAGACCTGGTGAACACTGTGGCCGATAAGAAATGTTTAAAAAAAAAAAAAGATGGTTATAACGACACTGGAATAATTAGAATATTCACAAAAGTTCCCCTTGGATTCAAGTCAGCATGTGGAGTGAAGGATTAAGATCAAGTATTCACAGCATTTCCCAGTCAGATGCTGAGATATCAAAGCCTGCATATAAGGTGCACTGGTGTTTCTTGGGGTGGGGATGACTACCTAACAGCAGACACTGCAAGCAGCATAAGTAAGAGAGAAGTTTGTTTAAGTTTGATATGAGAGAAAGAGTAACAGCTCTGGCCTAGTGTAGGCAGGCTCTGGGCAAGCTTTTCCCAACTACTCTGCCAACATATGCCAACCCTGAATTAAAACAGGACTTACCGGTATGCCCACCCTTACACAAGCTGGAAATGTCAATTGTGTCAATGTCTTCTGTCAACAAAATTGGGGCCATTTTATTGTCTCTTCTCCTACATGACACAGTAAATGGAGTTACTCTTTGATTACAATAAAGCAGGCAGCCACCTGAGCAATGAGAGTACAGTACTGAATTTTGTCGTCACCTTCCATACCAGATCTCAAAGCTTTTCACAAACCTTCCTGGACACGGTTGTGAGGGAGAACGTATTATTCCCATTTTACAGCTGAGAAAAATAGGGCACAGAGAAATCAGTGACTTCCCCCCAGATCGTACTTCAAGTCAGTGACAGACTAGAACAGAAACCAGGTTTCCCCAGCCCCCGTCTGATGCTTTAATCACTAGATCATTCTTCCTCTTGTGGAGTGGAAAGGCTCCCTTCCATGAAGTCTGCGACTCTCTTTCTTTAGAGCAGCTATGGAGAATTCCTGTCAAAAGGAGGAAGGCGGCGACAGTGGAGATGGAGAGCCAAAGGAGAAAAAAGAATGGATATTTAAATAAAGGCACGTGATTCCCTATGCAGGGATGAGCTGCATCTCCACCCCATGGACAACGTGGGATTTTCCTGAGGGGCAGCAGCCCTACCTCACTTTGGCCTGGAAGTCTCCTCCCCAGCACCCCATTTTGTTTTAGGCTAAAACAATATGAAGATCAAGCCATGCAGGATGCACTTTACTTTTAAAAACCATTCTCTTCCCTTTCAGGAGCTCAGTGAGGATATTCGTTGGCTTGTCTAGCCTCTTCCTTGAAACGATGTAACAGCCCAGTGAGACGGAGAATTCAGAGGTTTTCCCGAATGGCCCTGAAGCTACAGCTGGAATCTGCTGCAAGGCTGCCATGCATTGTATCAGCCGATTCAGTAGGTAACAAGGTCTTCTGAAACCAAGTCTAACAGCTCCAGTGATTTAGTGTTCCTGCCTGGACTTGCCAAAAGACGTTAATGCAAATATAGCCCCAGGAAAATGAGGGTGGGCTCTATAGTTCCCTCCCCACTCAGAGCTTTTTCTTCAATTCCAATGCACTTTGTTACAGTTGCACTTCAACTGAGATTTCAGTTTATTTTCTGAAGCAGGGAAAAGGGGTTAGTAACCCACAAAGGGCACAAACTCTGGTGTTCCAGAGGATTTGCAGTCTTCTCAAAGGGGTGTTTTGTCCATTGACATGTTTGCTGTCACATGAGCCACTGGATTCCAGGCAACTAAAACAGGCTCGCTCACTCTCAGGAGTGACACATTCAGGCATGGCATTACTTTTCTTGAGGGTATTTACAGTTTACTTTTTAGTGCTACTTTAAGTTCAAAGAGTCTAGTAAAGCCCCATTAAGCCATTTACATCAAACTGGTTAGTTAATTATCCTGTTGTAGACTTTAAATTAGTGATTTATAACCCCTCCCCAGAGATGCCAGTATTTGGAAGCAATTCAGCAGGGCAGGGCATTTTGTGGGGTGGGGTGACAGATGGAAAAAACACAGACTTGTGTTGCACTCAATTAACTTTTTGGAGGAGAGTGGGGGAAGACACCCCACTGTTTAAAAGGTGGCAGGGTTCAGGAGACTATTAGCATGAGCTCTTCCCTCCATTATAAGGCTGTGTCACTTCAATACTTGTTATAAGGACACTTCCTTTTTAAAGGGTATTTTTGTTCCTGTAGGCTTGGGTTATTTCCATCAGTTCTTCCAGCCCATTCAGGGTTTTTGCAGGTAAGTGAATGGTGCCCTTAGGCCCATAGCCACAAAAAGCGAGTCAAACCCCACAAGAACAGCAAAAAGAACACAATTTCTCTTCCCCATCCCTACCAGCTATTGCAGGCTAGAGGTAACTGACCTATTAGACCAGTATGCTGAGTTTTACTGATCAATTAAAGGGTGACTTAAAGCCACTGCTACATACAGTTAGAAATAACTTGGGTGCCAATCCTGCAAACTGCTTTATGCAGACCAGTCCCTGTGCTCATCTGCAGCCATACAAACTTCAGGGATCCAGTCACATAGGCCAGCTTGCAGATTAGGGCTTTCAAAAGGTGACCCATTCTGTTTTAGGTGTGTGAAAACGTCAAAGAGAGTGTTTCCATTCAAAATAACATGAAGAAAAGTGGTCCAATTGTGTGGAAATGCCCCACAAAGTGTAGTGTTTTTTCTACTCCCAAAATGGTCCCCTTTCCATGGAAAAGAAATCTCATTTTCAAGCAAACCCAATATCAATTCAAGTTAGAAAATTTTGAAACTTTTCATTTCACACGTTTTTGATGTGAAAGTGGCCATTTCATGAGGATTTGGCATAATACCCCCAAAGTTTGGGGTAAAAAATGGTCTAGAACAATAGGATGAAACAGTTTCAAACAAAGTTCTGTGAAAATAAAATCACTTTTGCACAATTTATTGCTGCAAACTGCAAGCTTGAGGTCTTCTAATAAAAATATAAGCAAACAGAGGAATGCTTAAATTATCAAAGAACAATAATAAAACATTCTCTGAATTCCCTGCCTTTTCTTGGAAGTGGTTACACCCAAACCATCAGTCAGGGTATGTCTACACTACAGCAGTTATACCGCTGTAGCACTGTAGTGTAGACTCTTGCTATAGTGACAAAGGGTTTTTCCATCGCTGTAATAAATCCATCCCTTCGAGAGGTGGTACCTAGGTCAATGGAAAAATTCTTTTGTCAACCAGTGGTGTCTACACTGTGGAGTTAGGTCAGCTTAATTATGTCTCTCAAAGCACACCTACATTTTAGGTGTAGACCAGACCTCAGTCCAGTAGCTGTTCTGTTGTGCTAATCCCTCTGGAAATACACAGTAAGGTAAGTTCGAATGCAAATCTCAGCCTCAAAACAGCCCATCACAACCTGAACATTAGGATTCTAAACACGGTAGATCCATTTTTTGAATTCAATAGGAAGAAGGGAAGGGAAGGTGGAAAAACAATGTGGATAGATGAGCAAACCTTTCCTTTACCTCCCTAAAACCTTCCATTCCTAAGGCATGCAACAGCCATGACCATTTCTAGAACAGGTGTGTCCCATTAAATACCTCCCATGCCACACTTGTGTCCCTTGGACACTGTTCTAGGGATTATTTAGTACCACTGCGCACCAGCTGTACTTCACCGTACAGTGGTATCCTGTAACAAAGGAGGTGGGGGCACGCTACTCTCAATTGCGTACAGAGCCCCGACCATATGACCTTCTAGAGACATTCTACAGATTTGCAGTGGCATCTTACAAACACATGTGCTCTCAGTGCATGCACAAATACGGAAGCAAATGCCATGCCCCACTCCCCCAGACTAAAATAACGACAAGTATATTTTCAAGTTAAATGTACAAAGCGTTTCAAATAATTATTCTGGTTTTTTTCCATTTATTACTTGCAAATCCTTGGCTCATTTTATGCCAAGTGAAAACATGGAAGATCATCTTGAAGGAGGATACAGAACTACATAACTAGGGAACATCTGCTTGAACTCTCTTCAAAGCAGTAACTGCTATTCAAATATTACATAACAGGATTACCACAGGCTGACTGGCCCTTTAAGAGGAGTTGGGCTCAGCCTTCCCTGCAGCAGGCCAGCCATCCTCCCAGCTGGTCCTAACTGACTAGGGATCAGAGGGCCCTAGTCAATTATTGGGTCCAGCTGGGGAGAGGTCAGAGGGTTTTTAACAACACAGCTGGGCAAGCTCAGCCAGAGGGAAGCCAGAAGGATGGTTGGGTTCTCTGGGACCCCAGAAAGACTGGGAGCAAAGCCAGGGCAGAACCTTACAGTGGAAGATTCAGGTGTTTTATTTGGAACTTTGATTACTGTGGGAGGGAGAGCTGAGCCCTGGAGGAGCAGGTGACCAACCATCAGTCTTCTGTTACATTAGGACTCTGAGGAAAGAAGCGTGGGAGTCAGTGCTATGGTAAAAGTCTGGAAGAGGACACAGTCTCAGCCCAAAAAGGCCAGAAGGCTGGGGGGGGCTGAGCCATGTGCATCCACAGGAGCAACTGAAAAGTTGGATGAGCAGAAACTGAGGCAGGGAAGCCACAGGGCCTCGGAGGAGGTTAAACTGTGACAAGAATCTGGAACAAAGGAAAGTGAGCAACAGACGCATCTAAAAGTAAGTGAAAAGCCACCGGTGGTGGTATTATTATTGGTTATTTGTTTTACTGTTGCACCTAACAGCCTTAGTCCTAGACCAGGACCCCACTGTGCTAGACGCTGTATAAACACAGAACAAAAAGACAGTCCTTGCTCGATGGGGCACACAACTGAAGTATAAGACAAGAGACAACAAATACAAGTACAAGTAATCCAGGAGACAATACTGGTCAGCAGGATAGAGTGTGGTCTCTGCACATCAGCAGCCTGTTGTCAAGTTTTCTGTAGCCACTGTGGTAAAGGAGGGATTTGAAAGTGACTAATGAGTTGGCCTTATGGATGTTTGTGAGGATGCCACCAAGCACCGGGGACAGCATGGGAGAAAACACAGTGTGTGCTTGAAAATTCACATGGGCAGTGGAGGCTGGCATTGTGGGTTGATGAGAGGCAAGCACCAGCAGCATGACGATGTATCAGAGATGGCAGGTAGGGTAGGGATTGACTGCGAAGGGCCTTGCAAGTGAATAGAAGCAGTTTATGTTTGATGTGATAGAGATGTTCCCATTTAATTCTTAAGAAACTGTTGGCCCAAGACCCAGCATTTACCAAAGGGGCTGCAGGTTACGAAGAGGAGACTTGAGGCAGCAAGTCAGTAAGTGCCATCGCCTACAGCAGATACCAAAGAAGGGCAAATTGAATAGTAAAAGCTTCTTGGTAACACAAAGAGCAATGCTAGTTTGGTGACCAGTCATTACTTCTCTGTCCTTCCCCACCACAAAGGGGCCAGCTGGACATCCCTACACACGTGTACTGTCACTGCATCACCTCCTACCCCACAAAAGGCAGCTCAAAGTATGTGGTGGAGAGCCTGGGGACAGCTGGTAGCAAGCTGTCCCAGGATGACATTCATAGGATATAACACTGGTTCCCAAACTGTGGGGCGCACCCCCCTAAGGAGGGTGCAGAGGGAAGTTTGGGGAGGCACAGCAGGGACTGGGTCAACCCTCACAGGAGATGGGGAAGGAGCACTCCCCAGCCCCACTTTGCCCCCTGCTCTGCTTCAGCCCAACTCTCAGTCCCCAGGGGGCTTGGACTGGGTAATAGGGGGGAACAATTGAAAAAGTTTGGGACCACTGGGTTATATAGCAAGGCCAGAAGGGACCACTGTGACCATCCAGTCTGACCACCTGCATAACACAGGCCAGAGAATTCCACCAAGTGATTCCTCCATCAAGCCCATAATTTCTGGCTGAGTTACAGTATAGTTTAGAAAGGCATCCAACCTCAAATTAAAAAAAAACAACAAAAAACAAAAAACACACCCTCCAAGTAATGGAGAATCTGCAATATCCTTAGGTCAACTGTTCCAATGGTTAATTCAGACTGAACGGTCTGAACTCACATGAGTAGGGCTCTACCAAATTCATGGTCCATTCTGGTCAATTTCACGGTCAGAGGATTTTAAAAATCCTAAATTTCATGATTTCAGCTATTTAACTCTGAATTTTCAGTGTTGTAATTGTAGGGGTCCTGACCCAAAAAGGAGGTGTGTGTGGAGCAGGGTCGCAAAGTTATTGTGTGTGGGGGGGGTTGCGGTACTGCTACCCTTACTTCTATGCTGCTGCCGGTGGGAGTGCAGCCTTCAGAGTTGGGCAGCTGGAGAGCAGTGGCTGCTGGCCAGGAGCCCAACTCTGAAGGCAGAGCCACTGGCAGCAGCAGCACAGAAGTAAGAGTGGCATGGTATGGTATTGCCACCCTTACTTCTGCATCACTACTGGCAGGGCGCTGCCTTCAGAGCTGGCCAGCCAGCCAACAGCCGCTGTTCTTCGGCTGCCCAGCTTGGATGGCAGTGCAGAAGCAAGAGTGACAATACTGTGACCCTCCTCACGCACAAAATCTTGCAACCCCTTTTGGGTCAGGACCCCTGATTTGACAAATACTGGTCTCCCCTGTGAAATCTGTATAGAATAGGGTAAAAGCACACAAGACCAGATTTCACAGGAGGAGACCAGATTTCACAGTCCGTAACATGTTTTTCATGGCTGTGAATTTGTCAGGGCTCTACAGATGAGCATATCTGTCCATCTGTACTGTTGTGAAAGTAGAGACTGCTTCAGAAATCATGAGTAGCCTGCAGGTGTGAAACAAATGGATGCCTGAATGCCTTTAATAGGGCCAGGCAGAGTCCAGAGTTCAATCATCTTCTGATATCCAGCTTTTTTAGGGCTGGGTGAGAGCAGGTTAGATGAACCAGCTACTCAATCCAGTTTAGGTCACCAGTGAAGAGAGGAGTCCTTGGTTTCAGTCTAGGCCTTAGTAAACCTGCATCCATTTATCCCACAGAATCTCAAACTGGCTCTGTCTGCACAGGTGAAGCCTAGAGATGAGGCATCCTCTGGCAGTTCTGGTTCAAGGTTTGTGTAGGCAAAAAACACACATAGCTCTAATCACTGCTATTTCCCCTCTTTTCAGGAGACCCCAATTCATACCTACACAAACAGCTGTCAGCTGTACCCTTATTCTTTACTCAACATGGTCTTTGACCAGGAAAAGATCTGTGGCATAATCATCACCCAATGTTCTGTGCCAACCAAAAGTTCAACAGTTTAAGCTTTTCCTATCCCGAAGATTTTAAAGTTACCACTCTTCACTGCTATTATAGTGACTGCTATATCAGGGATTTCTTGGCAGACAGAGTATGTCTACACTGTAGCTGGAAGCCAGCCTTGAGCTAGCTCTACACAAGTTAGCATGCTAAACATATCAGTGTGAACATCACAACTCTGGTGGAGACTTAGTTTAGCCACCTGAGCTCAGAGTCAGGGGTCAGGTGGGCTTGAAAGTCTGAGTTGCCGCATACACAGTATTATTTTTAGCATGCTAGCTAACATGAGTCTGTCTACCTGGGCAGTAGACATACCCTTAGTGGTCATCTGGGTTAAGGGACCTTCAACTCCACAAGCCACTCTACAAGAAAATGAACACACAATCCAGCTCTTCTGCTGTTTTTCTTCCATAAAGCCAAAACGCAGGATGTTAACATTCCAGCTACTGAAAACCAACCACAAGATCACATCTGCCTCACCTGGAAAGAAGTTTACACTCAACTACTTTTCTGTTCCTCGCAACAAACAGGATGCAAATCTAGGGAATCTTTCATACTGAATTGCTACTTGGTTAGATAGAGACTTATTTAAGAGAGCAGTAAAATATATTGTCTTCAGCTCTGTAGTGCAATCACTCGCTTCCTTTGCCAGATACAAGTGTCAGGCCTGGAGGAACTCCTACCTCCATGGACAAGGTCAACTTATTACTCTGAACAAACGTGCCCAGCTCTGGACTGGGATAGTACATACATCTTTCTGTTTCCACACAGAGCCACTGGGTCTTCATTTTGAAGTAAATGAGGAAAAGGGTTCAGGTTCTATGGGGAAAATAGCTAATTTCAGCTTGATGCACAAGGATTTAGCTGCCAGTTACTAGCTGTGTGGAAACTGAACTGTACAATAGCTTATGTCCAGGAGTTAGTCCAAGTGTTGAACTCTCTCTGCTCTCAGCATAGCTAAGCACCTAATCCACTCGATGTTCTCCAGCAAACTATGCTATTTCAAGAAACGTCAGCCTTGGGGTATAAACTCCTAGCAACATTCTCTTTAAAACTTGACTGAATGCATTATATAACTGAAAGGAGTTTTATTAGTGAAACAGCAAAAATCCCACTGCCATTAAGAATAAAAATTAATGAGCTACTGAACAGCAATGATTATTGAGAAGGCTGTCATGTTTACTGTGAAACCATTGCCATAAATTTTGGGGCTTTTTAAAATGTAATGTATAAACAACCCACATTTTAAAATTTTATCCAACAGCTCAGCATCCAAACCATTGGATGGACTGCCTTTCAGATCATTTTTCCCTTCTAAATTACAAGACCAAATATACGATTAAAGGGTTAAATAAAAAACAATCCCCTTAAGTTTTCTCTTTCCATACATAGAGCACAGGAAGATAGAACAACTGTACATGATTGTCAGCATGCTGACACCACCATATCACTTAAATTTTGCTCTCATGGATTCCTATAGTTGATTTGCTCTCTGAGAGGTATGGAATATTGGTGTTAAATGCCTGATGTTCCCCCTTCTCTTTTTAAAAAAAAAAATTGAGGGGCGGGAGAAAGGAAAGTCCAAGGCTGTGTTATGTGTGTGCATAGTATTATAAACACTCCCATTCAGAGTGGATGCCATTAATTTTTTTTTTGACATTTGTCACATTGCAGTATTTGCGATATTTCCTGTAATAAACTTGCTACAGTGTTTCCTATTCTTAACTACCATGTGTGGTTAGCAACCATTTCTTAATGGCACCTACTGTACACTTCCCACAACATCCTCCAAGCTTCTACTAATGTTCAATTCTGAAAGCGTAAGTAATAATAAAACCACACCCAAAACCCCCAGAAAACACAGACATTTTCCATTCTGCTTTGTTTTCCATGGTGTAATGATGGAGAGGCTGATGTGCTGGATACTGGTGAAGCTGGAACCTCTACCACACTTTCATAATATCCCTTATTAGAAAATGGGCATTGTGTCCATTTAAAAAAAAAATCATACAAATTTCCAGTTGATAGTTACCATTTAATCCTGTTGTCCATCTACATTTCCTTTAGCTGCTTGGATTAGGGAGAGGTGGTTATGGAAAAATATAAAACATATCCTGAGTATAAAAAGATGAAGCATATACTGCCATCAGGGAAAGTATAAAAAACACAGCCTTTTTCCTGAGCAGAGCCCACTTTACATGAAAAAGCAGGAGACAGGTATTCATCACACTGTTCCTATGGAAACTGACACTAAGCAACTTCCCTGTTCTACCTTTTGGCTGTCTGCATGTGTGCCCACAGTACTGGCTGGAACATCCATTCCTTAAAATGTTTTCTCATCAGGAGAGAGTGAAACTGTGCAGGAGGACAGCCACATTAGAGTCAGGGACTGGGACAAAACTAGGAGTGAAAATTAACAAGTCCTGCAGCTTGTTGAAGAGAATAGGAGAGTAAGAAGCTGGCATGATGAAGAGAGGAATGAGATTTATCCCCACCTGAGCCTTGTCTATACTAGTAAATAGGTGGTTTTTACATGATAGCTTTCTCATTGTAAAAAACCCGCACCATTATGCCTAGTGTAGACATGGCCTCAGTGACTGAACCTGTAAAGCCTGGAAGACAGAAGTGAAGCAGAGTTGTAAGTTCTCTTCTTATTGCATACTCAGGCCAGGTCTACACGGGGGAGGGGGAAATGTGGATCTAAGATTTGCAACTTCAGCTATGAGAATAGAATCACTTACTTCGCGACCTTGTGGCATGGGAATCTACTGCCATGGCTCCCCCATCGACTTTGCTTCCGCCTCTCGCAGAGCTGGAGTTCAGTAGTCAATGTGAGAGCAATTGGGGATCGATTTATCACGTCCGTGTCTACACTACATGTGATCAATTGATCCCTGATAGATCAATTGCTACCCACCAATCCGGCGGGTAGTGTAGACGTACCCCGAGATTTGACTTGTGGCAGCTGGTTAGCACCCCTGCAGAAGGTGCACCTGGACTCTTTTATTGGAAAACAAACATTCCACTATCTGATGGAGAATAGTAAAAAGCTCACATTGTCTTGTTTAAAAGCTACAGATAAACTTATTACTTTTACTCTCACAGCAAGTGGACGTGCTAACGATTTCCTACAGCTAAACCAGTGCAAAGCTCTGTTTGGTTTTTACATCCAGAGTGTGATGAGGTTTCTTGCCCAGCAATGTAGTTTCTCATACATCAAATAAGTGATTATTTAATCTGATGGCTATTGGAAGAATGATAGTTCTTCATTGTATCCTGTCATTAATATAGTATGCTCAGACTGGCTTTAGGAACAGACCTCTTGTACACTTCAGCCAATCAAGAAGCAGAGTTATTCACAAAAGTACAGAACTACTAGTCTGGTCCCTGACTGGCTTAAGATTTAAAAAAAACCCACCCACTCACCCAACACATACCCATGCCTAAAGATCAGCCATGCAGTAACCCGTCTGGTGTAATTACAGCAATAAAAGAAATCCTACTTAGACTGAGCTACAGTTTCCTAATTCAAGCATGTGTCAGACCAAGCGTGGCACATGCCACCGGTCACTCACACTTTCTGTGAAGTTTAACAGTGTTGTTGGTTTTCAAATGGGGTGGGGCAGGGCAATCCAATCAAATACTTTAGTATCATGGACTGAATAAGCAGGAGAAAGAGAGGGTGTGTGGCTTCTTTGTCATGTATTTTTGCTTCTTGAATTGTATGATGGGCAGGCCTGGTGTGAATCACCAGTGCATATGCCCCAGGTGGTGTAAGAGTTGGTGCTTTCCTAGTGCCTTCCATATGGGCAACTCTTAACACACAATCATGAACAACCTTTTTTAATTGACTAACGAGGGAGGGGAGATTCTGATGGCACACACTTGGAACAGATGGTCCTGAAAATTAAAATTCAAAACCAGATTTGGCCAAATAGGGAATCTGGTGACTCCTTTGGAGCTACACATTTGTTGCTATCGATATTAATTCTGGTTTGCATGTGAGTGAGGGGCAGGCAGGTGGATGGTTCAGACTCGTGTACTCTTCCTTTAAATGGGCTGGAGGATGTTCTGGAGAGAAACTTCAGAAAGAATGAATAGTTTTAGGGATAATACTGCTTCCCTTATCTAACAAAGTTCTTGGTTCAGTGTTAGAATAAAGTGACTTTTTTTTCCAATACTTTACCAGAATCGATGACAATTCCCTTAATAAGGGGACAGAGAGGGGTGTTCTGCTCCCCTGTTTAAAGAAGTCTTTTCTGCAATTAATCTGAATTACAGTAGTAATATCCATTAGCCCCAACTGAGATCAGTGCCCCACTGTCCTGAACAGCTTACAATCTAAACAGACAAGACTGACAGAGTGTGGGACAGGGAGAAAACCTATGAGTAAGTGACTAAAAATATCCATCAATTAAAAGCAGAATAAGACCAATATTATGTGACTTGAGGTCTTTGGAATTAAAAACCTGCTTAAAAAGTAGTAGTTACTTCCACGCTTGTTCAATCCTGTCAGACAGGAAGGGCAGTCCAAGACTGTAGACTCCCAAGAACCTCATTCCGCAGAGGTTTTAAAAGATATTAGTGTCTGCCTAGCATTAACCAGAGGGGCACCAAATCAGGCACAGTGGGGAGGTACAACACTTGTTTGCTGACAGAATGGTTGAGCAATTGGGTTTTACTCAGACACGGTTTGCGCAAAAAAACACACACATAACCAATCTTATACACTCCCAGTTTTTTGTTATATAAATCAAGCAGAGATTAATTCCATCTTGCCACAAAAGGAGCTCTCCTAAGACCCTTGCTAGAGCCCTGGCATAGAGGTAATTGTGAGAGTCAGGCAAAGACCTGACCACACCCATCACAACTACTTGGTGTGAATGGAACATTACATTTAAACTTTGTACCCAGCCCGTAAGTATTACCATAGCTTAACTTCTCTCTCTGAATAATACCTCAGGCAAGGACTGTGTGTAGCCCAGAAAGGGGAAACACACTTCCAATTTTCTAAGATTCCCTGATCCTGCTTATCTTCAACCTTTCCCTAAACTGCTGAATCCCTGAGAGATGCCTTCTCCAAGGCTGCCTCCTGATGATAAATTACCCTCTTCCAATCAGGGAACAGAAACAGTACAAGGTAGTTTATGTGACCAATTATAACTAGCAGTGTGAAGATTGAATTGCTCCTGTTCATTGTGTGAATGTTCACAGAGTAAAATAACTCACAAAACAGCTGCCAAATAAAATGTGACAAAGTGACCATCTGCTCATGGATATTCATTCCATGGGCAGGAAGAGGGGCTATATTCACTGGGCTAACTATTTGCTGATCACTGGGAGAGAAAGCATGCTTGTGCACCAAGCAGCAGCTAGCATTGGCTGCCTTACGCTTGGCTGCTGGGAATGCTCTAGGCCAGGGGTAGGCAACCTGCGGCATGCAAGTTGATTTTCAGTGGCACTCACACTGACCAGGTCCTGGCCACCAGTTTGGGGGCTCTGCATTTGAATATAATTTTAAATGAAGCTTCTTAAACATTTTAAAAACCTTATTTACTTTATATACACAACAGTTTAATTATATATTATAGACTTACAGAAAGAGACCTTCTAAAAACATTAAAATGTATTACTGGCACGCAAAACCTTATATTAGAGTGAATAAATGAAGACTCAACACACCACTTCTGAAAGGCTGCCGATCCCTGCTCTAGGCCAAGAACTGAGCATCAGCACGTTCCACCCCCTGCATCTGATAGGGACCCCGGGGGAGGTGGTGTGTATGCCATGTTAGCTAGCTTCAGCATAAGCCAAGGAAATACTTTTTATCTCCGTGTAAACACATAGTTCCAGCTAAACAGGTTTCTAATAATGGTTTGGCTGGATACTGTGGATGCCATAGAAAGTGACATGTTCTGAACACCTTCCAGGCCAGGTTTTACTCTGTCAGAAACCCAGTACTGACAGGACCTAGGTTTGGAATATTTGACAGACAAACTGTGTTTGCAGAAAATGCATTTAAACTCAGGCCAGGTCTACACTACAGACTTTAGTTAATGCAAGTTACATGGGCGAACAGCTGCTAACGTTTATACATCACTTGTGCACAGGCATACTTAGCTGTTTGCATGGACACTTGGCGTACTCACCAGGAGCGCTTTTCTCAATGCAGAGTGTGGTGCACCATAGATAGGTATCCCAGTGTGCCACGTGCTGCTATCTAGTGTGAAGCCTTTTCTCAATGTGTTCTGGGGTAGAAATCACTCTCCCAGGAATCTGGGGGTCAAGTTCCCAGCATGCAACTTTCGCCATCTCAGAACATCATTCATATCCCATAATCATTTTGCCTTTTTTTTTTTAAATCCCACAAACCTGTGCAGCACTTTTGGCACTAGTCCGCCTTGCTACAGAGTACATAAATGGCTAACTTTCTAAGAGTATGCAGATGCTAGTGGATCACACTTCACCAATATCCAAGGTGGCTGGTCAGGGAAGGCGCACGACACTTGCATCTGTAAGAACACAGGACTGTTCATAAAGCCGCAGACAAGGGCATTCTTTCCCAACTGAACTGCCCAGAGTTATTCTGGGGGACCCAGACTCCCTCTTGCTCACGAAGTCGTATACCAGCCACCTTGACAGCACCAAGGAGAGATTCAGTTACTGGCTCAGCAGGTGCCAAATGACTGCTGAATGTGCTATTAGAGGATTGATGGGATGCTGGCAGTGAGGAAAAATACCAATGGTTAAGAGCTGCCTCTTGTGGTGGACGCTATCTGAGAGGAAAAGCTGCCACCAGGGTGGAGGGTCAAGGTGGAGCACCTCTTACTTTGAAAAGCCAGACACAAGGGCCGTTACAAGAGCTCAGCATGGAGTTATGCAGCTGAGGGAGGTTTTGAAAAAGCCCTTCAGTGGTCAGCCACAGTAATGTTCTGTGCTGGACTGTTCTCTGTGCTTGGAGAATTGGTGCTGCTAGGAACTATATAGTTACCTGCTGTAAATTTATAAAATGTGTATTTCCCTCAAGCTAGGAATTATGCGGTGCTTGCTGTACACTTACAAGTGTTGTGTGCTTTGAATGCTGCTGTGCATTCTGCAACATTTCTGGTGAACTCAAAGATAATAGTATTCTTCAAAAATAGACATTTATTGACTTGCAAAACCAGTGCAGAAAAACAATGTGCAAAAAACAGCAGGCAATGAAATACAAACTTTAAACTTAACAGAATGGGACTTTGACATTGGAAAGGCAGCAAACATTTCTGCCCATTTCAGTGCACAAATGTAGTCTGTTGTGGCCACATGTACACTGACCTGGAAGAGCCAAGGTTGGTGTACGTGCAGCTGTGGTTTCCCTTGCTGTCACCTAACGTGGAGCAGGAGGACTAAGGATGCAGCCTGTGATGCCACGGGGGGGGGGGGGGGCTGTAGGGAGCTGCTCCAATGGAGTTCTCCAAGGATGGCAAAGGGCGAGAGTATGGAATCTTTGGATCTGTAGGTCAACCAGGGTCTACAGCAGTTGGGTTTGCTCTCTGAGAAAACCCATTACGTACTGGTTCATCTCCCTCTCCTTTTCCTGATGGGATTCCGGGGCCTGTCTCCTGTCCGTTCTTTCCTTCTCCATGCCATCTGCTGTGTTGATCTCCAGGCCATTTGCAGTCCAGTGCAACATTAGCTTGCAGGATCTCCCTGAATATGTCCTCCCTATTCCTCATTCTCCTCCTAGTCAGGGCCAGGAGTTCTGTGAGCAGGGGAGAGGCACCCCTCAAGGCTGCAACAGCAGCAGCTGCTGATAAAAACAGACAGATGTGTCATTGGATTTACAGTCCCAATGGAAAGAAAACAGTTTCAAAACTCCCTTAACCTTGTTCCCATAAACAGTTAATATGAAATGCTTATTGATACTTCAGCTTTGGAGACCAGCCACAAGGAGAGCAGCCCACCCGGGGCAAGGAAGGAATTTCAGTTGCATGAAACAAAAGTTTGGTCCCTGTTCCATGGCTCCATGTGCAGGGCAACGGCACTGAATAGTGGCACTATTTTCCAAGGCGGCAGCAGCTTTAGCAGACGTCTTGCCCAGGAGGGTAACAAAGGCATAGAACACTCAGCTGCCATTGGCTGCCTAGGTCCATATGCCTCTAGCCTGTTTACTGCAGAGTATCTCTCGGATACAAGAGTCTTCCCTATGTACATAAACAAGCTCCATGTGGCTCCTCCGCCAGCCCCCACATCTAATCCAACAGGGGAATGAAGAGCAAGTGCCAGCTCTAACTCATCTGGCGGGAGCAGAACAATGGTGTGGGAAAGCGTCCTACCATGGAGGAAGAAATGCAGCCATCCCTGGAAGTCTTCAGGAGAGAACTGCAGAGTCAGGAGAGGACTGCAGAGTATCTCTGGGATACAAGAGTCTTCCCTATGTACATAAACAAGCTCCATGCAGCTCCCTACCAGCCCCCACATCTAACCTAACAGGGGAATGAAGAGCAGGTGCCAACTCTAATTGATCTGGTAGGAAAACAACAATGAAAAGCAAATACCTTTGTCTTGTTAACCGGGGGATGGGCCAAGTGCCATCTTACAGTTTCAACATTGTAAATGCCTGCTTACCGGAGGTCCCTTCCCCTCCCCTGGGCTTGTCCATGCTCGCCTGCTGGGACTCGCTAGATGGGGGCGAAGTCTCAAACAGGTCCTGTCTTGTGGCATTATTGGGACTCTCATCTCCCTGCTCTTCCTCTTCACAGCAGGGATCTGTGGCTCTGGCTCCTCAGAGGTATCCATGGTGGTCTGCAGGGTCTCCGCCAACTATGGCATGCGGCTTGTTGTAAAAGCAGCAGGTGTGTGGCTCAGCGCCAGATCAATTGTTGGCCTCCCTGGCCTTGTGATATGCCTGGCCAAGTTCCTTCGCTTTCAGGGGGTGCTGATGCTGGTCCCTATTATGCCCTTTTGCTGCATCCCCTGTGCAAACTTTTCATAGGTTTCTATGGCAAGGTGATTTGTGTCGACCTAACTTTTAGGTTTGCCAACTCTGACTAAAGCTATTCCGGGAGATTCCCCTCTCCCACTCCCCCACGACAATGTCATTTTCTTAAAACATCCTATTAAAATCTCCAGGATTGCTTTCAGTAGTCACTGGGAGATGAATGTCAATTCAAGGAGGCTCCAGGCTAATTCTGGAGGGTTGGCAACCCTGCTAATTTTGCTAGTGTTCTATCCCCAATGAAGACAAGGGCCCAAAAAGTATAGCCAATAACACTGTTAAACACAAGACAATAGAAAATAACACTCATGAAGATGTGGAGGATCTTATGAATCTTTGGCCCTGCGCAGCATGATATTTGGTGAAGAGAAGTTATTGCTGCTAAGAGACACAGGCACTTCTGAAAATTTTACCCAAAAGTCACATGGACAGAGGTGGGGGGCGGGGAAGAACTTTGCAATTTGGGATGAATATTTTGAACAGAAACTAAAACAATCACCAACAAACTGGTGTAGAATAAATACAAGAACTCAAATTCGTCCTTTCTGGAGATGAATAAAGACTGACAAGTCTGAAATGACCTGAAATAATAATCTTCCATGTATATGAATATTTCTAAAACCATCCAAGGGACTGGAGAGAGAGAGAGAGAGAGAGAGTTTGCTGCCTCCTAAAGGGGGACCTTTAACTAAAAGGTTGAACAAGATTATAGTGGAAACCCTGAGGATACTCTAAAGTGGTTTTGCTGTGTCTGGGCATATCTTCTAAAAACCATTACTCTTGAGATTTTCCAACAAGCTAATATTTTCCTCCCCAACTTTCCTCCCCCCACCCCTGTTATTAAAAGAACAAATTAAAGTAGTATATTGAATAGAGAAACGGCGGTGGAGAGGTTAAGTAATTTGGCTGAGGTCCCAAAGCATGACCAGTAGAAGAGTACTGTCAAGAATCCAAGTCACCCAACTCGCTGTCCTTTTGTAAAAAATCCAACATAGTAGACAGGCAGTTAAGTAAATTATGTATCTGCATAGCTGAGACTAGAGCACTGATTTTTCAGCTCCCCCAAAGCAAACACAAAACACAATGACCTCTACCACTTGGGCTAAAGCTGCTCCCTCATAGCTTATAATAAGGCCCCTCTTCTTCTGAGGGCCAGCCACTAGAGAATAATATTACAGACATACATAGACAGTACATCATGCACAGATCTACATGGTGGGCTATACAAAATGTAACATTTAAGGTGCCTATCACTGTAGGATCTAAATGCAAATATCATAACACTTTACAGAGACCAGACAAAAGCTCCCTGCCCTGAGCTGCTTGCAATCTGTGTGTTCCAGAGAATCCTACACATGGAAGATAATCATGGTGGCGATTCACTGAGAGAATGATTTAGGTTTGACACTGGAGGCGGCCAGCTGGACTAACTTGTTAAGTGCTGTAGTTCGAGCTTCTCCATTCCATTCTGTTCCACTCCCTTCCCCACCCCACCCCCCCAAAAAAAGGGGTGAGGAGAAGAGGCCAAAAGTCAATGGGAAAACTATGAATTAACAATGCCAATGTCAGGAGTAGGATACCAAAAATATCAAGAGCATCATCATGGGCTCTCACACAAAATAAATTCTACAAGAGCACCTCTTCTCTTCCCCCACACCAGAATCTCACACATTCACTGCCAGTCTTAGAAGCTCATATCAAATTCCAGGCCAAAATAAGTTATAAGCCTGTTGGTTTTTATAGTCAGTCTTAGACAGGACTGTCCTGACACAGCATACACAGATTTTTTTGTAATTGTAGGGATTGTTTATATGTTAGAGGTATTACATGTAAACAAATTAATGGTATAAAATACACAGGTCCTGTCTACACTAACTTTTAAACCAAGTTTATCAGTTACCTGCATAAACAGCTCCAAACACACTGTGTGTTCATACATCACAAGGTTAATCCTTGTTTGACAACTGGCAACTTACAGTATTCCACCCCTGCCAGAAGACACAACTGTCTTCCTAGAACCAGTTCAATGCAGTTTTTTGCACCGTGAAGAGAACAGCTCCCCCTACACACACTATTATGCATGTGCAATTTTGCTATTTTTATTCCTCCTCAACTAATAGTAATAAGGTATCAGGGTGTAATACCCCAGGCACTGCTAATGCTGCTCTATCTGTAGGTCTTTCAAGAATACCTCTGAGAGGGTATGGGATTGTTCCAGAATGCAATTATATCCAGTTAGCCAGTGTAATAGGTGTGTCCACACCAAGGAAATGAACATACCAGTTGTGCTGTGAAAAGAGCTGCTACGTGGACATAAAACTAACTTATGTCTATTACAACACATGCAGTTGAGACAAGAACTAGTTAAAAAGCCATGGTTGTACTTGTGGCATAGACGGCCTTATACATATGTGACATTTTTCCACTTTAAAACCTCTGGACCAATTTTCTTCCAATTTGGCTTATTCCTCAGACCTAAGGGAGGTCACAAGTCAAAGGGATGTTTGAGCTTTCTATGTTCCTCCATTTATTAAGTGATTAGGGTAAAAGACTGATCCAAAAAGGGTGGCAAAATGCCTAGCACATTAGGGATGCTAGGCATTATTGACTAAATTAAATACACGACAAATTCTCTCCCCTCCCTCCACTAGACAGAAGCAGGTATAAATAATAAAAATCCCTTTAATTTAAGGGAGTCAAGATAGAAAACTTCATGTATTATGTCCAACTGAAAGGGGAAATGGGGGCAGGGGGAACACACACACTGAAATTCAGCCTTCACTACAGTGTGCACAAACCTATGTCCACTGCAAGGTGAAGGCTTGTCACGCGCAATTGCATTAACACGTTCATAAAGAAGTGTTCACATGGGCTCTGCATGCTTTCAAGGGAAGTACAAGTCAGGCCAAGTTCGGAATCCTCCAACTTATGCAGTTTGAATTACAGCAGTCCAAAACTAAATTCCTTTGTGGAACTCAGATTCAAAAAACCTCCCCAAACTTGGATTATCTAAGGATTTTATCATAAAACCAGAGAGGAGTGATATTTATTGACATGCCAAGAGTCCTGCAGCACAAGAAATTAGGAAAACCCAGAATACAGATACACCTAAATATCGTAACAAACCACCATTTTGCTTTATATAATGTAATCTTCCATGTGGGGCTGATCGCATTGCCTATTAAGGTTGCTTGATACGTTTCATCATAAGATGGTGTTTTCAGTTGCTCATAATTTTATCAGTTTTTAACTGACTGGGCTGAAGTTTTCCATGCTGTGTCTGCCTCAGACTGATTTATTTATTATTTTAAGAATTTCAAGGAAAACAGTTCAGCCATTGCCAAGGGAGGGGCATGGGGGAAAATATATTGTTTGGCCCATATTAAATTCTGGCAAACTCTTCTTTGAAAAGCTCTAGTCCCCGTAATGTGTTAAAGATAGAACTTGACTTTTAGCACGGGGGTGGCCCTGGTGAAAATCTGACCAAATTTGGCCAAGTTCTGGAGACTTTTTTGGATGGGGGAAGGGGAAGGTTCTCGTGCTCAGACTTCAGATTTTAGCAGCGTAGTTACTTCTATCATTAGTAATATCTTTTCCAGAATGGCTACTTTGGTAAATTGTCAAGTATAGACAAACCCTCAGACTCTGTCAAATACCTGTGAAACTCACTGGCAAAGTGTCACATCCTCCTCTACTGCTGGTCCACACAGGGTAACAGCCTACTACAGTTATCAGTTACTCTGTTTGCTGAAGTGGCAAAGGTCTGTGTGGTGCACCTAAAGATTCCAACCCTGCAGATGACCCACTTACGTGTTAATATGATTTATGATGGAATCAGCTTTCTCAGGTGTTTTCTTTTTTCTAAAGTAGGCCATTAAAAAGACAAGTATCAGGGGGTAGCCGTGTTAGTCTGGATCTGTAAAAGGAGCAGAGTCCTGTGGCACCTTATAGACTAACAGACGTTTTGGAGCATGAACTTTCGTGGGTGAATACCCACTTCATCGGATGCATGTTGAAGTGGGTATTCACCCACGAACGCTCATGCTCCAAAACGTCTGTTAGTCTATAAGGTGCCACAGGACTCTTTGCTGCTTTTATTAAAAACACACACAACCATGTTAAAAGGACATTAATGTTGCAAAGTCAAGCACTCAGAAGTTAGGAACTACCAGCAGTTTTACTATGGTGTTACTTAGCAGTTTACTAAGGCATCCTTAGTTAGGAAATGCCAGAATTAAAGTTGCTTGTGCAGCCTTAATTTGGTCCCCTTACACATATGCTGCTTTCAACTACCTGAAAGGGGGTTCCAAAGAGGATGGATCTAGACTGTTCTCGGTGGTACCAGATGACAGAGCAAGGAGTAATAGTCTCAAGTTGCAGTGGGGGAGGTTTAGGTTGGATATTAGGAAACGCTATTTCCCTAGGAGGGTGGTGAAGCACTGGAATGGGTTACCTAGGGAGGTGGTGGAATCTCCTTCCTTAGAGGATTTTAAAGTCAGGTTTGACAAAGCCCTGGCTGGGAAGATTTAGTTAGGGATTGGTCCTTCTTTGAGCAGAGGGATGGACTAGATGACCTCCCGAGGTCCTTTCCAACCCTGATATTCTATAATTCTACGATATGCATGAGCACATTCTTTTTCCCCCACAGGCCCCCTGCCTCATTCAGTGCAAGGATGGATGGCACTCACTTAATGAGCAGCTATTCACGATTTTGTTTTCTCATTGCACAACGTGTGGCCCTGTGTCTTATTCATTGTATTCTATCCAAACCCTGCTCTGAGGCAGAGTCATCAATTTCCACAGTGGTTTTTCTATGGTGCTCATCACTATAGGCTCAGTATTTCAGAAACATTCATGAATTTCTTTTCACAACACCCTGTGAGCTGAGGGAATGCTATCCCCCTTTTGCAGCTGGGAAACTGAGTCAGATTAAAGGTCAAAATTAGCACTGAGTTTAGGTGTACTGTTTGAGATGTCTAGGCCCTCGGAGCACTTATCATATTGTACTTCATTTGTTCAAAGCAGAGCTCAGCTGCTTCAGTTGCAGCTGTGGGTGCTCAGCACTTCTGCACGTCAGACCTGGGGAGGGGTCTCAAGCTGGGCATGCAGAAAATGAGTAACAGACAATTAGTGAGCAACTGTGCAATGTTTAGTTTAAGTGACTTAACTAGCATCACACAGGAACTCTGGCAGAGGCAGCAATAGTCACATTCTCCAGCAGTCAGCTGTCTTAACTGTGACACTGTCCCTTCTCTTCCTGCAATCCCCGGCCTCACTCATTACACTCCTTCCAACTGCTGCAATAAGCAAAGCATGGGTCCCACAGACATACATAACCTGAATCATCCCCAGAGCAAGTCCATCCGCCATGTATGAGACAAGCATCCGATGAGGAAAAAATACTATGATCATGTAACTAAAGCCTGTATCAATAATGCATATGCACAAAAGGCTGAATTAAGGTTACACAGGCAACTTTAATAGTGGCATTTCACAACTTGAATTTGCAACCTTACTAATGTTCTTTTAATATAGTTTTGTGTGACTGCTTTTGAAATAACATTTACAGACCCTCTGTTAAAACACAAACTTGATTTTTCTCAGTTGAAGTTGCCTGGTTTGGGGGCTGTTTAAGGCTATAAAAAAAAACTGGAGCCTGAAGCAACTTTTGTGGGTTCATTTCCCCAGGGAACAGCATAGCTAAGAGGAATAGTCAACATAAAGGCGAGTGGAAAATTATAGTACGTGTACATCAAATAGGGTCACAGAAGGAAACAAACCAGTTCCAATCTCTGGATTCCATAAATCCCTGTTCCATGTGCCCTCTGGCACCACTTCAGAGTAACCTGGGGAAGAGGCATGTTTACCTGTTTCAGTGTATGCTATTTCCTCAGTGGCTACAGAAACAGGCACAGAGGATCGCACTTGGACCAGCCATTGTAGTTCCTGACCAGATTCTTGCAAAGGGTAAACTTTGTTCTTTTCCTCCCCTTCAGAACAAACAGCCCGTGCTTATGCCCTCTCTGTCTTCTTTGAGCAACTAATATCAGGAGATTTACATTCAGGGCAAGAGCCCATACTGGCAGGAGAGGAAAGTGCTTCTGAGAAGGAGGGGGAGGTGGGTAGAGGGAATAGCCTACAGTTTCTTGGCTTGTGATCAGCAAGCTGGACGCATTCTGTGGAACTAGGCCAAAGTATTAGTTATATTCAAAAGAATATTTGAATCCCAGCTCAAGGGAGCCTAGTTTGTGGCTCTCATTTATGCTGAACATCAATTGAATATCAAACCACATTTTCTGCCTTCTGAATAATAAAGCTTAATAGCTTGGGACTCCCATATGGCCTATTGTTAAGATATTTCCAAACACTGGCTGCTGTTTTATTTCTGAAGGAAGGAAGACTTCTCCCTCCTCCAAGCTTTACTTGGTAAAAAGAGGCATGTGGCAAAATAAAAATAAAGTGCATCAAAAGTTTTGAGAGGGGCTTAAAAATGAAGGGGTCGAAAAGATGGGAAATACATTTTGAAATGTAAAGGGGGGGTGGGGCGGAAGGCCACTATCTCATACAAACGCGTGTTTCAGGCACAAGCAGCTGGTGCCACCAGCCTCTGCAGTACTGAACAGGGGGTGTAGAAGCTTTCAGAGCCCACAAGCTGCCCTAACAAAGGAGGACCACACAGATTCAAGCCATTCACAAAAGGAGCCAAGCTGATTATTTGATGATTACTTACAAGGGAGCTTGGCTAGTAATGTAGGCAATAATACTGGAGAAACCTGTTCAATGTGTAACCTGGGTTTGTCTTTTCACAAGTCCTTCTTTACTCAGCTACTCATTCTCAGAGGGCACTGCTGATGGATGAAATGTATCAGTTTTCTACACAAGACACTACTTTTGTTAACAATAATAATACAATAATAATAAATGCTTCTACAGTGCAATATGCACAGGCACTATTTTATCTGAACATCCAGGTGAATGCAGGAAGTATTTTTATTCACACTTCACAGACAGGACGATGAGGCAGAGAGATGTTAGAAAACTTGCCCAAGGTCAGAGTTGTGGTCAGAGCTAGGATTGGAATTAGGCGTTCCCCACTTCCCGTCCTGTGTTCAGACCACTTGGCCACAAGTCCCTCTTTGAAAAAGAGTAAATCAGTTTGTAATGTAACAAAATTTGACGAGTATGCCCAGGCACCCAGTTCCATTCAGTACAGGGCAGCAACCTGCTCAGAAACCTCTTGAGTCTTATACTCCCGACACTGCTGCAGAGGGAGCACCACTGGGCACCCAATTGAACAAACTCCTGCTCCCAGCAAGAAGCACCACAAACTGGCCCTAAGGGGGCGCTATCCAGGACTCCTCACTGAGGAAGATGAAGCCCTGCATCTTGACCATCCATGGTGTAACATACTGGACTGTGTTTAAGCGAATGATCCAGGAAGATAAGAGTTCTCGTACCAGACAGAGGTATGGGAGCAGAGCAAGACTCCAAGGAGCTAAGGGGGCAGGAAGGTTAAGGAGAAACTTTTTTCCTCCTGCTGTTGCCACTGCTTCACCTCTGCCCCACAGCAACTTCTCACTCCTGCCTCCTCCCTTCCTCTCATGTTCTGCTCTAGAGAAGAACCAGGTTTTAGGAACCAGCTGCCTTGACCCTGTAGCTCACAGCTGTCACCTGCCTCCTCCCTAGAGCTATGCAAAACCCAGAATTTCTATCCCACAGGGAATTCTGACATTTCAACATTTGTCTTCATCCCAAGTCAGGGCACAAAGTTGAAATTCTGAAACTTTTAGCAGAACAGAAATTCTGAAAAACTTGTTTCCAAAAAGTTGTAATGTTTCAATTTGACATTTTCCCTCAAACCAGTCAGACATTCCCCAAACTGAAGTTATTTAGTTTCAGTTTATTGAACTGAGCTGAAATGTTTCATTTCCAGTCAGTGTGCTATTAAACCTCAGCCTCAGGAAAATCTGTATTTCATCATGGGAAGGCATCATCCTCCAGGGATTCTGGCCCATAGAGGATAAAGGTGGCCTGAACAACAACTCCCATAAGGCAAAGCGCTGCCCGGGAAATGCAGTTTAATGTTTTATTTCAGATCAGTTTAACAAAACAAAAAAAACAAACCTGCTTGAACCAACCCAACATTATTTCATTTTGATTTTCCTAATTGGAGGGGAAAAGCTGAAGATTTTCAACAAAATCAATTTTCCCTGCAGAAGACTTTGATTTTGCAGAAACTGCATTTTCCGTTGGACAATCATTGACAGAATTTCCAAGTAGCTCTGTGTCTCACCATGTGTAAGTGGCACTTCTGGGAAGCATAACACAGGCTCAAGGGGCACAGAAGGTATCCTAAAACCCCAGGTACACCTTTACCCACTAGCTACAACCTGCATCCACGTCCTTGGCACCTATTCCCAGCTGTCATTACCTTCATAAAAAGTTCCATCAAATTTTACATAGAAAGATAACTTCTCTGTGGAGTTTCCTGGATCATCCTATAATAAATTCTCTCTGCACTGTAGAATTCTGGGATACCTTAAAAATAAGCTATTGATTGAAGCTCATGCTGTATCACAGAAATTTTTCTAAAACAGTATTTTAGACTTGGGTCAGTTTCACACCTATGGAAAGGGTCTTTAGAAATTGGAGTAAACACCTCTCCCCTCCTGACCTCATTCTGTCATAGAATATCAGGGTTGGAAGGGACCTCAGGAGGTCATCTAGTCCAACCTCCTGCTCAAAGCAGGACTAATCCCCAGACAGATTTTTGCCCCAGATCCCTAAATGGCCCCCTCAAGGATTGAACTCACAATCCTGGGTTTAGCAGGCCAATGCTCAAACCACTGGGTTATCCCTTCCCCGCCATCCCCTGAACGATGGTGAGATTGAAGACCACAAACACTTTTTTTCTATCCATATACTGCATATTTTTATTATACACACACACACGGCACTAATATATCTTGACTTTTAATCATCATAAAAATCCAAAAGGATTGGAGGATCAAGATCATGGTAAGAATAGACTGTGGGGTTTGGAAAGAATTTTGAGACCCCCCGCTATAGAAGTTACTCAACACAGGTGCCTGTAGGTGGATCCCATCCTTCTACTGCTTGAGCTGTTGATACTGCCTCTGCCCAGTGAGTGAAGAAGCGAGTGTGTATGGAGGTTCTTTATGTTGCAAGTTCTTTCTTATCCCACATGTATGTGTCTAGATCATCAATAACGACACAATGGAGGATTCTACTGTAAGAACGGGTGCAGGGTTACCCAGCCACTGTAAACAGCAAGATGCTACATGAGGACCAATGTGCATTGTCATTTTTAGTAGTTTTCCCTCTATAAAAGTAGTATAGTGTATTCCTAATTCTTGTCCATCTAAGGGAAGGGGAAATGGGATGTGCATGTATTTTGATTTACTTCTTTAAAAAACACTTAGCCCACAGAATTCCAGTGTTGGAAACTGTAATAAACCTCTTTATAAACCCCATAACCTTGTGACTGTTTTATAATTGTAAGGAATCCTAACCAGAGAAAGATTTAGTCTAGCTGTGATCTGCCCTCAAACATATTAATCTGTCACATCTAATATAAAGGCAACAAGGAGACTAACTTTTTCACAGAGTAACTTATACAGACTGAGTATGGATTTGATGGGATCTTAAATTACCCCTGAAGCCAGAGTAAATTTCTCAGCCCAGCACCTACTAGCCCAAGGACTAAGCCTACTAGCCAGAGTGGAAAAAATACCTGTGTTTTTATTCATTATTTTAAGCCTTCGATGCATGTTTTACAGTTGTATTTTACTGCCGTTGGACGTTCTCCATATGGCTGTGACACACATGACCAGCTTTCTTTTTATTTCCTCCTTTAGCTGGGATATTTGATTTTTCTGACTACAGAAAGATATGTGGTGAGGGATGGGGCCTTTGCTACCATGCCTTCCCCAAAGCTATGCTGCCTGAAATGTAAAGGAATACAATAACCATGCATTGTATACAACATTTTTAATATCAATTCCCTACTTAATATTGGAAATGTTAGTTTTTCCTTTTCTAGCTTCATTCCACTTTCTTTCCTAGCACAGATCATAGGATACGTCTTGCCTTGTTTTTTAGGGTATGTTTCATCTTTCCTTTCCCCACACCCCCACCTCTCTATTTTCTCTCTCCTGCTTTCTCACCTGAAATCTCAGTCCCCTGCTTATCTTCTCTAGCTTAATAATTCAAATATTATCTAGATCTTAAATCTCTCCCTTCTTTCTCCTACCCACTCACACACTCTCCTGTTCGCTGAAGGGAACTGAGTTCTTGGCCACTCCACATTTGGTTCCTTTCTATCCTCCAAAGTAGTAGCAACTGTTTCCTAAGACATGCAACTCCCTCCTTTCCTCCAGAAAGGAAGGCAGCAGCTCACTCAATCCTCCTGTCCCTGGACCTGCCACTCAGCCCTCTAACCGATCACCCTGCAAGAGCGGTTAAGTAGGTTTTTCCAAACAGAGATTAAGAGATAACCCTGAATGCAATTTATAGTTACTTGTATATTGAAAGAGCTAGACCTGAAACCCACTACTGATGCATACAAAGTCTTTTGGTGTTGAAGCAGGGAGTCCTGGTTTCAACAGCTGCAAGACCAATGAAACCAAGTGTTTCAGCTCAGCTGACTTAGTGAGATACTGAAGAGGCTTTTCTACATTCTTGCATAGTGCCTTAGTACAGACGCCTATGGCAACGGAAGCGTTTTTTCTGAACAATGTTGGCTAGGTCAGCAGAGCCCTCTTAGGTTGACATAAGCTCCAATGTAGATGGAACTACATCCGCATAGCTACATTGGTCAGGGGTGTGGGTTTTTTCCATATCCAGGACTTATGCCGCAATGCCCACATAACCTTTCATAGTAGGCCTGGCCTGAGGTTCTTAGTACTAGTCACCCAAGGTAGGGTAATCCCCTCAAGAACTTCAGAACATACTGGGAGGGACACTGGTTCGTGTGGTGAATAACTATAGCCAGGAAGCAGTTTCCTACTGCTTCAAACATGAATTCCTTCTGCGAGCAGGGAGCCAGTCACCTCCGTGCTCAATATTAAATTGTAACATTATTAGTGCCTAGGATGAACTTTTAGTTCCACTCTACAGCAATGGACAGACTACGACATGTTGGAGAGACAGGAGAGAAAAAAATATCCAGGTGTGAGACGCTTATTGCTCTGGCCACTGCAAAAAATCAAGGCTTGAGCGCACATTTTTGCCTGATTGCATAGCTGTCTCTGCTACCCATCTAATCTGCTTAAAAAACTGGTTTTGAAGGATATGGTTCAGACATACCAGTCGTGTAAGGGGCGGGGGAGGAGGGATAGAGGAGAAGTGCTGCAGCTGCAAAAGATAAAATAGAGACAACTAATTTTCTCAGAGGTTGCAACACAAGCTCTCTCCCCCTCCTCCACATACAGTCAACTGCACTGGGTGGATAAGCTAGAGATTCTACAGTGTAAGCAATAAGGCACAACAAGGCGTGAGAGCCTCTCTCTCCGCCCCTTTCCCTAATACCCATGCCCTTTGGGGGTGCAGTGGAAAGCAAAAGGCTGGAAGCCCAGCCACCAGAAAGAGGGAGGTGACAGAAATACCTGTCCTGGCTCATTTCAACTGTGATACCACTTTCATGGTGGGGTGGAACGAAATACATGTCACTAGATATTATACTGAGACAATATGCGGATGAGTTGCAACTTCTGTTTGATGGTTCGGTTTTGAACCCCTAATGTGTGATCAGATTGCTCCTATTATCCAGGACATTTTTGCAAACTCCAGCACAAATTCGTTGAGCCATGTGTCCTGGAAATTAAACAGATGAAGGAGGGGAGGGAAATCCACTGCATTTTTTGGTGACAATATCTGAAACTTACACATGGAAATCTCATTTTATAGTCGCTGCCATCTCTAAACTACGGCTGCATGATAGATGGGGTATAATTTTAAGTGGCCCTTGAACAAAATTAAATATGCCAAAAATTTCAGTCTAAAAAAAGGTAGGGGTGTGTGTGTGTGTATTATATAATGAATGGGTCACCAATTGAAGATTAAGCAGCAAAATTAGTGGACCAGATTCTGGTTGCACTTACATCACATCAGCTAAGTTACTCCAGATTTACAGTAGAAAAACTGAAATCAGAATCCTACCCAGCACTTTAGGAAGGCAGCCGCATGTAGAATTTCAAACCAGTTTGCTTTGTTTCAGAAGTGTAAGTTCCCCTTATCAGAGGGGCTAATGGCCTTTAGCAGCTGAAAAAAGACTTCCAAAAATTAGCCATGTGGTTTTTTTTTTCCTCTTCTTTGTGATGGCTAAAGAAAGTATAGAATATATACTAGTATTTGTCACTTTCTCAAAGTTGTGTTTTTTCTCTGCTTGTTGTCTTCCTCTTCCCCCTCCCTCCTTGGAAATATCAGGAATGTGATACTAGTCATTGGGGGGGTCTCTGCGGATGTATTTTGTGAGTGTGGACTCCTTAATTGAAGGTGCAAGTGTACCCAGTTTTTAACAAAAAAACTTCCTCTCCCCAAAATGAGAGCTTTTGAAGTTAAATAGGTGTTAATGAAAAGAGCCTGAGTCTGACTAAAAATCCCTTCTCCCACGTAACTGTTCAAACGATCACTGTCGTGACTCTTGCAATGTCACCATTTCATTCACTCTCAAGTCCTCAGAATCTTTCAGGCTGTATTTTTTTTTTCCTCCTATCAAAAACCTGACAAGGTTCCAAGTGCAATTCTAGCCACCCAGCCCTGTTTGCTGCTCAAGGCATTCCAAAACCATCTCCTCCTGGCCCCCCAGTCTTTAGGTGTATTAAACTCCAGCTGGCTGAAGTAAGCAGATATTATAGATGTAAATGGCAGTCAAAATACAGCCAATGCAGGGAGGCTTAGAACATCTGATATCGGGAACACCCAATCAACTAGCAGCACAGCGCATTGTGTTGATAGGGCAAAACCCCACACGCTTCTGCTGAAGCACAAAGCTAAAAGACCGAGTATTTTTCACTATCCAGAGAAGTGCTGTCTTTTCTCCTGCTTGGCCCCCCTCCTCAGCACAGCGTACAATTCCGAAAAATCATCAGAAAAAAGTATGTGAGACTCTAGATAACACGACTAGACCTTTGTATTTAAATCGTTCACTTCACTCAAGAATCTCATAGCACTTGGCAGTGCTGTTGCGAGGTTAGAGGACTTGCCCAAGGTCACAAGGCAATAAAGAGGGAAATTGGACAGAGCCCAGACTTCTCCAGTTCTGAGCCCACTCCCCTAACCTCTAGGCCAGAGGCGTCAAACGGTGGGGTCTGCAGCCAGATCACGCTCAGCTGATGGACCTGTCTGGCCCTTTGACATTCAGATACTGGAAAATCTGAAGCTTTTATTTTGAAAAAAGCATTTCTAGCCTTCCTGGTTATGAAGGTAACAATCCAAATAAGTGTGAAATCCTGAAGCAGCATCCTTCCATGTCTGCAGGCAGCCAGAAAGATGTGGACTGCCCACCCCCCATTAATCTCATTAGGATATTGACCCTGAAGCCCAATGACAACACTTCAGTGATCAGCAATTAAGTAGTTAATGCTTACATTTGAGCAGATGGAATGGGAGTTACTGTAGGGAAGAACAGAGGTGGCACAGACAGGGAAGACAGAGAAAAGGGAAAGGAAGATGGGAAGATGACAAAAGGCACAGAAACAGCAAAGATCCTGAAGCACAGCATAATTTCCCCCCTCAGTGCTGATTAGCAACCAAACCATGCAGCTTCTAAGACCCTGTGCAGACTAAGCTGGTCAGGACACTTTAGCTACCACCACATTTCTAAATCCAAGTCCAAGCATTCAAGTCTATACAGATCCTGTTTCTGATGACATCACAGGGACTAAGAGCAAAGCTAAAATGTGATGTGAGATCACTGAGATGACAAGCAATAGAGAGCAACTTGCATCTATGTTCTGGTGTATTTTATAGTCAATAGACAAGAATAAACTGTACTACTCAGACTGAAGGTTGCATGTGGAAGAGTTAATTTCCAATTTCTAGTATCATTTTGCAGTTAGACATTACCCCGTGGCTAGTATTCTCTCTGATGCTCCATCCAAAGCCCCATTACCCAGTGAAAAAAGGGATTCAACCACTAGTTTGCACTCCCCTCGAACTTTCTAAATCAGAGGATTTCATATTGCTTGACAATCAACCACTCACCTACCTTGAGCGCAGCTATAAATATTATACCTGTTTGACAGACGGGTAAACAGTCCCTCTGAAGTCACTGAGATTGCAAAGCTGTGATTGAGGGCATATTTGATCCAAAGATGTTGACTTCAGTGTGAGTTGCGGGTGCTCATCATTTCTGGAATAAAACTACGGCACTCAGGAGTGGATGGCCATTGTATCTACATGGGGAATAAATATTTAATAATGCGCTCTTCCATCTAGCAATGGTCTAACACAGAGGTTCTCAGACTTTTGTACTGGTGACCCCTTTCACATACCAAGTCTTTGAGTGCGACTCCCCCTTCTACATTAAAAACAGTTTTTTATATACTTAACAGCATAGATTCATAGACTCTAGGACTGGAAAGGACCTCGAGAGGTCATCAAGTCCAGTTCCCTGCCCTCATGGCAGGACCAAATACTGTCTAGACCATCCCTGCTAGACATTTTTCTAACCTACTCTTAAATATCTCCAGAGATGGAGATTCCACAACCTCCCTAGGCAATTTATTCCAGTGTTTAACTATCCTGACAGTTAGGAACTTTTTCCTAATATCCAACCTAAATCTCCCTTGCTGCAGTTTAAGCCCATTGCTTCTTGTTCTATCATTAGAGGCTAAGGGGAACAAGTTATCTCCCTCCTCCTGATGACACCCTTTTAGATACCTGAAAACTGCTATCATGTCCTCTCTGTCTTCTCTTTTCCAAACTAAATAAACCCAATTCTTTCAGCCTTCCTTCACAGGTCATGTTCTCCAGACCTTTAATCATTCTTGTTGCTCTTCTCTGGACTCTCTCCAATTTCTCCACATCTTTCTTGAAATGCGGTGCCCAGAACTGGACACAATACTCCAGTTGAGGCCTAACCAGTGCAGAGTAGAGCGGAAGAAGGACTTCCCAAGTCTTGTTTACAACACACTTGTTAATGCATCCCAAAATCACATTTGCTTTTTTTGCAATAGTATCACACTGTTGACTCATATTTAGCTTGTGGTCCACCATGACCCCTAGATCTCTTTCTGCCATATTCCTTCCTAGACAGTCTCTTCCCATTCTGTATGTGTGAAACTGATTGTTCCTTCCTAAGTGGAGCACTTTGCATTCATCTTTATTGAACTTCATCCGGTTTACCTCAGACCATTTCTCCAATTTGTCCAGATCATTTTGAATTTTGACTCTGTCCTCCAAAGCAGTTGCAATCCCTCCCAGTTTGGTATCGTCTGCAAACTTAATAAGCGTACTTTCTATGCCAACATCTAAGTCGTTGATGAAGATATTAAACAGAGCCGGTCCCAAAACAGACCCCTGCGGAACCCCACTTGTTATACCTTTCCAGCAGGATTGGGAGCCATTAATAACTACTCGCTGAGTACAGTTATCCAGCCAGTTACGCACCCACCTTATAGTAGCCCCATCTAATTTGTATTTGCCTAGTTTATCGATAAGGATATCATGCGAGACCATATCAAATGCCTTACTAAAGTCTAGGTATACCACATCCACCGCTTCTCCCTTATCCACAAGACTCTTTATCCTATCAAAGAAAGCTATCAGATTGGTTTGACACGATTTGTTCTTTACAAATCCATGCTGGCTATTCCCTGTCACCTTACCACCTTCCAAGTGTTTGCAGATGATTTCTTTAATTACTTGCTCCATTATCTTCCCTGGCACAGAAGTTAAACTAACTGGTCTGTAGTTTCCTGGGTTGTTTTTATTTCCCTTTTTATAGATGGGCACTATATTTGCCCTTTTCCAGTCTTCTGGAATCTCTCCCGTCTCCCATGATTTTCCAAAGATAATAGCTAGAGCTCCTTGAGTATTCTAGGATGCATTTCATCAGGTCCTGGTGACTTGCAGGCATCTAACTTTTCTAAGTGATTTTTAACTTTAACTTAACATTATAAATGCTGGAGGCAAAGTGGGGTTTGGGGTAGAGGCTGACAGCTCGCGACCCCCCCTGTAATAATCTCATGACCCCCTGAGCGGTCCCAACCTCCAGTTTGAGAACCCCTGGTCTAACACGATCCAATGACTGGAAGCGGAAGCTAGACAAATTCAGACTGGAAATAAGGAGTAATTGTTCCAGCGGTTAATTTACCCAGAGTCATGGTGGATTCTCCATCACTGACAATTTTAAAATCAAGATCAAAGGTTTTTCTAATGGAAATGCTCTAGGAATTATTTTGGGAGAAGTTCTATGACCTGTGGTACACAGGGGGTCAGACTAGATGACCACATAGATTCAAAGGCCAGAAGGAATCACAGAATTCCTAAGAGAAGGGAACTGGTCTTGCCCCCTTTCCTCCTCCAGTGATGACCAACGAGCTTACAGCAAGATTTTAGGGGGCAGTAAAGATGGTGCCCTGGATCCCAGCAACACTGTTTTCACAATCCATTACCCGATTTATTATTCAAATACACAGAGGTCCACCTTGCTGTGGCAGCATCGACCATTCGCACAGAGCCTGTTCAGAGTTATTACAATAAATATCAGAAGAGTTATGAGTCTTGTGGCATCTTCCAGCCCTTCTAGCAGTATTTGGGGAACAGTCTGTCAGCTTGAAAGACAGATAATTTCTCATAGCTTGTCCAGGCAATAGGTGTGCGCTTCACCAAACAGGCTTACTGCTTAAAAGCTTAATTGCACCCATGGTTTAAACATTATCCCCAACAGCACTTGGGAGTATTTGGATTTGGGCATTTCAGGTGTGGGACTAGGGCCTGAATCACAAACAGAGCTGGGCAAGCTGGAGTGGAAGCCACTGGTAAGAGCAGGTTATATACACCAGAGGGCAAAGGCTGGGCGGAAAAGTGTTTTTGTTTTGATCAGATTTGGCTGCCCTTGCATTTCCAGCTGGGTTTGGGTAATGTCCACTGCATTGTTTGTGACTAAGGGCAGGTTTCCTAGTCTCAGATTTCATTTCCACAACAAAAAAGATCAAAGTTTGTGCCACTTGTGCAACTGGGGTGTTTGCAGCGAGCAAGCGGTAACTGCACAGCAATCACACTCAGCTGTGCTCCTTCATCCCATAGGTTATGTGAAAAACAGAGGAAGAGGAAATAGCCCAGCTCTGACCTTGATTACAATTGTCATCCTTCCTTTACCATCTGACATTTTTCAAAAAGGTTTTAATACTCAGAGATTAAAGGCACCCTCAAATGCTTCTCTATAAAACCCTTAAAAAAAAACATCTACCACCTACAGAGCCAGTCCTCTGTTTCTCCCCCCTCATTTGGCAGACATGGATTCCTCTATCCCACAGTTCTTATGGAGAAGAACACAGAAGATCAAGTTCCTTTCATTCTCTCTCATTTCTGGACCCATTTAGTCCGTACAATGTAGATATGCAATGCACTCTGTTCCCAAAAAATAGTTTGTGCTGCTGCTTCAGAGACTGTGGGAGAAAACAAATAAAGTAGGCCCTGAAACTAGGTACATCATAATAGTCAGTCATAAACTTGGAGCCAGGGACCAGGAATCAGCAAGTCTTGAATTCTAATCTCTATTTACAGTGACTTACCATATTAACTCAAGCAACACACAAACTTTCCAGGTCTCAGTTCTGCGGTCTATAAAAGGGAGAAACTATAGAGTGTTGCATGATTTTATTAGAGCTCAGATATGGGGAGCTTTGCCCCTGTGGGGGTGTCTGATCCCCTCTTGTTGCTGCCCTTGTGCACTGCAGGCTCTGGAGGGACCATGCCCATCTACAGGGGTTGGATCCCCTCACGGTCCAATTTATTTCTTACTTCCCTGCCATGTGAGCTGGTTCTGGGGGAGCCTGTCCTTTTGGAAGAGTCAGAGGCCCACTCCCCACATGAGCCAGGGTCTGCCCCTTTGAGTGCGGTGCAGAGAACAGGTAAACGTCATCTATTTCATAGGCTCTAAAGCGCGCGCACACACACACACACACGGGATGGAACACCCATAGAGATGAATGGAGCAGTTCACACATCTCACTGCTGTTTCAGGTTGTATTCATCTCCAGGGGGTGTTCTCATTCAGCTCAGAACATCACAGAGTGAGGAATGGGCCACTTTGGACCTTTTAGAGCCTCCAATGCTACAGATGGCCAAGCAAAGGAGCCTTTTCCCTCCATCGTCCCTCAAGCCCTCCTGTTTAAAGGTGGATGCTTTTAAGGGCTTGTCTATACTTAAAATGCTGCAGTAGTGCAGCTGCGCCACTGTAGCATTTCAGTGAAAATGATATCTATGCCAAAAGGAGGGCTTCTCCCACTCCATGTAGGTACTCCACCTGCCTGAGAGGCAATAGCTGTATCAAGGGGAGAAGTCCACCCATTGACATAGTGCTGTCTACCCTGGGAGTTAGATCGGGATAACTGCATTGCTCAGGGGCACAGGCGCCAACTTTTCAAACTGCTCGGGGATGCTCGACCCTTGGCTCTGTCCCAGGCCTTGCCCCCACTCCACCTCTTCCCCCCTAGGTCCCACCTCTTCCTGCCTAGTTCTGCCCCCTCCCCTGAGCAGGCTGCATTCCTGCTCCTCCCCGAAACAGCTGTTCATGGGGAGGCACTGATCCACGGGGCTATCAGTGGGTGGGCAGAGCCAGGGGGTGGGCAGGAGCTGATAGGGGGGCTTTCTTCCCCTGTAGGTGCTCCTGCCCTGGAGCACCCACAGCATCAGCGCCTATGCTCAGGAGTATAAACGCTTGCATGGATTTTCTTGAAATTTGTTGTTTTGTTTTGTGGGAGTGCACAGCAGGGTTAGTGACCCACATTTGGAGTCATTTGAGCCAGGGGTTCCAGAGATACAATCCCGGAGAAAAAAAATTGAAAGAGTTTCTAGGGTTTGTCTTGTTTTGTTTTGTGCAGAGCTGAAGATCAAATGTATTGCTGTGATGTGTATCAAAATGGTCTCCAATCAGCCAGTTTTCACCCAAGTTAGTGCATGGCACCCACTAAGTCTTTGGAGGACCCACATTGTGAATGGTATTTAAGAACACGTTCACTTCCCTTGCACAGATGTGCAGTCTGGAAGGACAGAAGTGTGCACACGCCAATAAAGAAAAAACTATTTCTAGGCAGCCACTTTGTGCTTGCCTGGGTAGTCCAAGGGAATGTGCTGACACCACTGCCCAGTGAACACCTTGACACTGATGATGTTTCTAGTCTGAACCTTTGTCCCTCTGTGCACAAGGAAGGCCTGGACAACTTCTCTCCCCTACACTCCCTGCCCTTTTTGTCTTTTAACAGTAAGTGAGTATGGCAAGGCTATGTGAAGAGCTTGGACATTGAAGCAACTGTGTGTTACTGGGGCATATTGAGGCGTTGCTGAAATGAGGGCAGAGTTAAGATGGTACGGACAACCTTAAGTGAGCATTTCCTGGTTCTGAGAAGTTTTAAGTTCTGCAAGGGGCTCACCTACTACCAGGCAACCTTAATTCTGCATTAATATAGTTTTTTTCTTCTGAATAAATGTATTTTTGGGAAGCACACAGATCTTCATATAAAAACCTGTGCCTATGGGCAAGGGTAGATTAATTTAAATCAGCAAGCAGGAAACCCTGATTTAAAATTATCAATTTTTAAATTGCATTTTGCCCTGTAATTTATTTTCCTGAAGTAGGTGGATTCTTGTTAACACATTGGGGGAGGGATAGCTCAGGGGTTTGAGCATTGGCCTACTAAACCCAGGGTTGTGAGTTCAATCCCTGAGGGGGCCATTAAGGGAACTGGGGTAAAAATCTGGGGATGGTCCTGCTTGGAGCAGGGGGTTGGACTAGATGACCTCCTGAGGTCCCTTCTAACCCTAATAGTCTATGATTCTATGATTATTTGCAACGAAATATAGCCTTTGACGCTTCTCTTTGCTAACCAGGTGACTACACTGTATCTATGCACAAATTATATAGCTCAACTTTAGCTTTATTCAGAGTCTTACTTTTTATATTTACTATGTTAGAAAATGCTTAAAGATACAAGGAAAAGTTTAGTAAATAAGAAATATGATTTGCGTCAAGCTCAATTTGGATGGAAATTCTATTCAAAATATACAATTAATTTTTTTAAATTAAACTCCCTTAAAAGTGCCTGATATATTAACTCTTTTCTTACCAAAAGGTGTTTTGATAAGAAACTTATTTATTAAATAAAGGAAGTATGAATAGTTAATGAATTGAACGGAGAGATTCTGGTTACCCTGACCTTCAAGATTTTAGAACTAGTAGATCTTACCCTCACACCTAGTTTTTAATTCACAGATTGGAAGAGGAAAACAAACTTTTCTGCATTTTCAGCTCTCAATTGGTTTTTTAACTGTTTTAATGAACTGAATTAAAATGAAGAAAATATTCTCTGCATCTGCAGGGGAGACTACTGTTAAAAGCTGGTTTAGCTCTTTAACAAATGTAGTTACAGGTGCTTAGCCTGTAACTTCCAACAGCTCAGTGGTTTGACTTTCTTTAAAACTTGGCAGCAAACGTAGAGCTTAATTTTTTTTGGTATTAATTTAAATTATTCTAATAGATTATTATAAAGTTTAGGCCTTAATGTAGGTTGTCATAATTTCAAATATAATTTTAAATAGGTTAATGTAAAAAAACCCCACACACCCTGTATTTAAACAAAATCTAATTTAAACAAAAAACTGTAGGGTTTTTTTTTAATTAAAAATATTTTTATCCACTCTGATCTTGGGAATAGTGACATTCATGCATGGATCAAAGAGGGCAAGTAGCGCTAAGAGAGACAGCGTTAAAAGTTGGCTCTGTGGGTTTTTTTGTTTTTTTGTTTTTTACACTAGATATCCTGGAGATGGAGTATTGCCTACCAGGTTACAGCAGCTTTCAATTAAAGTTACATTTTATGCTTAGGCAAAGTTATACAGTATCTCTCTAATATTAGCAGGGCACATTTTCACTCATGTAGATCTTTATTCCCCACCCACCACTTTAATACTAGAACATTGTGAACATCGGCCTAATCAGCTGGGAAATAAGAATTTTATCTTTTCTTTCATTTAACGAAATATCCTTGCTCTAGAAACATCTTTGAACAACTGGAGTTAAGGGGGAACAGAAGTGAAAATGCAGGGGATGTTTGCTTCCCAGTAATGCATGGCAGGAGTTCACACGCAGACTTTTTTGTGCAGCATGAATGACTGAACCCCACCCCCTCACCCCACACACGTGTTAAGGCTCAGCCATCGTAACCAGAACACAAGTAGCACCAACATATTGTTTTGAACACACTTCAGAAAAGTCCCAGGCTCTGGCCATGACTCTCTGCGAGTATTGCAGCCCAATGATAGAGGCAGCATTAGAATGGGACCTACAGCAGGCCTGTCTTATCCCCTACCCTGCCTGGGAGGCATGCTGAGAAGGCAGCTCTTTGCAGCAAGTCTCTGGAATGCACTGTGGCCTCAGGCAGCAAGAGTGGTTTCCAGAGAGGCTGTTTGCCAATTGTTTCGTGTAGGGTCCCACAGTCCTATTCTTTAATATTAAAGAGAATGAGGATCAAAGGCCTCTCCCAGCCCAGCTCCTGAGGAAAATTCTAAGCCGCTTTAACAGCCTTACCTTGCTGAAGAGGATTCCCATTCTAGGCATGAAAGACAGTTGTTGGCAGCCAGGCAAAGGAGACCTTGAGTAAAATTTCCAAAAGTCCCTATGTGACACACGTTCCTAAGTCACTTTAGCCTTGTCTGCACTGCACGGTTAGGTTGAGGTAAGCTGCCTTGCGTCAACCTAGCTGTGGGAGTGTCTTCACTTAAATTTGGCTACCACCAACATAAGTGCCTCTCTGCACCAGGTCTACACTACAGACCTATATTGGTATAACTCGGGGAGAGGAGAGGGGCAGTTATACCAACCTACTTCCCCCCACTCCCCAAAAAGACAGTGCTGTATAGCTACTGCCCCTCAGGGTGGTGGATTAACTATGCAGATGGGAGAGCTTTCTCCTATGGTCATCACAGCATCTTCACTCAAGTGTGACAGTGGCATCAGCGTTTTTAGTGTAGACCTGCCTTTAGCAACACCACCTCCCCGAGCAGTGTAGAGTCAATGTCGATGTAGTTAGGTTGATGCAGCATCAGTGTAGACGCTGCATTGCTTACATCAACTGTTGCTGGCTTTCAGGAGCCATCCCGCAATGCCCCGCACGGACAATACAATCCACACGAGTGCTCCTGGTGAGGACGCGCACTGCTGACGTGAGCCAAGTGTGCGCACGCAAGCAATTTAATAAACTGCCGTGACTGTATGCCAATGTAAGTTAGGGCCACGTAATTTTGTAGCATAGACATAGCCTAAGAAAGTTAAGGGGACTAATGCTCCCAAGTCACTTCTGAATCTGAATCCTTCCCATGCCATCACATTTTGCTTAGGGCAGTGGTCACCAACTGGTCGATCCTAGAGAATCTCTCTTGATCGCGATCTCCAGTGGTGTTGCAGGACTGTGGCTAAGGCAGGCTCCCTGCCTGCCCCTGCCCCACACCACTCCTGGAAGCAGCCAGCACAGCTCCGGGGGCGGGGGATCTCCTTCCACGTGTTCCTCCTACCTGCAAACACCACCCCTGAAGCTCCCATTGGCCCCTTCCGGGAGCGGCATAGGGCCACGGTAGGCAGGGAACCTGCCTTTGCCTTGCTGTGTGCTGACCAGGAGCCACCCAAGGTAAATGCCACTCAGTGGGAGGCCACATCCCAACCCCTCCTGGAGCCAGCACCCCAAACCCCCTGCCCCAGCCCTGATCCCCCATTCTCAGAACTAGCACCCCACACTCTCTTCTGCACCCCAACACTGCCCCAGCCTAGAGCCACCTCCTGCATCCAATCTCCCTCCCAGAGCCTGCACACCCTCCTGAACCCCAACCCCTTTCCCCAGCCCAGTGAAAGGGAGTGACAGTGGGGGAGAGCGAGCAACAGAGAGAGGGAGGATGGAGTGAGCAGGGCAGGGCTTTGGGGAAAGGGTGGAGTAGATCCTAGGTTGACCTTAAATTCAAAAAGTGATCTTGAGCATAAAAAGATTAGAGACCACTGTCTTAGGGCATGAACAAGACCCCACCCTCTCTCTCTATCATGTTGTTTGCCAGAACACCTACTTTGTGTTTCTATAAAACAAACTTTTTTTTACTGGGACAGGTTGGCTGGAGGGCCAGTCGGCTGCTTTTCCGGTGGTCCCTACCCTTTGACAGGCCTCCTTGGAGTTAAAGCTCCCACCAGCATAGCTTTAAGGGTCATTTGAACACACAAGCCTTCCTGCTGCATCTCAAAATGTAGTCCCCAGGGAAGAGCTACATCACTTAAGAGCTAAGTCACTTAAGCACTTTAAAAAATGTTTAGCCTGTATCCCTGCATACAAGCTTGCTAACTTCAACCATGCTTTTTGGAACAATACTGGAATGGCTTGTTGCCTTGTACGCTTGCTGTTAAGCTTTCACGCCTGGTTCAGGTGCATGTACGGGCTGTATATATACCAGGAAAACTGGGACCTAGATTTTATTAATGGTGGTGGCAGCAGTGGAAACCATAATGTAGACGTGACTCAGACGCTTCCAGTTGTATCATCTAACTGCTTAGAACAGGTCCAGAAAGGGCAGTGAGGAAGAATGCATGTGCTTCTGTGTTGTTCACATTCATGCTACAGCCATAGTGGGAGATTTTCAGAAAAAACACAGGCAACAGGATCATTACTGTGGGTACTGGATGTTCATGACATGGTTAAGAATTGCTTAGTGTATCCAGAATCCATGCTGCCTACTTTTGAACACCTTCAGTGTCAAGGGTGGTTTGGTGTAGTGTCTGGTAGGGGCATGTTAATCTGAAACATGGAACTGGTAGCAGCATGTCACTGAGTCAAACAAAAAACCTTACACCTAAAGTGGATGGTTAGTCAGCTTTTTCCAGCTGAATTTTTGCACATCTACCATGATAACTGATTGAAAGGCTATACTCAAAGAGCAGTTATCAATGGCTCATTGTCAAACTGGTAGGACATATCAATTGAAGTCCCACAGGGATCTAGCCTGGGTCAGGTACTAGTCAATATTTTCATTAACGATGGATGAAGGAGTAGAGAGTATGCTTAAAAATTTGCAGATGACACCACAGTCAGAGGAGTTGCTAGCACTTTGAAGGACAGGATTAGAATTCAAAATGATCTTGACAAATTGGTCTGAAAAATCAACAAGATGAAATTCACTAAAGAGAAGTGCAAAGTACAATATTTAGGAAGAAAAAAAATCAGAAGTCCCTATGCAACATGGAAATAACTGGCTAGGCAGCAGTACTGCACAAAAGGATGTGGGGTTATAGTGGATCAAAATTGAGAGAGTCAATATGATGCTGCGCAAAAAAAAGGGGGGGGGGGCAAAATACCATTCCGGGACATATTAACAATGCAATATGTAAAACAGGGAGATAATTGTTCCATTCTACTCAGCATTGGTGAGACCTCAGCGGGAGTACTGTGTCCAGTTTTAGGCTCCACATTTGAAGGACATGAACAAACTGGAGAGAGTCAGGGGGAAGGGGTTGTGGGGAGTTTAGAAAACATGATCTAAGAAGAGAGGTTGACAGAACTGGCCATGGTTAGCCTAGGGAAGTGAAGGCTGAAGAGACATATGACAGTCTTCAAATGAATAAAAGGCGTTTAAAAGAGGACTGATCAATTCTTCTCCATGTCCACCGAGGCTAGGACAAGTAGTAATCTGCTTAGTTTGCTGCAAGGAGATTTAGATAGGATGTGTTTAGGTATACTTCATCCTACCTCAGTGCAGGGAGATGGACTAAAATGTCCTCTGGAGGTCCTCCCCAGGCCCTGATTTCTGATTTTATTTTAAAAGAAAAACCTAAGCCTCAGTGGTGGCTTATCCCTCTCACTGAACAGCAGCCCCCCTACCCCCCAAAAAAGGTCAATTCGGAAAGTGTCGCATTAGAGGAAACTGGATATACTATGTCCTCCCATCTGCCCCCCCAGAATTCAGTTAACTGGCACCCAATTCATCTCCATATCTCATTTAAGGGCCCAGAAATGAAGATACAATGCAAAACCAGAGCATAAGAGGATTTACATTTTTCCCCAAACAAACTTCTTTGTAGCAGCATCTGAATTTCCTCTGGTGATTGCTAAAAAAAGGGCACAATGGCAAGGGAAGTATACTTGGCCGTTAGTGTTCAGCACTGCCACAGAGGCAGTGGATTCTAGTAGCAGGCAGGCACAGTTCTTCATCTGTATTCATTTTAGTGAGGTAAACATCAGGTTTTGATAAACATAATATCTGAACCTTAGATGTTTGCTCTTCTCCTTGGAGAATTTTTCAACAGAGCAGTTTTTTTGGCCCCCTGTACACCTATCTTGTTTCCTTTTATTCCATCTAAGCATTTACAGCACCCAGCGCTGAGGTATTCCACCTGCCCTCTAACTACTTAGATGCATTCACAAAGAAAATAAACCCAGATTAAAAAAAACCTGTCAGTTATGTCCGCACACAGCTGAAGGTTAATTAGAATTAATTAGCAGCAAAACAATGCTCTATCTATGAAATCTCACATTTATTTATAGAAGGCAAAATTAGCCCAGATCTATAATACAGGTCTTGGGCACAGCAGCAGTATAATAAAGTTGCCTGGCACAATACTTACTTCTGACTTTCAACAACACTTAAAAAAAAAGTGTTTAGTTGCAGAAACATCCAGGATGATCTCTCTGTAGCACAACATACTTCACCTGCATTGAGAAGTTCCATTCTGTAAAGGAAGGGATAGAGCCCCTGCTTTTCATTCACAACACACCTGGAGCCTACCAACCAAGAAAGTGGGTTAGGATTAAACCGCTAGAGTAGTGGCTAAGGTTGCCAACTGTCTAATCACACAAACGCAAACATCCTTGCCCTGCCCCACCCCCTCCATCCTCCCCTCCCTCTATTGCTCCCTCTCCCCCACCCTCACTCACTTTTACCAGGCTGGGGCAAGGTGTTTGGGTGTGGGCGGAGGGGGTGCAGGCTCTGGGCTGGGACCGAGGGGTTTGGAGTGTGGAATGGGGCTCCGGGCTGAGCCTGGGGTGCAGGGTGCAAGCTCTCGGAGGGAGTTTGGGTGCAGGAGGGGGATCGAGGTTGGGGTGCAGGAGGGAGGGGTGTGTGCTCTGGCCGGGCAGCGCTTACCTTGGGGAGCTCCTGGTTGGCCGTACAGTGGGGCTAAGGCAGGCTCCTGGCCAATGGGAGCTGCAGAGCTGGCAATGGGGGGCAGGGGGCAGTGCGCAGAGACTCCCTGGCCCTCCCCCCCAGGGCCACAGGGACGTGCCGGTTACTTCTAGGAGTGGTGCAGGGCCAGGGCCAGGGCAGGCAGGGAACCTGCCTTAGCCCCACTGTGCCACTGGACTTCTAGTGGCCTAAAAATCTTCTGGTTTGGCTTCAGTAGCCTCCAGGAGATAGAGCCCAATTCCGGGAGACTCTTGGTGAACCCGAGAGCGTTGGCAACCCTAGTAGTGGCCCTACTGCTCTCTCTAGCAGATCCCTGCTTTACAGGCCTATAAAAAGGACCCAGAGACTATTTAGGTCAACTCTCCAAACCACACAAACATTGCTGAGCATCCCTTCTGAGCGCTCACTTGCTGCTTCTGTCTTCATGCTGCAGGTCTGTGGCAAAACATACAATAGCATGTAGGTGTCCAATATAGAAAGGATCCCAAATTGCGTCAGTGGGATAAAACCTCAAACCAAGAGGAGATTGAAAGTCTATTTAAATACCCCTGACCAAGACTGGCGTTTATCTGCCCCTGCTGGAAAAGGTAAGTAATGGACGTTCAGGAGGCATTTGAGATTTCAGCGTCAGATGTCAAACAAAAACTGAACATGCTGTGGTCAACAGATGGCCACTGATCACCGGGACTCAGACTATTCTCAGAATTTCAAACCTGTCACTTCCCTTAAACACCAACAGTTCACAATTTTAAATACAAGAATGGGGAGAGGAGAGAAAACTAAAAAAAAAACCACCTGAGTCAAATACCAAGAGCCTTTTTGATTCACAGTGCTCCAAACTGCTCAAAGATCAAAGATTAGTCTAACAAGAAATGCCTCTTTATGAATACAGGGCAGCCCAGATGACGAAAATTAAACTGCAGCTCAGCCCTAGCAGAAATTTACCCATCTTTCACCTCCCACTGACATCATTAGCATGCTACTGTCAGCAATAAAGAGCAATTGAGATCAAACACACACTCTTCCTCTGGTCTCCCCCGATGGGTCAGAATTTTTGGCTGGAGCTGGTCTTTTCCTGATAGGGCGAGTTAGTGCCACTGCATGCTACAGTTATGATACAGAAAGCACAGAGCCAGGAAATCCCACATTCACGCCAACGCTGTCCTCTTCACTCACACCTTTTAGTGCATGGAACCCAACATTAGTCATCTCAATGTGAAAATTAATTTGTTTTAATGTGGATTTGGGCACCTATAATCAAAAGCCTCCTCCGTTCCCAAGTTCGGAGGCCCTTTCTGAGATTTGGGATAAATGTTTGTTTTTAATAAATCTCTCCACTAGTTGATTTGTACAATAGCTTGCAACACTATTTTTAACCTGCCAGTAACTAAGCTAAAACATAGCCTGAGACACCAAACCAACTGCTGTCACGGTCCAGAAATGTTGGGATTTTAAACTCAAGTCCAGTCCTGTATAAAAGGGCTGCACACACGTGTCAATCAGCCACTGTGGCAAAAACAGAGTAGCTCAGGCTGAGATTTCAGAATGGCACAAACGTTTTGGGGGTGAGAGAAACTGCCAGTTCCCTAACACATCTGGAACACTCTGAATTGTTAGTATTAACTCAGGGGTTGGTACCTGGAGAAGCCAGAAGCTACTCTCATTCTAGTTTTATCTAGCTCCAGTTTCACACAAAGTGACACTTTTGGTAGTGAAGAAGAAAAGAGAGAAACCAGTTACCAATAAGCTATATAAGAGCTAGGCACTGTATGGAGGACAGTTTTTACAGACAAACTGCCTACACTCAGTATCCTGAAATTCAAGACCTGGTCTGACATTTTTACATCAAATCTGTATGAGGAAGCATCATGAATCCCCATCCTTCCTCTCCTAGCACCAGGACAAAAAGAAAAGAAAGCACCTGCAGGGTATTTATGGAGTGTGGTAAACAGACAGGTGACAAAACCCTGGGGTGCCAAGGCAGCAGAAAGTCCTGGCACGAAAGCTGGTATTGTCCAGGGTTTGGATACTCAGCAAAAGGCTCATAATGAAGAAGCCAGAACTAAGCCTACATGATATTGCAACAGCTCAAGTACTATTGTGCAGCAGGTAAACTAATATTGCCTGTACCTGTTCCAAACCACATATTAATACATGGCTTCTGTTTCTACAAATTCTGCTGGCGGCTCTCCTGGAAGGAGCTCCTATCTCCAAGACAATCTTGCATTTTTGCCTGGTTTCTGAAAAAGGATCTCAAATAAGTGGCTGGAGCGCATGGTTTTGGAAACCCCACTGTGTTTATCTTTACTGATAAGCCTGCAATCTTGGCTGGGAGTGCATCAGCCTGCCTCTGCCGCAAAACCCTTCTCTAGCCCATGTCTTCTTACAGAATGGGCTCTCAGGTCTGGGCATTTCATTTAACCCCTTAATGGCCTGTGGCTAATAATCTTCTGCATCAGTGCCTTTGTAAAAGGGCACAGACGGAAATAACTCCATTGAGTCAATTGCTGAGAGCCCTTTGGTTTTCTGAAGCTGGAGAACAGCGCAATGCCAAAGTGTATTTAGTAGGCTTGATCCTTTGTTAGTGGATTGAAGGTCTGCTCGTGCAGGTTTGTTAGTACTTGAGCACTCTATCCACATACACAAACCAAGGCTAAATATCAAGAGTCCCTAGGGACTTTCCAAGGTTGTGATTCCTAGAGCTTGGGCAGCTGAATGCAACAAACAAGAGACTGTTCTCTCAGAACAGCCTCCGCTTCTTCTCTCCTGCCCACCCGCCACCTCCAGTCCCCTTTCAACACACATGAGGTGGCCATCGCCAGGCTGGTTTCAGTTAAGCATGTGCCTTGAAGCGGTGTTTTTTAAATGGTGTTTTCAAAAAGTTTTATTTTTATTTATATGACATGCATACAGTGCTCCAGGCTTTCGAAAGCAGTACAAGCCTAGAAAGGGCTTTCGCACTCATGAGCTGCCACAGCCTTTATTCCAGACACACCTCGTGCCAGGTAGAAGAGCATTTACTCATTAACTGGCCCATAAAGAACCACTTTCCCCAGGTCTGCTTGTCCCCATATCCTAATCACATACAAAGGAAATAGTACTACCTATCTCCCAATTGCTCTTATAGACTCATAGACTCTAGGACTGGAAGGGACCTCGAGAGGTCATCGAGTCCAGTCCCCTGCCCTCACGGCAGGACCAAATACTGTCTAGACCATCCCTGATAGACATTTTTCTAACCTACTCTTAAATATCTCCAGCGATGGAGATTCCACAACTTTCCTAGGCAATCTATTCCAGTGTTTAACTACCCTGACAGTTAGGAACTTTTTCCTAATGTCCAACCTAAATCTCCCTTGCTGCAGTTTAAGCCCATTGCTTCTTGTTCTATCATTGGAGGCTAAGGTGAACAAGTTTTCTCCCTCCTCCTGATGACAACCTTTAAGCAGACACAACCAGCCTACTGGAAATTACAGCTGAAACATTTTCATCTCTGTTTTGGAGCAACACAGTGGGTCCTAGACTACTAGTCCTCCAGCAGAAATGACAAGCCAGACAAAGGATTATAATGAGTCTGCTGGAATTTCCATTACAGCTCAGAGGGACACAGCGCAATAGAGCGGGGAATGCTTGCCGGCCAGTGTTTACATGGCCTGGCACTCCTTGAGTTTGACGAAGCCAGCAAGTTTCTTAAGCAGCATTTGCAAGGGTTTATTTAACTCACGTGACCAGCTTCACACTTTCTTACTAAAGGAAAAACAAGACTACAAAATAGTTTCCGGACAGAAAAGCATGCCCAGCCAGAGAGAGACAAACTTTTGCTTGGGTTCCGATCCAAAAATATAGCTGCATGTGCAACTCTGATGGTTTTGCTGTCACATCCAGATGCAAAGCTAGCTGAGTTTCACCGTGCAGGTCTTCACAGCAATAGCTGCAAGTCACATTTTCCCCTAACCCTTGGCTTGTCCTGCACAATCTAAATAAAACTTTGCCAGACAGACACAGCCTTTCAGATCACAAAATAAATTCCTGGACCCTGAAAATGACTCTCTTCTTCTGAAATGATCCAAACAACTGAGGCATTTTGTCTTGATTATACAGCAAGTGGCTTAGAGCAGTGATAGAGGAGTGGAGATGTGCTACCAAAGTGGAGAAACAGGAGTGGGCAGGCTGACCCAATTGCTAATGCCACTCAAAGCCCAGAAACCCTCACTGAAAGGGTAAGCTGCATGCTAGACTGCTGCTGGACAGAAATGGCTCTGCCATTCCCTGGGCTCATTCTTGGGAGGTTCTGAACAAGTCTGGGCAAACTCCACTAGTCCTGCCTTTGCCCTCCATTTTATTTCATTTCAATCCATTGGAACCATGAACAGTACAGTCATGTGCATGTGAGTACAATATGGTTTTGGGTCCAAGAATGACAACACGGGAAGGAGGAGAAGGTGACATTAAATCAGTTCCAGACTGAGAGAAAAAGATCACCTGTCACTAATATATAGATACTCAGAGAGCACTGTCACGTAGAGGGGGACCAAGCCACGTGACTAATCACCCCCAGCCCATCTCTGGAGAAGTTCGATTCTGGAACTGCATCCAGATCTGAACTCCCTAGCTCAGGCCCACTGACCCTCTTGCCAGGTTGCTGGAAACAGGGACTCTCAAACATCTTATGTTGTATTATTTGTTTGGCTAGTAATGCTGAGAAGGCCCTTTTTGGCTGAACACGGCACAAACACAATAGAATCCCTGCCCCAAATAGGCTGTAACCTCAGTAGTACAGCACTATCAAATGCCATACTATGTAACTCAAATACATGCATTTATATAGAGTTTTTCCATCAGATGACCTCAAAGCAAAGCACTCTTCAGAAGTGAGGAGGATTTATTATACCCAGTTTCCAGATGGGTAAACTGAGGCAGAGGTTAAGTGATTTGCGCCAAGGCAGAGCAAGCGAGAACTCAAGAGGTCCCAAATTCCCCCTTTCCATGCTCTAACCACGAGACATGCTGTCTTACATGTCACCTTTATACTGTTTTATAGTAGGCCAGAAAACAATTAGGTAGATGTGGGCAATAAGGTACCTCAGCTGGCATACAAGTAATTGATTGGGAGTTTAGGCTAAGAGTATTTGTTAAGGTGAATATGCTATGAAGCAGGGCACCATTTCCAAACACAGTATGTGCTAGTTTTATATATTGTCCTTATCACCAGCTTCCAACCCCCCATCCCAATGGTGGTAGTGAGGTGAGGGGGTTGGAGGCAGAATTTCTCTAATTTATATAAATAAATTTGTTAAGAGACACTCCTGCCACAATGGAATATTCCACCAGGAGGAAAACTCCACTCCCAAGCGAGTCAAGATTCCCAAGCATTCCGTGAGCAACGTCCTTAGCTAAATACAATACTGCTTCAGAATTCTGGGGAAGCCTGGGCACTGAGTGACTGGAGAAAAATTTGCAAATCAGAAATTAAAATATGCCACCCCCAGAGGTGGATACTGGTCCTGCCAAAAATTGGCTTCTGCATCAACACCAGAAACGGAAGTGCTTCTTAAGGTCTTGCTCCTCTCAAGCAAGGAGCTGGCAAGGCCTCTCCCCCTTGTGCTGTGTTGCTTGAGGCTATTTCACACCAGCGACCAGCAATATTCCTACGTGGCAGGACACACTGTTTATGCATGTAGTTTGTGATAAAGGGTTTAGCTGCTGGAAAACACTAGGCATGGGAGAGAAGATAGGGAGTTCTTATCTCGTCCTGCAATAGAAGCTTGATGGTACTCAGTTATTGAACTCAAGTCTGTATGGAATGGATCAGCAGCTCCCTCCTGTTCATTGGCAAGAGAGAGAAGGAAGAGTGATATGCAATGATTTACTGAACAGGAAAAAATATTGACGTGTCTGTTTAGAGCATCCTGGAACACAGTCTCATGAGATGATCATCTCCATAGCTAGTTATTTTAAGGCATGGAGCATCCGGCATGACCAACAGAATTCCAGGTCTAGTAGAAATAGAAAAAGATTGAGATACGGGTAAAAAAAATTACAGCATGAAAAGACTTTTGTAGGAGTAGAGCAAGAAAAGATTGGAGCTGTTTACTTCACAGAGAAGACATTATGGAGGGTTGCAAAACAGAGAATGCTACAGAGAAGAAAGGCAAGCAGGCACTATTTATCCCCCCCCTCAATAACTCCAAATACATTTAAAACTGAAATACAACATACAGTTAGCCTATGGAACTCATTGCCACAAGATACAGAAGGCTGGGAGCTTAGGAGGATTAAAAAAACCACCATCACATTTATAAAAATGAATATGAATACTCAGCTACACAAATCTGAACACAAATCTGAGGGATACAAGATCTCATGCTTCAGGGCACAAAACCAACTACTTGCTTCCCCTATGGGAAGGTTATTCCTTAACAAATTTACTTTTATGGTTCCTGTCATCTTTCTCTGAAGCATCTGGCATTTGCCTCTATTGGAGAGGATGCCAGACTAGATAGACAGATCCTGGTTCTGATCTGGCATAGCAATTCCTGCATTCCAAGCTGGAAAGGAAAGAACATGCTGGGAAACATGTAGAATATTAGATAGCAAGTTCCACTGACAGACAGCCCTGTTAGATAGCCTTCGCTCCCCATCAGGCCCTGCACTCAGGCGAGTGGGAAGCAGGAGAGCATGGCAGGGGGCAGGTTGCTTCAAAACTCCAAGGGCCAAACTTGGTCTTCACTTGTGGGTGCTTAGGTGTAAGAGAGGGCTAAGTTTAGCCCTTTAAGCTCCCCTCGATGGGAGAAGGGATGCTCTGGAGTAGATGTGTTACAAAAGAAAAGGACCAACAAAACGGCCATTTGCAGATGACTGTACTGTAAAGTACTAGATTTAAAGCAGAAATACTAACAGCATCAGGCATGAAGGTCCCAAGAGCGAGCTAATGAAAACAATCACTTTCCTATGCCAAGAGTGCTTCTGCAGCTAGAAAACCTAGTTTTCTTGACGCTCTTTCCTATTAGCCTTTGGATAAGCCTCACCTCTCATAGCAGAGTGGTAGTGCAAATTCATACACCAGTTTGTAAACCTCAGGCCCAAGACATTGCATCCACACCAAAAGGGCCTTTAAGACAATGGCCTCTGTTTTCCTCTTGAGCTAGGAGGCTCTGAGTCAGCTGAGGAAAATTGCCATTTGGGGGAAATTAGACCCATGTCTCTGGATGAAGCATCTCCATTGGCTTTGGCTCCAAGCTAGATTAGCCCTCAGATTGAGGCCTCGTGAGGTGTACTCTATAGAACATGCTACCAGATATCTGCCCAGAGCAGCATCCTGGAAAACCAGCTCACTCATACCCCTGCTTTGCAGACACTCTGCTTGAAACCAGCTGCCATTGTTGCATTATTCATTATTAACTATTATACTAGCACCTAGGCGCTCTAGACATGGACCAGAACTGCACTTTGCTAGGTGCTGTACAAACACAGAACAAAAAAAAAAAAATCTCCTGCCCCTGAGTCCTCATTCAACTACCCATGCCAAATATCTAGCAGCAGGCACTGCCACAGACGAGACAAATAAACCAATCAACATTAAATGGAGTTGCAACAATAGCTAATAAAAGCCAGGAAATCCAAAACCTACAACTAAAGATATTTTTGCTTATTGTAAAACAGAGAAAGCTACATAATTGTCCACACTGATGACTGTTTAACTTCATTTGAATTTCTTAACTCAGTTACTATTAGATACAAATTTGCCTAAAATGGTTAGCAATATTTCAATTTAATTCATTAAAGAAGAAGAGTTGACATAATAAACTTGTTATTTTTGGACCAAAAGGGCTGCATGAATGAACCAAGGGGTTTATTCCATTATCTCATCAAATCAATACATAAAAATTAACATCTCCATGCAGCAAACAAAACAAAACCCTGAGTCTGTATCACAAAAGAAGTCCTCAAAAGATTAGGAATGAGGAGGAAGAATTAAGCAGGCACAGGGTGACTGACAAACCCAGTTATTGTATATGTGCATTAATGATTCCATTACCTCTTCAAAAACACTACTTACTGTTATCCTTTAAAGTTGTACACAGTGTTGCCAGTTTTGGTTGGACCTATTCCTGATGGTTTCATCACATGACAATCTTTAATTCCTAGAGACTTCCAGGAGAATCCGGGAGGGCTGGCAACCCCAGTCAAACGTGTACATCGTGGCCAGGAAAACTGCTTTTCGGAACATCTCATTTCCACCTCTCCAAAAGGACAGTCTATAGAATTCCCCAAAAAGCTCCGTACAAGGGCAAGGGTAACAAATCCATTAGATGGAGGGCAAAGCTACCATGTCTGTTGTCCTCTCAAGGCACATGTGTAATACCTTCTTAAACATTAATAGGTTAGTACTTTGCATTTATATTGCATCTTCGGTCTACAGGACTCAAAGTGATTTACAGAACTCGGGGATGTTTTACTGCCCCTGGTGAAACTGAGGCACGCACACACAAAAACAAGTCAGGTGTCTCACCCAAGGTCATGGAGCAAGTTGGGGCAGAGTAAAAATAGAAACCCAAATTCCCTGACTCCCAAACCCTGGATCTAACCATGCAACACTGCATCCTAAACAACAGGAGCTATGTATGTATCTAGTAGAAAATAGTCCATCACCAGGGGTATTTAACCCATCACCCCAGCTCTGAAGCAGCTGACTATTGAGCACATTACCTATGTGGTATAATTTCTGCCCCCTTGAAAAAGCACAGCATTTGAAGCCTATTTGAGTTATGAACACTATGATGTTACAAGGAAGAACATCCCCAGAATGAACCTGCAGAATCAGAACGCTTTTACTTGGAGAAAGCAGGATTTTCCTCCTACTAATCCTACAGACATTTTAAACAAACCTGCTAAATTGAAGCTCTCTCTCCTTGGCAGCAGGGGAGGGGGGGGGAAAAATCTTACTTCAACTGGGGGTATAAGAAGGGTCATGGAATTAATTTCAAAGCACTGAAGTTAAATAAATAAATAAAAATAAAGTGATTACTTCACTTCTCCCCAACTCCCATAGCAGACAGCGGAAACAAACAACCCACAGAGGACAGAATGGTCAGACTCCGTTTTTAAAATATTAATAAGAAAAAAAATATCCACCCAGTGCAGCTTTAAAAACGAGGGCTCATCTATAGATTAATATACACACACACACACACCACCCTAGACTCCAGGGGTGGTGAGAGATTTGGGGGCTACCAGCATTAGTCAAAGAATTGTAATGGAAATATTCTAAAATGCACTTAGTAGTTATAGGCTTTTTCTTATCTTGGGAGGGTTGGGTATGGAGAATAGTAAAAAGAGGAATTAAATCCTGTAGTTTATTTTTTAAAAAGTTTTCACATCAAATAAAACTTTGTTTTAAAATGTGTAGGGCCAGCATTGAGCTGGAGGTCCTGGGTATTAGCCAACTAGAGCCTGTGAATTGTGTTTAGTGAGAAGTTTATTAGCTCAGTAAACACCATTCTAGTTCCCCTCAGCCCCGAACTGTAGATGTTAAACCATGAGGGCATACGGGACCTCAAGCACCCAGAGCAACAGTTAGCTAGATTACAAGAGCTTTTTAAAGGAAGTTGCTATAGCATTTACTACAGCGAAATCACAGCACAAATGGTAGGTAACATTTTTGAGGGTGGTTACCGTGTTGTGGCATCAGGAAACTAGTTTTCATTTGGTAACTTTTAGGAGCCAAGCAGTAACAAATGCCATCATGGGGGCTCCTGGCAAGGCAGAACAGCAACTTACCTAACTAGCGTTTAAGTATCGGAGAAGTATGAGGTTTTGAATCAAAAAACATTCCTTGTGGTCTCTGTGTGTTTCTTGAGTGTGACCAATGAGAATTCACTGTTTTAATCTGTTGGTGCTCTGTCACCAGGAGGCATGTATGGGAAAACTTGTCCAGTTGTCGTTTGGAGCACACACAGAGAGGCTTAGTGCAGTATGTTGTAGCTCAAGAGATGCACCATCAAGAATTCTGTGGCACCTTATAGACTAACAAACATTTGCATGCATCCGACGAAGTGGGTATTCACCCACGAAAGCTCATGCTCCAATATGTTTGTCTATCAGGTGCCATAGGATTCTTTGCTGCTTTTACAGATCCAGACTAACAAGGCTCCCCCTCAGATATCTGACACCATCAAGAATGAGATCTTATCACTTGACCCAGTCAGAGAGCTGGAAGAGCTTCGAAGCAGTCCGAGGATATATGCGTGCCAGGGCTGTTGAGAGGGAAAGCAAGAGTTGCTTCAAGTTCCTGGGTGACAGCGTGTGTGTGGCAGAGCTAATGCTACACTGTACAATAATTAGGTAACGAAGCAATAGGAAGGTCATCTTCAGACCAGCAAGGTCTCGTGATAGCTGTACGAGACATGAGTGCAGAGATGACTACCTATTTGGCTGAGTGGAGAAAGCTCTTCCAAAGGCGTTTTGGACAGAAAGTGTAACTGGTTTTTACCAGCTACAGGCCGTATTTCAGTTTAAACTATGTTAGACAAAAGGGAAATCTGGATTCCAGGTCAGCGAAATCTTTTCTTGACTGACTTCCCACCTCCCACTCCAACAAGCAGAAAATGCTAGTGACCAGTAGGATATAGACAAACACGGCAGCCTACACAGATTAGTAACTAAATAAAGGGCCATTAAAGGGAGCCTGCTACATTGGTGCAGCGAGTGAATGAGATAGTAGAATCATATGCTGTATTTTCTGATTGCAGCTTGGATTCTATGGGTATGTCTAGGCTGCAATTAAAAATCCGTAGGCTGCCAGTGCCTGCCGACTCAGGCTTGTGGGGCCTCTGGCGAAGAGGCTGTTTAATGGCCATGCAGACATTTGGGCTTGGGCTGGGCACTAGGACCCTACGAGGTGGGAGGGTCCTGAGCTCAGATGTCTACCCCGCAGTTAACAGCCCCTTAAGCCTGTGCCCCTTCACTCAAGTCAGCTAATTGCCGAGTAGACATACTTGAAGGGGTGAAACACAGCAAAGCCAGGACAAACAGTGGTGAAGAACCAACCCTTCATACCCTCTAGCACAGTGGTCCCCAACCTTTTTTGTCTGGTGCTGTGGTTGAGCATCCGCCAAAATTCGGCGGCATTTCAGCAGCGATGCCTCTGGATGACGCTGCTTGCCACCGAGAAGCAACGTCATCCAGAGGCGTCGCCGCCGAAATGCCGCTGAATTTCGGCAGATGCTCAATTGCCGGCCAGGACGACGGGCACATTTAGATGCCCCCGCAGGTGCCATGGCGCTCGTGGGCACCGCGTTGGGGACCCCTGCTCTAGCAGCTAGGCTCCTCTCTGTTGCCACTCCCTTTCCCAATCTGAGGACTTCCTGAGTAGTAACTACATTTGAATCAACACCAAACAAACCACTTGGAGAACATAATATTTTTTGAACTTAGTGACAGGTGGGTAGCTGTTGTCCATGCCTTCCTGGATAGACCTGGGAGACCAAGACCACAGCTGCTCTGCCCTTTATATTGTCTTCAACTTTCTCCCAAGCAAGCAGTCAGGGAAAGGCTGAGAATCCAATTGTTACATTAAAATGTCCAGTGAACTGGGAGAGGATTGGTGCATGCACTACCTACAGAACTGGTATTTATTTTCAGTGATTTCCCTAGTCAGAACTGGAGTTATACTTTAGCTGCCTGTCTGAAGGGACTATGCATTTTACAGTGGGTGAAACTATGAGTTGTGTGTTTGCTTAGGAAGCCGAGACTTGGCCACTTACCCACTTGCAGCTGGAGACGTATTCTATTAAGACACTAGGAAAAAGCTGCATCGGGCACATTCTGCGCATCCCAGAATGCCCACATCAAGTTAATGTTTGGGGGAGGGGGCGGGGTTGCCACAGGTCTCCTCCAGTATATAAAAGTCCTTGGGGAAGTATTGGCAACTAGGATGTGTTACATCCAAGAGCCCAGGGAGAGGTCTACTTGCAGAGCTGGGCACCAGGAGTTCTAGATGTCCTTTCATGATCAGTAATTCTTATTACTCTTCTTAGGTAGCATCTCCTTTAAGTCAAGTAAAGCCTATCAACTTTCTAAGAGACCACAAGTAAGTTATTTTCACGTAGTCATCTAGGAAAATGGGAAGATGAGTGCCAGTAGCCTCTTCTTTCTCTAAGGGCTTGTCTTTGGGGGATGCGGGGGAGGAGACAGCTATTCTGGAATAATTCCCTGTGTGGAGACACTGTTCTGAAATAAAGTGACTATTACAGAATAATTAATCCACTCAAAGCTAAATTCTACTAGAATAGTGACAGTAGGATAGTTACTTTGGAACAGCAAGATCCATCAATTTCTCCCACGTAGACAAGGCCTTAAGACAGAATTTCAAGAGTCCAAGTAAGAGGACTGAGATACAGGGATTTAGGAGAGAGAGCATGTTTCAGTAGATAGGGCTCTAGCATTCACCTGCTGTGTGACCTTGGGCCCATTAGTTCACCTCTGTGCCTCTACTTCCCCTTTCAACCTTTGTCTTGTCTGTTTAAATTGTAAGCTCTTGGCGGCAGAGTTAGTCTATTACTATGTTAGTATCGCACCTAGTGACTTCAGAATCCTAAGCTAACGTGGCCCTTTTACATAATTTAGCTTCAAATAGGTAGGGGCTGGACAACTGCAACTCTCTTTAATAAAGACATCTCCTCTTCCGAAGTAAATGCTTTCTACCATTGCTGCTGCCAGGCTCTGTGTTGAGGACCCTTGGACAAGGAAAAGCTATCTAACCAAACCCACCAAGGACACGCCAAGGCCATGTCATCAAACCCATAATAAGGCAGTTCCAGAGAGCAGGCTCAGTTCAACCCCCTCCTTCACCAGCAGCAAAAAAGACAAGACATCAAGCTTTTTAAACTTAACCCTCTCCCTTCCAAAGAATGTCTGGAATTTCTTCTAATTCCCTACAGAGAATAGAAAGGAGAGGCTTGGCAGTGGGGTGACACAGATAACAAAACCTGCAGCTATGGCAAGCATTCTTAAGTCCACCTGGATGCTTAGGGCATGTGATGGCAAGAAGGAGACAGACTGGAAAAAAAAGGGGCAAATTTTTAACGGCGAGGGTAAATGAACCACTGGAACGCAGTGGATTCTCCATCACTAAGTCTTTAAATCAAGATTGGGTGCCTCTTTCTAAAAGATACACTGTAGCTTAACCAGGAGTTTTGGGTTTGATACAGGAATCATTGTTTGTGGTTCTCTGGACTGTACCATGCAGGAGGTCAGACAAGATGGTAATGATCCCTGCTAGCTTTAAAAACCTATGAATCACATCTGCAAGAGACTCAGATTACAAATAGCTGGTATGATGGCTAAGTAAACAGAAACTGCAGTTTACAGCATGGTAAGAGTATATAAAACACCTCCATAAAACAACAGTATAATCCAACTGCTGCAGGTTTCATTTATGAAGCAACAATAAAATTCCTTTTCCCCCTGCAGAGTGCCCTTTAGGATTTGCTAAGGTGTTGTATAAAGTGCCAAGAGAGGGCTAACAGTAGTTACTGTTGCTGGGAAGCTACGTAAGGGTAGCATACTGCAAGGTAGACCCACATTTTTAAAGCATGTATTGCAACCATACATGCTCAGAACTTCTTGTGTGTGAATGCAAGTCCCTGCGCCACTGAAATTTGGGCCAGGGCGATTTACTTATTTTTGGAATCCTTTCCCAAAGTTGATGTCTGATATTTAAAATTATAGATATAAGACCACTGACCAAACTGCTATCAGCTGCTCTACATCATACATTCTAAACAGTGCATGCATCTGCCAAGCCCCACGGACACACACTCCCATAGCAGTAGGAGATTCAGCGTACACATGATGTGTTTTTTGGCAGTCCTATAAAACTAAACAGTTGAGTGTGCAATCTAGGGGTCCTACTGGGTCCTGAACTGTCTTGAGATGGTCAACTATCATCTGTGGCAGAGATTTTCTGTCTGGGGTCAGCAAGGAGCAAAGGATTTTTCCACTCAGATGGGGTCTTTGCCAGTTACCCCATGTCTGTGTCACCTCCCTGTTGGATTATTGCAGGGGCAGGCAACTTATGGCATGTGTGCCAAAGGCGGCACGCGAGCTGATTTTCAGTGGCACTCACACTGCTCGGGTCCTGGCAACCAGACCGGGAGGCTCTGCATTTTAATTGAATTTTAAATGAAGCTTCTTAAACTTCTAAAAACCTTATTTACTTTACATATGACAATGGTTAATGTATGTATTATAGACTCATAGAAAGAGACCTGATAAAAATGTTAAAATGTATTACTGGCACGCAAAACCTTAAATTAAATTGGAGTGAATAAATGAAGACTTAGCACAGCGCTTCTGAAAGGTTGCCGACACCTGGATTATTGCAATGTACTCTTCTTGGGGCTACAGTAAATACTTTGAAGCTTCAGCTAGTGCAGAATACAGCTGCCTGCTCACTTAGCTACATTTCTCACAGAAATCATATAGGACAGCTGGGTTCTGTGGTGCCTTCCACTTAGTTACCAGTGTAAACCCAGGTGGTGATTTTAATTACCTGCATCATTTGGGTCCTGGCTAACGATCAGTTCTCTTCTTGTGTATTAATACTGAGCTGTTAGCAGGGTGGTAGGCTGGTAGTAATGCCATCTAATCAAGAGTCTATCCCAAGTCTAACATGCACAATCAAATTCCACACCAAAGCTACTGTATTAAGTATTGTAAGATTACCAACATACTAACAGAATAGGGCTGTAAACAGTAAAACAAAGAAAGCTGGAAATATTTCCACTATCTTGAAAAATATTCTGTAATAAAAAAATATTCATAATACAATCTGCATGCTGGGGACAGAGAGCGAAAGACATTAAGTGGAGTAATATTGTCATCCCTACCCAGTCACTTAGGCTTGGCCTACACTACGCATTTAAACCGATTTTAGCAGCGTTAAACCGATTTAACACTGTACCCGTCCACACTACGAGGCCCTTTATATCTATATAAAGGGCTCTTTAAACCGATTTCTGTACTCCTCCCCGACGAGAGGAGTAGCGCTAAAATCAATATTACCATATCGGATTAGGGTTAGTGTGGCCGCAAATCGACGGTATTGGCCTCCGGGCAGTATCCCATAGTGCACCACTGTGACCGCTCTGGACAGCAATCTCAACTCGGATGCAGTGGTCAGGTAAACAGGAAAAGCTCCGCGAAATTTTGATTTTCATTTCCTGTTTGCCCAGCGTGGAGCTCTGATCAGCACGGGTGGCAATGCAGTCCCAAATCCAAAAAGAGCTCCAGCATGCACCGTATGGGAAATACTGGATCTGATCGCTGTGTGGGGAAACAAATCTGTTCTATCAAAGCTCCGTTACAGAAGACAAAGTGCCAAAGTGTTTGGAAAAAAAAATCTCCAGGCTACACAGTGCTGCGTGACAAGCGTAACAGGAAGCCAGAGACTCAAATGGACGCTCATAGAGGGAGGGAGGGGGTACTGAGGACTCCAGCTATCCCACAGTCCCCAGCAGTCTCCAAAAAGTATTTGCATTCTTGGCTGAGCTCCCAATGCCTGTAGGTTCAAACACATTGTCCGGCGTGGTTCAGGGAATAGCTCATCAATTTACTCCCCCACACACACACACACACGTGAAAGGGAAAGAAATCATTTCTTGACTTCTTTCAATGTCACCGTATGTCTACTGAATGCTGCTGGTAAACGCGATGCTGCAGCAGCGAAGAGCAGTATCCGCTCCTCTCCCCTGGCTGGTGGCAGACGGTGCAGTAGGACTGGTAGCCGTCCTTATTATCAACCCGTGAGTGCTCCTGGCTGGCTTCAGGTGAGGCTGGCCGGGGGCGCCTGGGTGAAAATAGGAATGGTTCTCGGTCATTCCCAGTAGATGGTACAGAACGGCTGGTAATCATCCTCATCATAGCAACTAGGGGCTGAGCTCCATCAGCCCCCTCCCTTTCATGTGTAAAGAAAAGATTCTGTTCTGCCTGGACTATCATAGCAGCGGCATGCTGGGCTCCTCTTGCCCGCACCGCTTAATGTCCTGCCTGGACTGTCATAGCACCGGGAGGCTGCTCCCCCTCATTTTATCTCACTAACAAGTCATTGTTTCTTATTCCTGCATTCTTTATAACTTCATGACACAAATGGGGGGGACACTGCCATGGTAGCCCAGGAAGGTTGGGGGAGAAGGGAAGCAACGGGTGGGGTTGTTGCAGGGGCACCCCCCCGTGAATGGCATGTAGCTCATCATTTCTGTGGGATCTGACACGGAGCAGCTGTGCTCTCTGATACACTGCTTCTCTAGTACATTTGCCCCATATTCTAGGCTGGACTGACTCTATTTTTAGAAACTATAAAGGAGGGATTGACTCGGGGAGTCATTCCCAGTTTTACTTTTGCGCCCCCGGCCGATCTCAGCCAGGGGCACCCATGATAGCAGCAGACAGCACAGAAGGACAGATAACAGTCATCTCATTGCCAATTTACACCGGCAGCAGACGGTACAGAACGACTGATAACCGTCTCTGCTATCATGCAAAAGCAAATGAATGCTGCTGTGTAGCGCTGGAGTATCGCCTCTGTCCGCGGCATCCAGTACACATACGGTGACTGTGAAAAAAAAAAGGCTGAACGGGCTCCATGGTTGCCGTGCTATGGCGTCTGCCAGGGCAATCCAGGGAAAAAGGGCGCGAAATGATTGTCTGCTGTTGCTTTCCCGGAGGAAGGAATGACTGATGACATTTACCCAGAACCACCCGCAACAATGATTTTTGCCCCATCAGCCACTGGGCTCTCAACTCAGAATTCCAAGGGGTGGGGGAGACTGCGGGAACTATGGGATAGCTACGGAATAGCTACCCACAGTGCAACTCTCCGGAAATCGACGCTAGCCTCGGACCATGGACGCACACCACCGAATTAATGTGCTTAATGTGGCCGCATGCACTCGACTTTATACAATCTGTTTTATAAAACCGGTTTATATAAAATCGGAATAATCCCGTAGTGTAGACGTACCCTTACAAAGGGGGAGACTGCACAATCCTACACATCTTAGGTGATTTCTGGATTCTCTTTCCCTCATTTGTGAGCCAGGAAGAATTAAAAATATCTGCCTATGCTAAGCTAAAGGGAGCCCTCCCTTCACTTCAAACACAACCACAACAAACATTCCCCACAGTCACTGGCTTAATGGAGCACCACTTTGTGGTTATACCCACCACTGGGATTTCATCATGTTGAATTTATCATAGCTCACATATCAAGTCAAGTCAAAAGGAGGTGTTCAAGATTTAGATTGCTTTTTGTTGTTTCTTTGTGTTTCTTGAAGGGAGAGTGTAAAGGACAGGACAGAGTAGGGACTGCTGGGGTGTGTTTGTGTATTTGTACACCCACAAACTTGTAGACAATGCTCAAGAAACAGAGCTGGTCTTAGAGCAAAAGAAAGTTATAAAAAGAATCAATTCCATTAAATAGCTCTATAAATCAGTTCCACCCAAAAATCAATAGGAAACTACATCTGCTAAATGCAAGGTAACACCCACGCTGTGTGGAGTGCATCTGTCTGTGAAAACAGCCACGCCTAAGCCATCAGTAGTTGCTCTTCACCAGGCTATTTGCATGGGCTGCAGTGATACTTGTGCTCCCCACATTTCCCCCTCACCCAGCTCTCTGTTGGCCTGCATTTGTTCGATTTTTGAACAGAGCACAGAATGGAGCTATAGGGTATGTCTGAGCTGGAGGTGTAATTTCCAGCCCAAGTGGACATACCCGAGCTCTCTCTGATCGAGCTAGGGGGCGCTAAACGCAGAATTGTAGTCATGGCAGGACAGGCTAGCCACCCCAACAGAATCCCATCCAAGACCCTAGATCTGTCTTCAGGAGGTGGCCCTTCTCTCCAACTGTGCAGCCACAGCTACATTTCTCTTGTCACTGTGCTAGCTCGATCAGAGCTGGCAGTTACACCTCCAGCTCCAGCATAGGCACACCGATTGACTAAAGAGGATTCAGTGTAAACCCACCCACCCACACCCCCGCAGTGGCAGGAGGACACCATGACCAGGAATGCACACACAGCCAAGCCACTTTTAGACTCTTTTCCTAATAGGCACTGGCACAATATATCTAGGCACTTGAAACCCTAGCGTTTGAAAGGCACTTAGGCCTTCAGAAAGACCTTCAACACATCACCTTAGATAGCTGTTGTCGTTACACTGGCTGTGGCGGCAGGGGCTAAAACTCATCCTCCATTTTGGAACGGAGGATTCTGGCCAGCTTGGTCCGGCAGACTGCAGATATCACCTCACGCTGACTGCTGTTGTGCTAAGTTATGTAATGATTAAAGCAGAAACAATTTTTATTTGGCAACAAGCTCTCTGTGCCTAAAAGAGAAGAACACTATGGCCACCATAACTGTCCCCAGACACAAGTGTCCTGATATTAGATGTCAGCCTTCACGTGGTTAGACATCTGCCCATTGGTGGTGATTAGCTACCACTCTCTCACTTTCCAGTTGCGATTTGACTGCAGCTTCATTGTCCTTTCTACAGGGGAGCAAGTATCTTGCCCCCATCTTTCCTGGCAGTAGAAACCTCTGTAACTTTCATTTTGTCATGGCACAGCTAGAAGGGTACAGAAAATTCATATTTTATTTCAGCCAGCAACAGATTGACATACTGAATAATTATACTTGCTAACTTTCATTTTATGCACCTCATGTCACAAATCGTGGCAAACCAACCTGATAGCTTTCTTTGACAGGGTAACAAGCAGGGGAGGGGGAGGGGGAGGATGTGGTATCTCTTGACTTTAGTAAGGCTTTTGATACTGTCTCACATGACCGTCTCATAAACAAACTAGGGAAATACAACCTAGATGGAGCTACTATAAGGTGGGTGCATAACTGGTTGAAAAACTGTTCCCAGAGAGTAGTTATCAGTGGTTCACAGTCATGCTGGAAGGGCGTAACGAGTGGAGTTCTGAAGGGATTGGTTCTGGGTCTGGTTCTGTTCAATATCTTCATCAGTTATTTAGATAACAGCATAGAGAGTATACTTATAAAGTTCGCGGACACTACCAAGCTGGGAGGGGTTGCAAGTGCATTGGAGGATAGGATTAAAATTCAAAATGATCTGGACAAGCTGGAGAAATGGTCTGAAGTAAACAGGATGAAATTCAATAAGGACAAATGCAAAGTACGCCACTTAGGAAGGAACAATCAGTTGCACACATGCAAAATGACTGTCTAGGAAGGAGTGCTGCGGAAAGGGATCTGGGGGTCATAGTGGATCACAAACTAAATATATGAGTCAGCAGTGTAACACTGTTGCAAAAAAAGCAAACATCCTTGTGGAATGTATTAGGAGGACTGTTGTAAGCAAGACACGAGAAGTAATTCTTCTGCTCTACTTCACGCTGATTAGGCCTCATCTGGACTATTGCGTCCAGTTCTGGGCGCCACATTTCAGGAAAGATGTGGACAAATTGGAGAAAGTCCAGAGAAGAGCAACAAAAATGATTCAAGGTCTAGAAAACGACCTATGAGGGAAGACTGAAAAAACTGGGTTTGTTTAGTCTGGAGAAGAGAAGACTGAGAGGGGACATAACAGTTTTCAAGGACGTAAATGGTTGTTACAAGGAGGAGGGAGAATATTTGTTCTTAACCTCTGAGGACAGGACAAGAAGCAATGGGCTTAAACTGCAGCAAGGGCAGTTTAGGTTGGACATTAGGAACAACTTTTAACTGTCAGAGTACTTAAGCACTGGAATAAATTGCCTAGGGAAGTTGTGGAATTGCCATCTTGGGGATTTTTAAGAGGGGGTTGGACAAACCCCTGTCAGGGATGGCCTAGATAATGCTTAGTCCTGCCTTGAGTGCAGGGGACTGGACTAGATGACCTCTCGAGGTCCCTTCCAGTCCTACAATTCTACGTGCTGCATGTTTGCCTATTTTCCTGCAAAATTTATTAAATTCAGACATGAAGTTTTTAAATGGCAAAAGTGAACTTAAGGCTCAATTTTTTCTTTTCATATTTTGTAATCACACCCAACAACACATTTGTTTTTAGTTATCCCTACAGGGAGGCTCTTGTCTGGTCTTATATATGGAACCCAATTTAAATAAGGCCCCAGTACTGCCCAGGGAGGGAAAGAGAAGTGGACTGTATGTTGCCTTCCTCTTTGGTTCCATGGCCAAATGAAGAGTGGATGTGGTCTGTGGGTTGCTGAGATTGGGCCTAAGTATTTATTATTTGTCCTACCAAAGCATCTGGGGCCCTTGTCATGGTCCAGGACCCCAGTGTGCTAGGCACTGTACAACCAGAGAACAAAAAGAGGGTCCCGGCCCCCAGGAGCTTACAAGCTAAGGCCATGGCTACACCGGTGCTTTACAGCGCTGCAACTTTCGCACTCAGGGGTGTGAAAAAACACCCCCCTGAGCGCTGCAAGATACAGCGCTGTAAAGCCTCAGTGTAATCAGTGCTGCAGCGCTGGAAGCGCGGCTCCAGCGCTGCAAGCTACACCCGTAAGGGATGTGGTTTACATGCAGCGCTGGGAGAGCTCTCTCCCAGCGCTGGCGCTCCGACCACACTCACACTTCAAAGCGCTGCCGCGGCAGTGCTCCCGCAGCAGCGCTTTGAAATTTCAAGTGTAGCCATACCCTAAGTAACTGCCACAAGATACTGAGCACCTTCAACTGACTGATGTCAGTGGTGTTTGAGGGCATACAGCACGTTACAGGAGCAGGCCCACAGTCCCAGGTTCCCCCAAGAGAGATAATCACTTGGCCCTCAATAGCCCTGAGGAGGCCAGTCCAGGAACACACTGATGGCACCCTGGTGGGTAGGCTGGATGTTTTTAAGAACAAGAACAAACATGAACTGTCCAACTGAAGGCTTCAGTTTAACTACTGGCATCCAGCAAGAAAGAAGCATATGCACCAACATCAAGCGCTCCTGCTTTCCTAATAGGTAAGAAAAGCAGAAGCAGCAAACGGACACCCCTGACCAACTCCATCTGAACAGTGGTCAGGTATTATTACAGCCCAGTGTACATAGAGCAGTTCAAAAACAAACCACCTACAGTCTATAAGCGCAGGCCGGTGCGGCGCACAATGCACTGTGGGTGCCTTACAGATGCAACGCTTCATGGAGTAGTTCAGTATGTATTAGACGGCTGGCTGCCCCGTATAAAGTGCAGCATAAGACCCAATGCAAATCTGAGTGGGGGAGACAAAAGGGGAAGACAGCAGACAGGAATGAGCACAGTGCTCAGAATGGGACGGTACACAGGAGAAAGTAGGGCAGACACGAAGGCAGAGTTGGAAACACAGGAACATGCTTTAGAAGAAAGGCAAAAACTTGACTTTAAAAGATATGGATTAAGGGGGAAGTCACCATGGACATCTGATGGTCAACTGGAATTTAAGAACCGGCATGGTAAAAAAGTTAAGCCATGCGCCAAATTGTTTAATAGAAAAGACAAGTCAACTAAGATGACTGACATAGGAGAACTGGGTTCAGTGGACTGCAAATATTTCACCATTAAAATTCTCCTCCAAACCCACCTTAGTCACTCAAGCATCAGAACTTAAATCCCATCTCCATCCACTACAAAGCTAAGCTAAGCTTTTTATGAATGGGAGAGAAACAAAAAAACCTTATTTCAAAACAGTGCATATGAAACAGCACTATTGTGCTGGTTCAGTCTTGGACAGCATATATATTGACAGAACTGGATCAACAAGGTGGCTGACTTCATCCTGTCAATTCCTAGAACAAAAGAAGGGGTTGGGGGGCGGGGGGGAATACAGAGACTTCTAGGAACCCACTTGCTCAAATCCTCAAGCTGCCTACCACCCAAAACAGAACTAATGTTCATTCCCAAACTATTCTAAAATAAAGTCTGCCACTTGTGTGCAGTTGTCCATTGTAGATTCTGCTTTTGAGAGAGAGATTGTTCACTCAAACAACAGTGAATTAGAAACAATTACTATGAGAGAGAAAAAGTCCATTTTACTAGTTACTGCATATTGAAGAGTTGCTCTTTTATTAGGGACAGCTCCAATTCTGACTACTCTAGTGCCTTGCAGAATCAGGTCCCATTAGAAAGCCATTCTTAAACAAGTAAAGTACCATTTTTTTAAAATGATGTTTTTCATTTGATACACCAAAGTGATAATGTTTGCATTAAAAAAGTTTACAAAGGTGATTGATTAGCAGGAGAATTGCAAGTCAGATAATAAGCTGTCCATTTCCGTGCTTCAAATGAAGGTTTTCTGTTCTCATCAAATGCTTCCTTCACATTATTGTATGCAATGTTGTTGTAGCTGTGTTGGTCCCAGGATATTAAAGAGACAACATGGTTGAGATCTCTTTTACTGGACTAACTTCCACCGGTGAGAGAGACAAGCTTGCAAGCTCTTTAAGTTCGCAAGCTTCTCTCTCTCTCTCAACAGAAGAGATATTATCTTGTCTCTCTTTCACATTAGATCAAGTAAGTGTTGCATGTTCTTGAAATAAACTAGTTTTCAGAGTAAGTCCAAAATAACCTCTGGATCCACTGGCCCATCAGAGAGAAGGATTTTTGATAATTCACTGACTAACAAACCTATTCAGGAGGTTTTAGGGGGGTTTTCTTCTTTTTAAAAATAAAGACAGACAAGAAGGGCCAGAGACTCACTAGGAATCACTCCTGCCAATCTATTTTACATGGAAGGCACTCTGACATGGTGATAATGGGCACTAGGACGAAACCCTGAAATACGTGTCCAGGTGGAAGAGTCATGTCTTATCTCAAACCTCTAAACTGTGGCCTGAGGCCAACTGGTCAAAGAAGAAAATGTGTATAGGGTTAGGACTCAAACATGCCTTCCCTGAACTGTCCCCTGCAAGTTGTAAACTGAAGTGTTTGAGCCAGTCCCATTGCTAGAGAGAGGAGGCAGAGGGTGCCGCTTCTCCAATGGCCCCCACCACTTCCTCGGCAGCCTTATGGAGCAGCTGTACTGTCAAAATGCAATACCCCGCACAGGCAGCTGCCCCTTTCCTGTTAGCTCCCCCGTGCAGCACAGGGGAGGGAGAAGAGTGGTTCTGGCTCTACTATCTGGATAGTTCCCCTCCCTGACAAAGTAGGAGGGTGGGAAGGGTGGGGACTGAAGTAAGAGAAGCCAAGAACCCACACCCAGTGAGGGCTCTCCAATGCTCTGCCCCAGCCTTAATGCGGGTTAAAATGTGCTCCAGGCACATGCCCCTCCTCGCTTCCTGCACTAGACACTATGGCAGCTCCACACCTGTTTGAGGCTCCTTCACATTTTGAGAGAATCTCCAGCAGGAGGCTTCCATTCCCTTTACAGAGCACCGGGAGCAGAATCAGTCCCAAACTATCAGCTGTGACCCAGGGACCGTTTTGAAATAGTATCTTCAGCCTCTAGCCCAAAAGACTGGACTGCACCGAGTGTCAGTTACAAAGTAGGAAAAGTCCACTTGACTTTTGCCTTGGTAGCGTACAAAGCGTTCACATCTGTACCTGTAGTGATTTTTCCAACTGTAATTATCCATTTTACAACTGGAGTAATAATCGCAGAAAATAAATGGTCTTGCTCAAGGTCTTCCAAGGAACCAGTGTGAGAACCAGGCCTTTGCCAAGAGCCCTCTGCATAAGTCTCACACACAAAAAATTCACCAGCAGTTCTCAACGGCTACAGTGTCTCCACTCCTTGGACCTGATTGTGCAAGCCCTTACACCAGCAGAGTCACACTGACTTCCAGAGAAGAGCCCAAACGTTCACAGAGTCTGACCCTAATCAGTTATCTATCTTGCACCTATCTGAGCCTCTGGACTGCAAGCTCGTTAAGCCAGGAAGATGGCCTGGTTTTTGAGTACATTCTATCAGCTGCGAAGTGCTCTACATCCATTTGTGGCACTAAGCCTAATTTTTGGTGCAAAGAGAACTCTACACTCCATCATATGCTCAAAGGGGCTTTTTCCACTGAACATTTAGCTCTGACCAACAACTAGTTTGCACTAATTAACCGATGTCTTTATTTTACTGCAAGAGTTGTGTGTTCATACCATCACTTGTTTAATATTCAAACCCTGGCTTGCAGAAGTATCTGTATGGCACAGCACTGAAGTCAGTGCAATGCCAGGATACCCTTCAGGCCTTGGCATTCCCTCCTTCTGGAAGATTTAAGAGGAGTCGGAACTGAAAGTTTTTCTAGCACAAACATGCCCAATTAGTTTCCAATAATTTAGATTAAATTTAGCAGAGACGGGGTTCTCTCTCCCACTGCCAAAGTATGAGCTCCTGGCCAACACAAATCACTCCACCCCCACCTCCTGAGGCACAGATCAGCGTGGGGGTGGGGCAACAACATGGCATGGCATGTAGCAGTTCGGGGGGGACGGGGGACGACACCGAGAGACTTTCTGAAACTTCCCTTGAATTTCTGCATGCCACAAAGGACAGCTGCTACCTTCTCACTTACAAAAACGTGACCTCAGCCAATCAATCTACAGCCCTAGGGCTGTAAGATACCCTCTTACTCACCACTTTGACTGGCCAAACCTATTGAAATAATGCAGCTTTTCTCTCAACCTCAAAACAGGCATGTGCAATGCTGTTGCTTCAAGAGGTTTTGGAGGAGGGCAGGGAGAGGAGAGAGAGAGGGTGCAGATCAAGCCATTTCAGACAGACAGACAGACACAGCGTGAGTCTATGTACTATCAGTGAGGAGACAAAAGCAAGTCAGCAAATATTTTGAATATCAGAACAACTACACATCAGTAAACTTGCTTGGACTTATCTGGACTCTTGTCTAACCAGTACACTAAGAGCAAGGGAGAACCCCCAAGTCTCTGACACATACTACTGGATGTGCTGGGCAGATTTAGTATACTGCCATCAGAAGAGTCAGGCTCTGCCAAGGATGCAGCTAGTTTCCCTGCCATTAGAGGGGGGAATATCATGGGTGGATTTGGTTTCTCAGGACTGTTGGCTGAGGTTGTGTTTCACAAAACCTTACTCACATATGGTTCAGATACAGATCCCATTCATCTGAATCCCTCAGATTCTGGGAGGGGAAAGGAGGCAGAGAAGATTAAACTGAAACATGTAACCAGTTTGCTCTACATGGGGAGGAAATATGGTTGTGTGGTTAAGACCCTGGGTTCTATTCTTGGCTCTGCCATTGACGCACTGTGTGACCTTGAGAAAAATCACAATTGCCATATTTCTGATCTGGAAATGCAGGCACAGAGGGGTTAGCACCATCAGTCTGACAGTTATGAGGCTTAACGGTTTATAAAGCACTTTGAGATCTTTCGATGGAAATGCTATAAGTATTCTACCACTTCCAACCTGTAACCACCACTCTCTTAATGTAAAGAGCTACTGTATATATTCCTTTTCCCACAGCCTACAGTAGCTGGTCACACCCCTGAAACAGCTTTCCATTCAACAAACTGCTTCCCACTGCAGTAGTAAAAAAAGTTTGAACTTTTTTCTTAACAACCATCTCTCCATGTAGATATGGGCAACTGAACCAGAAGTGTTAAGCCTGTAATAATCAGGCAGTTTTCACCAGAAGAACTTAGACAATGGCAGCAGCTATTACTACTTTCCTTTCATGAAACATGAAGGAAAGCCCACGAGGTCATCTAGCCCATCTTTCAAATATCATGCCTATTATACAGCTGGAGAAACAGAGGCACAGAGGGGTAAGTGACTTTCCCAAAATTATACAGCCAGTCAGTGGCAAAGGAATCATTACACCCATGCCTTTGTTTTAGCCACTAAACCAGGGATTCTCAGACTCTTTCCAAGTTAACAATGAGATCTCCTTGTAGCCTTCCAAGCAGAGACTGCCTTGCCTCTTAACTGGTGACTGAGTAACAGCACTACAGCTGACATTTAATAACTGAAAATTACAAGTGCCAGCACCAAGTGACCAGGCAGCTGTCTACAAACCACTATCAAGTAATCCACAGACCACTGTTTTGGAAATTCTGCATTAGACCATGCTCTTTCCTTTTCAATGAGTCCCACCCATTATAGCAGGCCAGCATTTTCAAACACCTCTGCAAGTTGGATGGATGCAGAGCGCAACACGCATTAAACTGCTCTTCTTGGAGTTCGCTTAAGAATGCTGCCAACTTGTAAACAGCAGAATCAGTTTTGCTGCCAATACAATTTTGACCTAGAGCAAACGGAAGTGCTTTTCCAAGAATCTCTAAGGCTGTTGAGTCACGCAGTACGCTGGCACTGGACCATGTAACCCAAGAGGGGAAAACAAAAACAAGACAAGAAACCACTCCTAGCAGAGGTTAAAGGGGGACAGATGATTGCTTTCAAATTATTCGGGGATATTTCCAGGAAGAAGTAGGTGGTGCAAGAAAGTCTTTCCAAAGAGCTATTCGCCGCAGAGGAACAAAATCTCATTCATATTTTCATCATTGTGGTACGGTTAAGCAAGTAGATTTGATACTCAGGATGGTAAATTTTCATGATATTTTGCAACACTGATTTAATAACCATACAACAGAGCCTAACAAGCACAAAATGCAAGAGGCCTGGATATCAAGTTCTTCTTCACCCACAGCGTGTTTTGCTTAACATAATTGACTTAGCCTTTTAGGATGCATCAATAGGTTAGAGGTTTTTTAAAGATTATTATTTGTATTATGGTGGCTCCTAAAGGCCCCCAACTGAGGTCAGGGTCCCATTGTGAAAAGATATAGTAAAATACAGTCCCTCCTCCAGAGACCTGAGAGCTAAATAGACAAAAGGACAACATCCCCATTTTACAGATGGGGAACTAAGGCAGAGAGAAATTAAGTGACTTGCCCTCGGTTACACTGGGAGTCTGTGGTAGGGCTACAAATCAAACCCAGATCTCTCAAGTCCCAATCAAGACCACCCAGAAAAGGTGACATACAACCCACTGATGCATTCATATGCACCAACTCAGGGCAGAACAAGGTCCCCCCTTTTTAAATGAATAATGTCAGACCATTTATTAAACCAACTCAAGAGTTTTAAGGAGAAGCTTTAGCTTTGGGAAACTTGGGCATAACTGGATTTCAGGTCACAAGTGAAATTACTTTGAAACTCGTCCTAGCAGACATCAGTCTATGAACCTCACAAAGCTACAACACAAATGACAGTCTCCAGCCAAAGGAAACCTTTTCAGGACATCACCCACAGGTCAGGATTGACATGTACGAGCAGAGCTCTGAAAACATGTATGGTGGGGAAGTTAATGGATACATTCTCTGCATCATACAAACATTGGTAGGCATGGTCCCTGCCCCAAAGCACTTACAGATTTTTCTTTGAAAACTAGGTTGTGTCGGGTTAGCAATATCAAACAGTATCAAGAGCTTTCCATCTCCTCTGAAAACAGACAACAGTTGTTTTTTTTCAGAGACTCAGAGTTTAATTCAAAAAAATTCCCCACAAATGCTGCTTTGAACTCTTTATTGTACAAAAGGAAAGTTTTCACAGGGTCACACAAAACTCAGACAGGCCAGTGGCATATTGACAGCTCATGGAAAGACTATAATAAGCATGATGATTTTAGTCTTGTAAGACAGCATCTTCTTGTGGCATAATGAAGACTGGATCCAAGCACAATTAATGTTGCTTTTATTTAAAAAGCTACAAACATACATTTCATGAGTGAGAATTTTCTGCATACCTAAGCAGGTGAAGGCAACCTAGGGGTGAGATGGGCTTGCAAAATGTCAAGCAGCACAGTAAATTCACTTCTGTGATGCAGCATTTCCAATGGCCACCATATCATGCATCACTTTCAAAATCGAGAGTCATAAAAGCAAAGGGAAACAAGGAAAAGTCTATGGCCAACAGAGTTAAGGTCAATAAGGAGTTTTTTTTAAAGTGTGTCAGAAACAAAAAGAATTCAAACAATGGTATTGTCCACTGGTGGAAATGATAGAATTATCAATAATAATGCAGAAAAGGCAGAAGTGTTCAATAAGTATTTCTGTTCTGCATTCCGGGGGGAAAAAAACAAAACCAAAAACAGAGAATGTAGTCATATCATCGGACGACACTCTTTCCATTGCACTAGTATCTCAGGAGGACATTAAACAGCAGCCACTACGGGTACAGAACCCTCTCCTTCACCAACCGAAACTGGTCCAATAAAAGATATTACTTCCCCGACCATGTCTCTCTCATCCTGGGATCCACACAGCTGCAAACAGCAGCTATTAAAGTTAGACATCTTTAAATCAGCAGATTCAGATAATTTACATCTAAGAATTTTAAAAGAGCTAGCTGAGGAGCTTGCTGGACTGTTAATGTTTGATTTTCAGTAAGTTGTAGAATACTGGGGAATTTCAAAAGACTGGAGGAAAGTTAGATTAATTAAAGGGGTGATAATATTGTTAAAAACTTTTTATTGTTGCCCTAACTCATCCTCTGGCTGACAGAGGTAGAAAGCATTGCACTTTAACAGACTGGCAGATCCAACTGTAGGACTGGGGCCATAGAGCATAAGCTCTTTCAGACAAGGTCTACCTGCCCTATAGTGCTGCTATTTGGCCAGGTGTCCTATCAATGCTCCCTGCCTCACTTTCCCCAAGTGGGCTATCAGTAAGTTAAATGAGGCTTTATTTAGGGAATGGCATCCTTCTGAGGGGTCTAATTTATTGGATTTGTGGAAAACAGAGCCCATCAAATTAAACTGATTTTTTTTAAATGAGATTACAAGTTTGGTTGATAAAGGTAATAGTGTTGATGTAATATAATTAGACTTCTTTAACACATTGGGTATAGCACAACATTTTGATTAAAAACTAGAAAGATATAAAATTAACATGGCACATGTTAAATAGATTAAAATAACTAAACAGGGAATCACCACTGAGGAGCTGCTTCTGGAGATTTCCCCAGTGAGCAGGACTTGGCCCTCATCTGTGTAATATTTTTAATGAGTGACCTGGAAGAAAATAAAATCATCACTGATAAAGTTTAAAGATACTATAAAAATTAGGGGAGTGGTAAATAATGAAGAGGACAGGTCACTGACAGAGCGATCTGCTTCGCTTGGTAAACTGGGTGCACCAAACTATGTATTTTAATATGGCTACCATGTAAAAAGTATGTATCTATGCAAGTATGTAACAAAGAACATAGGCCATACTTACAAGATGGGAAACTCTCTCCAGGGAAGCAGTCACTCAGAATAAGATGTGGAGGGACATGGTGCATAATCAGCTGAACATGAGTTCCCAGTGCAATGCTGTGACCAAAAGGGCTAATGAAATTCATGGATACATAAGAACCTTGAGTGGGAGCAGAGAGGTTTTCACCTTTGTATTTGGCACTGGTGCAACCACTGGTAGAATACTGTGTCCAGTTCTGGTGTCCAGAATTCAAGGAGGATGTTGATAAATTGGAGAGGGTCCCAGGAAGAGCTATGAGGATGATTAAAGTATTAGAAAACATGCTTTATAGTGACAGATTGAGCTCCTTGAGTCTACTTAGCTAAACAAAGAGGGAGTTAATAGGTGACTTGATTACAGTCTACAAGTACTGTATGTACATAGAGAACAAATATTTAATAATGGGCTCTTCAATCTAGCAGAGGAAGGTGTAACACAACCCAATGCTGGAAGCTGAAGCTAGACTAATTCAGATTGTTAATAAGACACTTTTTTTTTTAAATCAATGAGGATAATTAACCATTGGAACAATTTACCAAGGTTTGTGGTGGATTCTCCACCATGGACAACTTTTAAATCAAGATTGGATGTTTTTCTAAAACATCTGCTCTAGGAATTATTTTGGGGAAGTTCTATGGCCTGTGTTCTACACAAGGTCAGACAAGATGACCACAATGGTCTCTTCTGGCCTTGGAATATAAGAAGAGCTGCTTTGGTTTGATAAGTTCATGTATTATTGAAAGTTACCCCTTCTCCCTTTACCCAAGAGGCTGAAGGACAGATAATGCCTCAGGCCAGCCTGTTAAAGTGCAATGCTTTCTACCTCTCTCAGCCAGAGGATGAGTTAGGGCAACAATGAAAAGTTTTTAAAACTTAGCCCTACCAGACGACACCTGCTTTAGCTAATGGGTAGAGTCATACCTCGCTCTTGGACAGCACTATCAATATATCGCAAAGCTTTCTGTAAAGGAAGGAAAAGGCAAATAATGATGCATCCCAGTTTTGGGTCCAGTGGTATTAGGAAAATAATCCACTAATGACAATGGTTTTCAGAAGTGGACTTCCTGCTTTTCTGTAAACAGTTTTCGACGCCAGCTGAATTGCCAGAGTAGTGAGACAGAACTCATCAGTATCTCCATCATGCTGACTGTTGAGCCTGGTAGAACATCAACTCTGTAACAGAAAGCATGATGGAGATGAACAGTTTGTTCCGTCTATGCTAGCAACAGAAACCCTTTCAGCATTGGCTGAAGCGGCCCCATTTCTGACTACCATTTTCTACAGCCGGTCTGTTCACTAGCAGAAACAGGGCCTTCGGCTCTCAGGTTACAATTTTAGTTATTATGTAAGTGCAGCCTTGTCCCTTCAAGTCCTGCAACATGCACATCAGGCAACTTGAAATGAAAGAGGTGGAGGCTTAGGTAAGTCAGATTCCCCACGGCTTTCCAAACCTCTTCAATAACTCAGATCTGCAAGTAAAGCCCTTGTTTGGGATCAGCAATTACCAGGATCACTCTCCACCCCTTCATCCTTAAACAATACGGGCTCTAGGAAGGCACGAGGGTTGTCATTTCAATAATGCAAAACCCTGTTGCTTGCACTCCAGAACAGCTGACTTCAAGTGCATAGTAGGCTGTGCTCATTAAACAAAATAGGAAATCTGATATATAGAAAGAAAACACTGGGGATTAATCCTGGATTGCAGTTCGTGGCCAACACTGGGCCTTCATCCAAACACCGATGACAAGGAGTGAAGTTTTCTCCCACCTGTCACTTAAAGCAGGTACAATTATTGCAATGTTGTAGTCTCTCTCCTACAGCTATTGTAACCATCACTTTTACGTAAGTTTCACATTCATGATAACCTCATTATTCTGTTTCTTTCTTGTTTTGCCAACAACCAGCGATGGAGGGTGAATTTTCCTTCCATAAAATTGCAAATAAAGAAAAAGTGATTAACTTTTACAAATTTTGATAGCTAGCTTCTAATGCACACATTCTTCAGGGAAAATATTCTGGTCTTCAAATTGGCATTCTGATGGAAGTTTGATGGGCCAATTTAACAGGAAAATGCAACTTGAAAGAATATTTTGAGGCAGATTTTGAACTACTCCAGGCAGAGGAAAAAATAATTACATGTACCATTGCGCCAGCTTAAAATAGTTGCTTTAGCACCAAAGCTGCACACAGGAGACAAATCTCCACTGCAATGCACTATCCCTGCCATGGAGAGTGTAGTGTAAACTCACTCAAGCAGCCTCAGTGATACAGTCGGTCATTTTCAATCACAGCCAACCCAACATGGAAGGTTTTTTAATTTAATTTATTTATTAAATATTCTTCTGCTTGTGGTTGGGTCGGGACTAGTGTTGTAAGCAATTCCACAGCTGAGCCCTGTTAATTTTTCTCCAGGCCCAGCAGGGTAGGCTTGTCCACTGATGCTGAAATGGTCTCCCTTCTCACTGAGCTTTGCCTGTCACAGAACAGCCTATGTAATGGCTGCATTGCAAATGCAATTCCATTTTCTCCCATTCCAAGACTGTATCTGCTGCTGTGTTGAAACCCAGTGAATCACTTTGTGGCAAGTATTGTTGACTGCCATTAAATCACAAGATGCAGCAGCAGCTTTAGGGTACAATGAATCGGTAAGTCCAATTTCACTAGTGGACCAAAAGTTTAGTGTCCTAAGATGGGGAAACTGAAAACTATCTTTCTAGCAATACCAAGACCTGCTATCTATCAAGCCATGATACAGCCATCAAACTGAATGGCAGTGCAAAACACCATAATCAATGCAAATAGGAATTCTGATTCTAAAGCAACTATGCATCCACTAAAAAGCATTATCGTAGAATTATAGAATATCAGGGTTGGAAGGGACCTTGGGAGGTCATCTAGTCCAACCCGCTGCTCAAAGAAGGACCAATCCTTAACTAAATCATCCCAGGCAGGGCTTTGTCAAGCCTGACCTTAAAAACCTCTAAGGAAGGAGATTCCACCACCTCCCTAGGTAACCCATTCCAGTGCTTCACCACCCTCCTAGTGAAAAAGTTTTTCCTAATATCCAACCTAAACCTCCCCCACTGCAACTTGAGACTATTACTCCTTGTTCTCTCATCTGGAACCACCGAGAACAGTCTAGATCCATCCTCTTTAGAACCCCCTTTCAGGTAGTTGAAAGCAGCTATCAAATCCCCCCTCATTCTTCTCTTCTGCAGACTAAACAATCCCAGTTCCCTTAGCCTCGCCTTATAAAAATGATTAGGGGGCTGGAGCACATGATTTGCTGCCTTCTGGTGGACTCTTTTCCAATTTTTCCCCCATCCTTCTTGTAGTGTGGGGCCCAAAACTGGACACAGTACTCCAGATGAGGCCTCACCAATGTTGAATAGAGGGAAATGATCACATCCCTCGATCTGCTGGCAATGCCCCTACTTACAGCCCAAAATGCCATTAGCCTTCTTGGCAACAAGGGCACACTGTTTACTCATATCCAGCTTCTCGTCCACTGTAACCCCTAGCTCCTTTTCTGCAGAACTGCTTCCTAGCCATTCGGTCCCTAGTCTGTAACAGTGCATGGGATTCTTCCGTCCTAAGTGCAGGACTCTGCACTTGTCCTTGTTGAACCTCATCAGGTTTCTTTTGGCCCAGTCCTCTAATTTGTCTAGGTCCCTCTGTATCCTATCCCTACCCTCCAGCATATCTACCACTCCTCCCAGTTTAGTGTCATCTGCAAACTTGCTGAGGGTACAATCCACGTCATCCTCCAGATCATTAACAAAGATATTGAACAAAACCAGCCCCAGGACCGATCTTTAGGGCACTCCGCTTGATACCGGCCACCAACTAGACATGGAGCCATTGATCACTACTCACTGAGCCTGACAAGCTAGCCATCTTTCTATCCACTTTATAGTCCATTCATCCAGCCCACACTTCTTTAACTTGTTGGCAAGAATACTGTGGGAGACCGTATCAAAAGCTTTGCTAAAGTCAAGGAATAACACATCCACTGCTTTCCCCTCATCCACAGAGCCAGTTATCTCATCACAAAAGGCAATCAGGTTAGTCAGGCATGACTTGCCCTTGGTGAATCTATGCTGACCGTTCCTGATCACTTTCCTCATCTCTAAGGGTATGTCTACACTACAGGATTATACTGATTTTACAGAAACTGGTTTTTAAAAACAGATTGTATAAAGTCGAGTGCACGCGGCCACACTAAGCACATTAATTTGGCAGTGTGCATCCATGTACCGAGGCTGGTGTCGATTTCCGGAGCGTTGCACTGGGGGTAGCTATCCCATAGTTCCCGCAGTCTCCCCCGCCCCTTGGAATTCTGGGTTGAGATCCCAGTGCCTGATGGGGCAAAAAACATTGTCGCGGGTGGGTTCTGGGTACAGACTCACCCCTCCCTCCATGAAAGCAGCAGACAACTGTTTCGTGCCTTTTTTCCTGGGTGAACTGTGCAAATGCCATAGCACAGCAAGCATGGACCCTGCTGAGCTCAAGATAGCAATCATGGACGTTGTAAACACCTTGCACAGTCTATGCTGAACCAGCACCTGCAAAACCAGGCGAGGAGGCGGTGGCTACAGCAGCGTGGCGACGAGAGTGATGAGGACATGGACACAGAATTCTCTCAAACGGTGGACCCCCGCGCTTTGGAGATCCTGCTGGTAATGGGGCAGGGTCTAGCCACTGAACGCCGATTTTAGGCCTGGGAAACAAGCACAGACTGGTGGGACCACATAGGTTTGCGACGATTCCCAATGGCTGCAAAACTTTCGCATGCGTAAAGGCACTTTCATGGAACTTTGTGACTTGCTTTCCCCTGCCCTGAAACGCCATAATACCAAGATGAGAGCAGCCCTCACAGGTGAGAAGCGAGTGGCAATAGCCCTCTGGAAGCTTGCAAGGCCAGACAGCTACCGGTCAGTTGGGAATCAATTCGGAGTGGGAAAATCTACTGTGGGGGCTGCTGTGATGCAAGTAGCCAAAGCAATCATTCAGATGCTGCTACGAAAGGTGGTGACTCTGGGAAACGTGCACGCCATAGTGGATGGCTTTGCTGCAATGGGATTCCCTAACTGTGGTGGGGCGATAGATGGAACCCATATCCCTATCTTGGCACTGGAGCACCAGGACACCCAGTACGTAAACCGCAAGGGGTACTTTTCAATGGTGCTGCAAGCACTGGTGGATCACAAGGGACGTTTCACCAACATCCACGTGGGATGGCCGGGAAGGGTTCATGACGCTCGCGTCTTCAGGAACACTACTCTGTTTAAAACGGCTGCAGCAAGGGAATCACTTCCCAAACCAGAAAACAACAGTTGGGGATGTTGAAATGCCCGTCATTATCCTGGGGGACCCAGCCTACCCCTTGATGCCATGGCTCATGAAGCCATACACAGGCAGCCTGGACAGTAGTCAGGAGTTGTTCGACTAAGGCTGAGCAAGTGCAGGATGGTGGTAGAATGTGCATTTGGCTGTTTAAAGGCGCGTTGGCGCACATTACTGACTCGCTCAGACCTCAGCCAAACCAATGTCCCCTTTGTTATTGCTGCTTGCTGTGTGCTCCACAATCTCTGAGAGAGTAAGGGGGAGACCTTTATGGCGGGGTGGGAGGCTGAGGCAAATCACCTGGCCACTAATTATGCGCAGCCAGACACCAGGGCGATTAGTAGAGCACACCAGGAAGCGCTGCACATTAGAGAAGCTTTGAAAATGAGTTTCATCACAGGCCAGGGTACGGTGTGACTGCTGTGTTTGTTTCCTCTTGATGAACCCTCCCCTCCTCGATTGACTCATTCCCTGTAAAAAACCCACCCTCCCCGATTACAGCTTGCTTAAGGAAATAGTCACTATCGTTTAAAAATCATGTATTTTTTATTATGAAAAGAGAGAGAGAATTGACAAGGCAGCCCGGGTGTGGTTTGGGAGGAGGATAGGAGGGAAGGAAAGGCCACTAAAAAAAATTTCAAAGTAATGACAGCCTTTTGGTTGGGCTGTCCACGGGGGTGGAGTAGGCGGGTGCACAGAGCCACCCCCCACGCGTTCTTACACGTCTGGGTGAGGAGGATGTGGAACATGGTGAGTGGTGAGGGTGGTTATACAGGGGCTGCAGCAGCACTCTGTGATCCTGCTGCTGTTCCTGAAGCTCCACCAGACGTCGGAGGATGTCAGTTTGATCATGCAGCAGCCCTAGAGTTGCATCCCACCACCGCTGATCTTCCTGCCGCCACCTCTGGTCTCGAGCGTCCCTCCTCTCCTCACATTCACTGGCATCTTTCCTGTAATTTGATACCACGTCCTTCCACTCATTCAGATGAGCTCTTTCATTGCGGGTCACTTCCATGATTTCCGAGAACATTTCATCTCGCGCCTTTTTTTCCCTGCCGCCTTATCTGAGAGAGCCTTCGGGATGGATTAGGGAGGCTTGAAAAATGTGCAGCTGCATGAGGGAGGGGAAAAAGGGAGAGAAGTATTTAAAAAGATACATTTTACAGAACAATGCTTATACTCTTTCACAGTGAACAACGCTATTCACCTTACATAGCACATGTGATATGACTACAAGGTCGCATTTTGCATCTTAATATCGAGTGCCTGCGGCTCTGGTGTTAGAGATCTCATAGACGCAGGTCTGGGCAGCAGAATTCGGCTTGCATGCAGCCATGGTAAGCCATTGTCTTCCGCAGCCTTTATATATCCAGCGCCTTCCTTTACCAAATACCAAGCAAAGCTCGTTCAGTGCTGCTTCTTTCCTGTTAACATGCAGCAGCAGAAACCACCACCCCACATCCAATTCTCTGGGATGATTGCTTTACCGCCCCCTTCCCACCCCACCACATGGCTGGTAGCAGGGAAGATCCCTGCTAGCCAAACATGAAAAAGCTCAGCGCCAATCACCCGCCCTCCTTCCCCCTGCTTGGCTACCTGCAAGGAAGGATTTCTTTTAAGCAACAGGCAAACAGCCCAGTAGGAATGGCCATCTCTGTCCCCTTAATTAAATTCCAGAATTTCAACCAGGTTACCATGGATGATATCACTCTCTTGAGGATAACACAGCGAGATAAAGAACGGATGTTGCTTGAATACCAGCAAACACCGGGACCATACGCAGCTAGGCTTTGTCATGCAATGATACCAGATTACTTGCTACATGCATGGCGTGGTCAAGTGTCCGACCATGGAGGAGGGAATAAGGCTGCCTTGCCCAGAAACCCTCTGCAAAGGCTTTCGGAGTACCTCCAGGAGAGCTTCATGGAGACGTCCCTGGAGGATTTCCGCTCCATCCCCAGACATGTTAACAGACTTTTCCAGTAACTGTACTGGCTGCGAATGCATCCCAAGTCCTCAGGGCAAATTAGTCATTAAAAAATGTTTGCTTTTAAACCATGTTTTATATTTACAAAGTTACACTCACCAGAGGTCCCTTCCATGGCTTCATTGTGTGGGATAGTGGCTTGGGAGGGCTGGGAGGGTAATTCCGTCAGGGTGAGAAAAAGCTCCTGGCTCTTGGGGAGAACGGAGTGCTGTGTGCTCTCTGCAAGCTCGTCCTCCTCATCTTCCCCGTCCGCAGAATCCTCAGCCATGGCTGAGATTACCACCCCCACCTCGGAATCCACGGACAGGGGTGGGGTAGTGGTGGCGGATCCCCCGAGAACTGCATGCAGCTCAGCATAGAAGCAGCATGTTTTCAGCCCTGCCCCAGACCTCCCGTTTGCTTCTTCAGTTTTCTGGTAGGCTTGTCTGAGCACCTTAACTTTCACACGGCACTGTACTGAGTCCATGCTGTGGCCTCTCTGAATCATGGCCTTGGAAATTTTATCAAATGTTTTTTCATTTCATCTTTTGGAATGGAGTTCTGTTAGCATGGAATCCTCTCCCCATACAGTGATCAGATCCAGTACCTCCCGTGCGGTCCATGCTGGAGCTTTTTTTCAATTCGCACGAGACTGCATTGTTACCTGTGCTGATGAGCTCTTTATGCTGGCCAAACAGGAAATGAAATTCAAAAGTTCGCGGGGCTTTTCCTGTCTATCTGGCCAGTGCATCCGAGTTCAGATGGCTTAACAGAGCGGTCACAATGGTGCACTGTGGGATACCACCCGGAGGCCAATACCATCAAATTGTGGCCACGCTAACCCTAATCCGACATGGTAATACCGATTTCAGCGCTATGCCCCTCGTCGAGGAGGAGTACAGAAATCGGTTTTAAGAGCCCTTTATATCAATATAAAGGGCTTCATTGTGTGGATGGGTGCAGGGTTAAATTGGTTTAACTCTGCTAAATTTGGTATAAACGCGCAGTGTAGACCAGACCTTTGTGCTTCAGAATTGATTCCTTGAGGACCTGCTCCAAGATTCTTCCATTTTTTATCATCATATTTCTCTATACCTATTAGCCAGGACTGTAGGTGGGAATTAAAACAGAGCTATACATTCCATTTTCTCCAAGGTCATAAGAATTAGTAATATGCAATTTAGGTTTATCACTACAAGCTTTAAAAATGCTGAAATTTAAGAACTCACAGCAACATCCTCTAGTCAAAATTTGGATATTCAAATCTGATCAGTATTTTTGGATTGCAGGGGCTGTTTGGGAGGGAGGGGGCAGAGATTTTCAATCCATTCCACACCAAAACAGACTAGCAATTTTAATAAAAAGGGACCATGATGCTAATCAAAGTAAATTGTGCCATACAACCTCCAGGACTGATGCCTGCTCACCCCCTTTATCCTTTCACATTGGCCTCTGCCAAACAATTCAGTACTGCTACTACAACACACCACGTGATAAAAAGTGCTTCAAGCATCTTATGATATTTATTACTATCTACACGTCTATAAGTCATTTTGCACAGCAACGTATGTGGATACTAACATGAGTTATTGCATTAAAGATGTAAATCTCTCCCGGATCTTTGGCAAGAGAGTTGTTTTTAAAAATGTGAGAGAGATGCTTTTGTATTTTTCTTCATTTCACTCAGGAGAGAAAGAGAGAGAGAGAGAGAAACTAAGAGAACACGTGCTACAGGTTCACACTCACCACTTACTCCCTTTTGCATCCTACCACATTTAGATCAAGCAATTTATTTTAGACCCCAGAGAACAAGGCAATCGTGATTGGTGTCTTTTCCCCACGTTTGAATGAAAAGTAACAAATGTAAGCAGCAGATTATTCTTATTGCTGACCTCCCTTATAACTAAAATGATATGCCAGTAGCAGGTCGCAAGTTTGAGGGCGGATGAGAGTTGTTTCTTTTCTTTCTTTTTAATAAACATAACAACAAAGGGCAGCCAGATTTGACCTAATGGGTCAACCATCAAGAGTTAAACTGATTTAAATAATTAGACCTCGAATGTCAGGCACCACCACAAATAATTGCTCCTAATGCTTTTAGGATTAGATTGCTAATGAAAAGGCACACAAAAAAGAGGCCACTTGCAGTTGTGGAAATAAGTCAATTTTCCTTTCATATGTCATTTTCTCCATGCAGAGCTACTGTGATATGATCCTAAGGAGCCATTTATGGTTCTCTCTGCAGAACTGCTGCAGCATAAGCAATAGCTTTAAATCACACAAAATTCTGACTGTACTATTTATATGTACAGTGCATTTATTAAACATGAAAATTAAATATTTGTTCAAAGTTCAGGATGTTTTTCCAGTGAAAACAATTGTTAGGAGTAGCATATTGTTTTCTCCTGTAGTCGGTGTATAAATTCAACCAGATTAGTCAAATTCAAACAGCATTTTGCAGTATTTTAAGCTTCCTTCAAAACAAAAGATAACAGTAGTTTTGTAACAAATTACATTCGTATTGGTTTTTGGCTTCTTGCATGAATATATTCCATAATTAAGTAGTATCCAGTGGGATTTGAGTAGCCCTCTGGTACATACTTGGTTTCATATATAATTCATTCATTTTATGTAGAGCTATACACCCTTACACTCACAGACACTGAATGCGAAGTTACAGCTTCCTCAGTAACAAGAGGTAGCTGTTTTGTTGTGTTTCTAAATTGCAAGTTTTCCTAACAAAGTTTGCAGAAGTTCTCAAATGCCAGAGTATATTATAATTTACACAAAAGACTCGAAGCTGCGCCTAAATAAAAGGCTCTCTGCTTGCATTAGTGACGAACGACTAGCTACACTCTATGCACTGTATCCAGCCCTGCTGTAAAATGACCAAATAAGAGCGCCCAGCTGGCAGCACTGATAAAGGGATAAACAGACATGCTGGAAAACCCTCCGCCCCGCACTAAGATGCCCACTTCTACGTGGGACAAGTTCAAACAGAAGTAAATTATTGACTTCTCCCCTGTAGCACCGGTCACTAGCAGCTCAGACTGGGTGTTTGCAACCCGCCCCGAACTGCAGCGAACGTAATGGGCGCCTTACTCCTAGAGCTCGCCCCGCAGCAGCTGCCAAGCGTGGTCATTTCCCAGGCGCGAGAGGTTTTCATTCAGCATTCGGCTGGGGGAACAGATTTACTCACACTTTTTACAATTCTTATTGAGCTGGGAAGAGGGAGCCCACGTAAGCCTCGGAGCCCCCATTGAGAAAAAGAAGAGTTCACGGCTTATATGGGGATCCCACCGGGTCTTGCTTTGTAACGGGGGAGGGGGAGAAATACAGCTGAAGGGGGGCAGAAGCCCCACTCCGTGGAATATAAAATGTTACGTTCCGGTCTGATTTAACAGCAGCTTGGCCAGGCTTTAAATCTTTCCCTCAGGTAGCTCGGGGACTAAATGGATGGGGGGGGGCATGCACAGAAAAGCCGGGTCCTAGCGAGCCCCAAACAGTGGGGCTGCGTAGTATTCTCTGCTCCGTCCATTGCATTGGAGACGGTGCAGTCGGTAACAAAAGCCAGAGACACCCCCCCATACACACACAGAGACACATAGCGGCGGCGGCTCCGTCCCTCCTTGATCTCAGGGCGGTGGTGAGGAGGGTCTGGGGCGAAAGTTCAATGCGATCCCACTGAGCGGTGGGGTGCCTGTTTGGGGGAAAGGGTCAGCCTCAGGGGTAGGGAACTGGCCTCGGGCTCCAGGGAGCGGCGGGGAAGAACCACCGCGGCCGGCGATTGCCACCCGCGTCTCGATCTCCCTCCTTAGCGCTCCTCCGGGATCGGGGGGTGGAAATAGGTGGACCGTCGGGAGGGGGGTATTCACGGGACCCCCCCAGCACAATACAGGCAAAGACAAAACACGCCTCCCACCCCAATGCACGGCCCCCCCCCCTGCCCGAGAATGGCTCAATCGCTATCTCCAAGCAGGGGGCGGGGAGGGGGTTAGGGCAGCCAGCGACTCCGGGGGCTGTTGGGTCCCCCCCGGGCTCCTCCAGGCAGCAGCTGCCGCAAGCTTCCCAGTGCCCCCTCCCCCCGAGCGCCAGGCATCGAGCAAAAGGGGCAGAGCAACGGGGGTGTGTGTGCAAAAAGTTTCCAGCCGCTGCGACCGAATAGCAACGATTTACCATCCAAAGACCCATCCAAATTCACCCCCTTCCCCAGCCCCTTCCCATGCAGCAGGGGCAGCACATGGGGGGAGAGAGCAGCGGCTGCCGGACTCGGGCACTGCAAGGCAGGAGACACCCCCCACTCCCTGTGCGTGGGCCCCCCTTTCACCCATGCAGTGGGCACATAAAGAGCAGGGGGCAGCAGGGCTGGGCGGAGAGCCCTGGGCAGCAGCAGCAGCTGGGCTGGAGTCTGCCGCGTCCGGCCCCCGAACTGGGAGACCCGCGAGTCCCGGACCCTCCGCGGCGACTTTGTCTCGTTACCTTTTTGTATTGTTATTGCATCGGTAGCCCAGCTTTGCTCCCCCTTCCCCTTCGGCTCTCGGGCTATACCAGCCTGTTCCTCATCTCACAGCCTTCCTCCCAGCGCCATCTTGCAAGCTTGTGACGTTGGGAGCTACTCACCCCTGACCCACATTTGAATAGAAGCCAAAATGAAAAAAAAGGGGGGGGAGAAAAGGAGGAGAGGGAGGAAGAGAGAGGGAGAGGGGGAAGAACAAAAAGGAAGAAAAGGAGAGAGAGAAAGGCAACAGCTAAGCAAGTGCTGCGCCAATAACACATCAGCTCCTGCCCTCTTGCCAGCTAGCTTAGTAATAAGCAATTTCCTGCTTTTGCAATAAATGTTGCAGCAGCGGAGCTGGGAGAGAGGGACAGAGAGCTTTGTAATTCCCATTAAAGGACGCAGGCTTCCCCCACCCTCCTCCCCTACCACCCACACCTCCGAATTCAACCCCGCAATCCTATCACTCGGTTATGGCAATCTAAATATTGCTACCCACGCTCCGCTTTTCAGTAATTAAAAAGGCATTTGTGAAGACTATTTTTTCTCTCCTACTGAGATCTAGACTGTGTCTGTAAAAGAACGATAGGGAATATAACCTGTACATGTGTTGAGATTTTCTTTTTAAAATATTAGTTTCATGCTGTATGCAAAACCGGAAAAATGTACAATGCAATCTGTATGTTATTAGTTTATTACCATTATTAGGTAAGCACCGCCAGTGTGTTCTGTATCATATAAGACACAAATAGAGACAGAGCCCTTGCCCCAAGGAGTCAACAGGAATTTAAGATTTATTTGATTTATTGGAACTATATTGGAGGGGGAAGTTGTTTGGGATTTACATCCTCAGTTCTGCAATCACTTACACCTGTTTAATTTTAAGCACAAGAGTAATTCCCTTGAACAAAAGGGGACTACCTGCTTAAATTGAGCATGTGCATAATTTATTTTAGGATTAGGGCTTTAATTTTAAAAACGTGAATGATAGATAAGCTTCAACTTTTCCACATTGATGAGCATGGCCAGCAACGTGCATGTAATGCTGAATAGGAATAATATTTAGTATTACATTTTCAATGTGTCATGTTTTCAAAATGCTATACAGAACTTAGCTAATTAACCTCTAATAATGAAGCAACATATATGACCACATATTATGGCAATTAGATATAAGATTATTTTGCTCTCACATAGAAATAATTGGAATATTTGCAAGTGTGAGATCATGTTTTCTTTTTATATGATATGTTATATATTTATTAATAAAGGAGGAAATTATTGTGCCAAGGGGTTTTTTGCTTCTAAGAAGCAAAGTCCTCAATATCGCCCAGGACCCAAGTCACTTTTACATTGGGCAGGACAATTAGGTTAATTAAGTTGATCTTGTAATTTGTAATGTTTCTGATAATTTGATGGTAGCCCTAGCAATATCAAGTATTTCAGGGGCTTCTTGTGCAGATCCAGGCAGTTAAGCTCCATCGTAGCCCCACTGCCTACATTAGCCTTGTCTGATAATAAAGTTCCTTTCATCGTTGTTCACCTGAGGTTCAAAGTTTTTGCCACAGAGGTCTCTCAGTCCCACCATAGAGGCCTGAATAGACAAATAAAGATAAGACAGATCACAACAGAGTGTCAGAAGGGTCTGGACTTGCAGTGCTCTCACCATACACTCAGTAAAGAGCAGAAAACCCTAGCAATGGAGAGAACAGCAGAACTGACTGTGAGTACAAGACACAGTGAATTAGATAGAGATCAGTTCAAGACTCTTGCTTCACTAATGTTCACAGGGAAATGGTGATGGGAGTGGTTTCCAGCTGTATTTTAAAGCTAGTGGGCCTTGCAAAAAGCTAGAGAGGTGCAGGGAGTTATCTCACTCCATGCTGTGCTGGAGGAGTTGTAGGATAATACCCAATCCTTATGGCATGTGAACTAAGCAGGGAAGAGAGACAAATCTAGAAGCTGTTTTAGCCAAGTTTAGAAATTGCTTTCATCCAAAACCTCCATAGGTTTGGGGACCATCCGTTCTGGACATACCCACTCTAAGGAAATGGAGACAAGTACAAATATCTAATGGAACTGAGACAAAAATCTATAAATTAGGAGGCTGGCACAGTGGAAAATGCTATGATAGGACACAAATCTGTGTTCAGCTCAATAGATATGTAAGAGTTATATGGCTAAAGAGGAACTAATGAGAAAGCCAGACCTGGACCTTCCATTCGAACCGGGGATATCTGTGTATCTGCTGGAACAAGTGAGGCACAGGCTATGACTACAGCTCCATCGGAACAAGACTTACAGGCATACAAGAAAGATATGTCCAAACAAGGCACACAGCCATGGATGTTGCCATCCAAACAAACAGTGCCCCCAAAACACACCCACTGTGGGCATGTCTAGCATTGGGTACATGTGTCAAGTAAAAGTACTACCCAGGCATAGACAGCAGCAATGTCAGGGCCAAGACCAAATGAGAACGACAACTCTGGCATAAATACATTGTTCCTGGGGACTGTGGTATGGCACATCTGAATAAGTTTTGAGAGATGTTTGGTACTCAGTGATATCTGGAGGAGGATAACCATTCCAGTTCTAATTAGAAACTGGTGCTTATAACCATTATTTTTTTAATATATATATGCTGCAGCAGCCCTCTGAGGCCCCGATCAGGATTGGGACCCATTGTGCCAGGTGCTGTACAGACACAAAGACACTGACCTTGTCCTGTGGATCGTGGTGAATATGTTGAAGACCCTGGAGCTGATGCAAGTACAACAAACAAATTTCATCCTAGTGGTGTATTAATAGTTCAGAATAGAACCTGAAGAGCTAGTAAACCTGGCTGGAATTATATCCCCTACTCACATTAGTCTCCAGCCCTTCCTCCTAAATGTCTCAGTGACGCTGTTTCTGGGCAGAGAAGCATTTGTGGACCTTAATATTAAATACAAGATGGAGACGCTGCAGGCAAAATATTTAGGTTCAAAACAAGAGTTGGTAGATGAAACCTCAGAAGGTTTTCAGGGCTGTAGTGAGTTTAAAGGCACTCACCACCCATGGATGGACTTTAAACACCTCTAGCCTTTCAAAGCTATGCTAATAGCTGGCTTTTGCTCTTGGTAAAAAGGCAGGAGGACATTGCTGTGATGTGTAGAATTGAATCCCTAAAAGGGTCATCAGTGAAGCCATCACAGAAAAGAACACGTCACTGCAGAAAATAAAGAGGACTCCGGAGCTGGTGTGCCCCTGTGCCCTGACAGCCATTCAGCACCACCTCTCCCAACGGCAGTGGATGTCCAGTGCCACCTAGCAGACAAAGCCGTTGCTTACAATAGTGAATGAAAAGGGTGGGTATGGGTGAGTTAAACTCGATATCAGCTAGTACTGTGTTCTCTTTCTGCACCTTGTATGCAGGTACAGATTTAAATAATCACTTTTTGCTGTTAGGCAGCAAGGGAAATTTTCCAGCAGTGAATCTTTCAGAGAGGTAGAAGAGAGCCACTTAATTGGCTTATTGCAATGTCTTTATTGCAGGAGCAACACAGGAAATAATCTGACTGCAAAGGACGGCAGGGTATAAAATGCACAAAAGGAAGAAAATTTTGAACTAAATCTGGAATAAAATGCAGTTCTAGGAAGGAAGCAAAGTACATGGGGGCAAATAATCATATCACCAAAGTATGAGTGAAAGGAAAATACAGGCAATAGCTAACCTACCAGCTCCACAAAGACAAGAAGTGGCTACAACATTTTCTAGGCATGGTCTGCTGCCTGATTTACTGCATCCCGAATGGGACAAGACTAAGAGTCCCGCTGAAAAAACTGTTTCTTAATGATATGAAGATGAGAACATAAGATTGCCTACGAGCATCTTTTTAAGCATTGGTACTGAAGTTCTGACCTGGACAACTGTGCAAATTGTGCTCAAATGAAAAAAGACCTGTTGGTAATATAATGTACAATGTAGTCGTACCAATGTCTGACAAAGAAGTCCTTCTGCAATCAGACCATAAGCCCCTGGAAGGCATATTCACTAATCCAGTCAACAACAGACAATCCAGAATGGCCACGAAGGAGACTGTGTTTTACGCCAAGATGTATCAGAAAAGCTTCTCCATCTCTTCTATCTCTTCAGCTGTAAATACATCTATGCACTATTAGACTATTCTCAGTAAGACCTCTTCATAATTAGGTTATTTCAATTTCCAACCCCTTTTTGTGGGTTATTGCTGCTCAAATTATGATTGCAGTTGATGGACGCTTGCAGGAAAATTACTTTTTTACCCTTGCATATAAAAACCTCCACCTGTAAAAAAATTCTTTAATAATTACATACTAGACAGTGCGGGAATTCCACTTTCATTTTTCATGCAGCTTTGTTCCAATGGAATTGAAAGGCAAAGCACAAGTTTTTAAGAAACACATGTTTAATTTAGAAGAAAACTTTACTGAAAACATAATATGAATCCAGAGCTATCTAGTGAAGAGATGAATTGGTTAGGTCCAACCTCTCAGAGCTATTGTTTTTGTTTGCCCAGCTGTAAACTCACTGGTCCAGCACTGGTTCAGATTTGGAAGATTCTCTTTGTGAACAGTTCAATATCATATACACAGTGATATATTATTTTAATTTCTGTGGGAGAAGGAGGGACAGTTGTATTGCTATAATATGAGTTATTTTGTTTTACATCAAACATTTTATTAATGCACTGGAAAATCCCTATGTCTGCCATGTTAGTGGTTATAGTCTGTGCAGTGGTGTATCTCCATTAGACTATGGGTACACAATATCACAGGCAGAAGACGAGTGATCAGTAAGTGTGTACAAATTTCAGACTGATTTGTTCAGTTCTACTTTTATTTTTGTACTTATAACATCTTTGGTTAGAGTTTTTATGTTATTTATTGCTAAGATAGGAGTACTAAGTGGTATTTTACATTGTCTGTAACAAACCATAGAACGAGCAAGTGCTTATTAAAATGCAGGTCTTCTGAAATACTTGTGGAGAAGATTTTCAGATTACATGTAGCCTAGAATTAATCTCTCTCTGTCTACAGTTAGAAATAAATATTAGAAAAGCAAATACAACAGTACATCAATGCTTTTTACTTTCTTTTTGTGTGTACCTATTTGAATGAATGTATGTGCTGCTTATATGAGTAATTAAGATTGCATGCTGAAAGATTAACCTATCAGAAGATGGAGGTAAAGTAGATAAGATGGTCAAGGAAACAATTCCAACAGTAGGAGTGCATTATGAAGTAACATATATAGGGGAACAGTACACTGGTTGCCAGCTGGTGTCTAGGTGGAATTTAAAATATGAGTTTTGCCTGAATGCTTTGGAACCTACTTGTGGAATGGTGTGAGATGGCTCATTCGCTGGTGTAAGTGTGATGGAAGAAATGGAATTTATTCCAGAAGAGGAACGCAAAGGCTATGTCTGCACTGCAAAAGAGATATGTTCTTGCATTGGGTTAGCTATCTCAGACCTTGTCTACGCTACAGGTTACTTCGGTATAACTTACATCAGGGGTGTCAATAATCCACATCTCTGAGCGAAATCAGTTATACTGACCTAAGTGCCAGTGTGAACAGTACTATGTTGGTGGGAGAGCTCTCACTTGTCAGCGTAGAGATCTCCACTCCACCACAAGCTGTGCCACTGTAAGTGCTGCAGAGGAGACGTAGTCTAAAACCCTACTGGAAACATGTCACAGGCAGTTTTTACCTCAATGTATCTAGTGGAGGTCAACCTTATACCACCCTACCTGGGGTTGATCTTGACTAACTACTCTGAGGTAAAAACTACCGGTGTGTGTCTGCTGTAGGGTTTCACATGGAGATAGCTAACTCATTGTACAGACACACCTATCTTGCAGTGAAGATGTAGCCAATGAGAAGAGCCCTCATAAGGCTATTCAAAAACAAGCGCAAAAAGGGTGGGGAAAATTGTCCAGAACAGAATTAAAGACCGGGACAATCCAAAGCAGTTTTCTGAATTAAGATGGTGAAGAAGATAATCACCAGATACAGATGAGATGAACAAGGAAGATTCTATTAGGTTCAATTACATGCAAAGAGGATCCCGGCATGTTAGGACATATTGCACTGCAGCTGCATGGCAAAAGCTGCTTTTTAATATCCATAGAGATGCAAACATCACTTTCTCTGTCTCATTATATACCTGTAGGGTGAAATCCTGGACTCTGTGGAGTTTTGCCATTGACTTCAATGGAATCAGAATTTCATCCATAGTCTTTATCTGACTCTCTTCCATCAACTTTTTTTCTGGATCCTCTGTGTTACTCTTTGCAATGGGGTCTACTCCATACAGGTGGTGAAAGGGTTAATGTTGTCTTGAGAGGTCACTTAATCACCTGGCTGCACCTGGAGGGTGGATCAGACCTAATTAAGGATTAAACCCAGCTGGAGAGGATCTGGTTGGTGCTATAAAGAGAGGAAGTCAGGAACAGAATGGGGCTGTAAGGAGAGAGGAGAATTCAGCTGTGACCAGTCACTCTCTTGGTAGCAGAGAGTGGAGAGACCCGTGGGGACCAGGAAAGCTCCTGCAGGTGAGCAGGAAGCCTGGGGTGAAAGGGGAAAAGACACCTGGAAGACGCAGGATTGGCGCAAGCTCCTGTGCATGGCCTGACACAAGGGTAGAAAATGGACCTCTGGGGAGAAGTCTTGGGGGGTGCTCTGGTCACAAAACACTCAGGAAGGGGCTGGGGGGAAGGCCTGCAGATGGCTAATGGTAGGAAGGAGTCAGGGGAGGCAATGGTGAGGCGTCTGATGGAGCAAAACATGGCTGTTTGTCCTCCGGATCCTGGACTGGAACCCAGTGTAGTGGGTGAGCCTGGGTTCCCCTACCACCCTGCAGGAAGGTGCTGCAAAGCCCCCTGACATGAGGGAGCAAGGACAATTTAAAGCTCTGAGAGAAGACTGTGAAGACCACGGGACCAAGAAGTGGAGCAGACTAGATGTAAAGAACTGGATTTTCTGTTGGACTTTCTTTTACCTCTCCAGTGGGTCAAGTCACGGGAAAAGAGACCTGCACAGGAACAGAGCGATTGCCTGCAGCAGGTGCTAAAGAGGACAGAGCAGCTACTTCATGCCCAACAATGAGTTCAGTCTCCTGCACCTTGATATGAATTAAAACACTTAATGTGCAAACACGCTGACAAGAGTGGGTGACAGTTACAAAGTGTCTACTTCTCCACCTGTGAAAGTGCCCATTGGCAAGTCAGCAGCACCTAGTGGCTAACGGTAACAAAGGCTGCTGAATGCTAATAAAAGCCATATGTCCTTTTGCTAACAGGATGGCACTGACTGAGGATTCAAGCCTCTGTACCAACCGTGAGTCATCTTGTTTGGCACCAGAGCAGAATGTGTTTATTATGACCTAAAATGTTAATGCAAAAATATGGGTGTGGAGTATGTGTTGCTTTATGTTGGCAGAGGATTTGCCTTGGAGGCCAGACCGCCTTACTCTGCCAGATGCTCTGCTAATTTGAGAGTCTGAGGCAGTTGAATGCACCTGACAAAGGAGAAAATAGCTTCACTGAGACTTTCCCTTCTGTTGATTTTGATGTTTTTTTCTTGTTTTCCAAAAATCACCCTCCCGTCTGATCCTGAGATCACTGTTACTGGTGTCAATCAGGAATTACCCTGGTGTATGTCAGAGGAGAATCCAGCCCAGTGTTTGATGTGATTTAAATGCTGATCACCATGGAAAGCCTTGCAAATCATTTCATACTGTGTAATGGAAGGTGACTATAGTTCAGAGGACAAAGAATAAAGGGGTTGGGGTTTTATTCAGCTGCAGACAGAAAGAAGACTGGTTATGAGCGCCTGGAAAGGTTTAGTCTGCTGATTGGCTGTGTTGGCACTGTGGTATTAGTGTGGCTCTCCGACTGGCTTTGGGTGTGGGATACCAGTCCAGGGTTGATAGCATGGGGACAGAACTCCAGATATTAATTTTTTCTTTTCTCTCATTAAGATTTGTATTCTATTTTTCTTTAAGACATAAAGAACGTGGTATTGCCCTCACATTGTTCAAGCTTGAAGGACAATTCAAGTACAACATGAACTGCTAAGAAGCTGAAGAAGGCACACAAAGCATATGCCGTGCAGTGTGGTCCCTGTACCCTCTCTTAGGGATCATATGTTAGTGGTGTAAGATAGAGCTTCCCCTAGTTTGCTCTAACCAAGGGAGAACGAAGTCTCCTGACTCACTGGGTGCACTGTACTAAACTCTAGTGTAATTGCAGTAAATCAGATAATAGCTTCTAAGACATAATTTTGAGTTGTAATGAAGGAGGGCACTGACCACCCCCAGCAGCACCCGCTTCCCAGGCACTGCAATCCTAATCTTGACCTGCCGTGGTGGAGGAAGGCCATGGGGTGTGGTGGGGCAGGACAGTGAGCCCTCTCTGCACTCACCCAACGATGGCACCTCCTGTCCCACAAGGCTGGGCCTGGCTCACCACTTCAGGCATTGCAACCTGGCACATGGGGTTGCAGCGCCACTTAGATTTGGCACCCTTGGTTGTGTGATTTCTGTGGGTGCAATTGAACCCGTGGTAAAGCCATCCTGCCTCTAACTGATGCTGGGGCCAAGATGGTGCAGAATCAAGGAGCTGTAACTGTCTGCCTTACATTTCTCTCCCTTCCTGTGCAAAGTGGAGTTCAGACACAGGGGAGGATGGAGCAATGCGTACTGGTTTATCACAGCTATAATTTCAGGCTGTTAGTAAAGTAACTGCAGCAAGAGGTGCTTAGCAGGCTTTCAGCTTGGATCTCTGCAGGGGAGAAGGGGGTAGAGTATGTTAACTCTTTATGCTAACACACTTCCCTGGTGTAATGTTTGCAAACTGTGTAACATGTTGCCAGGTGATATTCTGCTTAATCTAAAACCTGAGTAAAGATAAAAGTTGATGTAGGAAAGAAAGAGAGAGAGAAAAACACAATGTTGACATCATGAACAATAATTGCAAAAAATATATCTCTGTATCATAAATAAAATGTAGCATTTACATAGTGCTTTTCCGCAGACAGTAGCTAAGCCTTCTAAGCAGACAGCCTTCTAAGATACAGGGCAGTAAATATTATCCTCATTATTCCACAAATGTGGACAAATTCTTGCTTCCAGTATGCAGGTGAACAAGGGCCCTTCACATCTGGAATGGTATAACAACACTATGGCATTATGGTGATAATAATAATAATTAATAAAAGCTGCCTCAGATCTTCTAGTTCAGTGGTTTTCAACCTTTTTTCATTTGCCAACCCCTAAAACATTTCAAATGGAGGTGCAGATCCCTTTGGAAATCTTAGACATAGTCTGTGGACCCCCAGGGATGCACAGACCACAGGCTGAAAACTACTGTTCTAGACCCATGCTAATAGGGTTGCAGTACTGGATATGCTTCAGAAACTACACTTATCACACAGGTCAATGGTCTTCTGAAGAGTCCATGGCGATAGTATTAGATGTTTCAGCTGCCTTTAGTGCTGCTAATCATGAGGTGACGTTGACTCCCCTGCAGTCAGAATTAGGTCTCATAAGATTATATCAGGAAACTGTTCATTGCTGTCCTGCAGGATGCTGCGGGGTTCCAGCTTATCAGCCCTCTTGTTTGGTACATATGTAGGGCAAGTAAGAGAGCTAGAGCGGAGACATGACTGGTGGCAGCATCTGTAGATTGATGTTACTCACTTCTATACCTTCCTGTTAACTAATTGTGCTGGTGCAACTGAGTCTTGCGTCATCGGTGAAGGATAACTGGCTGAAGTTCAATCAAAATAAGATGGAGGTGAGGAGAGCAAGTTCCACCTACCGATCACCAGAGGCAATTGAGCCAGAGCCCATTTGATTTATGTAACAGGGAGTTGCTGGCAAACCATTTTCCTTCCATTTTGGAATTACTGCTCCCTTTTGGTCCAAAATGGCTTAAATGTGTTGACCTTCAGGGCATGCTGCTGAGACAATGTATTTTCCTGGATATTTGGAAAGGTGGGGTGTCACTGAATGGCTGGATTTCATTGGTTTGAATGATTTTCTGTATTTTAAAATTTTGTGTGCAACATTTTAGCATCTGTGAAGGCTCTTAGGGGTATTGCAGAGGCACTTCTTTTAGTTTAAAATATCACAATAAACAAATAAATGGCATCTATTCCTGTTACTTTGCTACTCAGAATCCAGGAGTGAGATTCTGAGATTTAAGGAAAATAAGAAAAGATATTAAAAAAAAAAAAAGACAGAGCCCTAATAAAAAATGCATGGAAATCTGTTGATCTCGTTTTAAAAGTAAGCCACTGCAGCTTTGTAATTAAGAAATAAAGGGTCTATATGCACACATGTACAGTGAAGACACTGCCCCCCCCCCAGTGATTTAGAGATGAGGGTAAACTATATTTTTTTCACCTAGTTGGGTTGAAATTACTTACCACTTGAATAGGATCTGCAACAGCGTAGACCATGGAAGCAATTTTTCTTTTGCAAGAAGATGAAAAAGAAATAAAAAAGGAGTCAAAGAGTAAGCTGGCTGAATGGGCCATTAGCACCAAACTCTAAAGATGTAGAAGTCAAATAGGATAGAAAGGCCCCATAAATTTTTACAACTCCTTGGAGAAAAACACTGTGATTATTAAAACATGAAACCTTGCTTTTCTAAAATGCTTAAAAGATTAATATAGAAATGTCATACTGTGGCTGCTGGAGGGATTATCCTTAATGGGAATGTTAGAAGTTATTTTAATGTAAAGCAAACATAGCCATCAAAGAAAGATCAAAAGTGGAACAAATTCAAGGGGCTCTTAATTTCAGGAAAATGAAACAATTTCTACTTTGTTAATTAGAATGAGCAAATTCTCCATAAATATTGTCCATATTTGACAACATCAAATGTGGTGACCTCATCTAATTAGTCATTACTTAATCCAATCACTAGTGCAAGAGAAAAGCTTAGTTCTCTTTTGGGAAGAATGCAAAACTCCTAGTTCCCATTTCTGCATGAGGAAAATTTCCTTTTTTGCAGAAGTACTTTTTTTTTTTGGTGAGGTCATGTGTGTAGCCAGTAATGTCTGTGATAATGCATGGTCTTCAGGCAGGGTTAGGTACATCACATGATCCAATGGGAAATGCTAACTGAGTTTGTGGTCTCTTCAACGCAAGCCCCAAGGTTACATTTAAGAGAGGATTTTTTGACTTTGAGTTTTCTTTTTAATCTAGCATCATTGCTTCTTCCGGCAAACTGGTCACAATGCTACATACTGCTCCGTGCTCTAAGTAAAACTTCAAAGTTTAAATTAATGACTCGCTGTTAGTAAGAAACTTAATATTCTTTTTGCCATTCTGAATGGCACTTAATTTACTATCTCTCCTTGTTTGGCCATTGCTGCAGTCAAACACCTGATTCTCTTAGAACTCTAGTTAGCAGCGCAAGACCATCAATTCCAGAGGCTGTAATTGGTTTACAAATTGTGCTGGCGTCTACTTGTTTTTTCCGCTAATGTGAAGCATGAAACCACACCACTCCATGCTGCAGTCCTAACACATTGCTGTCCTTGTTCCTCTGTGAAATGGTTGAGGGGATGGAACACAGGTTCTTTTAATATTTATTTTTAAAATGATCCATCATCACGTGAGCACTCAGTTTGAGTCAGCTAGTTTTGCAAGAAGAATATTCCTGGAAAGTGACAAATAAAAGTGCTCGATTAATATATTCTGTACCCACAAGTGTACTTAATACAAAGTTCAGTGATGTATGTGCTGAAAACAATACTATTCGTGGACAATCAAATAACGGCGACAGTATTTTTCTTGGAAAAAATAGTTTGCAACTATTTAAAAGAAAATTCTGATTCATCTGGCAAAATCTGCTTCTTTGTATTGTCTTCCACAAGACAATAAATAAATGCCTAGATCTAAACTCTATTGAACAGAAAAACAGTGTCATTCTTTTTGACCTGTCACTCATCTGCATTGTAAAATCATACAATCCTACACATAATCACTTAGGAGTTTTTGGTTCATTCAAAACAATGTCATCATCCAGTTATTGTTAATGTTCACCTAGGGACATTACTTCATGTTCAAGTTCTTTCTTTCTTACAAAGTATCCCTTTGCACCTTGGAATGCCTGCAGCAATTTCAGCTGGCTCCAGTGATGTGGCTTGCTTAGGAAGAGCTGCTCAGCTGGATTCAGTCTTGACTTCCATCCTCAGGAAATCTGCAGTCTCTCTGTATTTTCTACATTCTCTGCAAGCAAATGTCAACACTGATGACAAGGTGACACAGAGATGTGTGACTAACGTTTTTTTGGTCTGCTGACATTCTGATTAATAAAAAATAATAAAAATAAAAATCATTTCTTGTTGACCCAAAAATGAATTTTTCAGCAAATTGAAAAGCTGAAGGAAAATTTTCTTTGACTTGAACAAATATTTCATTCTGATTTCAAGCGCTCCTTTTTTTTGCATTTTTTAAAAATTGAAGAAATTTTGAAAAAAAAGTTATTTTGACCCCCAAAACCAAAATATTTTGTTTCTAAAATGTCGAACCAACATACATTCGCAAAACACTTCACTGTTGCAGAATCTGCATTTTTCACTCAAAATCTTTTGACAGAAAAGTTTTGTCTGGCTCCAAACACAATGCTTGAGATGTGTAGCTTAGTGTGGTGTGCACTTGGCTCGAGGAAATGAAGGTCTCAAAAGGGACAGAAGGAACATAATCAGCAGCAGTAGAGGAATCTAGTTAATTTCCAGGGATTTAAACACCTTAAAACATTCTGTCTTGGTTTAATAACTAATTGTATATTTACAAAACCCCAACTGGTTTCTGTTGCAAGAAACTGGACATAGATCTCAAAATATTTAGAAAATGGTCAAGCAGGAGAAAGAGGAACCAGAATCTTCATTTGTAGAATCAGAATCTTCATTTGTAAGCGGAGGTACAATCCACAGTTGTTCAGGCACTTGAACGTTACCTATCGATACTGCATGAAGTTATTTGCACACCTGACTTTGTTTTGGTCACCGTAGAAATCAATCTCCTACTTCTCCAGTCTGTTTGCAGACCATGCTGTATGGCACACATCCTAATTCTGGCATGCCAAAACAGTACCTTACCGAGGAGAGAGCCTGGGACACAAGCACGTATAAAAGATTACTGCTAAGATGTGTAACCATTTCCATATCTTATTACTATTATCTTTATCCCCTAATTCTCTTTGAAATAAAAGCAAGATCCATCTAGGAAGAGGCATCCCTTTGTCGCTAGTCCTTTTTCTCCATATGGTTTTGGGAAACGTGCTGTTAAGATAAAATGGAAGCACTATAATTTCCTAAGGTATCCTAATTGTGACAGTGCTCTTTTGTTGACAGAGTTGTGGTCTAAGGGTGACCACATAAATAAGGTTGCTGTGGCAAAACACAGGGAAGCTGTACCTTGACAGGTGTATACAATCTCTAAAACTTAACAGACTTGAGGGCTGCACTCCTTGCTTCTCTGATGTTCCTTGAATTTGCAAGTGTAAGATAACACAGTAAAAATCATCTACATGCCCTACGTTGTCATTAAAATATGCATATATTTTAATAAATTGAAATGCTCTGATTACAGTACCAAATGCAGGATGTGAACCACTGCATGGCAGTTCTGAATTCTGTAGCTATCTAAAGCTTTACAGCCCAGTTCTGCAACCATTACTCACAGAGCAAGTTTTACTCCTATGGGTATTCCTATTTACTGCAGTGAAACGTTAACAAAAAGGGGGGCAAGATTAGAGGCTTAAGTAAATGCTTGCATTTACTACTCTCCACTTGGTGGTATCCACCCATTTATCGGTTGCCCGACCAGTGGTTGAAAACAGAGGAAAAAACTGGAAAGTCCATATTTTCTAAAGTTACGAAAAGAGAAGAGACTTTTTTAAAAACCTTGACTGCGGACTGGTGAAAGATCCTAGGTTGGTTGCACTAGAAATCTAAATCTACTAGCCACAGCAGTTGCAGAATGTACCTGGACAGTGCAGCTTCTCTGTGCTACTCCACTAATCAGCCTCGGTCCTGACAGATAGCACCAGCCTGTAGAATAGAGAGGACAGTTTTTGTGTTCAGGTGAAGTCACAGTCCTACTGGAACCAATGAGAGTTTTGGTATTGACATAAAGGGGGCCAAGATTGGACACGTCCATAAGAACTTGTTGGCCTACAAGTCATTTTGTATAAGCTGCTGACAAACAATTGGGTTATTTCCATTCACTACCAGGCCCAAAACTGAACCAGTGTCCTAAGCGTGAAAGTCTATCCCAGTACCAAGGACCTAAGCCTATATTTAAACCGCCCACTCTAAGATCCATTGTCATTGACCCTCACTGGGACTGGAAGATAAGCAAATGTAGATAAACTATCCCATGTGTCAGATTTCGTCATGTTGCTCTGGCAAAGTAGGTGTTATTTTAAAACACTGTGCATACTTTTCATTCACTTTAGGGTATGTCTCCACTGCAGTCTGGAGGTGTGACTGCAGCAGCGCTAGAGAAAGATAGATCAGAGATAGCTTGTGTAACAATAGTAGTGAAGCTCAGCAGCACAGGCTAGTCCTGGCTACCCAGGACTCTGGGTGCATATTTGAATGGCCACTGCCCGTGATGGATTGAACAATCCATTAATTGATCTATCAGATACTTCATTAGAAAGCATTTCATGCCATTAGGTGACTGATTCTAACTAAGGACTGGTCTGTACTTAAAATGTAGGTCAACATAGCTATTCGCACTCCTAACTGATGTAGCTATGCCAGCCTGATCCCCATTGGGGACACAACTAGTCTGGCAGAAGAATGTTTCTATCAGCCTAACTAATGTTGATCAGGGAGGTGGTGTTCCTACAGCAGCATAAAAACCCTGGCTGTTGCTGTAGGCTGCATCTACGCAACAGAGTTAAGCTGGCACAGCTACAGTGCCACAGTCCCTTTCGTAGTCAATCGGTCAGGACTCTGGTCTTGAGCCCAGACCCACGGGGTTCTTGAGAAGTAGCTTGGGCCATCATGCCACACCAACTTGTCTACATACCAGGGAATTCACAGACTTGGATGGGCCAGTTTCTAGGGTTCTGTGATCTGCTTCCTGACTGGGCACATAGTCTTCACCCTGACTGGCTGGTGACCATACATAAACTTCCTGCTTTCTTTCTGGCCTTGTCTGAACAACAAGCCATTGCCTGCTAGCAGCTATTTGGATCCTGCTTGACCCTGCCAGCTGCCTTGTCGTACCTTCCTCTTGGATTGGATCTCCTGCCTATCGGACCTCATGTGTGAACTCTGACCACTGATCTGTCCTTTGACCGGCTTGACCCCTGGGTATTACATTATCTCTTTCCGTACCACCTTCCTCTTTCCCCCAAATATTTTCTACTAATAATTTATACTGAATAATCCTGGCTTCACCATATGTTTTGACCTCCTGATAGGCCATCAGCAGTGTCAAAAATAAGTAAAAAATTGCAGCTGTAACATTGTCATTTATGACCAGAAAAACAGAGATTGTTGTCCCTCATCTTCAGAGTTCCAAACCTCTGGCACTCATACTTTTATACAGAGGCCTGCTCAACACTTAAAAATTACATTGACCTTGCTACCTTGCTCAGGGCCGTGAAAAATTTAGCATCCTGAATTCTGCAGCTAGGTGGACAGAAGAATTCTTCTTTGACCTAGCTACTGCCTGTGGGACAGGAGGAATAACTATATTGGTGGAAAAATCCTTTCTGTTGATGTAGGAGATATCTACACGATGGTACTATAGCAGCACAGTGGCAGTATTGTCGTTATGCCACTGAAGTGGATGTAGGGTAGCCATACGCTCAGTTCTGTCCCAGTACTCCGTTATGGTAAGAATATTTCAAGTGCATGAAGCCTGCACAATGGCTGCCATAGGCCCTGTTTTAACCTATGGAGCCCCCATTTCAGATTAAAAAATGGGGAGGAGAAGGTATAGGAGGAAAAACATTTCATGCTTAGCCTTAAATGCCTTTGGAATAATTAGAGTAAAGTATTATTTAGTGGTAGTGTGTGTTAGGGATTAGTAGGGGATGCTAACAAAGAGCCATGCTCAGCTGCAAACTGGTCAGTTATGTCTTGGCTAGGGAGCATCATAAGAGACCATGGTCTAGTTGTTTCACTTGTGGGTTGCTTACAGATAGCTATGAGCCAGGGGGCATGCAACTGCTCACACTGGCTGCTTGATCTCAGAGAGGATGCCTCACTCCATTCATCCAATATCCAGCCAGCTCTAGGACCAGAGTCAGAAGACAAAGACCATGACCTGCATGGTGAGCCAGCTAGATCCAGCCAGCAAAGCATGTAGCAAAATCGAGAATGTATCTGGCGTGTGCACCCAAAGCAGTCAAGGGGTTCAGAACACCGTACTACTTTCAAATTTGAATGATCATTTTAACAGATTATTACACTCTTTTTAAATGATCTTTTGCAGCAACCACAAAAAATAGCACACGAGATATCATGTGACAGGAATGGGGTAGCTGCGGGGCAATGTGAAAGGAATAACCAGTGTGTATGTGCACAGTTTTAGCCACAGAACTAGCACTTTTTAGGGAAGTTGGATATACAGCAAAACCTGACTTGTGATGACTCAAGGGATTGAGAGACTCACTGAGCACAGTTAGTTTTCAAAGACAGAGTTCAGTTGCACTCCGTGGGCCTGATTCACCACTCCGTTACACCAGCTTTACACTAGTATGACTCCATTTAAATCAGCGTAGCTCCATTTAAGTCAAAGTTGTTACGCTGTCATAAAACTGATGTAACAACCAGGTGAACCAGACTCAATATATAAGGGAAGGTACCTTAAGGCGGGAGATTGCCTAAGAAGGATGATCTTTTGTATACCTCTTCCTGTAGTAAAACTTGAGTTATAGCCTGGTAGAATGTGGGAGTGGCTTTCTGCTGCCTTGTCCCTTGTGTCCCCATTTACACCTGTGCAAAATGAATGTAAAATGTTACCAGTTCAGAACAGCAGCAGTTTTCAGTCAGTCTGCACAGATGTGATCAGTTTACAAAGGGAGCAAAGCAGTGGAGACCTGGGCTGGGAAGGTCCCAGATTGTTTCTCACACTGCACTGTGCAGGTCCTGGTTACAATGAACTTCTGCTTACAGTAAGGCTGTTCTGTGGGAAAAAAAGACTTCTCTATAAGTGGGTTTCGCTCTGCATGTATAGACGAGTGCATGTCTGAATGTACGCGTGTGAGAGAGAGATGAGGCAGGTTTTCCAGGCCACCATTTTGTTCTTGCTCTGATAGAAAGCAACAAAATGGTTGCTATTAGTGCTCCCTTGGATAATGCCGCACAGAAATTCCAGATGTCAGCTTTGTGATCAGTCTGGATGTAAAGGAATGCTTTCTCTTGGCCCATGTGTAATTTCTGTGCAAGGAACAGCAATTACCCGAACCCTAACTACTGCATAGGGATTGAACCATGCAAACAGGGCATTTCTCATTGTGAATTATGGACAGAAACTGCAATCTACCTGAGGCACAAACAGCTAATAAGCCCCAAATGAATGCACTCTACCTGCTGGGAAAGGGTATATCCCCTAAGCAGAATCCTGCAGTATTTTCACATTTCACTCAGGGTGTTAACTGGCATCACAGTTCTCACTAGAAGGACACATGCTGCCTATGGGAAATACACATTATTCACTTTCTTTTATTTTTAACGCCATTCAGGCACAACATGGTGAATTGGGACACAAGTTCCAGCACAGTTTCATGACCAGTTTGTAAGCTTGTGTTCAAATTTTTATTAATGTGATTGTTCTAGCAAACTACTGCTCTATTGTACGTGACAAGCCCAGTTTTGAATTTCACATGATGGAACTGTAAGTGAATATGATGCAGGTTACTTAAAACAGTGGGTTAGTCAATGATTATGTAATATGCCTCAACTGACAGGACCTCAAATGGACGTGTCCACCAGTAACCAAAGTACAGTTAAAAAGGAAGAAGCATGCCTAGAGACATACAGGTAGGGAATCAGCAAGCTGTGGAAATAAGGGGCTGAGAACAGCTATCCCAAGATGGACAATTTCTCATTTGTTTGCTTGCTCCTTTGCACTGAGAAACAGAAGGGGTGCGGGGAACTAGGCCAGACAACATAGTTAAGAAGTAGGCCAGCTCTAAAAACGAGGATAAAACCTTGCAGCCTCTTCTCATCCCTTAAAACTCTGTACCCAGCTAACACACTAGTGAATCAGAGCAGCAGTCTCCTGACATCTTGTGGCTTCATTGCACAATACAACTAACACCCCCCACCTCACCCAGCCTGAAGGCACAAGTATCAGCTGAAAAAGTTGACCTTGGCATTAACTACAGCCACAGGCACTGAAGATCCTTATATTTATATATAGCCACATTCCTCTCTCAAATGCTGGATTGCTTCCTCCTCCACCCCGAAAGCACATATTGTTCAAGTGATACTGCATCTTCCGAGGTGCTTACATATGGGCTTAACATGCTGTACACCAGAGATGGCTGCAAACCTAAACCTGGGAGCTGAATTGGATTCAGATTCTGGGCCTGCTACCCTGCCTTTAATGAATCAACCAAAGACCCAGATCCAAACATCCCAAGCTTTTCCAGATTTCCTCCCTCATCTTTGCCCCAGAAATTCATTATTTCTCAGGTTGGTGTTGGCCTTCAATAGAGACACGGGATTTTATTTTCCCTCCGTAGAATATAAGTAATTCCTTTTGGCTTCAATGTCCCAGCTTCATTCATGTCACTCTGAGGGAACCAGCAATTACAAACAATCTAAATTTACAGATTTCTAAGAAGTTAAATGTATGCATAATATGTCACCTGAAAGCATCGCCTCATTCTTGAATGGATTCATGAAGGAATCTTTTATCCTTCTTCTGAGCAGTTGTTCCTGACTTTGGTCTTTGCCTCAATTACTCTGTTTCAGAAGCTGGAAAGGAATGAACCATACTGAACAATCGGAAGCACAGAGAACAAGTCACCTTCTTGGTGTCTGGGTCCCACTGGTTCTCCTTCTTGTTGTTCATCACACTGGAGTTTTAGCTAGTGAATGGCACTGCACTGGCAATTAGAGAAAACAGCCCTAGCCAGATTCGGAGCCCCCAGAGAATACCAACACCGGAACGAGAGAGCTCAGACTGCCCATGGTGTGAGTATTATGCAGAAGTGCTGTGTGTTGAGTACTAGGTGGGGAGATAAGATGCTTCTCATATATTTTACAAAGTGCATTGCACATGTTATCTACTACAGATCGCCAGATTACCATACATAGGGAAAATATATAAACTACATTATGCCCCAAATCCCTCTGAAGTCCAGGCAGGGAGGCATACTCCATCCCACAGAGCGTGGGAGCTCAGTTACCTCTCTGGCACTGTCCCTCCCCCTGCTCTGGGAGCCAAAGAGGGGGCAAGCTGTGAGCAGGAAGGCCAGAATTGGGTCCAGGGGGGATGCATACTGTTCCCTGTTAAGCCCAGAAAAGTAAGAGAGCTAGAGGTTATATTGACATTTTTGTGTCTAGGGAAAGTGACAATGTGCAGGGGAGCCCGGCAGCGGGGGATAACTGCAAGGAAGCCATGGAGAGGCAGCAGTTCCCCCAGGGTCTGTGTGAATCCCAGCTGATTTGCAGGATAGGAGTTAAACCCACTGGTTCCTTGGCTAATGACCTCCTCCCATCACTTCCCAGGAGAGTTTGGAGGAAACTCTCACTCCGAGGCCAAGAAACCCCTGCTGTGGACTTTTCTGTAGGTTGATGCAGTTGGGCTCACTATTACAAAATTAGCCAGTTTTCCAGTTTAAAACTCTGGTAGTTTCTGAAACAGGACTAAATGACGCGAGAGATTTCTCCTAGCCTCGGCTCCTGTGTGAACCCATTTTAAATTCATATAATGTATGTACTTTATGAAGCACATAATGGATCAAATTCTGCTCTCTGTCACATCATACAACCAACCCTCTTAAGTTCAGTGGGTTGCCAGGGCTCAGAGCCAAAATTTGATCCAATAAACATATGCAATATACCACAATGAAACCTATGCTAACTGTTGCCTATATTAAGGCACCTCAGTCTTATGCAAGCACTTTACAATATCACCAAAGTCAGCTTTCAAGTTTAACTATATTAACCGTTTAAAGACTACCACTAATTTGCAACTGACTGTGACTTGTGGCTACTCTCTTAAGCCAGGTTGTAAACTGAAGATGATTACCACGTGTTAAATATAACAAATATAACCAAATGGAAATTATTAAATGCTCAGAGAAATTCCCTTTCAAACATTTATAATTAGGTGTAGCGATTTCTCATATATATATATATATATATATATATAACACACAGTCTATACAAGTGTGAATTTCTTTGTCAGAAACAATTCACACTTATGAAAATGTAATGGTTGTCATGACATGTCTTGCTGCTGCAAACTAAAGTCATCTGTTTCTCTTGAATGCTAAACAGGGTAAAGGCAGCTGCAATTTGCACTGGCCAGCTAAAGTGAGGGAGTGGGTGAGTTGTCCTCACTAACTTGGTCCTTGAACTAGCCAAAGTACAAGGTGGCTTTGTTAGAAGATGGGTTATTACTCACTGGGAAGGGTTGCTGGGTTGATATTACTAGCTGAATTTCACTTAGAAGGCTAGCTTCTGCACCAGGCTAGAAGCTGAGTCTCCTGGAGAATAGGCAGCGTCTCATATGACTCAGCGCCACCTGTCTAGAAATACATAGTTCTCAGAACATTTCTTTAACTTTTTTCCCTATAATTAGTATTTGTTTCTCTCTCAATTTCCTGTCAAATCATTGTAAGTGTGGCCACACTTTAAGAAGTGGCATTTAACTTAAAAATACAACCCCCCTCCTCCCCACTTTAGGAATATCATCGTAGCTACTGAAAAGACCAATTAGGTCATTTTTCTCCAGAATATAGTTAGCCTCCCAACAGGGGATGTACAGTAGAAGATATTAAAGTGATTCTACGTTTCAATGTGTGTGTGTGTGTGTGTGTGTGTGTGTGTGTGTGTGTGTGTGTGTGTGTGTGTGTGTGTGTGTGTGTGGGTATAAGCGAAAGAGAAAAATGTTACCTTACATCAGCAGCTGCATGTGGAGAAGAATTGACACAGTGGCATGTGTAGGGGGCTCATTTGAATAAGTAACAAGAGGAAAGAGAAGAGGAAAACCTGTGATTTATGTCCATTTAGTTATTTTAAGTGATAGAATGCTTATACGCAAACTGGTTACAACTGGCTTTCTTACGTGGCAAATACCCTCTTTGCAGCTGCTAGAGCTCAATGCTCAGCACCTGAAATATAAGACCTAGCGTAGCTAGTACACTGTAATAATAATATTTAACTTGTTTGTCACCACTGAGAATTTTTTCCAGTGATTATTTTTCCTGGTGCGTATGTACTGATTTTAAGATTTCAGAATCACAATGCAGAAGACCCGTCAATATGGAAAGGCAATCTTGAATATACACATGCAGACTGTCTGGATGGATAGCCATATTTTTTCACTGAAGAATTTGTTTAGGTTAAATAAAAGAAACAGGCAGGAACCAGGGAGGTGGGGGGGGCGTCATTTGGTGGTGCTCTCTCTGTTCTGCTTGGCTTCTCAGTTTTCAATAGATCCCAAGGTCAGGCAGTTGTTTGTTGCTAGGCCAAAGTGGCAGCCTCCCACCCTAACAATGCTGCTATCTTCATATCATCTGAGTGATGGGGGCACATTGTGATGCTTTGGCAGTGTTGCTAAGGAGGTTGCTAGGTTAGATTGATGTCACAATGTGGGTTTTAAATTGCCTTTACCCTGCTGGCCCTTAGTTGGCCCCATAACACAATGATCTAGTAGATGGCACCGAAGTCTTCAAATGATACATTGGAGCAACGTGTTAAGACCCTGAACTTGGCAGCAAACACATGTGGTATCCATTGATCAAAGGGACCACTTGTAATATAGTGAAGTAAATAAGCAATTGCTTTTGATACTACAACCAAAATAATAATGCATTCTTTCATGTCCAGAAATTAACAAAAGTGTAGTGACAGAATCCCCAGTTTGTGACCCAAATGCATGCACTAAAAACAGGGCATTCAGTTAACAAGGACACTCTGCACTTTATTTACGCTATTCCTGAAAGAAAAAAGTTTTTAAAAGGCATAAGAGAGTGAGTGAGCTGAGGTATAAATTAGCCAGAAGTGTTAATTTCCCAGCTTTGAGTGGCATGTGTCCATAACCTCAACAATACCAAAATATACCAGAGTCCTCTTTACATTAGTGTCTGTTTATTCTAGTTCAAAAGCGACCGGGCCTGTATTTACACTGAATTATTTGCAATGCATGTTCCAAAGCAGCCTCCACAGAAGATGCTTGCTATTTGCCTATTGCAAAAAATAATTGTTGAAGACTCATTTTCACAGATTTTTTTCAAATTCATGAATAGAGCAAAAATTAATGTTCAGTCGGTAATTTCAGTTCTACAGTGCCTACATGTGTGTGGTTAGTTTCATTTTTAAAAAGAATAAATAAAAATTGATCAGCATTCATGCCCTTCAAAGCTTGCTGGTTTAATAAGTAAATATATCTTTAGGCAGGCTTTTCTTTGTGCACGATGTCTTGATAGCAGGGCTTTAGTCGCACATCTCTCATTAGTGTTAATGAAATTTATGTGGCTAAATCCCCATGCATTGTGTTGAGCATATACCTCAGCATATTTATAATTATTTTTAAAAACTGCATTACTCTCAAGACACATCAGAACCCAGCTCATACAAGGCCATTCTGGTCCATAGGGTGAATACATATTTATAAATGTTTTAAAAATGAATATTATATTTACTCCACAGAGCATAACAGCTCTGCTAGCTAGCAACATATATTAAAGGAAGTAACCAAAAATCCAGAAGAAATGTCTTTGAAAAATAGTTAACACACAGGGGGTACTGCAGCCTTTTTAAAGATTAATTTATTGGCCATTTACAATGTGGTTTTTATTATTAAAAGCCATTGGATCCCATCACTCAAAAGCATGCTTTGTAAATTTCCTTTACTCTTATTGGGCCCCATTCTGATCTCACACTAGCTTTATACAGACTTCAATGGCATGAATTCTTGATTTACACCAAGGTGAGATGAGAATCAGGGCTACAGAATTTGAGGATCACATCTAGCCCACCATACTCACGTGCCGTCCCACTGAAGTCACTTGTACTCACTGGGTATGTCTACTCAGCAGTTGGGCTTACCTGGCTTTGGCTGTGGGACTGTCAAATTGCTGTGTAGACATCCGGGCTTGAGCTGGAGCCTGAGCTCTGGGACCACTTGAGTGATGAGGATCCCAGAGCCCAGGCTGACTCTACAGTTTTCGCCGCCCCAAGCACGGCGGCATGCCACGGGGGGCGCTCTGCCAGTCACCGGTCCTGCGGCTCCAGTGGACCTCCTGCAGGCTTCGGTGGAGCCGTGGGACCAGTGGACCCTCCGCAGGCATGCCGCCGAAGGCACCCTGCCTGCTGCCCTCCTGGCAACCGGCAGAGCACCCCCTGCAGCATGCCGCCCCAAGTATGCGCTTGGCGTGCTGAGGCCTGGAGCTGCCCCTGCCCCAATCAGCATGCCGAATTGCTGCCACAGGTGGCGGGGGCAGTCCGTGCGCCCTTAGGGCGGCAGGTGCGTTTTCACGGTGGCAGCAATTTGGTGTCAGCTTCTATGTTTAGCTGAAGCCACTACGGACAGTTAAATATAGAAGCTGCTGCCGAATTACCACCGCCGGAAACACGCCTGCCGCCCTAACAGCACATGGACTGCCCCCACTGCCCGCGGCGGCAATTCGGCGCCCTTCTTGGGGGCAAAACAACAGGGACTGCTGCCCCTTGCAGATTTCCGCCCCAAGTACCAGCTTGGAATGCTGGTGCCTGTAGCCAGCCCTGCCCAGAGCCCAGATTCCTGAGCCCAAATGTCTACACAGCAGCTTTCAGCCTTGCAGCCCAAGCCCCTGAGCCCAAGTCAGCAGCCTCAGAGCTATATTAAGGGCCACGAGTTGCTCTGCCACCCCCCACCCTCCATGAGAGAAAGGATACTCTAGTTGTTAGGGTGCTAGCTGAACACTTGGGTTCAATTCCCTGCTCTGTCACAGATGCCCTCGATGCCCTTGGGCAAGTCACTGAGTGTCTATCCTGCAATCACAGGGTGTGAGTGCAAGCTCAAGTAACGTACCTAAGCAAGCTTTAACCTAACCTGTGGCAACACACATTTCAGCACAGGCTAGCTGTGCAAATAATTACCCAGGGTTCCAGGCAGGCTCCTACAGCCTGTTCTGAAGCACATCTCCTCATGTCTTCACTGCTCAGGAACTGAGCTAGCTAGATTAAAGCTAGCTCGGGTAGGTCTATGCAAGCTGTGATTGCACCTATAACTGCAGTATAGGCATAGGGGGTCTCAGTAAGCCATCTGTAAAATGGGGATAACAGTACTTCTGTGTCACTAAGGGTGTTGCGAGGGTATAGTCATTAATGATTGTGAGGTGCTGGGTTGGTGAGGGGGGAGCCATACAAATGCTTAAGATAGAGATGTAAATAATTGTTCCTCAGCTCCAGAGAGCCCCTCTCCCCTGCCTTAAACCTGCTGCTTAGCATGGAAGACAGGATTCAGCTGTAGATAAACAGGATAATTTGCAGTGCATTTATTACTGCATAAAGAGCATGGGAGGAAGTATTCTCATTCCTGTTACACTACTCAGTATATGAAAATTCCTGTATTGTCAATAATACAAAGGCCTGATAACACAGGACATTCCAAGGTGAGTTATTTTAATGGAGGTTACACACTACAACTGTGGCTTGGGTTGTTACTTTAACTTTGTGCCTGATGATATAGGGTCTACCCTTAATACTGAAATGTACAGTTCTTGCAACAGGTTAAAAACAAATACATTTTTTTTTTTTAATAATATGCTCCGAGGCTTTCACGGGCTATGCCAAGATTCAGTCCAAAGGGAATTTTTACAGCCAACTTGTAAATTCCCAAAAAGAAAAGCTTAGAACGAGACTTGTTGACATAGTCTTAACTACAGTGATAACTAAAGCTGGTTTGTTGGGAAAGAAGCAAATAAGTTTCATGCAGTAAGGCAAGAGTTGGGTATGGAAGGTGAGGCAGCTAAATTTTTCCTCTGAGAATGCCTGGAGGCTATTGAGTGAGACAGCATGTGAAATGAAATGAAGCAGATCGCAAAGCAGGCAGAGGAAGAAACTCATTGGAATTTGTTCATTTTTATTAAAGGGAAGGTAAATTTATATATCTATAAATATATCAGAATTTCTTCCCTCAAAGGCGATCGGGGTCTGCTAGCATGTTAGCGCTCACCTCCTTACCTTCTATGGCCCTGACTTATTTCTTTTTATCAGAGAGCCCACAGAGGAACATGCAATGAACTTTTGTATGTAATCCCATTGCCTCAATGGGGGCAGGAGCAGGCTCTTTGTTTGCAATCTGTCCCGTGTCTCTTAAGAATAATAATAATAAAAAATCCTTGCACATGCAAGTCAGGTTTATTTCCAAGTTGTGGGACACATAAGAATCAGACGTTTGAGATTTTAAAATAACAGTCAGCAATAGACTGATATCCTTTTGCACATCTGTACTGGGCCAGATTCTGATCTACATGTTAGTGGAGTTACCCGAGGCTTCTACTGCTGTAACTGGTGGTAGAATCTGACCCACAGGTAAACACAAACAGCTCCTGAGACTGGGATTTTTGGCCAATCATAGAATTGTAGGACTGGAAGGCACCTTGAGAGGTCATCTAGTCCAGACCCCTGCATTCATGGCAGGACTAAATATTATATAGATCATCCCTGACAGGTGTTTGTCTAATCTACTCTTTAAAATCTCCAGTGATGGAGATTCCATAGTTTCCCTAGGCAATTCATTCCAGTACTTAACCATCCAGACAGTTAGGAAGTTTCTCTTAATGTCCAGCCTAAACTGCCCTTGCTGCAGTTTAAGCCCATTGCTTCTTGTGCTATCCTCAGAGGTTAAGAAGAACAATTTTTTTCCCTCCTCCTTGTAACAACCTATTATTTTCTTGAAAATTCTTATCATGTCCCCTCTCAGTCTTCTCTCCTCCAGACCAAATAAGCCAATTTTTTTCAATCTTCCCTTGTAGGTCATGTTTTCTAGACCTTTAATCATTTTTGTTGCTCTTCTCTGGACTTTCCAATTTGTCCACATCTTTCCTGAAATGTGGCACCCAGAACTGGACACAATACTGCTGTTGAGGCCTAATCAGCGCAGAGTAGAGCGGAAGAATTACTTCTCGTGTCTTCTTTACAGCATCCCTGCTAATACATCCCACAATGATATCTGGTGTTGTTTTTTTTTTGCAACAGTGTTATAAGTGTTGACTCATATTTAGCTTGTGGTCCACTATGACCCCCAGATCCCTTTCTGCAGTACTCCTTCCTAGGCAGTCACTTTCCTTTTTGTATGTGTGCAACTGATTGTTCCTTCTGAAGTAGAATACTTTGCATTTGTCCTTATTGAATTTCATCTTACTTACTTCAGCCCATTTCTCCAGTTTATCCAAATCATTTTGGATTTTAATTCTATCCTCCAAAGCACTTGCAACCCCTGCCATCTTGGTATCATCTGCAAACTTTGTATGTATACTCTCTGTGCCATTGTCTAAATCATTGATGAAGATATTGAACAGAACCTGTTACAAGAGGTGTAATATAACCAGCTGGAGGAATATGCACAGCTGGAGGAACTATTTCCCCACCACACGATGCCATTTTTTCATTTTGTTACTTTTATTTCCCCTGAGCCAGCGCATATTTGTTTTTATTCTCTTCAGTTTTCTCCCAGAGGTTACATGGCAGGGGAAGGGAAGAGTTTTCAATTCCTCTGGCAGGAGTACAGTCTTCAGGGTGGGGTGTCAGTGTGATGTCCTCTCCCACTGGAGGAATCAATCTACAGGTAGGCCAAGCTCCCACTCAGAGTGGTGGCTCAGGTCCAGCCTGATCCCATTCACATTGCTTTCAGAGGGGCAGGTCAGCCCAAAGCCCTCCTGCTTCTTCCTCAGGGTTTTCTTCTAAAATGCACCATGTTTCCTAAATGCTTAAGGGGGAAACTGACTCCCCCCTCCTTCCTCTTTTTAATGTTTACATGTGGGAGGCGATAATCTAATTAGTAAACAGCAAGAAGGTTTGTTATGAGCGAGAACAGTTTAGAATCACAATATCGGGGAGAAAAGGTTGATACTTCTCTTCCTTTCCTCCCCCAATCCATGCTCCCTCCTACCCCCAATCCCTGGCAAAATCCTGAAGTAATTTCCCTGGGGTGAGGGGAGGGGAGAAAATGGAACTCAGGAGGTGGAGAGAGCTACAGCCTGACAGGGAAAGCCAAAACAAAAACCACTATTAAAGAGTCAACCCTTGGACAACGGTGCTGTTAAATGAAGGCTCAGGGCCAGACTGTGAACCACTTACTCACCCAGATACACATAGGGTGACCAGCCAGCAAGTGTGAAAAATCGGGATGGGAGTGGGGAGTAATAGGAGCCTATATAAGAAAGAGATCCAAAAATCGGGACTGTACCTATGCAATCGGGACATCTGGTCACCCGAGGTACAGCACACATGCATCTGCTTACTTAAGGGCAAAAGCAAGCATGTTTTTACCGCAGGGTGAGCATGTGCCCTTGAAAACAGACTGCATTTTTCAAAACAAGATCTCAAATGTACAGCAAAAATTTGGGGCAATCTCCAGATTCTCCTTTCAGCCTTTTCTAGGAACCAATGTATTAAGCACTCAAAGGAAAATTCCTTTGGGTTGGGTTGGGTATGCATCTGCAACAATATTATTCACCTGGGCCCAAATTGTCACAAGTGAATTTGGCCACTTCGATTTTCAGACACTCAGCTTGAGACACCTGACAATCTGGTTCCAGAAGTGCTGAGCATGGGCATCTCCGAGTTAAGTCAGTGGGAACTGCGGATGCTAGGCACCCTTTGAAAATCAAGCACAGCATATCTCATGCTCAGCGCCCAAAGGCAGAGACCACTTGTGACAGTGTTGCCATCTGTAAACATGGTTCACAGACAGGTCAGAAGATACAATCCCTGCCCCAAGGAGCTCACAGTCTAAACACACACACCAACAGCAATGCAGGATGCAGCCTAAAAGGAGAGCGACTGAGCAGAGATGTCCTCCTAGTTCCAATGACTTCTTAAAATTTTGTTTATAATGGTTAAATTGTAATATAAGCTAAGTGACAGGATGATGATGTGAGACAGGGTGGCCAGTTAGTAGTGGAAGGCAAGCGATAAAGAGAAGGATTTGGGGAGGGACTTGGAGAGCAGAATGACACCCTGGAATTCTCACCTTCTCCATAAAAGCAAGGCTTTGTGCATCTCCACATTTTTGTCTAAATAACGAACTCAGAGTCACAGTGCTAATGCACCAGTAGCGAACCCAGGAAAAATAGTGCAGTTAAAGCAATAGCTTGGGCGGGGGTAATTTTTTTTGTTGGCAAACAGAATACATCCCAACTGTAACTCAGAGGCTAGCTGTAGAAGGAGCTTTTATGCTTTTCTTCAGAAAGTTCATTTTTGCTAGTTATTTCCCAGATCAGTGAGTGCCCATGAGGTGAATGGAAAATAAACAGGCCAACAAGAACAGTGTGTTTAAATTGCAAATACTAAGTACAAGATTAATAATATGGTACTGGCTTTTGCTTCCACCTGCTTAACTGGAGGTCTCTTACAGTGCTTGTTAAGAGCACCCTCTCCTGGTGCTAGGGTGAAAGAGACTATAGAAATATTGTAGCTCAGGCCAGTAAAACAAATCAGTACACTGACTCTGTCTTGAAATCTGGTGTGGTTTAGTTATGCACGCTTATCCTCTGCACTCCAAAATGAAGTAATATTTCCTAGCCAGGATGCAAGGACTAAAGTCTGTGTCTTATGATTTTTTTTTTTGTACAGTATATTTAGTCTCAGGTCTCTGTCTCTCACATAGGGATACGGCGCATAAAGTAGATTTAGAATGACACAATACGTGGAGGCATACAGCCGCCAGAGATAAGCAGGGGGACACTTTCCCATTACATACTGGGTCCCAGCTCATGGTTATGATTCAAAGTATTGTCAGCAACAAAATGGCAGCATGCAGCACTGCAAGTGTTTGCTGTGGTATCTATACTACAGGGGCAGGCAAACTTTTTGGCCTGAGGGCCGCATCAGGTTTTGAAAATTGTATGAAGGGCCAGTTAGGGTAGGGGGGCATGGCCCGGCCCGGCCCCACCATCCACCCCCCCTGCTTCTTGTCTCCTGACGGCCCCCCCGGACTCTTGTCCATCCAAACCTCCCTGTTCCCTGATGGCCTCCTGGACCCCTGCCCCATCCACACACATCCCACTCGCTGTCCCCTGACAGCCCCCAGAACTCCTGCCCCTGAATGCCCCCCGCTGCCCCATCCACACACCCCTCTTCCTGACTGCCCCCCTTGAATCCCTGCTCCCATTCAACCACCCCTTTTCCCTGTCGCCTGACTGTCTCCGGAACCCCTGCCCCTGAATGCCCCCGCCACTCCATCCAACCCCCCCCTTCCTGACTGCCCCCCCCAGACCTCTTCCCCCATTCAACACCCCTGTTCCCCACCCTCTGACCACCCCAACCCCTATCCACACCCCTGCCCCCTGACCACCACCCCGAATTTCCCTGCCCTCTATCCAACCTCCCCCCCGCTCCCTGCCCCCTTACCGCACTGCCTGGAGCACCAGTGGCTGGCAGTGCTACAGCCATGCACCGTGCAGCACAGAGCACTGGGTCAGGCCCAGGCTGCACTGTCACAGGCGCTTGCAACCCCACTGCCCAGAGCATTGCGCTGATGGCAGGGCAAGCTGAGGCTGCGGGGGAGGAGGAACAGCAGGGGAGGGGCCAGGGACTAGCCTCCTGGGGCAGGAGCTCAGGGGCCAGGCAGAAGGATCCTGCGGGCTGGATGTGGCCCACAGGCCTTAGTTTGCCCACCTCTGCTATACTGTATCTAGGTGACTGATATGACTGTTTTCTCTTTAGTACATCTTTCCATTTTGAAGGAGGCTCCCTGTCTGTGGGCAGCTGTAATTAAAGAGGCGGACTGAACTCTGAATATTACAAAGGACATATTCACTGTGCTCTCCCAGGAGTACATCACTTTTTTTTGTTTTTGTTCGGTTGGCTTTGTTCCTGTTGATCTAAAATCTGTGACATTTGCCCTGAAATTATAATGCAGCTCCGTGTATGGAAGAACATTGCATCTCAGATGCTGATGCTGCTGAGGAACCTTATCTGCTAATGCTTTTAAAAAATCACAGCCTCTCACCATTTCAGTTTATCATGATCTTCAGTAAATGTGGAAGTTTTAAAGAAAAAATATGGGTACTTTTTGGATGCCTGCATGCTAGGAAGTTTTCACAAACCCCAGTTTGAGCAAAGCTGGTCTGTCAGAAAGCTATCACTTCCTACTGAAATCCAACTGCTCTATTGAAACCCAACTACATAGCAAACCAGCCACTTTTTCTTTTCATGCACTAACTTCTTCAGTGAATTGAAAGCAATTTTTGAAATAAAAGATTGTGAACAGTGATCTAGGGCATGGAGCGAAAACAGAGACCTTCCCAGGGAGCCGTGTGAAGATGTATGCAGTGTATGCGATGGTCTGAAGTAAATAGGATGAAATCCAATAAGGACAAATGAAAAGTACTCCGCTTAAGAAGTAACAATCAGTTGCACACATACAAAATGGGAAATGACTGCCTAGGAAGGAATACTGCGAAAAAGGGATCTTGGGGTTATAGTGGATCACAAGTTAAATACAAGTCAACAGTGTAATGCTGTTGCAAAAAAAAGCAAACATCATTCTGGGATGTATTAGCAGGAGTATAGTAAGCAAGACACGAGAAGTAATTCTTCCACACTACTTCACACTGATTAGGCCTCAACTGGAGTATTGTGTCCAGTTCTGGGCTCCAGATTTCAGCAAAGATGTGGACAAATTGGAGAAAGTCCAGAGAAGAGCAACAAAAATGATTAAAGGTCTAGAAAACTTGACCTGTGAGGAAGATTGAAAAATGTGGGTTTGTTTAGTCTGGAGAGGAGAAGATTGAGAGGGGACATGATAACAGTTTTCAAGTATATAAAAGATTGTTACAATTGTTCTTCTTAACCTCTGAGGATAGGACAAGAAGCAGTGGGCTTAAACAGCAGCAAGGGCACTTTAGGTTGGACATTAGGAAAAACTTCTTAACTGTCAGGGTGGTTAAACACTGGAATAAATTGCCTATGAAGGTTGTGGAATTTCCATCATTGGGGATTTTTAAGAGCAGGTTGGAAAAACATCTGTCAGGGATGATCTAGATAATACTTAGTCCTGCCTTGAGGGCAGGGGATGGACTAGATGACTCCTCGAGGTCCCTTCCAGTTCTACGATTCTATCATTAATACATGGAGAGACAGGAGAACTGGAAGAGGGACAAGCTTCCGGAATGAGGGTGAAGAAATTCTCTTCGAAAGAAAAAGGCTAATGCCTTTGAGATGTGACAAGGGTGTTCTCTTCCCAGAGAGTGTTGGAGAAGGGTTTGGAGGGATCCCAAGAAGGGGGAAACTGAGACTGAGCACCTACAGGTCACTTTCCTGCCGTGCTTGGGGCACTTAAGGAGGACTTGGCTTGTTGTACAATCCTTAGTATGAAAATTCTGTATAATACATCAGCTACTGTATTCTAGCCAGGATTTGAAGTGAAAGGTCGCTCCAAACTGGACACAGTTTGTATCCAGATTTGGATCTAAAATTTCAAAAGTTTTGGGTCAGGCCTATTGCTACTCAAACCAAGCACAAATCTCCTAGCTCTGTTCAGACCTGGGACTCTGCTGACTAACCTGACTTTTGGAACATGTTGTAGGCATTGGTTAGACTAGATCTACACCGAAATGAACTGTGGAGTCTATGTTTGAATTGAAAGTGCCATTTTCATCCATAGCATCACTCCACTGACTTCCTGAAGCGTACCCCGGGGAGGTTACACTTCGGCGTGAACCATTTGAGCAGCACAACCAAGTCCAGTTCCGTTCCAGATGTTTCCTCCCATCAGACTTGATCAGGATTCCCATCGGGCCTATGCCACTTTTATTTCCTAAGATTATCTGAGAGGCCATGGAAAGATACTGTGCCAAACCACAGCCACAAAAAAATTATAAATAGTAATGACCATCCCTGAAAGAAGCAGGCTGTAATGATGCTGGAGGGTAACCAGTCAGAAAGATGTCCTTTAAGTGAAAGGTATAATTGTATAGGAGAACACTAAGTGAAGATACCATGTTTTGATTATTAATTCCTCATTTGCCTGGGTGAGGGTATGTCACTCCTTGGCTGAGTCTGTTGAACTGTACAGTATATCACTCTACCATTCTAATATCATCCTTCCAGCATCCCACAGCTCCAGAGTCCTCATGTGAATGTCATAGGAGGGTTTGTAATGCTAGTACCTGCTTAGCTCACACACATTGACTAAGGAATGACTGTCCAGTGCTTTGAAGACGTAAATCTAGAATGCAAGTGCCAAATATTATTGTTACTAGGGATTGGGGAATGCACTCGGCCCACTCAAACACTGTGGGTTTAAACCAATGCCAATGTTACTGGTGTTGCATTCTGCTTAGGAGAGGTTGTGAAAGGGTGTGGGGAGGGGAGGAAGAGTCAGTAGATATTGCATATGACGACTTGTGTCATCCTAGCTTTAGGAGGAGCTCTTCTATCCTGCCCAGGCAAGATAGCACATGTTTCCCTTTAGGTACAGAAATGGTGGATCACCACTGGGGAAAGAAAGGGCTGATGTTAGAGGAAAATTTGTTTACAAACAAGGCAGCAGCCTCTCCATAACTGAGGTTGCGACCCTCTTCCCTGATTCTTGTCCCATTATAACTTTAATGTGGAACATTGGTTTGGCCTGAAAATTGCTGTGTTTATTCTGAAGGCAAAAGAGTAGTCTGAGAAAACCACCTAAATCGAATGGCACCTGAGTTACAGGTCAGTAACATTTCAACTCTGGTTCATTTTTTATTTTTTCCCCTAAAGTTTATTTCTCCTTCCAGCTCCACAACAGTTTATTTCTACCCCTTCAAACTTGTAGCTAGTTAAACTTCCTTGAAAACATGTGCTTTGTCTCCATTTGAAGAAAATGGGAAGAAATTAACCAAATTTGTTATTAATTCAGGGCCAGCTCCTACTCCTGTTGATGTCATTGGGAGCATTCTGCCATTACTTCAGTGGGACTAGGATTGGGGCACTATATTTTTTGTGCAAAGATGTTTCTCTTGGTTGGCTGCAGATTAGAAGGAACATGAAACTATTTCTATAAATACCAGCCAAGAGATTTTCCTCCCGCCCAGGTAGCAGGGACCTGTTTTCTGGAGCTGGGAGAACACTTCCAAATCTGCCTTTGCAGGCGTGTGCAGTTTATTCACTGTGGAGGGCCAATAGTGCTAAAATTAATTAATTAATTAATTAAATCCTCATGCTTTCAGATTTGTGGGACCAATTCTTATTGTAAACTAGGAACTGGTGTGACTCTAAAGAAAATCTAATGATGTCATAAGTCTATCATAACTGAAAGGCAAGCAAGCTGGGTATCACGGAGGAAGTTCTTATTCTGCAGTTTAACAAAGAGAAATAGAAACTCAGGAAGTGACTGAAATAGCTTTTGTGTATGTTACAGTTACACATTTCCCACAATATGGAATCAGAGCAGTTGAGTGCAGAGGTGAAGTCAGCTTTAAAAAATTGTTCTATCCTAATTTGTTCACCAGGGCTCATTTTACATTGCACAGGTCCCCAAGCAAAACCAGAGTCCAAGGCACTGGGAAAGGAACCGAGTTATGAATTGCCTCCCCCTTCTGTCTGGCAGATTAAGGAAGAAGGAGGCTATGGACGGGGAGAGTTTCCTTCCCCTGCAGACTTTCTGCTGGAGGGGAGAGCAGGCTGGACAGTGAGTGGCCAAGTGCAAACCCCAAGTGGTTCCCCATGCCCAAGGCTGGCCCTGAGTATATGAACATTCTGGACTTCGTTAGGTGACATTTTGGAACTGAGCCATCGAGTTCTGAACATGCTTTTTAAGTCTTTTTTTCCTTTATTCATACACTTGATTTTCTCCCCTACAAATGTATATTGCAAAGAGGGGAAATCAGGAAAATTTCATACCATGCATAGCAGCAGCCAAATCTGTTTTCAAAGTTCCAGTTAAAGACAAAGAAGCCTCAATGCTTTTTAAAATCTGCTGTCCTGGCTTAAACTCACTTACACAAACATTCATGGACTTAATTTATCCAGACAAAATAATTAAAAGCCTAAACAGATCAAATGTACATGTGAGCAAAGCCTTCCATCATGCTCTCGGAAGGGGTTTATTTCACACTCACACCCTATCTGAGAGATCCATTTTATAGATTCAAGGACAGCTCTCTCCAAGAGAAGAGATGTTGCCAAGATACCAGATGTGGTTCCATTCAAGACCACTCATAGGAGCAATTCAAGATGAAATCAAATTAGATGTGTTGGTTATACATAGCGCAGCCTGCTCAGGATACTAAATGACAGAGTTGGCCAATAATTAAGTGAAATCTCAGAGATGATGAGTCCCCAGAGCTCTGTGGGTTATGTCGATCTAATTCTAAGTGTCATCGTTATAGCAGCAGAACAGAATATTCTGCATAGGCCACAGAGAGGGATTGTTGCTGTGGGTTATTAGTTTTTTACATGCACTATTAGAGGGCAGTGAGGTGCTTCATTACATGTATCTCTGTTATTACACTCTTTTAACCTTTCTCTGTTATAAAGCTCCTGAAGTCTGACTGCCATTTAATAATTAATACTTAGCACTTACTGTACAATACCGTTTTCATCTTCAAAGCACTTTATAAGCCTGTAATTAATCCTCCCCAAACCTCCTAAGAAGTAGGTATACACAGTTATCCTCATTTTACAGATGGGGAAATCAAGGCAGAAAGGTTGTTACTTAACCCAAGGCCACCGCAATACTGACAGTGTTACAGCCAGGAGTAAAACTCTGGAGTTCCTGTGCAGAAACTGATATGGGACAAATTATTTTAATTTTGGTTGAGGTGCAGAGTGGGAAGAAGATTCAGGGATCCCTTTCCAACACCATAGCACATGCAAAAGAGGCTGCTTGCATTTGACTGGAGAGTGCTAGGAGGTAGCCAGCTAGAATTACCACCGGGCCAGTATTTGACCAGCCTGGCCAGTTTTTTTATGGATTTGCCAATTGCCAGAAAAATTGTTTAATCTGCTGGGTTTTTTTTTTAACATAGGTCTAAAGATTTGCATTATTATCACAATGCACTGGGATATCTAATGTTAAACGTTTGTTTTGTCCAGCTAAAGATACTGCTGCGTTTTCAATTCCACAGTTTAAGAGATAACAGATTAACACTGTTGACAATACAGCAGCTGTCTGCCCACCAACATGCAAGCGTACTGCATGCACGTGCATGTGAGAGAGAGTTTGAGTCACAGGAGAGTAAGGAGACCTGTGATGGTATCAATCTCACCTGTAGGTGTTATCGCTCTGGATACTATAAGAAGCTGTTGAAAGGGGGGGTTCTGGACTTGTCTTGTGGTTGGGGGTTGAGGTTGTGGCAGACTTTCCTTGTGCGGGGGAGGCTGGGTTTTTTTGGATTTGAAAGGTCGTAACCCAATAACCAGACGGTGCTCCTCTGGGTGGGCCTGCACTAAGGGAACACTGCTGGGCAGGTGTAACAGTCCCACTACCCAACATGTTCCCCTGCCACCTCAGCAACATAATGTCTTAGGAAGGCAAGACGGAGCTGTTCTCCTCTGGGCTGCACCTTGGCTGATCTGTTATACCTGTACAAAATGGGTGGCCCACACAGGGGAAGATCAGGGCAGAATCAGGGCCTGCTTCCACCCCTTCTGCTCCCCCATGATCTCAATGTAAATATGTTGTGGGAGCATCTAGCATCGCAGTGGTGTTACTATTAAAAACAGAAAAACGAGCCTACAAATAGATTCAAACGGGGGTGTTTGCTGCTTCTGTCTGTCTGCACTGAAAAAAAACCAGTGTGTTCTTAACTCAGGTTTGTGAACTCCAAATAGCAGTGAAGACTCAGAAATTCATCTTTTAATGCAAATTAGCAGCTCAAGTTAAAACCGTGAGAAGAGCCTGGGGTTGAACTAGAGCTGCTGACCTAAGTTTAAAAAAGAATTGCCATGTGTTCACTGCCATTTTGACCCAAGTTTGCTAACTTGGGTCAAGACCACACCTTTTCTTTTTCTCTTTTTGCAGTGTAGACATACCCTTCATGAGCATTTCATTCAGATTTCGTGAACAAAAATGGTGGCAAATCGAATTGCAGGTTGGCTTGAGCACTCTCTGCAAAGGAATCACAGAGGAAGGCATTTGTCTTTCTACAGAAAACATGAACCAAAACTTCATAGATAATCTTGATATTAAAAACAGAGGGAAATAATCATGAAACAAAGAAAGCCAGATTCAGAATGATTTGGATGGCACTGGGGACTGGGTGAGGAGAGGGATAATGCAGTTTAATGTAGACATGTAAAATGCTTAGTCTGAAGGCGAGGAACTAAGTGAGCGGGTATGTTCAAAATTCAGCCACCATCATGTACATGAAGGAGGAAAAAAATCTGGGGATCATTACAGAAAAATCATTGTTACCATTAAAATATATGACCACAGATAAAAAGACAAACACTGCGTTACATCAGCAGAAGGATGGAATACTAAGGAAAAGAGGCAATAGTGTTAGGGTCAAACCTGAACTGAGCAGAGTTGTGGGTGTTCTCCACTTCTCCTGATTTGGCCCTTCCTGTATACATTTAGGATGTTAGGCCCTGTATAGACAAATACGGCGTGACAAGCTGGGGTGTAAATCTAGTGCACTAATGGTGCCGCTGCATACTAATTGCTTTGCTCCCTTGCACTTTGATCTACTCCTGTTTCAAAGCAGAGGTGATCAAAGTGCACGAGGGAATGTTTAGTGCAAGGCAGAATGGTCCACATGGACAGTTAGTGTGAGACAAGCTAGTGGAGGGTAGATTCATACCCCTGCTTGTGGCATGCTAACTGTTCATCTAGCCAAGCCCTTAGATCTCCTAATTGGAATCATGCATATAGTCCTGGGTAGAGGCGGATTGGGATCTGTGGGGCTCTGAGCCAGAGCAAGTGGGGGCTCCTCCCCACCTCTTCCACCTGCAGTCCCCCCCAGCATTCCTGCTGGGGAAATGGAGTCAGGGCACAGGCTCCTCCCCCCATTCCACAGCAGGAGCACCAGGCAGGTAGAGCAACCTGGGTTTAGCAGGCCAATGCTCAAATCACTGAGCTATCCCTCCTCTGCCACTGGTCCTGGTCACCGTCCCACAGGAAGTATACTGTTGCCTTGGAGAGCATGTAACATTAGGTGTGATAATCGCTTCAGTAGGATAGGTGTTAGGAGGGGAAAACGTTAAGGGAGTGTGACGAATTGGGGGTGAGGAGGCCTAGGGGGTCCAGAGTGCGTGGACTCCCTGAGGGGGCCCACGGCGAGAGACAGACAGGCTCGGAGAGGTGTGGCTCCAGGAGGTGGAGGGGCCTGACCCCGAGAGAGAGTGGACCCCCGAGAAGGGCTGTCTCACTGAAAGGGGCACCCCCATGGACCACCCGGGGCCATGAGTGGGCATGATCTGTGAGTCCGTGACAGGTGGGCTTATTCTGAAAGGAAAGAGGCAACTTGGAGGTGATTAGAGGAATGTTAGCAAATTTATGGGAGGTACTGACAAAGTTCTTAGGTATGTTCATGCCACTGCCGGTAAAGGATTAAAACCTAAGAGGCATACGCTGAACATCAGGGCACTCAGGCAGGGCTATTTTACAAAAAAAGCATTATAAAATTATTGCCTAAAACACTAACAAAGGCAACTGAAGCAAAAAGTGTAAATGATTTCTAGAGACTGGGCCCTCGCTGAAGATTATAGAGAGAGAACCAGCAGTGCCGTTCACCCAAATGAGGTCAAGCATGTTGCCTTAAGGTCTTTGCCCATTCCTCAGATTCTTTCTGTTCTTATAAGTCAGTTAGAGGGAAGCCCCCATCCCCAACCATTTAACTGTCTCATAAAGAAGTTTGTAAAGTATTTTATTTTTCTGCAAATTGTCTCCTACAAAGTGGCTTTCAGCATTTCAGGCAGCATGCGGCCAGTGCATGCTTCACACTGTCTTTTGTTCTCGTTTATCCTCTGCACGTGCAAGGTACTTTATATGCTGACCCAAAGGTCTGCCTTGTCAATGTGAAATGTAGTCAGTAGAAACACTGTAGCCATTTAAAGCCATACTGTATTATGCTGGAACCTTGTGTGGGTCCTCTCTCCCACCTACATTTACTTTCCTTTATTTGCTTTCTTGTGCCTGTGTGAATGAGAAATGGGCAAACTCATTTTGTCACATTTCCCATCCACTTGCATGCCACAGACGGACGTGCATCATTGTCTCTTGGACATGTTACCATGTTCAGTGAATAGGAGAAGAGATTCTATTATAATAAGCCCCTAAGCAAGCCCTGGTAGAGTTAAGAGATGCCAATGCGATTTCATTAGTATATGTTCTTTGATTTCATTAGTATATGTTCTTTATAGTGATTTTTAATTAATTAATTTTGTAATAGTTCACTTGTAAAACAGAACTTTTTTACACTTAAATCTTCTGGGCATATGGAGTTCTTAAGTTCACAAGCATGTCAGGGAAGGATGCTCCAACTTGCCATTAGAAAGACTTAGAAGTCCCACCTCTTAAAGTTGGGGAATATTCTGGACTTGTTCACCACTCAGAATGCTCTGGCAATGTGTCAAGTCATGGGTACTGTGATGGGGAGTGTACACCATATGCATAATGAACGGGTTAACTGGAGCTGGTGTGCTCAGTTAAGGCACCTAGTTACACCTGGAGGATGGGCCAGGCCCAAGTAAAGATGAATCCCAGCTGAGGAGGAGCTGAGTGGTTAGTATAAAGAAAGGAAGCTCAGAGTAGGTTGGCTACAGGGAGAGAGGGAAAGGACTTCGTAGTTCTGCTCTTGGTACTAGAAGGCAGGGTTGAAGAGGAGTCCGAGGGGGAGAGTTGGCCTCGGGATACTCTCCTGAGTAAAGAAGTCTGTCAGGAGGTCAAGAGAGACACAGAGCACTTGCTGGGATGGGGCGAGCTCCAGGGTGAGCACTGATAATAGAGCAGGATCTGGACTTCCAGGGAGAGACAGCTCTGGAAGCTATTCAGTTGAGAAATGCAGCAAGGGAAACTGAAGAGGGATGAAAGGTCAAGTTTGAGGAGGGCAAAAGTCAGATTAATTTTTTACTTTTGATTTGGGGATTCCAGGGAAAGAGTCCGGTGGGTCCTGGTCCTGAAAGAAGGGTGAACTTAGAGAGGGTTTGGAGCTTGGGAAAACAGAGAGGCCAGTTACTTACTGGTGCACATGAAGAGATTCTGGCTTCTCAAAGGAAAGAGAAAAAAGCATGTAACTGTCTGGGCATGAAGTCACAGGCAGAGTGAAAGCTGTGATCTGCCTCCCAAGCAGTGTCATAGTAAGGTTTAGGAATCCCACTATAGGCATGAGGACATCTGAACAATCTGAAAGCTGTTAGTTACTGTTACAACTGTTCCTTGCAGATTTGTCCAACATCTTCACTCTTCATTGTGCCAGAGGTCCCATTTTATAGGGTTTACTCTTGGTTTCTTGTGACAGAGGAATTCTTACCCTTCCTAGGAAAAATAAAGCTCTGTCATGTTGGAATGAATATAGATGTTACCAGAAATATTTAAGTGAAAGTATTACAACTGAACTTAGAACTTGCTCCTTATAAGACTCTGATCCCTGTTCTAAGCCTATTGCCCTCTCTTTCAGTTTGTTGAAGTGTGTCCTTCCTCAAAGGAAGCAAATGTTATATTACAAATAAACTGTATTACAAATAAACACAGAAAGAGAGGTTAATGCAACATTAAGGTTGCACAATTAGAGATCTGGGAAATACAGATGTACGGTTCTATGTCAGTGTTAACTCATCCACATACGCACACATGGAGTACTGCCTATTCTTGTTTTACTGGTTACATGTGTAGCTAAATACATACCTCAAAATACCCAGGATGTGCAATGTGGCTCCATTTACTGGGCTATTAGAATATTAATACTCGTGTTTCCTGACCATTTTAACTGTGCAGTTTGTATTAATATAGATCTTGCATTTAATATCCTGGTTGTTTTAAAGCAAAGACATGGTCACTAAGTTTCCAGGGTGTCAAGTCCCCAGGTAAGGTAGAGGATTGTTTCATGGTGGCTTCTATTAACTGGTAGTGTACCTAAGATGAACTGGTACAAAGCCCTGTACTACCGCTCTTTCCAGCCCTGGGGCCTACAGAGTCATTCCACTCTGTATACACTAGCCCAAAGCCCAGTGACATGTGCCAGGTGGCAGAGGAGTTTTCTGCTGGGAAAAAGAGCTTTTGTTACTGTAAAAAAAACAAAACAAAAAAAAAACCCTAATGCAAAATATCAAGAATTTCACAGACATGCTGATACTGGCAAAAAGCCAGAAATATGTTGGTTTCGCTTTGGGTGTGAATGTTTGAATATTGTAATTCAAAAGCATTTTTTTTCAATGGAAAGAGATGGTATGTTGCAACGGACTTTGCAGTGATAAATATCAACTGTGTCATTTCTCTCACCAAAGGGGTTTTCCCACAGTGATATCGTAAGATGCAGTTCAAAAGGCCATACTGAGATTTATAGAGCTATAAATTTAAAAAGTGGCATGCAAGTCATTTTGTTCAGCTTGAGTGTTTGACATGCAACCTTCACAGTTCTGCATGACTGAAAAAACAGCCCCATGTCCCAAGGTTCCAATGGGCCTGAAGTAATTAGTGACAGCGTGTCAGTCAGGTCATACAAATTTGTGTGAGCAGTTGCAGTTGCTTGTCATGTGACTAGACATTTGGGGAGTTTTAGAAAGTGTTTGGGCAAAAAGATTCAGTAACCACTGGTAAAAGGGCACAACTCCTGTCAAACCAATGGAGTCATGCCTGTGTACAACAGCAGTGAATTTGGCCCTGGCAGATTGTGGATTATAATTACTATAGTTGTGGGTTGAATGAAACATATTTGAAGCTGGGAAGCTGCAGCCCCTCATCGAAGATAGATGTAAGACAATTAAGCTCCTTTATAGCAGCCCCCACATAAAACAAAGGTACAGAGAAGTCTACCCAGGAATTAGAATATATGAGTGGAGGGCTTCACTAGGTATTGTTTTGGGTAAAGGCGTGTGCAGTAGTAAGTGACAGGACAAGAAAGAGGAAGCACATTGAAAAGCAGAGAGAAGGAAACTATACAGAGCCTGGACAAGATGGCTAAAAGAGGGTTGGGGCTGTAAGCAAAGAAACTGTCTCTTGTTGTTTGGTTCTTCCTGTGCTTGGAGGAAAGAAGGATTTGAACATTTCTTGGAAATAAACAAGATAGCGTCAAAATTACCTGACTCATCATCAGCTTCTCCTCTTAACAGGAACCACCTTCAAAACCCTGAATTCTTGCTTGGCTGCTCTGTAATATTACTTACGTTTACAGTGCCCAAAGTCATGCTATGCACTTTACACCCCAGATAAAAAGATGTAGCCCTTGCCCTGAAGTGTTTTTTTAACTGTGGACACTGAAGGACTATATATCTCCACAGGAAATGTGCCCAGTTATACCTATATAATTATACCACTATAGTGAGACCATTGTAATTAAGCTCTGAAATTATTTTATCTTTCTCTATCCACTCAAAGTAAGGATTGCTGTACTGTCTCTATGCAGGCATTGCAAAGCACAGAGGCCAGCATTAAAAGGCGACAAAGTCACGACCATCCTGTTCATGTTTATCAGCCAATCCCCGGAGAAGTTCTTTTATTGTTTGTTTTATGATTATTTTAATTGATTTTAAAATCAAGAATGAATTCCTTCCCACAATGACTTGGAGCAGCACTCCCCTGCTCTCTGCGAAATAAATTCTCATAGCGTGGACAATTTCTGCTGTACAAGGCTGGAATGGGGAGAGAACTGTTTTATGGAATAACTCCAAAGGGAACTGCAGAAAGGTTACTAGTTGCTTAGGACTGAATAAGTATTTCAAATGCGAGCAATACTGGGAAGGAATCAAGGACCATATCATGACTCCTTTGAAGTCAATGGTAAAATTCAGTGGGGCTAGACTAGGGCAGCAAAGGAGAATGTAACTCCCAGCTCCAGCAAGCTGCAATTATTTTCCCCTTCAGGGATAAGAGGGTATCTAAAAAATACAAACCCCAAATCATCTCCTTCAGTCATAGTTTCAATATTCCAAGTACTTGGTGTAGTTAGGGTTGCCAGTTTTGGTTGGACATAGTCCTGGAGGTTTCATCACACAACATAATCTTTAATTAAAAATTAATCTTTAATTTCTGGAGACTCCAGGACAAGCCTGGAGGCTTGACAACCCTAGTTAGCAAGGTGATCATGATAGGCTGAACTGGAGTTATCCAGAGTATCATGGGATGAAGCCATACTCCACCCCTCCCTTCCTTCCTGTTTTAGCCAGTGGGAGTTCCTCTACCCACCCTCTAAGGGGGTTAAATTAAGCAGCAAGTTTCCCACCCTGCAATCCTGTGAGTAGACTAATTTCTTGCACTGGGGAGTCCCTTTACAAAACTTGGAAAGATGAAAGGCATTATGTGTCTCAACTTTCTAGGAAACTTTTTTTATATAAAAAGCTAATTTTAATAGAAGTGGTGATGGCAGGTCAATTAAGAAACAAAAAATAATATAACTATTTTATATCTGCAAGTTGTTTTAACCACATTAGAGATTTCCTGCAAAGAGATCGTGGGGCTGTGGGTGTGGGTGTGTTTGTGTAAGCAAAAGGGGAAAAATCTAACCAGTATGACAAGGAACTGCTCCCCAGATAGTTGAACTCAAATGAGCACATATATAGAGAAATGTGTGCACATTCTCTTGGTTTCTGTTCATCCTATATTTAGACCTTGTGCCAAATTCTGAACCTGGGCTCAGTCAGCTACACATGTATAAATATGGAGGAGCACCATTATCGGGACAAACCTTTTTACCTTATGACTATTCGTTTGTAAAAGATAGGTATCAATTCTTGGTCATCTTGATTATCTGCTATTACATTTACTTAGGACCTGATATTCAGAAGTGCTGAGTGTGCATCGCTCTAGTTGGAGTCAGTGAGATCTGTGGCTGCTCAGCACCTCTGGAAAGCAAGTTCTCACTTTTTAAAAAGTTTGCTCAAAAAATAGTCCTCGTTCTGCTGCTGTGTTTCCATTTCACTTTTGATGGTGGCTAATATAATACTGGCTGTTCTCGTAAGGGCCATTGAAATGTGCTCCTGACAGAGTTTGCCCAACTTCTTCTTTTCTGCCCCTTATAAATGAAGCCTCTGGCTCTCATCAAAACTCAGCAGCAATGAAGCAGCTTACCCAGACTTCTCTTCCCTAGAAAAAGACATTTTTAAGAGCCATCTGTCACTTTCAATCCTGCAGTGAGCAATATGTTATCTGCAATTGAAAGAAAAAAAATGAAATTATTTTCTAAGAGTTTCACGGTTATCCCGGTCCATTTCTAGATGCAATTACATGTCTATTGGTTTTGTTGACCTCTTGTGTTTATATCCTTTCAGAATCTCAAAGTATCATATTTAGGACATGTTCATACAACCATTCAAAGACATACCAGAATTCAGTGGTTCACTGATTATAGCAATAACCTGCAAAATGTCTATAGCAGCAAAAGTTGACTTATTCCCTCTCTTTGATAAAAATGTTAATAAAAGCTACTTTCAAAAGTAATCTGCCAACTTCAACCTCACAGTGACTCTGAGCCTCTGTAAATCAGTAAACGAGATAAAAATTAAATTGCTTACTAATCTTGTTTTATAAAGAAACCCTGGTATTTCCATTTGAAGCACCTTTGATTTCCAGTCTTCTGTAGTTAAAAGCAGTGTAGACAAAACACACATGCTGGACATTGCAGGCTAAATCATGTCATGGACAAATAAGCAATAAATAGGAATTAAAACAGAGTAGCCACTTTCCAAGCAGCTAGGCCAAATCATGGTCCAACTGCACTTGATGGCAAAACTCTGATTGATTTCAATGAGATAATGGTTTAGCCCATGTGACTTCTGCTTCTGTTTCTTTCTGTGATAGTCCTGTAACTACCTCCTCCCCTTTAAACCAGAACAAGCGACTGGGATAGAAAGAAAAATGTTGATAGGTTTATATAAGAAAAGAAGTAATACATAATATTTAAAAAGTTTAATCAAAGAGACAACCATTGAAGATAACAAAACAGATAAAACTGGGGCATTATTAATGTTATTGTTTCACTACTAGAGCTGTGAATGTAAAAGTTTTCTGTTAATATTTGTTTGATTTTTTTTAATGAATTCACTTCAGTCATATTCACACATTTTTTGTGTTTACTTTCCATGAAATGTTAGTGAGACTAAGTTCAACTGGCACAATCCTTTGTGGAAAATGAATTTTAAGTCACATTCATGAGTATTTGTGGAAATCCAATTTTAAATTTGCATATATGGGTGTCCATGTCGGACATGCTTGTGTGCTCATGCAAGCAGGGAACATGAAAAAGACTGTATTTTCTGATCAATCACAACTACGCCACATAGCTCTATTTCAAATATTTACCATCAATTGAATACAAACAATCCCTAAGATATTTGAAAATAAACTCAAATAATGAACAATTTTGAGGAAATTGCAATCAAACTATTCATCTACTCAGCTCTAACAACAATGTTCACAAATAAAAAGGCAAGTTAATACTCTCTCTTTCAGGTGCAAACAACACCCAATTGCTTATTTAAAACAATATAAATCTCAATAAATAATTGCTTTTACTTCTGCTTCATGTATCCATTTAGCAAAGTCAGCATCCTGATACAATAATAATCTAGCTGACAAGTGGGGGACCCTATTGCTGAACTGGGGCTGAAGCGATGATATTGGCCCCTAAGGTTAAGATAGCCCATGTTTCTGATAGGTTATATCTATCCCAGACAAAAAAATACAAATCAAAAAACCTGTGTTAAGATGGAGCTAAGGTTGAACGTATATATCAGTAATGTAAAGGTAAAAAGCATTGTGAGGATGATGTAATTACTCCCAAACCAAGAATTATAAACCCAGATAATTCAGAATTAAGGTTACAGTCAAAAGAAACCCAGAGACTTTAAAGGTAAGTAATGGACAGTCAAGGTTCCCAAACAACCTTAACTCTGCCCTGTAAAGACATCATGCAATAGCATTATGATTAAGGTGTTCCTATTTTGTGGCCCCAGATTAGATTAAACTGTTTTTTAAAGACATTACATTTTTTCACCCCCTTCCTCACCCCTTTGTGACATCACTATAAAGCAGGAAAGTAAAGGTCCTCTGGAGGAGGGTCAGTATTCATCTATATTAATATTTTTCCATCCAGTGAAAGACATACGTGAGTTGCGTTCTTTGGTCAACTGGTTCAGACAACTTAAGTCCCTAAGATGACAAGAACAAGAAAAGCTTGTGAAATAGAGTTTAATGATTATAGCTCAGATCCTGCGATAAGCTCCATTCCGGCAGAGCTCTATTCCCCCGAGAAGCTTTTTAGTAGGGCTCTGAACTAGACGGAGGTCCATCTGCATAGATCTCAGGGCTTAAGGCAGGGTCAGGGCTTAAGGCAACAAAGTTATGTATTGGATGCCAGTAGCCCACAATATGGGTACATGTATGGAGGATCACAAAAGTAGTGAAATGAAGTCCCTCCCTGAGAGTTACATTTACGTGGGATAACTCAAAGTCTAGGAAAACAAACTGAAAGTCTTTGGTAGGGGCCTGGGGATTTTATTTGTTCTCATACAAGAAAAGACAAAAGGAAGCCAAGTTCTAATGGACTTTTAAATAAAAACTTTTAAAATACAGTTTTTCCTCTAATTTATTTTCATTGTTTAGATATAACCAAGCTTCTGGAATTAAGCTGAAAATGTTGGAATAATATAAAATATAAGTCAATTCATTCTAATGATTCTACACTTTCACTTTCTCTAGTGACATGCCATCAGTTCTGCTCTTAAGTGAATTGAAAAACAAATGTAAAATGGGCCTCGTGAATTTTCATGTTCCCAGTGATTTGGTCGTTTAGCTGCATCATTTAGTCTATGTCTGTTACAGAAAACCAGCAGGATTTCCCAATAGATTAGCTCCTGTATCTGAAACACCAAAGAAGAAGAAATGCAAGGAAACTGGCAGCAGGATAGCATGAGTGGTAGGGTTCTACAGTACCACGGAGGGAACAGGCTAACAGTAAATACAAAGTCTGCTCTGAGCTAAAAACATACAGGAACAATAGGTGGAAGGAGATAGCACAAGATCTCTAGTAATGACTCCATCTGATTAATTCTGAAGACAAATAAATGAAGATAGACGGCACATGTGTACTGTTTGAGAGTTCAACTGTGTCCAGGGAACGGTCTACTTGTTTATCGACTGTAAATGGGCAATGCTATCACCCAGCTGATAGGGGTGTGTTATGAGGCTTGATTCAATAAAGTTTGTGAAGCCCTTTGAGATCTTTGGATGAAAGGTGCTGTCAAACTGAAACATATTATTTTGCACAGCAGCCTGTTAAAAATGCAAGTGAAATGTACTTCATAGATCAATAAGTGATCGTTTTACTGACAGGCTTGCCTCTAGCATTTTAGTTTCTTAATTTGTATTCTAAATGGAGGACATATGATTGTTATCCAGAAAGCAGCGAAGGATTACGGTGGTGACAAAGCAGAAACTGAACAGAGATCCGAAGAGCAGAATGTCTGAAAATACAGAAATAACAGTGATTGAGGCAATTTCTCTTTATCCTTCAAACCAAGTTCTAGTTCCCTGTCTCACAAGAATTTATATTAATCTGCTTAGGTGCAGTCATGAAGTTAATCCTCACCGGGAAATGCTGATGTTGCTAAAACCATAAACATTATTTATGCCATTTATTTTTCCCTATGTATATCCTCCTGCCTAGCTAGAAAAACAACTTTCAGGTACCAGTATAAGTTTTTCTGTTGTAAAATGCAAATATCTAGCTAAATTCTGTAGTAACCTGCATTGAAGTGGGAGGGAGAAGCACAGATTGCAGGAGGGAAGAATTGGGAGGTGGTACCAGTAAATCAGCCTGTGAGCACATGGTTGGAATGCTAGTTACAATTGCACCATCTCTCTCTATAGTACTCTTAATAAAGTGCCAAATTTATTTTAGAAACATGGACTCTTCTCCTGTTATTACCCAACATGCAGCACATGAAGCAAATTCTGCTCTCATTTGCACTGATAGAAAGCCATTGACTTCAATGAGGTTGTAATCAGTGGGGCTGTATAAAAGAAAAAGTCCCCAAAAAGGGACTGTCTCTTTAAAAACGGGACATCTGGTCACCCTACTCACAACCAAATGGGGACCATACAGAATGGTAGTGGGCCAGGCTGCAATAGAAGACAGTGTTAGTAGGTGTAATATTTGGATTTTATTGAAACATGAGCACTTAGCAATGTCTTATGAAATCCTACTTAGAAAATCTAGTTGTTGTGGGATTACCACTGCCACATGGTCTGTAAACTGGATGAAGGACCATATAAAGTAAACTAAAGGCAATGATGTTGTTACAGTTGGCAACGGACTTTGGAGGATTTGTGTAGAAGGATGCTGCAAGGGTCAAATGTTAAATCCACTCTTACTGTATCTTAATTTGGAAGTGTGACTACACAACATATTGTGTGCAGTGTTGTAGCCATGTGGGCCCCAGGATATTAGAGAGACAAGGTGTGTGAGGTAATATCTTTTATTGGCCCAACTTGGTGACAGAGACAAGCTTTCAAGCTTAAGAGCTCTGTATAAGCTGCAGAGTTTGTCTCTCTCACCAACAGAAGTTGGTCCAATGAAAGATATTATTCACCCGCCTTGTCTTTCTACACACTATGTTAACAGAATTGGCAGGTGCTGATAACAGAGAGAGGTTAGTTTGGAGTCTTGGTCAATCTGAGCCCCATTTAAATTTACTGATTGCGTCAGGCATATGATTGTGAGACCTTTTTCCAACTTCCCTCTGCAAAACCTTTAACTTATGTTGAGCTAGTTATACAACAAGAGGATGGATGCCAAGTGTTGTAGATCATCTCCATATTGTCTCTTTGCCTCTTCCTCTCTGATTCTCAAGCATCTGTGTTTTTATCCAAGTCCTGCCTCACCTAGAATTTTAGGTCGCCCTTGTTTGTGAATCTATTTTCATTAAATAGTGTTACATCTTGGCCTCAGATCACACAGCTAAATTAGTTCATGAGATTCTAACACATCATGGTTTATGATGACAAGTTTGTGATGTGAAAATCAGAAAGTTTTGTCCTCAACTTCATGAACTGTGATCTGCATCCCAGGACACAGAGGCAAGAAAAAAGTTTTTAAAGATTTTTGATAATTAAATCATAAAGTAGAAACCCATTCTATTAACTATCTCACACATTGCTATTCTTCTATCAAGCTATATTCATGTGTGATAACAAGTACATTTATTTGTGTCTTTAGCAGCAGTTCATTATATTTTTGATTGCAAAAATAGCCTTCAGAACGCTACCAGAAACCTTTATTACCTATCTTATCCTAAGGAAGAAAGACAAAGAGAAATATTCCAGGGACAATAATGCTTCCATGGCTTATAGCTTTTAGAAATTACCTGCCGAGTGTGTAATTTTAAAGTGATTGTCTTCCATTAGGGCTACAATAAACAGCACGGTGGAAAAATTCAATCTGATTAGCTTTTCTAATGAGCTGTAAGAGGTCGTGGAGGCCAGAGCAGAAGAAAACTAAACATTTTATCATTCTGACTACAAACATGCCTTTGACTTAAAGAGATAATGAAGTGCATGGTTTTAATGAACCCACTGCTTATCAACAAATTATCAATGATCCCTGTGGGCTTTTGCTGTGCTGAAACTCATTCTTTCCAAGATTTCCTAAAATAGTGAGGTTGCAAACAGCATACATATTTCATCTGATATATAAATAAATGAAAGTTATAAAGGTCACTGGAAGTCAACCTCATAGTTAAGGTTGCAGAATGATTTCCATTATAACCCTGTTTCCATTTACTTATAAGTTGATGAAACTTCCCCGTTTGGGCTTCTGGCTGGTGGTTGTTATCTAAGAGTCAATTTGGCCAGGACACTAAGATTTAACACCATGAGCTAAATTCCACTCTCTATTCCATTGATAGGCACCTATTCCTTCCCCTCCCCCCCAAGTCCTGTTTTTTCACAACTGCTATCTGGTCACGCTAGTTGTGAGTAAATTCAATCATTTGGTTTCACATGCATCCAAGCCAACTGGGTCTGGATGGAGTCTAGTCACTGTTTCTAGCTCTAGGGCTCTAGGCACATTCGCAGGCTCAGACTGCCTGTCTGATGCCCTTCCTTGGGAGGTGGGTCACTGCCAGCCAACCTCCCTAGGCTGTGAAAGCAGAGTGTGAGACCTCCAAAATCCCCTCCCGCCAGCTGTTTACACTCCCCCAGAGCTCTGCCTAGGTGCTGGGCACTTTGTGTTTCTGGGACAACATAGCAAGAAAGCAAGGAATACAGGCTTAGGCAAGGAATTTTTTAACCACAGAAACTTTACTCTTAAAACACTTGAGAGTTACAGAGCTTTGAAAACAACAGAAGTTCTCAGATGCACTCTCCCCTAGTCTGATCTCACTCCTCCAGTGAGTCCAAGGATCATCAGCCCTCTCTCCTGCCCGTTCTGCTTACATATAGTGATTGTTGGACACTCTGCACTGAGCAGAACCCGGTCTTTAGTAGGGTCTCTCCTCTGTGATGTGCTCTACAGGAAAGCCCCAGTTGCTTTGCCCAGTCATGTGTACCCCACCAGTGCAGAAAAACTGTTGTTCCATGGCAGAGGGGGACAGCAGTAGAGTCATTCCATGTGGATCACTTCAGATTGTGTTCTTGATGGCTTTTAGTGTTAGTCTTTCAATGAACTGTCGAACACCTGGACAGGGCAGCGGTCAGAATGCATTATAGTAGGCTATATTTGGGCATCTCCAGACTTGTTTTCACTCAGCACAACAAAGAGCTTGCAATTTGACACAACTACACATTAATTTTCTAATTTTAGTATCATATACAGCTACTCCCTCCTCTTTACTACCTCAACTGCACTGCCTTTTGTTGCAACCTGGCCTAGTATTATTTTGTATGGTACCAGTTGGTTATGAGTGGCCCCAATAGCTGGGTTCCAGGTGCTTCCAAGCCAACTGGGTCTGGGTGGCACATAGGATCTCCTTAGCTCAAACATATCAGATGCAACTGCATACAATTTGGCCTCCCGTTTGGACCATGTTCTTATCTCTGAAATCAGATTCAAGTACATTCCATTTTCAATAAGAAAGTCTGACTTCCAGCATCTTGGGGCTATTACCTCCCTAAAGTATTACTTGGAGCAATTACCACTCTGATAGCTTAACTTTGACCTTGACATCAGTAACTGTATTGGGGTGGATTCTGAAGAGCCTGTGCAAAGAAGCCACCCTTCATTATTATTATTATTATTTTACAATCACTGTCAGGCATGGGCTTTAAAAGAATGATACGGGCAATTTAAAAGCAAGTTTAGTATTTTCAGTTAGCATTAAGTTAACTGCATTTTCATTACAGGTTTTTCTAAATAACCTATAGTTTTTCTTATCATTCCTTATATTTAGGATGTCTTTTTTCTATTAACTTCAGTGCAGATTTACAAGCACTTTAGCCATATTAAGACGAGTTTTCCTATAACAACATATATTACATATACGGTAGGTTTCCTGCTTTTCCTATCTTAGCTGTTTAATGTTAGCATAATTATAGCATAGCTTTGGGGAATCAAAATCTGTTTTTCTTGGTGTTGAAAACCTTGTTTCCCTGAAATTATTCTAAAATATGAGAACTTGTTGATGAGTGAGGTAGATCTTTATGGTCCGATGTCTCTCTCCAAAAACTGTTTTCAGCACTTCAAAAATAATCCATTTATTTAACTTTTAAAACAAAACAAAACAAAACAAAAACCATAACCACTGACTTACATATTTTGCTGTGGTGCCCTTTTCTTTAAAACCCACTAGAGATCATGCTGTTTGCTGTGTTGTTGTAGCTATGTTGAGAGATAAAGTGGGTGAGGTATTACCTTCTATTGCTCCACTTCTGCTGGTAATAGAGACAAGCTTTTGAGCGACACAGAGCTCTCTACGCAATGAGCTGAAGAAGAGTTCTGTGTAGCTCAAACCTCACCCACCTCTTCTCTCTCTCAAGAACATGTTTGATTCCCCAGAGAATGGTTTGGTACCTCAGTAAGACTGAATAAATAATGGATGATGGATAGGGAAAGGATGCACTGAGGAAGTTTACTGGTGGACAGTTTAGAAGATGAGGGTGATATGAGAAGAAGAAAGGAATGAAACCGATTGCGGGGCAGAATCAGTTTGATTAGCCAATGCTGATATGACAAACAGAGAGGGTAAAGGGATCCAGTCGTAATGGTCTAATGAGAAATTCCAACACCATCAAACATACTGCTAGGACCCCAGTGGAGTAATAATGCTTCAGTCTTTGGGTTCCCAACATTGCAGGGAATGTTAAAACAAAACAAAACGGAATTTTTTAAGTTTACTTTTTTTTTTTAAAGTCATGCAAAGCCTAAACAAAGAGACTTAGGCCCAGATCCATAAATCAATGGAAATTAGAACCCAAAATACCTTTGTGGATTTGAGCCTTAACATCAGGTACTTTTGTCTGTAGTTAAAATTTCACTATATAATTTCTTCCCTTACATTTCCCTGCAGAAAGTAATCACCTTGCCACATTAGAATAGCTCTTAAATGACTTATGTTGGGAATCTGTTTATCATCTCCATAAACAGCCATGAAAAATATATGGGTACTAAATAAATCTAGCACAATATATATTAAATTTTTATTTTGGATACAAGGTACTTTGAATTTTCTATCCTGTAATTAAATAACAACATGAAAATATAAAGTAGGAAACGGACACCTAATTATTAATTGTTCTAACATAGCACCTAGAGACACCAGTACTACTGTGCTAGGCAGTGTACAAACACATAAAAAGATGTTCCCTACTTTCTTTAAAAAACAGAAAATTGATTTGTAATGTAATAAAATGTGCTGGCTAACCTCTGAATGAAAAAAATGTAAATAAAAAATATTTTTCTTTTTTAACTTGAGAAAAGTTCAGTGAAATAAAAATTCTCAACATGTACTAAAGATGAGTGAAAGGAAGCCAAGCACTAAATGATGTTTCAAACCTTCAAACTCCTCCTCCCATCTTGCAGATGCTCTGTAATGCAGAATATCTAAACAATGCAGGTTGAGTGTTGACAACTACCCGAACGTAGGGTTTCCTAAAGGTTCTCATAGCATCCTTTCATTAAGCAATTAAAACAGGTGTCAGTCCTGCAAACATTTATTCACAAGCGTAACATGAAACATCCGAGTAATACCATTTACTTCTATGGGACAACTTGTGCTCAGAGTTAAGAACAAAATCATGTGTATTTGTAGGATTGGGGCCTCAGTCATTCACAGTTTGAAGGGATGCTGTCAGGTCAAGTTTGGGCCCAAATTTAAATATTTTTAAACAAGCTTTTCCAAATTTAAGACTAACAGAAATGCTTCCATTAATTTAAAAAAAATTAAAAAAACCAAACCTTCACTTGCAATATTCATAACCAAAGCAAATCTGACTACTCTATTTTCATTGTCTGAGCTAAGAGGAATGCAAAAAGTAAACAGCATAAATAGTTAAAAGTAAATTCAGTGTTAACAGTTCATTTTAAAAATAATTTAAAGGTGTCAACAACAACAGCTTGGAAAAAAACGTGATGTTTAAACTGACCATGTCCTTTAGCTAACAGGACCATACACTATACATAGTCTGATACCGTGGGCTCTGCTGCCATCTAGTGGTACCATATAATTATTTATATAAATTAATAATTAGCATATACTGCTGTTTTCTGCATGGGTGACAATTTTCTCATAACATGTATTTGTTGCCACCATGCATGCTCATTTAAATCTAGAAAATAAATGAATGTTAGAAAGAAATACTATCTGAAATCACAGAAGGGTGCACAATAGAAGGAGGCATGGCTGGAACAATCTGTGCTCTGTTTATTCTAGGCTACTGGGCAATTACTTGTCTCTGGGACAAAACCAGCCCCCAGCTGCCCAGAATCCAGGAGGTGCAAAGGTGGCATAAAGATACCATCTCTACCATTAGGGATAAACCAAGGTCAATTCTGCCACAACCCAAAATCAGGGTCTTAAATCTGAAAATTCATTAGGCTTCAAAGTGATTGGTGTATTGTTTAGACACAGAATGAAATGGGAAAATCAAACAAGTCAAAAAAATTTTAATCAAAATTTTGCAAGTTCATAACACCACTCTAAGCGTCAATGAAGAACAGAGGCAAATACTCAGAAAATAATAAATAAGCTTTATTATATTTTTTTTAAATAAAAATGTATCACTATCGATATCACCTATGGATATCACTTTTAAAATTGAAATTTCAAAATGAAACAAATTGCTTTCTTAAGACAAAGTGAAATATGCAAGAAAATTAACATTGGTATAAAAGACAGAAACTTCCCATAGGTCTAACAAGTAACATCATAACACAAAGAATACATCTCACAAGGAAACATCTGCAAACTCTCCTGTTTTCAAACTTATCTACATATACAGCTTTGATCCTACTGCAAGAGCTTTGAGTCACTCTTCATAGCTTCTGTGGTCATACTCTGAATCATACAATAGTAAAACAAGTATTTAGATATGTAAACAAATAAAATATTTAAATAAGTAAACAAGTAAAACAGTTTAATATCTCCATAAATAAGTGAAGTAAAATATTTAAATAAGTTACAGGACAGAAACCGACCCCTACATTTTCAAAACAAACTGCACAAAAGGACACCCTGTTCCTGAGAGTAAGTTTGTCCAAGCGGACTCCTGTGCCTGAATGGAGTCATCTTCAGATTGGGAACCTAACATTAACCCAACAGAATCCTTCCTATAAAGTCTGTCATTGGGATGAGTATTCTCTGCAGCAAATGTAAGCCTTCCAGTGTGCAAAAGCTATTTAACACAGCCCTTCGTGCAAGAACGCTTCTGGTATTGACTCCTATGTAGAGCATGCCTTATGTGATCCTAGGCACAAATGAATATTTATAGGACAGATGCCTATGTTAATAACCCCTGAGATAAGAGACAATGAAGTGCAACCAGTGGACACAATCCAGCTCTCCTTGAAGTCAACTGAAAAACTCCTACTGACTTCAATGGCAGCAGGAGAGAGCGTATTCTTTTCAACAAACGTTGAGGTATTACAGACCTCCCACTCAGAAATGGGAGAGAAATTTCAGTGTAAATCACACAAAGACACCACAATGTTAAAGCACATGCAGCTGTTAAGTTTCTCCTAGATAATACAAGCTTTAATGGGAGCAACTGGCTAGAGGGAAACCAGTGTCTTCCTTAAAATCAAAATCTAGAATGAAACAGGGTTTATATTCAGTTCCGAGCTGGAAATCATTTGGACTCTGTACTAGGTAGGTGTCTACTCTTGAATATTTTTGTTTTGCTCTGTGTCAGCTATTGGAACATTCTGCCCACAGTCACTGTAGCATTCTACACATTCTGAACATCTTCCTCTCTTTGAATGGCAACTCTCAATGAAGAAGAGGAGAAGGGGGCTAATGAATCAGTTATTTGTGTAGAGAAAGACATTCTCAAAAGTAGTCGAAGTTCACCTACCCCTTGAGAAAAATACTATCTGGCATGCTTTTAACAGCCATTCCACACCATTACTGTATGTACTGTAGAAAGTGGTAGAAGCTGATCCATTAAGTACCAACATAGAGAAAACATATACATCTCCTCCATTTAAAAAGAAAAAAAGATTAAGGCGTACAATGTTTTAAACTGTGTGTGAAATTCACTTTTATCTCTGCAAAGCACTCTTTTCATAATCCCTACAGGAAAATATTTAAAATTCACTTCTAACTTTCTTACAGGTCTTAGTAACAAATTTAAAGTTATCCTGTTTGTTTTACAACTAAAAATCTATTTGGAGCCTTCTGCAAATAGTTCATACTATTATTCTCATATGCTCAGAGATTCAAGTACATATGAATTGTCTAGTTGTTCAATTCTTAAAAATATACATTTTATAGGAGGCATTTTCATGGATAGTTTTTAATGCTAGACCTCACTAAAGATCAAATTTTTCATCTACATTTTGTGCTTTTTTTTAATTGATATATCAGATTCTTTTCCTTCTCCTATAACTCTCTGCAGAGGTGTCTTTTAAACAAATCCTCTTTTACTCTTCATCCCGAGAGATAGCTTTTACAAAGTCAGATGGGATAAGACCTCTCTGTCCATTTAACTCCCCATAGTAGAATCCATCATCATCCACAGACCCAAATACTGTGATGATGTCTCCAGCATTAAATGTCAGCTCACTTTCCACATCTACATGTAATGAGTTCTCCCTTGGGTTGTAGTCAAAGGCAGCCACCACTGTCTTAGAAGTAAGCTGTTCAGCCTTGCTATCCTGCCAGCTATGTTCCGGGTGAGACTTGTTATTCTTTGTATCCACCTCCACTAAGTTGATCGCAGATTTTTCATCAGTAATGGAACCTTGTTTTAACAGATGCTGTTTCATTTCACTACTCTCCAGCTGCACTTCAGACACCATATTATAGGGAATATACCCTGCCCTTCCTGCATATTCACCTCTGTAAAAGCCATCCGCATCTTTATCACCAACCACCTTTAGAATCTGCCCCTTTTTAAATGGGAGCTCTTCTTCAGCTGCATCAAGATTAGGTGACATAGACATGGGATCGTAGTCAAAAAGGGCCACAAATATCCTTACTGCATCATCATCATCTATTTCCTCTGCGATGAAGCTTCTCAGAGGGCCTGCTTTGGAAAATAAAGATGTCCCTGCTTGGTCTATTCTTAAAGTCTTTCTCATTTTTCTGTTTTGAGCCCACTGCATGGGAAACTCTGGAAGCTCCAGTAGCCTGGAATTGTTATCAACCACCTTTATTCTATTCTCTTCCTGCATGTCTAAATCCAGGTCCTCTTCTTCCTCTTCCAAAATATCTGAAAGGTCAGAACTGTGGCTGTGGTCACCAACAGGATTCAATTGCCAGTGTCCTATTCTTGATGTTTGGTCTTCCTGTATTTCACCTCTAGACATCCCTAGGCTGGGGACTTCTTTGCATAATTCTTTCGTCTGTTTCTTCTCAGTGGAAATATATGGGGCTTTCTGAACACAGATATTAGGTATACCTATGTCTCTGTAACTGTCCTCCAATTCAAGCTGACTAGAACACAGCTGAGGCCCAGAACTTAAGCAGCTCTCATCATATGCCTCAATATCTTGAGTGGTTGAATCTTTCACAGACTTGTCGTCAGAGGGCACAGAGTGGGTGATCACAGACATTTTCATGTTGCTAGTGTCTGTTTGATTTTCAAGCACAGCTTTTTTAGTAACAAAGAGCTTTTTTATCCTCTTTCTCTGACTGTCTTCAGTAAGTTCTTTTAATGCTGACATCCTGGAATTGACTGATTCTTCAGTCCATCTAGTTGGAAAGACAAGGCCTGAAGGTTGCACACTGACTGCTGTCTGCTGATAAGACTTTAAACATTTATCATCTTTATCTCTTGCTATGTTATCACCAATGTTGCACATTGCAAGCTCATGTATCAAGGAAGAACTCTGAGAGGAGAACAACTGGTGTCGAGGGATGCTTGCTGGCAGAGAAGCTACTGAGTCTCCACAGTTGGAGGTGAAGTGAATGGTGAATTTGTTATCCTGACTGGCCATGAACATCTCTGAAGAGGGTGAAGATGTGCAATGCATCAAAGGGATTTTCACATGCTGAGAGTCTATGAATTCCCCATGGGGTAATTCAGAGGTCAGGCTGGTAGACGTAGACTTTGATGATGAACAACAACTGGGAACATTCAACATGGCTGAGGGAATCAGAGCTGGCACAGAATCAACTGACTCTCCATTGGAGGAGACAGTTCTCACAGAAACCTTCTGAGACCCTTGTAGCATCTCTAACTGGGACAGTTCTACTATGGCACTCCCAGCTGTTGGAGATGTAACTTCTGTTACTCTTTGTCCATTGACATACACAGCATAACCAGTAACTCGTACCCCATTGGATGATCCTGCTGCATCAATTGTCACTGGTAGCCAGCTGATAACTAGAATGCCTGCTGAGGGATCAGGCTGTACTTGGACATCAAGTGGAGCATCAGGTGGTCCCGCTGATGGAGTAATGAACTTAATCATTGCTGATTTCTGCTCCCATTTCTCTTGAGGCAAATCCCATACCATCTTCTGAGGCTGTGTTTCCACTTTTGCATTGTATTGAGTGTTGGGTTGCAGGTTATGGAAAGTGTACCAGTAGATCCCTGCCTTTGTCACATCACACTCCTTCTCATTAAGGTACACTGCATGAGTGTAGTTGCTACTGCTTGGTAACCAGGTGACCTCTGCTGAAGTGGCAGTGATGCTCCTAAGTTTCAGAAGTGCTGGTGCTAAATGGAAACCTTGCCCTACAAGGAAGGTACATTGCATCTTATCCGAGTTTCCCTTCTCTGTCACACTTTGTACCGAGATCCGATATGCCTTAATCTTTAAATCCAGATTCTCAATTGCTGCTTGAGTCTGACAACCAGACCTCACATTTTGGCAAAGTTCTGTATCGACATATATGTTATAACTCTGCACATCTCCCCAGCCAGCTGGCATGAGTGGTGACTCCCAGCCTATAACAACACTTCTTGCAAACAATTTGATTAGAGTCAAATTTCTGGGATAAGGCACCGCTGTATGATCAGGCATTTCCATGTCTCCTTCTAATCTATTAGGCAATAGATTGACACTGATTTCTTCATCATGGCAATCACTCTTTTCTCCACTACTAGCACTTCTGCTGAGGAAACTCATTTCATGATCTGAAGTATGGGAGAGGTCACTTGTCTTTGGAGGCACAAAGGTAATGAGGTCATCATCTGAAACTTCTTCTATCAAATTAGAGGGAACCAGCCCTCTTCTGCCATCCATCAGCTCTCCTTCGAAGAAGCCATCCTCATCCATCTCTCCATAGATATAAATGTATTCTCCTGCTGTCAGTGGAAGCTCTGCCTCAGGGTTCTTATTAGGACCATCAAAAGGGTCATAGCTGTATCGAGCTAAAAACACTTGAAGTTTTGCAGGGCCTTGTCTCTCAGGCTCCAAGATTAGGGAAAATTTGTCTGTCTCCAATTCATCCATCTCACTTCCACTATCCCCCTCTGGAGTGGGGCAGGACTTAGGACTGTACTGTGTGGATTCTGATTTTGAGGAGTTTGACTGGAACTCCGGTTTCTTGCTTTGCTTCTTAAAAGCAGCAGGAGTGGATACAAAGTCTACATCATTAATAGTCTTACTACACTGAAGAGCATGGCAGTCTTCTGAGGAACAGCATGTAGCGTGTGGCAAGTCTGAAGACAGAAGGTCAGAATTTTTTATTTGTAATTGTTCCAGTTCCTGAGACAGAAGATTAAAATGTTCAGTTTGACTGTGATACTGATTCTCCAATTCTCTCACCTGGGCTTCTAACAGCTGTACTACCTCTTCATGTTCCCTTTTTGCTTCTACCTGGGCCTGCTGCAAATATTTGACCTCCTCTTCTTTCTTCTGCAGTACTAACAGTGTTTCCTCATGGTCAACCTCCAACTGTTGCCTTCTCTCTGCCATTTCTTTCATGTCCTTCAGTACATGCTCTAAATCCTCCACCTTGGTTTGAAGTCCTTTGGTCAACTGGACAGCAGAATTCCACTCCTCTGTCACTCCCATTAATTTCACCTTCAGGGCAGCATTTTCAGATTCAACCTTTTCTGTCCATTTAGTTTTCCCACTGAGTTGAGTGTTTTCCTCAGCCATTCTGGCATTTTCAGTCAACAATTCCTGAAGCTGCATTTCCAACTCTTCACATTTTTTCTGCTTTTTCTCCATTTCTTGTTCAAGGTTTTCACACTGCTTAAATTTCTTACTAAGCTCTACTTCCAAATGCTGTATTTGATTTTTGCTGTCTGGGTCTGTTTTTAAAGGGATGTTTTCATGTTCCTCAGACACATTTCCCAAAGGTAGTACTACTGACTTAATATCCTTTGCCAAAGTGATTGATCCTGGTGGTGTGTGTTTTGGCAAAGATGAACCATCTAAGCTTGCATCAATGTTTGGTGCAAGTGTTTCCTGTATTAGGCACATGGTAGCGGCTGGAGAAGAACTGTCTGGACCCATTTTGGAGGACTGTAGAGACTCTTTCAGGTTCTTCAGTGTGATCTGTCTCTGTAATCGTAACACTTCTTTCTGAGACTCCCGCAACAAACGATCAAAGTCACTTAAATTGAGCCAGCATGAGCCCTCCTTGCCTGTGGCCAGTTTGGCGTGCAGCTCCCAACACTCTCTCTGCAAGGCTTCTATCTGTTTATCTTTGGCCAGAAGGATGCTAGCTTGTTCACTCAGGTCTTTAGCCCGCTGCCGGGCAAATGCTTTCTTGCACAGTTCCACACTGGAGCCTTTGAGGGATACTGGCATTGGGGCATTGACCACCTTGAGGTTGGACTCCTGGAGTTTCCTGGCTCTCTCTTCCAATCGCTTGGCAATGATAGCCAGATCTGCATTTTTCCTCTTGAGCCGCTTCACCTTCTCCTGCATCTCAGGAAAGCTGTTTCTCCTCAGAAGGCCATTCTCTTCCTTAAGGGCTGTGCATCGCTGCTCTAGATCCTCCAGGGCACTTAGCAGGTCGGTGTTCTGCTTCACCAGCTGGCTGTAACTGCTGCCAGAGAGCCACTCCTGCTGCTGCCCCACTGCCTGGGTGCCACCCTCTCCTGCAGACCCCCAGCTGCCCATCTTCCCTTCAGGAGGCGAGTCCAAGCACTCCAGGGGCCACTCCTTACTGGTGGGCTTCAGAGGGAGCTCCTTGGCAGCTCCTTCCTGCGGGTGGGCATCTTCTTCCAAGGCCTTTTGGGCCGGCTGCTGCCCCGGGCAGGGGCTCTGCGGGGGGCTCCCCTCCAGCGGGGCCTGGTGCCCTGGCTGCGAAGACTCGGGCTTGGCTAGGCTGCTGTCCAGCGAGCGAGACCTGGCGGCCCCCCCATCCGGGGAGGCGGCGGCGATGAGGCTTTCCAAGGAGCGGGGCCTCGGCCCTTCCAGGAGGCCCCTGCTGAGGCGGGGCAGCGGGCCGTGCCGGGCCCTATGCGGGGAGCCGGCGGGCTGCTGCTCGCCCTCGAACCGCTCCAGGATGTACTTGAGGAAGAGGCTCCGCTCCAGCTCCAGCTCGGCCCTGAGGTGGCGGATGCGGGCGGCCTGGTCGCCATCGGTCTCCCAGCGCAGCTTGCCCAGCACCTCCTGCAGCTTCCCGCGGCCCTCGCTGCTCAGCCCCGCGGGGCAGCCCCGGGTGCTGCTGTAGCCCCGGCTCACCAGCTCCTCGGCCAGCTGCCGCTGCAGGTCCCGGGCCTGCCGCACGGCGGCGTCCCGCTCCCGCTGGAGCAGCTCCTGGGCCTGGCGCAGCTCGGCGTCCTTCCAGCGGATGAGCTGGCGGATCTCGGCCTCCCGCTCCCGCAGGCTCAGCTCCCGCAGCTGGTGCAGCTCCCGGGCCCGCTGCTGCTCCCACTTGGAGCGGAGCTGGTCGGCCAGCAGCTGGCGGTCGCGCTCGGCCGCCTCCCGCAGCTCGCGGGCCTCGGCGGCGAAGCGGCGCCGGCTCTCCTGCGAGCGCAGCCGCTCCCCGTCCAGCTCGGCCCGCAGCGCCTCCAGCTCCCGCTTGTGCTCGTCGTGCTGGGCCTGGCTGCCGGCGGGCGGCGCCGGGGCCTTGCGGGGAGACAGCCGCCCCCCTGGGGGCGGGCCCCCGCCCGGGCTGTCCCGGGTCATGGCCCAGGGGAGACGCGGCGTCCGAGCAGGGCCGGTGGGGAACGGCCGCCAACCGCCGCCCGCGCGCGCGGCCCCTTCAGCACTGGCCTCGGGCCGCTGGAGACAGGCGCTAACTAACGGCTTCCCGAGCGGGGCAGCCGCCCCTTCGACCCCCCCACTGCCTCCATCCCCCTGTCCCGGCCTTCCCCAAGCCCCGGGAGCGGGTGTTAACACACAGCGCATGGCAGTCATCAGAGTTGGCGTCCGCCTGCCCTAGTTAACCCCGCTCCGCATATCCCCAGTGCCTGGATTTCTCCACTTGTGTGTAGTTAGGGTGACCAGATGTCCCAGTTGTATAAGGACAGTCCCAGTATTTGGGGCTTTTTCTTACACAGGTGCCTATTACCCCCCACCCTCTCTCCCGATTTTTCACACTTGCTATATGGTCACCCTGTGTGTAGTGTTTACACAAGCAGCAGCAGGAATTAGACTGCATGCACAATTAAGCATAAAGCATTCTTTACCAAATCAAGATTATCTTCCAAAAATGAGAGATTGCTACTCTTCCCACTAATACAATAACCCCTGGAGACAGCAAAAACTGTGCAAGTCAAAGATGCCATCTGCTAAAACTCCAGAGGAATTGCTGCATTGCATTCAGAGCAGGGGTTGTCAAACATTGCAATGGCATGGCCCACTTTGTAGTACAAGAAGTATCTCACTGGCAGTCTTCCCATTCCTGATTATAGGAATCACCTTTTCTCCCATTACCATCATGAAGGCTGTGTCTCCACTTTGTTGCCAAAACTGGCATTTGTCGATCCAAACGGTGAAGCGACTTTTATTGAGGAAAATGCCCGGTTTTAGAGACAAAATATATCCACCCTTACGAGAGAGTTATGTCTTTTTCCTCTACATTTTTGTTGACAAAGTGCAAGTGTAGACACCATGCTTCATTTCATTGCTTTAATTTCGCAAAGCTTATATGAAAAGGGCTATGAGCGGGACACGCTGCAGTGCAGAGCGAAGATAAAGGAGCTGAAGCAGGTGTACCATAATACGAGGGAGGCAAACCGTCCCTCAGGTGCTTCACTGCTGGTTCTATAAGGAACTGGATGCTATCCTTGGTGATGACCCCACCTCCATCACCCAGAGCCGCATGGATACTTCATAGGGCACGGAGGTGGCAGAAAGAGGACCTAACCCAGAGGATGAAGTTAGTTTCTTGTGCAATAAAAGAAAACTTTTATAATGGTAAATCATCTTTATTATTTTTTCTTCAAGATGTCCAGGTGTCCCATATAAGGTTTCATGAGCCATGGCTGTAAGGGGTACGCAGGATCCCGCAGGATCACTATGGGCATTTCAACACCCCCCACTGTAATCTTCTGGTTAGGAAAGAAAATCCCTGCTTGCAGCTTTCTGTACAGGCTGGTGTTCCTGAACATGTGTGCGTCATGCACCTTCCCAGACCACCCCACATTGATGTCAGTGAAACACCCACAGTGATCCACAGGCACCTGCAACACTATGTTGAAGTACCCCTTCCTAGTGATGTACGCCGTCGCAAGGTGGTCTGGTGCCAAAATTGAAAGATGTGTGCCATCTGTCTCCCCTCCACAGTTAGGGAAACCCATTTCTGCAAAGCCATCCTCTATTTCACGCACACTTCCCAAAGTCACAGTCCTTCATAGCAGGATGTGATTTATTGCCCTGCACGTTTGCATTAATGCATCCCCAAGGGTTGACTTTCCCACTCCAAATTGATTCGCAACTGACTGGTAGCAATCTGGAGTTGCCAGCTTCCACACAGCAATTGCCACACACTTCTCTGCTGAGAGGGCAGTTCTCATTCTGGTGTCCTTGCACTGCAGGTCTGGGGCCAGCTCCACGCACAGTTCGAGGTAGGTGGCTTTCTGCATCCAAAAGTTCTGTAGCTGCTGCTCGTCATCCCACACCTGCGTGATTATACGATCCCACCATTCAGTGCTTGTTTCACAAGCCCAAAAGTGATGGCCTACCCTATGCACCTGCTCTATGAATGCCAAAAGCAATCTAAAATTGCTCCTATCAGGTCAGGCGCCTGCGAGGCTTCTTCAGGTAGGAACTTCACAATTAACTGCACTGTCATCCACAATGTCTTCATGACAGTTAATAGAGCATAGGACAGCAGTGTGGGAACCATCCCTTCTCACAGAGATGCTGGGGTTCACAGCAAAGAAGGGCTGTTGAAAAAATGCTGCAAAAGAAAGCCGGAAGCCCATGGAGTGCTAGAATAGAAAGCAATGCATCACGGGACATTTAGCACTGTCCCCAGATACACCACGATCCGCTCCGTCATCCCATAACACCTAGCGACGGAAGGACTGTGGGATAGGCACAGTGCATTGCTCACACTGTTGATGATGGTGCCCCCACTGTGGATGTGGTCTGCAGATAGAGGGAGCAAGTGTGAAAACAAAATTGTGATTTTTATTATGTCAACTTATGGGTATCGACATCACTTTTGTTGACACAAATTGGTAGTGTAGACATAGCCTTAAATTCCCGGTTGCAAATGCAGCAGTTTTGTTGGGAAAATATTTGTGTACTTCTTTTGCTGTCTTTATGCCAGGCATCTGGAAGTATTACAGATTTCCACTCTTTTGCACTGAAGGACCTGAATTCGTGTACAGGCAGTTGGGAACAAGGACAAGAGCAACTGTGTTACCAGCTGGTGAAAGCTCAGAGCAACAGTGCTCAGAGGACCACATTTGGGAACTGCTGTTTAAGAATGCCCCATCCTCTGTTCCCTCATGAATCAGAATGTATTGCTTTTGAGAAGGTCATTCACACACACCATTATTGTTCAAAACAAGGTAATGGCAGCAACTACTAGAACTCCCTTTGCATTAGGAAAGTGATCATTGCTGACAATGTTTATCAATAGGTCATTCTGAACTAGTACTGAAAATGGTTTAAGTGCTCATATAGGGCTTGTCTACATCAGAAAGTTGCAGCGCTGGTGAGGGAGTTACAGCGCTGCAACTTTGAAGGTGTACACATCTGCAGGGCATCACCAGCGCTGCAACTCCCTGTTTGCAGCGCTGGCCGTACTCCCGTTTTGTCTCGGGTGTAGAGGATCCAGCGCTGGTGATCCAGCGCTGGTAATCCAATGTAAACACTTACCAGCGCTTTTCTTGACCTCCGTGGAAGGAGGAAGCCTCTGGTAATCAAGCTGATCTCCTTTCCCGGTTTGCTCTCTCGTTCCCGGAACCCCGAGCAAGCAGGTCTCCTTCCCTGCGGTTTGCTGGGTGGCTCCGGGAACGCGAGAGCAAACCGCGGCGAAGCTGGTCTCCTTCCCCGGTTTGCTCTCGCGTTCCCGGAACCCCCCTTGAAGCCGCCCAACAGCGCTGCAGTGTGGCCACATCTAACACCACTTGCAGCGCTGGTTGCTGTAAGTGTGGCCACTCTGCAGCGCTGGCCCTATACAGCTGTACTAATACAGCTGTAACAACCAGCGCTGCAAAATTTTAGATGTAGACATGGCCATCGTAGGGACACTTGGTTCTGAAAGTATCTGTCAGTTTTTGTAATGATGCTGAAAACAGTTTTGCCCTATCTATACTAGCAGCCAAACTATTTGCAACGTTGGTTCAGGAGGACCCATTACTGACAGTGACCCTGAGCTTGCCAAGAGTTATGGATGAGTTTAAGCATAGGAGTGGTTCCGGGGAGCTCAATGGGAATACTCACAAGTGTAAAGCATGTGGGTAAATCTGTGTGGGCAAATCTATGATTAGGGCCTTAGATTGTTGGTAATGGGTTGCTTTCCTCATGCAAATAAACTTTTAAAGTAAGGTATAGCAATAGAAGAGAGACAATAAGATGAGTGACCCTTCTCATTCCCAGCAGAACACAAGGAAAGGAAGAGTCGAGATCCATGTTTCAGATTTGTAGCCACCCTTTAGGCTCCATCTGGGTGAGGAACCATATTGCTTGACCGGTTTGGCCTGATTCAGACCAGCTCAGTTGAAATACAGTTTGTCTAAGCTACTGTGGATGGAGCTGGCAAAGACATTTTTAAAAATAGATTCTTGGCTACAACTGAGGAATGCACAGCGCAACTCGGGAAAGAAGAGTGCTAAGGTGACATTAAGCCACACTTTCATTCTTGGGATGTCTGTGCACCAGTCCAGTCTCCTGTCATAAGTTTATGCTGCTTGCAAATGACTCCAAAGAGTCATCACAGCAACTAGCGCAGAAATGCCCCAGCTGTGGCGGGAGTGAAGAAATGCTTATACCAGCTCTGTGCCATCATTCAGCTGATTCTGTTGAAGTCAGCTGTGCAAAGCAGCCTGAAATCAGGGGAGAATGTGGGCCCGAGATCTAAGCCTAGCTCTCTAGAATACAGTCTGTGCCAGGGGTTCTCAAACTGGGGGTCGGGACCCGTCAGCAGGTCACAAGGTTATTACTTGGGGGGTCGCAAGCTGTCAACCTCCACTCCAAACCCCGCTTTGCCTCTAGCATTTATAATAGTGTTAAATATATTAAAAAGTGGTTTTAATTTTTTAGGGGGGTTCACACTCAGAGGCTTGCTGTGTGAAAGGGGTCACTAGTACAAAAGTTTGAGAACGACTGTTCTATGCTATGCTAGATCATGTTTTCAAATAGGGTTTTAAAATAGGTTGTTCCTTCCCAGGCTGGTTGGCTAAACCATGTTAAAATATTTTGCTTGTTTACTTTAAAAAAAGTGTAAATATGATTTCTATAAAGTGTAAAATACCACTGTAGATGGGGCCAAACTGATGCCAACTTCCTGATGAGTCAGTGTCAGAGAAAAGAGAGTAGAAGAAACTGATGGAGGTTGACATGGGTCTAGCCAGTGGGATTCCTTTCAGTTGACTGATAAAAATGAAGAATTTATGGGACGTTTGTTTGTTGGGTTTTCTTTCTGTTTCCCATTGTTTGTAGTTTATGATTAATATTTCTTGTTCATCTACTTTGTAATTTTATCTTACACATAAGTGTTTCTTTTGAGGTATTGTTTATATTATTATCTTATGATTGATGGTGGACCAAATTCAGATTTGGCACAACATGCTGCTTTTGGAATAGGTTCTGTTGTGTATAAATCTTAGTTTTGGAAAGAAAAAGAAATATTAAAAAGCAAAAGACAAAAACATAAAACGTCCAGTAGAGGGCACTGGTACACATAGTCACAAACTAGTTGCTCATGAAATTGATGGCACCTGTAGCAAATGCTCAAATTAGGCCTCATCTCCAGAATATAAAGCAATTACTAGAATTGAGATTATGTGTACACCTGCTGTGGCATACTGTATTCATGTGATTAGAACTAAAGTATAATCAAACTTCCATCAGAGAGGAACAGGAACTAAAGAACAGGCACAACATTAGCCATAAAGTTATCTGTTTTATGATATAATTAAATAGTTTGCAAGACATGTCATGCTACTTTTTAGAACCATCAAACTCTGTAGCTTATTCAGATATGGATGTACTCTTGGCCTCTGTTCAGTTCAGTAGATTCTGTCTTTTCATTATATGTATGTACAGTGCCTAGCACAATAGGACCCCAATTCCTGATTGGGGCATCTAGACACTGATGCAATACAAATTTAAAAATTGATTTTATATATATTTGATTATATTTTAGTGTCTCTCTATATATATATATAGTAAAGCTTCATAGCACATTGATTTTAATACTTTGTACAAGTTTACATCACCAAAGCTTTGTATTCTGTACACTAGTTTCCTGTGTCAGCCAACCATTTTTAAACATGGTTTCTGCAAAAACTGTCATGCCAGCCAGTGTAAATTGTATATCTCTGTTAAAACATATATAAAATGTCCTCAAAACCTAGTCTTGTGAATTGTTTTTTTAATCTCTCTCTCTCTCTCTCTCAAACAATTCACAAGACTAGGTTTTGAGGACATTTTTCAAAAATGTTTTCAACAAAGTTATGCTTCATTCACCTTATCTAGCATAAATGTATTTGAAGAAAAGGTGTTTTAGCTTGTTTCCTAGCTTTGGGGAAACTGTGTATATGTGGATCCCATGTAATGTATTAGCTGAAATCTTGCTAGCTCTTAGAGGAGCAGTTCTCAGTCTTCAACTGCTGGTCTGTGCAGAACAGGCTGGTCACCTGGTGCAGGCTTTCCTTGTTTCCAGCTGGTAAATCACATTAAAAGGAAGCTAAAAATATATTTCATATCTTCAAATATTGTTTTTCCATATAAGCTATTACTGCAGTTGTGACAAGGGTGTTATGTGACCATGAATGGAAGGGCAGGCGACTGGTGTGAATGGGAGGAATAGTGGTCCGTGAGTCAATCTCTCCATTAAGACATGGCCCATGTTATCTAAAAGCTTGAGAAACCTCTGTATGAGGAGTTTTGTGCATCTATTCATGTTAGTGTTATACACACAAGTAATACCAATTAAGTTAACACATCCAGCCTTTTTCTCAGGATGGAGAGCTTTGTGAACCCTTTTTCTGGAGGGAGAGGGGCTGGGAGACTGTATTTACTTTTTTCATGAATGCTTTAAGAAATGTTCCATAACATACAAAGCATCTGCCTAAGACAGAATTAATAAGACAATGTACATTACACACAAATCACAGAAGAAAAGACAGAGGGAGAAAAAACAAGTTTATACATTTATATTAAATCCTCAAATGAGAGAGTAAAAGTCACAATAACCACCTCAATACATAATTCATTGCTTAAAAATGCTTACTATTAGAAAACAACTCAAGAGATAAGACAGCACATATAAAAATAGCATTTGTCAGCAAATTTATGGGAACGTAAGGTGAAGAATTTCAAATGAAAAAAGTTAAAGTATGTCTTCATTCTTTTATCCATTTTATTCTTTTAACAGTTCAAATTGAGAGCCATATAAAATGGTTTGGGACATGGAAAATGGATTTTTGTAAATGTTCTATCCTATTAGTAGTAGTTATTGGAAGTGAATGTCACAGTACTAGATTAGAGATAGAGCCTTTAACTGAATTTTTATTTAAGCATATACAAATTCTACAAGTAAATATAATAAAGGATTTCTTTTTCTCTGCTCCACCCCCCTACCCTCACCCCCGGTTAGCATGGGTTTTTGTGTTTGTTCTGTTTTTGTGAGAAAGCTTAAGCAAAGATACGGGTTTTATATTTGTCTAATGAGATGTAAGATATGTCTAATATCATATCCTCTGGGACTGAGTTGCTGTTGTGGGCAGTTGCTGAGAAAACTTTGTTTCCTCTCAAGGATCAGTTATCTATCCTGCAACAATGGAACTGTCATGGGAGATCATGATCTTTGAGCGTGAAGAGGCCCTCAAGGTAGTTTAGGGTAGGCCCTTGGAGGATTTGGAAGATAAGGACTGAACCCCGTGCTCTGGACAGTATTCATTGCCAAGTAAACTCAATCATGCATTTTTAATTTCTTGGAGATGTTTTCTCTTGTTTTTGTTTGTTTTAAGTTTCATTCTTGGTTATAGCATATTGCAGTAATCAAGCCTGAAGGTCACAAAAGCAGGGATCACATTAGCCAAATGCAGAACATGCTGCGAATTCAGGGAAGTTAAGGGTGCTGGTCTCATTACATGTGGAAGAGTGATGGTACTGGCTCTGGAGGCAAAGGAGCAGTTCCCTGCGGGAGGAAACCCCTCCCACGTCTCTGAGATGATACAGCAGCATTTCATGACTGACAATAACAAATGTCCTGGAGAGATCCAGCAGCACGGCCACTGTTACACAGACCTTGTCCACAGGCAAGAGATCATCCACCAGTATGATCACTACTGTATCTGTTCTGTGTTCAGTCTGAAACCTGATTTTAGGGGTATGCAGGATATTGGCAGTTGGTAGGTGGAATGTACACAGTTCTTTGCAAGCTTCTCAATCATCTGTCTAGAAAAGGGATTTAGATATTAGGTGGTTATTTGGGAAGGCAACTGCAATGAACAATGGTTTCTTAAGAATGGATGGACTATAGCTTACTGTAGCATGGGTGATAGCTTTTCCTCTACAAAAGAAGTGCTGACTATCTCCGTTAGTAAGAGTCACATCCTTTTTTGTCTCTGTTTTACCAGCCATGAAGGGCATGGATCAGAATTGCAGATGATTGCTCAGTTTTCATGTAGTGCCTTTAGGACTTCATGTTGAAGAAGAAGATAATGGATTTCTTTTTCCAGCAACAGGTGGGGATCTGAGCAGTTGTATTTTGGAAAAACTGAAGTTTAAAGAATAGGGATTTATGGTATCTTCTTTGAAGGACTATACAGCCCAGGTGTGATTAAGAGTTTTGGCAGAGAAGAAATGAAGATAGTGTTTGAAATGGTTGATGTGTCACATATTTACAGGACTGGATGACACATAATAATTGCTATTCTCCCCAATCAGTATGGTATCAGATTTGGATATTTCAGGTTTCATAGACTCATAGACTTGAAGGTCAGAAGGGACCATTATGATAATCTAGTCTGACCTCCTACACAATGCAGGCCACAGAATCTCACCCACCCACTCCTGTAACAAACCCCTAACCTATGTCTGAGTTATTGAAGTCCTCAAATTGTGGTTTGAAGACCTCAAGCTGCAGAGAATCCTCCAGCAAGTGATCCATGCCCCATGCTGCAGAGGAAGGCAAAAAACCTCCAGGGCCTCTGCCAATCTGCCCTGGAGGAAAATTCCTTCCTGACCCCAAATATGGCGATCAGTTAAACCCAGAGCATGTGGGCAAGACTCACCAGCGAGCACCCAGGAAAGAAGTCTTTGTAGTAACTCAGATCCCATCCCATCCCAGACCACTGGGCATACTTACCTGCTGATAATCAAAGATTAGTTGCCAAATTAAGTACAGTGAGACTTCAACTAGCCCTTTTTAATCAAATGTCAATGTTCTTAAACCTTTAGCACCAACATCCAACTTCAGTAGTACATCAGGAACTCTTATCAGAGACACTCTGCAGCTTTTCCATCTCGTCTGCCTTTTCTCCTTTTTCTCCTGAGCAATATTCAGCTTTCTCCCACTGTGTACCTGCTAGACACAGCTGCAATTGCTCTACACATACAGTTACCTCTCTGAGTCAGCCTGCTCCTTTTGCTTAACCTCTCTGTGCTTCATTTTCCCCATCAGCAAAATGGATATAATAATCCCTAAATGTCTAATATTAGAATAAAGTAATCATAACACTTAACGTTTATATAGCATTTTAACCTTCAAAGCATTTTACAAACTAATTATTTCTCAGAACACCCCGATGAGGTAGGTACTAAATTAGTTGCCAAGGGTGTAGCAGGATTTAACTCATTACCTAATGTTAGTAAAGTTCTTTGAGTTCTTGGAACAGAAGGCACTACAAAAAGGCAACATATTTGATGAAATCATTATTATTTGGTGGATTCATTCTATGCCAGTCAAAGGAATTTATTCTGTATGTTTTAATGAGACTTTTAAAATCTCTCATAAGAGTTTGAAATTTCACCCTTTCAAATTGCTTGAGTTTGACAGGACTCTACAAGTTTGCTCTAAGACTTGATGCTTTTCAGGAAAGAGGAACAGCATTTCCTGAAGAGCTAGATTTGCCAAGTCTCAGTCACTTGGGGACATGTCCAGTGCAGAGAGGAACTAAGGGGCACAAATACAAACAGAATGGAGTTGGGTAGTACTCCCAGAAAGGAAATGTGCCAACAATGCGCATTAGAGAGTCTACTGACAATTGAGAAGCCAGCTGGGGAGAGATGGAGTTGGGGAGCAGCCATGTCTGGATACTTGGGAAAAGGCTATAAAGCACATCAAATTTGTTGTGTTGGTTAGTATTAGCTATACTATTCACAGATTTCATTCTTCCTGGAGAAATTAGGAATGCATAGCTACAGAGGGGAAGCCAACAGGATGATGGCACCTGAACTATCTGTATACTAGTGTATTTTGTGGTGGGGCTACTCAGCACATCTTGTCTGGTATCAGTGGGGTATATGATAGTTCCTGATCTATGCTGGAACTGCAGGCCCCCCACCCCACTCCTGTAAGGGTACCCAAAGAGGGAGTATTTGTGGCTCAGCGAATCAGATGGATTTATTCAGTAACATTTCCTCTTTCCACAGGTGTTTCCATGGAAGATGATGTACAGTAAATAAAATACAACACAGCAGCAGCAATAATAAAGACAGAAAAAATGGAAAATACTAAACAGCCCAACCCCAACAGCATAAAGGAAGAGGCTTTTAAAACTGTCTTAAAGCTAGTGTCAAAGAAAGACGTGTGCGACGCACTCTCCAGTTTTCCTTTCCTTCAGCCCAGAAGTATGAAAGCTGGGTTCTTCCTCTGCCCCACATCAGGGCTCTCCAAGAGGGGCAGAGGGCGGGCAGAAGGGTCCCCTCCCCTCTTTCGCCCTGTGCCCCAAGAGGACTGTGTGTGCAGATCTCTGCTCTTACACACACTGGCAGGGGTCGCCAGGAGAGGGAGCCCCCCCAAAAGCGGTCCGGGGGGGTCTCTCTCTCTCTCTGAAGGGTGGCAGGTGCAGCTCCTATGTTCCCCCCCTCCACTGAGTGTGCAGCTCTCACTCGCAGTGTGTGTCTGGGGGAGGGGAGTTCATTTTTCCATGCAGGCCCCCGGGGGGGGGGACCCTCGCTCCTGTCCCCAGGACACAGACCCCCTAGGAGGGGAAGGGGTCTTTACTCTCCCTTGCCCAGGGCTGCAGGCTCTCCACGGGAGGGGGTGGGGAGCCTCCAGCCTTCCCTGGAGGGGCTGTCGTCTCCTCTCCTGCCCCCCGAGGCGGGCGCTGGGCGGAGGGAAGGGAGCAGCCCGGGGACAGGAGCCTCTCGCTTCCCCCTCCCTCCGTTCCAGGAAGCGCAGCGCTTTAGCCGCCCTGCCCGCAGCCGCCATGCATTGTGGGGCAGCAGTAGCAGATCCAAGATGGCGGCCAGCAGGAGGCTGATGAAGGTAACATCCAGCGCCGCGCCGGGGAAGGACTGAGCGGGGGGTGGCTTGGGGAGGGGGCGCTTCCGCCCCGGGCTCCTTCCGTGCTGGGGGGCAGCGCCCCTCCGACTGGGGGCGCGCGGGGAGTCTCCCCTCCCCCCGCGGCAGCCCGCGGGACGAGGAGCCCGGAACGGGAACAGCCGGCATCTAGGCCGCGCCTCGGAGGGGCCTCGCTCCGCCCGCCCTGCCCGGGGCTGGGCTCCGGGGGGTCCCAGAGCCCCTGCGGCCGCCTGGCCCCGTGTGGGGAGCCAGCGAAGGGCGCCCGGGGTGCCCCGCGCCGGGCCATGCGCCTCCCCGAGGGGGCTCCCGCCGTGACTAAGCAAAGAGGAAGCTGGTGCGGGAGGAAATGCCGCCTGGCTCCTGCCGGGGGCTGGGGCTTTCTCCCCCCGGGCTCGCCGGGATGGGGGCGATTAGCCCGAACTGGCTGCAGTGCTGCCCGAGCGCCCGGAGCCCCGACCCGCCGGGACCATGCGACTGGGATGGGCTGAGGATTTCCCCCTTCCGGGCTTATTTTAACTTTATTTTTCTCAGGCGTTTTTGTGCTTTTAGCGTTAATCTGGCCCGCATGTGAGGGAGACATGGCTGGTTTATCAAGTTGAAATATGGACCTGGGTTCAGAAGTTACTTCACTGAGTTTGCCTTAGACACAAATCCTTTTCTGTTTCTGGGTTCTTCCTCTTTATTCCTTCTGACCTGTGTATAATCGTGTAAAGAGTGGCTGTAGCCTGTGGTGGTTGATTTTTACTTAAGAATGGTTTTATTTAATACTTTTATTCTATTTTGTTGTTCAGTGTTGTATCTTTATTATTTGTTCTCTTGCAGTAGCTCTCACAATGTGTAAGATGCTTTTCCGATCCCTAGGAAGACAGTCACTGCCCCTAGAAGTTTACAGCCTTATGTATCAGAGGAGCAGCCGTGTTAGTCTGGATCTGTAAAAGCAGCAAAGAGTCCTGTGGCACCTTATAGACTAACAGACGTATTGGAGCATGAGCTTTCGTGGGTGAATACCCACTTCGGAGGCATGTAGTGGAAATTTCCAGGGGCAAGTGTGTGTGTATACATATATGCAAGCAAGATGCAGGCTAGAGATAACGAGGTTAGTTCAATCAGGGAGGATGAGGCCCTTTTCTAGCAGTTGAGGTGTGAACACCAAGGGAGGACAAACTGCTTTTGTAGTTGGCTAGCCATTCACAGTCTTTGTTTAATCCTGAGCTGATGGTGTCCTTTTATGTAGTGAATGACATCATTATCATCAATTCAGACTGCATACTACTCAGGGCAGGGATCTGCCACACTTTATAGCACCTAGTGGGACAGTAACAATTATCTGTGTACCTGGTACTGTATGAACATACTATGATCTTTGCACCTAGGTGTTTATAACCTAAATCAGATAGATGATATAATTTAACCACATGATACGTAGATGCAGGTACCAAACTGAATGTTGTGCAATGTTCTTCATTTTTTACATATCTTGTGCTTGATGGGAGAGAAGTTTGGTGCCACTTCTGTTAGTTTTGTTCCTTTAAGTCTTGATCCTGAAACTGGCTTCAGGCAGGTGGAGCCCTCCCCAGAGCCTCACTGAAATCAGCGAGGTTCCACCCGGACACAGGGTTCTATACTTGTCCAGCCAGATGCTGGATTGGGGTCTGAAACTTGAGTTACACAGATGCATAGTTCATACATTCAAAAGTACCCGAGGATTATAATGATAAAGAGAATTGTGATAGTTTAATATTGATTTCATTTAAGATTAGCTTTGCTATTTTAAATTTGTTCTGAATGTAGATTGTAATTTAACAGTAGAACACCTTTAATGCAGAGTCATGCATACAAGATAATATCCATAACCTCAGCGAGGAACGTAAACTGCTCCTAAGGACCTTGGTGAGACTGAACTAACTTGTAGTTTTGTTTATTTTTTGATATATTCTATTTTTAATAATATATCTCATACTACCACATATGAAGCTATTGTTGCAAATGTCAGCATAAGAATCTGCTCTATTTCACATGAACAAGAGTAGTTATTTTATGTTTTAATAAGCTTAGCTTTTCTGTTTCATTTGAAATTGAATTTCATATTCAGAACCATATATAGCCTTTTAACCTTTTTGTAAGGTAAAAAATGTATATAAATACTCCTAGTACATTTCTAAACAGGAGCAAAAAAATATAATCTTAAAAATTTGGAAGGCTGCAGAGGCAATATTTAATATCGCTAAGTATCTACCAAAGCTAGTTATCATTCTGCTACATTTTATGGCGTTAATGGTATTGCTGCAGTATGTTTACAGAGACAGTATATAGATGTTAGTTTTCTGAAGTATTTGATTCTTCTGTCTGCACCTAGACAGGTCTCTTCTAGAAGAAATTTGTGGCCAAACATTGATTGATTGGGGAGCATGGTGGTGAGAATAGAGAATCTGTTACTAGATTTTACTTTCATTTTTGTTTTGTTTTGTTTTCATGAATTGTAATCAGAAACTTTTCCCCATGAGTTCAGCAGCTGCATAATGCTCTTAACAGTTCAGAAATTACCTTCTTATACACCACTATTAGTAGATATTATTACTCACCCCCATCACTCCTCCCCAGTTTCAGGATTTTGGACTATAGTACAATTCCATTGTACCACAAACTGCACCTGTAAGTGTTCCAGTGCCAAACAGATTGTCTGTCTGTCTGTCTTTTTTTAATAGTGATGATAATTGGATGTTTTCTCAGTTATTTACATTATACTTTTTAAACAAAGCTTAGGGTCATAAAATGTAATGAATGCTTGAAACCTCAAAGGAAACCCAATTTTAGCTCTGTATTTTCATACTTGTTAATAATAATAATAATAATTTTTAAAATCTCTGAATTTTCTTACAGATCTTTGAACTAAATATAGTTTGTTTAATAACTGAAAATAAATTTGGAACCTCCTGCAGATTGTTCAAAATATAACATTCCCATGAACAAGGATGTAAGTGAATGGAAATAGTTTTATTTTAAAAGTGCTGGAGTTTGGAACCATTGAGTGGATCATGGTTATTTATTTGTATTACACCAACAACAAGAGGCTGCACTTGAGATCAGAGTCCTGCTGTAGGTGGTGGGACTGCTGTGACGAACTGACAGTATAAATAGACAAGACAAAGTATGGAAGATTGGAGTATCATCCCGACTTTACATGGGAAAACTGATCTCTCTTTAAATTAAGAGCCAGTATTTATTTAGTCTTGGCAGAATTCAATTTGTATTTGTTATAATTTCAATAGATAATATTGATGTTCGTTTTGAGTATTTTTTAGATTTTTATCAATTTAATTTTTTACATTTGTGAAATTATGGGTCTTAAGCACTTTTATCTATTTTTATCATTTTAAATGTTCAGTTGCAGGAAACTATGGGGAATCAGAAGATTATTTAATGACAGTAGACACTGAGATCCAAAAAACTCAAGCTTTAGAACTTAAAATACAAATTGTCAATATGTCAAAATATACAAAGTAAATATCCTTAAATCAACAAATCATAGCTGTTTTTACTAGTCCACTTAGTCCATTTGTAACAAGTCTGATTCAAAAGTCAATCCCTGGATTTTGACTCTCTTCTCAAGCAGCATTTTTCTTTCTTTGCCTGGCTATACATTTTAGTTATTATTGATTGAAATATGTTGGGTTTTTTGTGACAGTGAAATTGATATTTACCAGTAAAAATCAGATTTTTCTAAAATTATATTTAATAACTTACAAATCTTAATGACATACTGAAATTTACACAAATGCAATTGTGTGGTTACAATCATAAACATTCAAAACAGGGAGGGAGGTGTTGTGGTGGTATCTGTGGGCCTGAGTCCTATTGTGCTAGGCCCTGTACAAACAGAAGATAGGGGCCTTTTATCACAAATTCTCATTCATCTGAATAGTCTAACTGAAGTCATTGGGGCTACTTGCGTGAGCATTTTACAGGATCAGGCCCCAGGTTTATCATAACAAATGCAGTTAGCGGATTAAGTCCCGAGTACATCAAAGACCCAGTTTTAATCTATGAGCCACTGTGACAGCTGTGCTCCTCTAAGACAATGCAGATCTCAAAGCGTGTGAGAGCTGGCAACAAAACATTCTCTGTCGAGGGGATCCAGCTATGGAACAGTCTTTCAGAAGAGATGTGCTAAATCTGGAGTCTGTCTTCGGAAACCCTGTAAGGCCTTCCCTTTTGAGAGCGTTTTTACACCATAGCTGGTGCTCAAAATTCAAACACCCCTTTTATTTCCAAACTCTTACTAACCCCAGCCCACCAACACCACAGAAACCCTACCCCAAGAAGAGTTTTGATCCCAGAAAGGGAGGAGTGCCAGAGACTCCATGGTGTCCATGATAAAGGTTTTTATTATTGCTACTGATTTTATGCGGAAGTCATTTGGATACCACAGTGATGGGCAACAGTATAAAACCCTAAGATAGATGGATGGAGAGATGACATTAGCTGGGAGTACAACTGAAGATGGGAGGGAGGCTTATATGGCAAAGGTGGTCATGTTACTTGTCTTTGCAGATATATATCATGTTAAAATAAAATACCATGTATGGAACTTGTACTTCTATTAAATAGGGTTGGGACTACTGTATATAGAGATATGTACTTAAAAATATAATTAGTAGTCCAGAAGACACTCTGGGACAGTATCTGACACTCCTTCCTCAGGTAAAGCTCCTGTTGAAGTCCCAACTATAATATGGCCAAGTAAAGGTTTCTATTAGGCCTATAATGTTTCCATTTCCTGGGTTTTTTTTAACGTTTAAAAAGTATAATTAATATTCTTTAAATGTAAGCTTTTTGTGTGTATTTTAAGGAAGTGAGGAAGGGCAGAAGGAAGATTATTTTTATCTGTTTTCTTTGTGTACTCTCAGTTGCATAGTCAAACATTTATGAAGCAATGAACTCCACAGTGAAATAAATCTCAGAACCACACCCATGTAATTAATGTTGATGCATGTATTTACATTATGCCTTAGTGTTGTAAACAGTATAACACCACCAAATTTATTGAGAATTTTGTATTTTTAATCAGATTTTTTTCAGTTCATAGCGTTGATACTTTGTATGTGTAGGTTCTTAATTGTTCTGGCCTTTACTCCTCAGTAACAGCTAGTCAGGAGAAACAAACTTTGTCTGTTTTCGTGTTGGTGTATTTTTTAAAAAAAGCTTGCACATTTTACAGCAGGAGTGAGAACAGTGTGGTTTTATAACTGAGAAATGGGTGACCATATATTTCTCAAACTTCACTTTTGAGCAGAGATCAAACATAGAAACTTTCTGCTTGAAAGAAGAACTATTCAGAAAATAAAGAATACATGAAAACACAAAATTGTAATGTTTCAATGGAGCCTTAACTATAGCTTTTATGAAAATTAAATATTCTCATGGTTTTTTATTTAAATTGGAAGATTTTTTATAAAAACACTACCTTGCAGTACCAGAGAACCAGAAATTGAAATAGATCAACTTCTTAAAACTGGCTAAGGGACATATTCATCATAAAAACACTTATGTTTAGAAATTGTTTACGTACTCTTGTTCATAAATAACAGATTACAGAATATCTTTTCTCTGTTCAATTTATTTGCATTGTACCTGATGCAAAGCTTATTGGGGTCAATGAGAGTCTTTCCATTGATTTTCAATGGGCTTTGGGTTTAAACCCTTTGTGTATAGTCAGTTTCCCTGTTTTCCCTGTGTAGACAATCATTGAGGCAGGCCCCAGTCTTGGGATGGTTCATATGCGCAAGAGTTTGCAGGATTGGGACTGAAGTTGTTTTTCCTTGTTTGTGTGTCTTTTTCAGAAAGCAGCCCCATCATTTTTGTCGTGTTTTTTTTTTTTAAACATCTTTATGAAATCACAAACTGGCAGAAGGACTGAGGTGCAAGCACAGTATTTGAAATGACTTTTAACTTGTTTTAATTGGCTAGATTTCAAATTGGTGGCATTTCTTTTACTTTTTGCTTTTTGAATTTTTAATTTTAAGCTGAATTTGAAATGTATTGCTTTCAAACAGCATAAGTGGTGAGAAGTACTTTTTTCATTTTCAGTAATGTAACATACATAAGGAAAAATATTAAATGCTTTTTGTGATCACGTCCCTTTAGTGCTGTACCTGAAGATTAAATATTACATATCAAATAGTATGTTCTCCATTTTATATACTGTACTATGTTTTTTATCTGAACATGTTAAAATACTTTACAGACTTGAAGTCCCAACACATCCCTATAAAATAAGTAGATATCTCCATGTTAGAAAAGAGAAATCTGATTCAGCAAGGTCACACGCAGGGTCAGTGGCGGAACTGGAAATAGAATTAGGAGTGTGCATTCCCACTTCTATGTTCTAGCTATTGGTGCACTCTCTCTTAGTCACTTACTTACATTATTTAAAACAACAGCATTAAAGGGGATGGGAGAGAATGGGAATTCAGCTACTTGCTACATTTCTAACCTTAAGACTTCTTTTAGAAAAAAATGCATGTTTGGCCTCATTCTCTCACTTCCAAAAGTCCTTTTTGTCCTTTCAGAGTCAGTGATCTTAAGGTGAAATGAGTCATTTTTCTAACTCTGAACATGGTACTACCTCTTACCAGCCTGTTGTGTGTGGACATTCAGCAGAATCATATTTTCTTTCTTCTTTGACAAAAGTATGTTTTTATTCATTAGCTATGTTGCCTTGGCTGTGCTAATATTTTATTATGAATTGTGTCTCATCAACAAAAGTAACTAAATTTCTGTTACAATAGCTTTATTCCTGGCAGTGCACTGCCAGGAATAAATACAGTTTGTTTTGCAGTTTCCTGGTTGAATTTGCAGGGGAGTCAGTAAGCAAAAAGCCTCCTCTAAGCTGAATAAGTTTAATATGGAAGTTACCGATTTGCAATAAATATGGAACCTCACAGTGCTACTTTCAATGAGTAATTTTTGAGTATAAAGTGAAACTTTAAGCAGCCACACAAGGGACTGACCAAAACCATTGTCTAATGGACATGGCCTTCTAGTAAAGGCAGAGTAGGATTGTGCTCAAAGACTTGATTCTCCACAATCTTGCACCTTGTGTAGTCCATGCCTGTTTAAAATATATGTATTATATTCTAGTCTGAGTTGGCAACTTTTTATACCTACTTTGTACTTCCTTTGCATAAGTAGAAATTGCTGCAGTAGGTGAAAGGTTGTGGAGAATCAGGCTCAGATATTTGGTGATACTTGATGAGGCGGGGGGGGGGGGTGTCTCTTGAACGGGTGTCACTATTATACGTCATTTCAGATGGAAGCGCTGCAGAGCCAGTAGGGTTACTGGGGGAAAAAATTAATTCTCTCAACTTTGAGTGAAGGATTTTAAGGAAATCAGAGAGAGGCTTGCTGGTTCATTTAAACTTTCTTTGGTTACATACAAAGCTTAATAAAATTGTGGTGATCACAGTTAACTTCTGCACTGTATTTATTGCATTTCTTAAATCAACCACATTACAGACATGTCAAGTTTTTAAAACAAAAGTGAGAGTTTACCTCTTTAAATTAACTTCATTTGTTTTTTTTCATTCTAAAGCTTACCACACTTAAATGTGTTAATTATTTTGACAGACAAAGAGACTGATCACGTTGATAGTTAACATGTCTTTATATAACTACTTCATCTGTTTTATATGTATTAGATTGTAAGCTCTCTGGTCAGGAACCATATCTTCCTGTGGTTTTTATATAACACCTAGCACAATGTGATTTTGATCCTTAATGGGATCCATTTGAGAGAAACTAATATAAATTAAACATATTATATAAACCTCTATTAAGAGTTAGATAATGTCTAAAATAAACAATTTTTCTATCCATCTGTGTTTTGTGGGAGCAGGCATCAGTCATGCGTAAGTTCTGCTTTAAATGTGTGCTGGTGATCTATCTATTTCTGTAACTTGCCCTTTTCATGATATCCCATAAGTTTTTTTTGGTTTAGAATGGGCTTCATTGTTTAAAATTGTGGGTTATGAAAAAGGGTAGTTCATTGTGACTCTGACAGTGCTACGTGCAGCAAAAATGAACCAGCTGAAAACGCAGCTGAATTACTTACATACCTTCCGAGCCTCTCAGAAAATGACCACAATCTTCTGCACTTTTGAACTGAGACCTTTTGTATTTTGTGTCCAAAACTAAATACCTAGCATAGTACTAGATTCTTAGTTAAAATGGACACGTGATGCCTTATTGCTGCTGCTAATAAAGGTTATCTTCCACTGAACAGCGTGATTTAGGTTTAGCGTATCCCTATGAATGGAAATCCATGAGACTCTTGATGTGTGACTTCATACTCTAAGGCATAATCTTACCACAAAAAACCCTATTTCTGTAATATCAAACAAGTTAGGGTACATTTAATGGCCGTGGAGCCAGGGGACCAGACTAACTAGTCATTTCTAGTGTCCCGAAGACAAGTCTGAACCTTATGTTCTGGACATGCTCCTTAGCTGTGCTTATATCTATTTTGATATACACTAGAAAATGAACCTTTAAGTATGTTGTATGTGAGTTTGGACTTTGGTCTTCTGTTGAACTTCATTTACTCATTATGCCAGAGTAACGCTCTAGTTCTGAAAGAATAAGTGTAGTTTTTTGTTTCATTGGGAGTGCCCTTTGTAAACTACTGATGTATTTATTAACACAGGAAATAAACATAGCGTTTGTTTTCCTTGACCTAGACTCTCTTAAAATATCGTGTACACTTGTATGTAATTGGCTTATTTTTCACTGAAAATTAATAACATTTTGGCTCACAAGGCCTGTCATCCTTCTTTCAGAAATTTTTGAAGGAAGGGAGAATATAGTTTCTTAGCTCATGCAGTTAGTTAACAATATCGCAATTCCTGAAGGTTGTAAGTATCCAAATGGCTATAATATTGCTGTTAACTTTATATTTTGTTTTCAGCCTTAACTTAGAGCTTTGCCTACATGATGGAGGTGCACTCGATTGGTTTTTAAACCAATCTAATTAGACTGTACAAACCTCTGTGTGGACACTTATTTTGGTTTAAAATGGGCATATTTCATTTTAGCTTAAATCTTAAACCAAAATAAGTGTCCACACAGTGGTTTGTACCAGTTTAATTAGATTGGTTTAAAATAATACCTTTAAATAAACCAGTGTAGCTTTCTCATGTAAATAAATCCTAACACATCTGTTACTTGTTTTGTAGCTAGCAAGTTGATACAATATTCTCAATCCACAAATTGTTTGAGAATAAACTTTTTAAACAAATGAATATCTGATATATAAGTAAGTGTAACAAAAGTGCAAATAAAATGTATAGCTGCGATGCAATATTATTAACCATGCTTCTGTTGTAGCTTCATGGCATATCTCTTAATTCAAGAAATAAAGATTTTGATTCCCTGGCCTAGATAACCTTGATTCTTTATAGGTGCAGGAATTCAATTTGTTTTGTTAGTTATGTGACTTCTGAGACCACAACCTCGTTTAATATAAAACAAAGGAACCCATTTTCACCTCTGTTTCTTGAAAAAAATAAATGAACATGCTGCTTATTACAGTTATTAATGTATACTTACACTCTGCTTGCTTTTCAGGAGCTTGAAGAAATCCGCAAATGTGGAATGAAAAACTTCCGTAATATCCAGGTTGATGAAGCTAATTTATTGACTTGGCAAGGGCTTATTGTTCCTGTGAGTATAGAACACTTACATTGTTCTTTAAAGCAATCCACAGACCATTTGTACCTGGTGATGACTTGTGTTGAAGGGGGAAAAAACTCTCTCAAATCCATAGTCTATTAGTACTGTAGGTGACCATTATATAATTGTTGCACCTTGACAAATGGGTGATTATTTGCTGTTATAAAACAATACTTCGGTTATTCTGGTTATGTTTGAAGAAGAAAAGATCCAGTGAATGGTTGCACTGAAAACATACCTGTTGTTTACTGGTTATAAAAATAACTAGGCTTAGCAGGATTCAGTTTTAGTTTATAACTGTTGGTAAATGTTGATTTCAGATGATGCACTGAAATTGACAAAAAAGAAAATCAATTGGTAACAGTCACTGTGCCTGCAGCAATCAAGTGTCGCTGGTCCCGCCGGCCATTCGGGGAGTACTCTGGAGCCCTGTTGTCAGGGGAGTGAGTGGGTGGTTCCAGCCGCAGAGGGCTCTTTGCGCCTCACCTGATCCCACAATGGGGACGGAGCTGAGCCCCCTGGCTGGGACTGCAAGGGAAGGACGACAAGCCTCTGACTGTGGGGGAGGCCAACCCACTGCCGAATGGCTCCTGCTTCAGTTCAGGGAGCCCTCAACAGCCTCACAGCACGGACCTGCTTTCTCACACACCAGTTGAGAGTGCCAGGAGACTGCATTTTTCCCTACATCTTGCAACTGTAGGGATTGGGTATCACCAGTGCTGTGGCCATGTAGGGAGCCCGCTGCAACTTTGCTGTCTCAGCCCCACTCCCTTACTTGTGTGACAGCAGAGTTGCAGAGGGCTCTCTAGACAGCTGCAGCACCAGTGACACCCAATGCTTGCAGGCATTAGGTGCAGGGGAGGCTGCAATTATCCTGGCCCATTGGCACAGAGATCCCTGGCCAGGATTGCAAAGCAGGACCTCAAGCTCCTGGCTGTGCAGGAGACCACCCTGTCGTTGAAGAGTTCCTGTCTGGGGATAGCTCGCACGTTCCTGTCTGGAGAGTAAGTAAGTGGGGCTGGTGACACCGAATCACTGCAGGCACAAGATGTAGGGAAAGCTGTGATACTGGCCTGGCAGACTAGAGACCCCTGGCCGGGACTGCGACGAGGAATCAGTATTGTCCCCAGCCAGGGAGGAGGCCGCCCCATTGCTGAATGGCTCCATTGCTGGGCAAGAGCCATTTAGCAGTGGGATGGCCTCCCACAGAGCCAGGGAATCGTCTTTGTCCTCCTCCTCGTTCCTCCTTGCAGTCCTAGATGGGGGTTCTGCTATGCCCCACCAGGACCCCAGCTTTCCTCGCACCTTGTGCCTGCAGGGATCCATTGTCACTGGCCCCGCGGCCTTGCAGGGAGCCCTCTGCAGCTCTGTTGTCAGAGCCCCACTTGTTCATTCACCAGCCCAGAGCATGGGAGCCATCCCCAAGCAGGAACAGTTCAGCAGTGGGGCCTGCCTCATGACCTGGGGCTAATCCTTACCCTGGCCAGGACTGAAGGAGATCTCCACTGGGCCAGGATGACTGCAGTCTCCCATGTACCTGGTGTCTTGGGCCCCTCAGCTGCATAGGAAACCCCCTGCAACCCTGCTGTTAGCGCTGCCCTAACCCCAGCCCTACTCCCCACAACAGTAAAAATAAAAATAATTTAAAATAGGAAAAAACCCTTTTTTAAAAAAAAATAAATTATTTTCAACAATAAAAAATAGAAAAAATTGAGTTCTGCCAGCACTAAATGGAACCTAGGTTTGTATGTGATGCATAATGACATTTTTTAGAAGTCTCTAGGGAGGAAGGAGGTTTTGAGATTAAGGTGCTAAAGTGGATTTTGGGAGATCTGGATTCAGTTTTCAGCTGTATCACAGACTTCCTTCCTTCATGACCTTGGGCAAGTTACTTATCTCCTGTCCTCTGAGACAATTGGGGTGTAGGTATTACCTTATCTCACATAGGTGTTGTGAGGATAAATCCATAGATAGTTGGGAGAGGCTCCAATGCTGTTGTGATGGGTGTCATATTAGTACCTAGATAGATGCTTGAAAACTTTAGACCTGTTCCTGCAACTACCTCAATGTGAACAGGATTGGGGCCTTAGTTATATTGTGATGTTGTTTCCCTGCTTCTTTAGTGTACAGACACTTTTTAAATCTTAAAATGTTAAAATAACACCGTTTTTTTTTAACAATGGTAACAGGTTAGTTTGTAAACAAAATATGTTTAACTGAAGTGTCATAGTCCCCAGATGGCATTGTTTTATAGTCACAGCGTTCTAAGTTGCTTAGGCAATTCAGAAAATTTTATTCAAGAATTTTACTAACTCTCAAAGGCATAATGCATTTTTAATGAGATTTTTAAAAAGCTGTGTAGACTATAAAACAAACACTGTTGTAAGGTGACTTGAGCATTTAAGTTGCTTAACAATCACTTATTGTCAACTTAGATGTAGGCACACTACTATTTTCCAGGTATCTGTTTATGTGCAGGTAGCCCATAATTCGTAGGTCACGCAGTAACATGTAAAGAATCTTTTGTTTTGAAACAGCTAGACTAAGCAAATACAAAAGCTCTAATGCTTTGTGTATATTGGCACTTAGATCATGTTAGTGAATCTATTTTTACAGTTTTCAAATGGTTCCTGCTAATTTGGTGTAAACATAGTTTGCCTGGCCATTGTGATATGGTGATAAGAGTTTAAAGCAGTTATGGTTGTATCATAGTAGCCAGGCAAAACATATTGACCTCATTTTGGCAGGAATAATTTTGAACTTGTTTTAAAACGGCTCTGGCTAGTATGCTTTTTATGTCCATGAATATGGGCCTAAATTAAGAGGTCTTAAACTGGTGCAGGCAGTACAAAAATAACTGGAGTCCAAGGTGTGCAAAACAATTTGGCCTGGATTTTCGAGATTGGGTATTTTCAGTTAGGCTCTAAGTGCTGAGTTTTAAAAATCTCAGCATCTCTTGGAAAATAGGCCACTTATTTATGCATTTAGATGAGGATTAGGTACTTAACTTTAGGTATCCATTTTTAAAAACCTTGCCCGTGATTTTGTACCTTTGAAAGAGAAGTGGTGGGGTGTGATTTCTAAGATGCACTAAGATGCTGTGCATTAATTGGTCTGTGTAGAATCTGCTAGTATGCTTTAACAGCATGCTCTTGTATTATGTGAAAGCTCACTAGGGAACCTTTAGTGTGCACCAGCAGGATCCACAGGGATAAATTGATATGTTAGAGCGCTTTAGAAAGCACACCTCTGTAGACCACATTACCCCACTGTTTAGACAAACCCTAAAAGTAAATTACTACTATACTAGTCAAATCAGGGCTTTGGAATGGAGCTGGAGCAGCTCCGGAGCAGTGGAGCTGCAGGCTTTTGCCTGGAGCTGGAGTGGAGCCGGAGCACAGCTCCAAAGCCCTGAGTCAAATAGAGAGGGATTTGTTGGAAAGGGGAAGGAAGGAATCCAGTTTATTGGATTGTCTGAAGTCGTGGATTTTCACCTTCTTTATTTTGGGCATTTTCCACTACCGAGTTCTGTGTTCACTTTCCTGGATGAACAGCTGCATCTAGTCTGTGGAAAGGAGAGTTGGGCTACTTGGACATCAATGCTCCCTTTTGGTTAGATGCAGTAGAAAGCTGGAGAGAAATATAATCTGCATGTGATCATAAAGACTTTCAACATCAACTCTGCAGTGCCGCTGGCTTTGTTAGTTAAAAGCCACTCCTGAACATGGATCATGCGTGCTACATCGAGATTCTTGCTGATCCTTTGGATTTGAAACACTGTAGAACAGGGGGTTCCAAACTCAAATGACCATGTGGCCATGGGGGCTAGTTCATTGGCCCTGAGGGCCATATCACTGACACACAGCCCCTCGCTGCCCTCGGCCCTGCCCCCACTCCACCCCTTCCATTAGGCCCCGCCTCTTCCCCTCCCTTCCGTGCCCCATTCCAACCCCTTTCCTGAAGTCCGCATCCCAACTCCGCCCCTTCCCTGCCCCCAGAGGGTGCATGAGGTGTGTGGTGGGGGCTCAGGGCGGGGAGTTGAGGTGCAGCAGGAGGTTGGGGTGCAAACGAGGCTCAGGGCAGGGGATTGGAGTGCAGCAGGAGGTTGGGGTGCAAACGGGGCTCAGGGCAGGGGATTGGGGTGCAGAAGGAGTGTGGGATGCAGCAGGGGGCTCAGGGCATGGGGGTTCGGGGGTGGGTTCAGGAAGGCTTCGGGCTCCAGGGTGGCAGCAGCGCGTACTGGGGCCAGGGCAGGTTGCTGGCCCCACTCTGCTCCGGGAAGTAGCTGGAACCATGTCCCTGCGGCCCCTGGGGGAGGGCGGGGGGGCGCAGGGCTCGGCATGCTGCTTGCTGCGCCTCCAGATACCTCCCCCGAAGCTCCCATTGGCCGTGGTTCCCTGTTCCCGGACAATAGGAGCTGCGGGGGGACGGTGCCTGGAAGCCAGGGCAACACATGGACGGAGCCCTCTGCTTCTCCCTTTCCCCCCTCACCCCCACTCAGCTGCAGGGATGTGATGCCAGCTGCTTCAGGGGGTGGTGCGGGGCTCGAGGGAGGAAATCCTGCAGCTGTAGTTTGCCCACCCCTGACCTGGAGGTAGGCAGGAGAGGAGATGGCCTGCGGGCTTCGTGTTTGAGACCCCTGCTGTAGAACAACTGATGCAAATAATCCCTTTGAGTCTTTGGTGCCTCTTTTGTGAATAAAGTGAGCAGGATATGAACTTTAGAGAGGAGATTTCTATTAAATAATATATTTTTAATAAAACACTGTTTATGGCTCTTGTATAGCATTTTACTGCTTGGGCATTCTTCCTAATCAGTATAAAGCTGAGAGCATGCCTTTCTTTTTAAAGAAAAACATTTTATGGTGATCTGTTCCTTAAAAACCAAATTAAAAATAACCAAAACCTCAAAATGTTTGAGCTAAAAAAGAAATTAACAGAAAATATGTAGCTTTAAAAATGGTCTGTTTTAAATAAAGATTTCTGCTCATTAAGACTTGAATTTGGAATACTTTCCTCTGCAAAGGTTCATGACATCACAAACACCAAAAACAGAATTGCAGGGAGCTGCATCCCAAAGACAGCTTTAGGTTTTTGTTACGTGCTTTTGCAGGAGAAACAGAACTTTGAAATCGTGTTTTGGCATGATTATGAGGAAAATTATTTTAAAATGTTTTGTCACTGAATCTACATGTATTAAGGATCTTAAGTTTTTGTATGTATTTCAAAAGCACTTTGGGTCACCATTTAAAGGGAGGACACAATCAATACAAATAATATTCCTCTTCTTTCTTTGCTTAACTAGTCTAGAATTGTCTGAAATTCAGCTGTCACACTGTGAAAAACTTTTTTTTTAATTGGCAGACATAATCTGGGTACAGATGAAATCTTTTTGGTGTTAAATTTGGTTTTGAAGTACCAGATGTGTGTGGGTTTTTTTGTTTTTTTTTCAGAATAATTGTTGGCACTTTTAAAAACAAATAATCAGTGTTTCAACTAGCTTTGGCTAGTTATTGATTGTCCAGTTCTGTATTTTTAATCTCCCTTCTGGGCAGCCCCTCTCCACAGCTTTTCTAGAACTGATGCTTGATGTACAATTGAGATTTGATCTGGCATATGCAGTAGACAGACTTATTGAGTGATATTTTGTGTAATGTTCAGTTAAGGTTGTTGTGGAGGATACAGTGCTAGAAGTAGCCCAGCCTGCTAGATTTGTTCTAGAACATTGTTAAAGAAATAAGCAGTCACTCGGTTGTGAAACAAGTCAAAGACAGCTTGTTATCTTGGGTTTTTCCTCTACAGATGTGTGTGTCAGATTTTTGTGTTTATATTGCTTGTTTTACATGACTTATAACAAGACATTAATTTAAAAAAAAAAACTTTTGGGATAAAATGGTTTCGTGTTCTATACATTGAAATAAATTTATCCATGTCACTGAATTTCTATACTATATTTGTTTCAATTTCAACATATGAAACATAAAAGAACACTGGTCTGAGACTCCATGTGCTCTTGTAAAATACATTTATTGATGTATCATAAACTGAATCTTCTTTTTAAATACTGGTCACAATGGATAGCCTTTTGGGGATTGAAAGGTATAGCACAGATATTCAAAGTGAGCATTACCGTCATTCATGTTAAAGTGTAAGTGATGAACAACTCTTTGCATGCAATCTTTTAATTCCACTTCGTGAGTCAGATCCTTACCCCTGCACTGACCTCTTGATGCTGGGAATAAGGGTTATAGCTGTATAAAGTAGCCAGGATTTGGCCAGCACAGGATTTGTGAAAGATTTTCAAGCCCTGACTCAAGAGTGTATGTGGGCTGGGGTGAAGCCACAGTATGAAGTGTTGCAGAGATTCCAGGCAGCACTACAGCTCACAGGACACCCTGTGCATGCTGTTGTTAGTTATACAAACTTTCAAGGCTGACTAAATTATGCCAGGGTCACTTGAGAAGACTGGATGGATGTAAAGTGGCTTAAAGTCATCTTCACCCCCCCACATCCTGCGTTGTGAGTTCTGTTCTGTTTTTGAGGACAACATAGAATCTCTCCCCATAGGTATAATGCCGTTTTCCTTTCCCTGTAGAGTGTTGTTGTTTTCCTAAAGATGCTAATACTGGAGAGCTCATTTTTAACTTCTAGAATGGCTTCGATTAAAGGGATTGAACTGACTGGCTGCTAGGTGGAGGAAGTTAAACTGTATGCTGAGTAAAAACTCACTTCCAGCTATTCTGAATCTCTTTCCCCATTATCCTGAGTAGTTTTATCATTGTGAAATCCTTGTTTGCAGTATAAAACGTTATATTTTGATAAACTCTAAAAATAGCAAGTTGATTTTTCTTCTGGGTTTCTCAGAAAGTAATTGAAAAACATTTTTGAAACTAGGACTGCAGTGTCTAGCAGCAGTTGCTATCAGTTTCTGAGCATTGTCTTGTTCAGTTTCAGCATGAAGAATCACTCTCCCTACTTTCATAGTCCTCTCACCGTACTCCTCCCAGGATGATCTGATGAAAGGCACATGACACTGCATATGAGTTTAGTGTTCTCATCAGCAGATGCAGTGAATATCTATGTTTAGTGTAAAAAAAAAAAAAAAAAAAAAAAAGAATGGTCAGTAGACTTTATGCAGTCAGCTAAAGCAAAAAGATTCTCTCAGAACATAGAGGGAAACCTGACAAGTCAAATTGCTCTGTTGTTTGTACCACCATATTGGGAGAAATGAAATAACTAGGTTTAGAGACAGAAACCGAAAACTTGAGGAAGAAAATTGATATCTAAGAAAGGACTTGAAAACCTTTATGAAATTGGGAATAACAAACAATTGTGAGATTGGAGGCCTTTTTATCAGTGTCACAAAGTTCTGCTTTCACCCCTCAGTGCTGCCATAACATGCGTGGCTTTTATTTTCCTTTCAAGATAAATACAGATACTGATAAAACACTGTTACCCCTTTGCAAAAGAATATTATGGTTTTGATGATTTCTGGCACATAAACCTAAATCTAGACATGTGAATGGATTTGCAGGCCTATACAGACAACAGTGTATCTTAAACTTGGACCATTCAAAAGACTGAGATCTATAGCACACAGTCCCTTCAAATGTATCTGTTCTGATGTCTGAAATCCCTTGATGTTCTGTCTTCTCGTTGCAGGACAATCCTCCGTATGATAAGGGAGCCTTCAGAATCGAAATAAACTTTCCAGCAGAGTATCCATTCAAACCTCCTAAGATTACATTTAAAACAAAGATCTATCACCCTAATATCGATGAAAAGGGGCAGGTTTGTCTGCCAGTAATTAGTGCTGAAAACTGGAAGCCAGCAACCAAAACTGACCAAGGTAAGACACTGTGTATGGTGAACTTAATCTCAAGTAACTGTGTTGGTTAAAGCCAACGGATGCTTCGTATTATTGTTTGGTAGCTGATCTCCCAATATATCCGTTGTCTGTAGGTTCGTGCAATGGATTTCTCCCTCTGGGAATGTAATGAATCAGTGGTAGTTGATCTTCAGTTATACGTTAGGATAATGCAGTGACTTGGCATGTGTTGCTGTGGAGCTCTGTCATTGATGATCAGAGCATTAGGTCTGAAATACCTAGAAACCATAGAATTACAGATTCAAATCCTAACAAAGATGGCTCCTCTCATAGTTCTTAAAAGATGATAAATTGAGTACTATGAGACTTACAGTGTGGAGGTCTCATGGATAAGACCTTAAACATTTTAGGGTACGGTTTGGTTTGAGGGACTTTTCTATTTCCATTTGTTGTCAGGCTGAGAATTTGTCTTCGTTTGTTGCTGACAGAGCTAATTGGTTTATATATTGTTATTGAACGCTGTTGGGTGATTATTGTAAGTATAACTATTGTTAGGGAGCTCCTTTTTTATATGGGCTTTTTTTAGTGTTATAAACCCAAATTAATAATAGAGAGATTCTATCGTTCATCAGAGCTTTAGTGACCACAAAGAGCTTTTTTTATATAGAGGCAGAGTCTGTTCAGGTATCCTTGACCAAAAATTTCCCTTCTCCCAGCCCCTATCTGTCAGTTTCTCGCCATGAACTGTGTGTTGACAGAACCAAATACTGTAGATACATGTGGATGTCCATGAAAACCCTACATCTCTGACTTCCCCTTTTCACTTCTATATACTCAGAACTTCCTAATACTATGCTTGATCTCAGCCCAGAGAAGGATTTAGGAAAATAATTGAGGTGTTTTTGCCCACCAGTAACTTAAATAGCCAAATAAAAGCCACCAAATCTATTATGTGGTGAGTCCTCCAGGAGGAATAGCCCTTTAGCCAAACTTGGGGAAAAATTTAAGTTAAAACTGTGCATCTGCTAAAAACTTAAGGTGACACTTCAGCAGTCTGCTGCCTGGTACAGAAGAGTAAAAGGAGAACTATCCAGTCTCTCTACTTGGTCTTACACCTGGACTTTGCTCAGCAGTTTCAACTGATACTAATAATTGAAAATAGCAAAATCCTCTTTTAAAATCAGGGGAAAAAATAAAAATGGCTTAAAAGCAGGAATGTGAAAAAACTTTTCCGATCCTACCATTTTTGCTGCATTTTGCATGTTTAAGCTGTGTTTAAAAGAATTCAGTTTCTGTCTTGCAGTGGCAAAGAGTCTTCACAATGTGAACTCAATGCTTGTTAGCCCAGCCTTGCATAAAACTGTCTGCAACCAAATATGGCAGTCTGGCTGAGGTGTACATTCCTCTTATCATAGAATCGTAAGACTGGAAGGGACCTCGAGGTTATCTAGTCCAGTCCCCTGCACTCTTACTCATCCCCGTTCTGTGCTGTGAGATGTGACTTTCAAAGTCTGCATGAACCAAAGGAAAAAAAACATCACTCAATGCAATATCAGGATAGCTTTAAACACGCAAATGTCAGGAAGGGGGAAAGTTAGGGGTCTCAACTCATCCCACCTTTCATATACTAAGTGTGCCTCTTAAGGCTATACTACATATTAGGGTTACAGCTGCTTAATATTAAAAAAGATACATGTGTAGTGTGATGGAATTACTGTTAAGACTCATCTTAATACCATGGTAGGGCCTGACTTGTGTGTGTGAAATATTTTTTAAATTTAATTATGTAACGTGTGTGAAAGAGGAGCTGTGGCATATTGTGGTGTTGATATATGGCTTGGTATGCAAGCATTAATATGGCAACAGCTCTGAGATGCAGCAGTCTCTTAAGTCAACTGTGAAACCAGCCAATATCAACACAACATTTCTCATACTTTATTTAAACAACTCTAGTTTAAGGTAAGCACGTGTAAGCCAGCCCCTACCTTAGCAGTGGAGGAATAGGTTAGCCTACTGGGATCCAAGTTTTGGTCTCGAGCTATGTTCTTTGCTCCCAGGTTGGCGAGGGATGGAGAGTGATGTGAATGCAGTGTGTTACACCCTCTGGCAGAAGCACCACATGTAGTATTCTAGTAATCACTTTGGTGAACTCTGAAATGACGTGATGGATGCCAGAGTGATGAACAGAGTCCAAATCCTCATCTGCTGAGATGCTGTTGTGGAGTTGAGGGAATAGGGGAGCATGGGGAAATATGAGTGAATTTAAAGTTGGGAGGTATGAAGAAGAAAGATGATGTGCTTGCAGGAGAACAGTAATTTGTAGCCTAATTTGAGGCTGTTCCAAACTCTCGAAAACATGTCCAAACACAGTTATCCTCCCACAAGATTATAATATGGTTCATCCGTATAGTATTGATGAGACTGAACTGTGTTTTAACCATGCCCCTTGAATTTTGCTACAGCCTTTGCAACATGTTACAAGAGTCTGTAGCCCATTTCAGGATGCTGTGTTGTAACCACAATAGGTTATATTGTAAAGATTGTTGTACAATGTAGTTGGGACTATACTGTCAACATATTTAACATGGGAGTGATATGTCTTGTACGTGAGGAACCTCTTTCAGTACTTTAAATCATAGATAAAATATAACTTATCAAGACCACTTTTTTCAAACTCTGTTTATAATACATATTCATGATAGTCTTTCATGCACCATCATTAAAGTTATGATTTGGTCACGGAAGTCAGGCACACCTCCATGACTTCAGCCCGCAGCAGCTGAGAGCTGCAGGGTACCCCCATCTCCCGTGGTGGCTGGGAGCTGCGGGGGACCCAGAATGGCAGGGGTCCCCTGCAGCTCAACAGCCACTGCAGATGCGGGGATCCCCCCGCAGGTGGTGGAGTATCCACGTCCACTCACCAGCTGCTGCGGGTGGCGGGCGAATCCCCTGGAGCTCCCCAGTCCTCATGGATGCTGGGGACCCCTGGAGCTCCCCAGTCTAGGGGGAATCCCACAGAGCTCCCTGCACGGTGGGAAATTTCCTGCAGCTCCCAGGTGGCAGGGGATCCCCTGCAGCTCCCCAGCTGCCACAGGCAGGGGGTCCCTCCCAGCCACTGGGTGGGGGAAGGGCCACAGCTCCCGGCCAGGACAGGCAGAATGCTCAACCCTCCTCTCTCTCCGTTTGTCATGGACATTTTTAGTAAAAGTCATTGACAGGTCACAGCTTCTGTGAATTTTTGTTAATTGCCTATGGCAAAATCATAGCTTTAACCATCATCCAGCCAATGTCCATTCGTAGAAATAATTACAGGGCAGGAATCCTCATTTAACCAGTGTTATTTCTATAACAGACCTGTTTAAAATTGGTGGCCGGGGTTTGACTATAAATACAGGAATGTAGTGGTCAGTTTACTGTGTGTGTTCTCTCTCTAGGTTTATTCTCCACTATTTGACAATGTAGCATAGCTCATTTTGACATTCGGCACTACTGATGTGCTTGTCTGGGTACGAAACAATGAGGAAGTTATGGTCCCTACCCCAAGAAACTTGCAATTGACACTTTATCCATCTTATTTCAGAGCAGGTGTTTAAAAAACAAATCTTAATCAGCCTTTGTTCCTATATATTATATTCCATGGGATGTATCTGATATCCAAGAATGTGCTGCCCGAAATTGTCAGATCACCTGCCTCTTGATCATCACCCTCATGTGTAATGTGTCTTGGTTCCATTTACCAAAACTCCTGCTCGCTTTTGACACTATATAAAAGTGAACCTAGAGCTAATCTATAAAACTTTGTAAAACCAGTGATTGTTTTAATCCTATTACACTTATTTCCCTTGGTTTCCTTTTTCAGTGTTTTTTTTCCTCCTCCCAGGAAGTCTTGAGTAGTTTTTTGGTTGATGGGGTTTTTTTTGTTTGGTTGGTTTTTTTAACTTGCAGTTCAGGATAATTGTTGCAAGATTCTGATAATCCCATAGCAAAAAGTAACAGTTGTCTATCTGCAGTGAGCTTTTAGCTAGAGTCTTCTGACATCCAGGGCATTTCAGAATTTTGCTACTAGAAAATTACTTCCTGTTTGTTAAATATAGAGTAATTTTCATTTGCAGACCCTTAAAAAAATGTGAATGGAGGTGTAGACCTGGTTGGAAAATTTATACATAGTTTGCGGACTCTCGGGTCCACAGACCACAGGTTGGAAACCACTGATGTAGAGAGAAGCAAGATTAGTGTTCTACAGTACTTACTATAGTAGAGACTTCCCTCTGTTATATAGGTACTATATTTATCGAGCAACTGTGGTGTTGAGGGAAGGAAGCTTCCTTTAAATGATTTTTATAACCAAACATTCCAGAGAGCTGCTTTTCATTCCATATGACAGCTGGTTATCAATGTGGAAAATATGCAGTTAATAAAGTTTTGACATAGTTGCCTGAAAAGCACGGGAGCAATGTTGTATATTGTTTGAGACCCCTAAATCTGACTGGATTGGGGTATTATGAATGAATGTCAGTGAACTCCTCTAATTTTTTTCCATACACCTATTTTCTGTAGATCTAAGATATTTATTGCGGATAACCTACCTTCCATTTGTGCATGCTCCTCTTAATGATTGCACACAGTGTAGTACAGTATGAGAATTTGTGATTGCTGCAGCCTGTCAGTTTAGCTAATTAGTTCCTAATGGCCAAAAGAACATAAAAAAAAAGAAAGTAGCTTTAGATTTCACAGCAGTATGCCAAGTCCATCATTTGAGTGCCCTGGCTAGTTTGGTTTAATGTGGTTAGTTAAGACTGACACTTCTCATGAAGAGCATTGACTGACTGTTTTAGAGCATGGTCATGAATACTGGGGTGAGAATCACCCTGAAGTATTACCAGTTTGTTCATCAAGTATATCTTCACCAGCAGGTATATTTGGCAGTTCATGTTGGAGTAATGATAGAAATTGTTTCAGGAAGTGAGAGAATATCCAATTTATTGTATTTGTTTTAGACCAGGTTATTTGTTACAATGGTAGTTTCTTCCATATGTAGCTAGATAAAATACATTTCATCAATCACGCCAGTCACTCAGCCAGAAAATCTGGAATGCACTTTGAGCTGTATGGGATTTGTCTATTAGTTTTCTAGTGTCGACTTCCAGTTTTTCCTTCTTGAGATGAACTACGAATTCAGAATCACTACCAAACTAAAATTGTGAACTGTGTGCAGTTGCTTTGTACTTGTTTATATAATGTATTGGTCTCTCTTTTGGAAAGCATACAGATTATAGGGTCATTCTTTAACACATTTAAACTCTTATTTTTAGTGCATCACTTACATTTTGGCTATTTAAAAATTAAATGTTCACGTCACTGACAGTACTTGTACTTCTTTTGACAGTAATCCAGTCCCTCATAGCACTGGTGAATGACCCACAGCCCGAGCACCCCCTTCGGGCTGACCTAGCTGAAGAATACTCTAAGGACCGTAAAAAATTCTGTAAGAACGCTGAAGAGTTTACAAAGAAATATGGTGAAAAGCGACCAGTGGACTAAAATCTGACACTATTGATGTCAGCAACGTGTGTTAGAAGATCCGGAGCAGTGCATTTCAGACACACCACAAAGCAGGACTCTATGGAAAATTGACAAGTGCCACCTTTTGGTGTTTACTTGTGGCTGTTACTAACTTTCTACAGTTTTCTTAATCAAAAGTGGTCTAGGTAACCTGTAAAGAAAGGATTAAACATTTAAGATGTTCTAGTTCTGCTTTCTTTGTTTAAAAATCACTGCTTCAGTATACTTTAAAGGATGCTGTTTCTTTTTCTTGTCAGAATTTATCAAAAATATCTTAGACTTATATTCTGCCCTTAAAATTCAAAAGGTTGTGGCTGTTATTTCTTCTTTTCCCTTGCAGTTCCCACTATCGTGCGTTCATTTAATTTTTCATTTAATTTTCTTCCCCCAAACTGATGTCTTAGAAAATATATTCCTGTCCTGACAGAAAATGGTTGAATGTTTGGCAGTTCTGTTTACTTTTCTCTTTAAATGTTGCACTGTGCTTTGTGGAACTTAGGTTGCAAGTTCCCCTTAACTTCAGTTTGTAACATCATAAACAAAAACAAAGCCCCACAAAAACAATCAGAAACAAAGCCTAGGTCTTATGTAAATCTGGCTGATGTTACCACAATAATGTTTATTAAATGGGGAAACCCAAATTTTGTGTGCGTGATTGAATTAAAATATGACTTGTGCTGGTTTTGGAAAACTGAAAACAAAATTGTGTAGCCAGTGAATAGTGGAATGTGATTATGAAGTTCTTTCACTTTAATCCTTCATATCTATGCAGACTAGCTAGGAAAAACTTGCACAGAACAGCATTGCAGCCACTTTAGAAGAGTTTCAGAAATTGGGGACCAATAGGTACCAAAGTAACAAACTGTGTTTGAATTAAAAATTGATACTTTTTGGAAATGTTAATTTTGAAATTAAAAGTTAAATCTGACACCACGGCTAGTCATTTGAGTACATCTTTCCATCAAAATGTATTATGAAACCATCTGTATTTTTTTGAGATGGGGCCCCCCTGTCCCCCCCCATTACTGTATGATTTTTTTTGAAAATGGTCTGAGAATAGCATTAAGCAATAAACTAATAAATAGAACACATTTCACTAGTACTGTTCAGAAATATCTGTAAGATAATATACGACACTTGCGTTAGATGATACTTGAAATACTTATTGAAACACTCCCTCCTACCCTATTTTTACTTGACTAAGTTATTTTCTCTTCAGTCCAAGGCGTTGCCTGCTCAGAGAAAAGGACTCAATACCCTTTATAATCTAAATGTTTTTCAAAATTTTTAACTGCCTGGTTTTTATCCCCCTCTAAATCTAAAGTGAGGTCATAGCCACACAAACGGCCTTCTCTTCCCAACCATTAGCATTTTGATATCTTATTGAACAAGCAGGGTTATTTCCAGAAATTAGGAGTGCATAGCATTTTGATGTGCAGGAAGCTGTATCAGTAAATTCTTCACGCCCAGATGGTTATTTGTACTCCTACAATCAGCATTAGTACAGCATCTGTCTTTGCAATGTTTCAGGACTTACATATGCCTAGGGAGCAGTAGAGAAACCCTTTTGGTTTTAATGTCTTGTATGTTTCCTGCCTTTTGTGCTCAGCCCTTTTTATCTAGATCCAGCTTTGATTTAGAATTTAGCATAAAGAATGACAGCCCAGTACCTGTGTTGAAAAGTGAAACATTTTATAAGTGAGGGATCTTAAGAACTTGGATGTTTAAGTATTCTTAGACAGATTCTTTGGCAGGTAAATAAAGTTAAACCGTGGTCACCTTATGTAAGGAAACTTGCATTTCCTAAGTGTTTTCAGTGAGAGCACTGTCTGTTACCAAATTTTCACATCTTTGTGTCTTCATTTGCAGCAAGTGGGTACTGATTTTGTTTCATTCACGCTCACTGATTCATAATAAAAAAAGCCAAATTATTAGTCAAACTGAAGTGCGTGTAACTTCTGCATCAGCTACCTGAATGACCCTCTGTTTTTCTCTCCTCTTGATCACATCTGTTAGCATGGAAACTTGGCATTGCCCAAATTATCCTTTCATATTTATAAAAACTATAGCACCTGTTTGTCACTCTTGTTTCTATAAAAAAGTGAATATACCTTCTGATTGTAAGCCTCTCAGGTTAAATGCTGCATATACATGTGAATTGGTGCCATTAGATACCACTGCAAGGGAACTGAAGAGGTTGGATAATTCCAGGAACTGCAGTTCAAATTCACATCAGCCTATAGCAAGGTCATGCCTATTATCTAATTTTATGTCTAGGGATCACAGGTGGAAGAAAATATTAATCTCAGTTCTCTTCTTGCTTTCTTTATAGTCTAGTACCCAAACCACAAGATGTGAAACACAAGTAGTAGCTTTTACTTATAGGTGACTCTCTTTGCAAAAGATACAGACCAAATAAGTGTGTGTACTGTATGGCTGAAGTGGGAGTAGACCAATGAAAAGTACTAAGCCAGTCCTGTGTTAACTCAGGAATTCAAGCTGTTCTATCTGGTTCCCTAAGCCATGCTCTATTCTAAACGTGCAGTTTAAGACCCAAAACTACAGCTTACTGGTGAAACTATACATCCAAGAGTATTGGTATAGGCTTTCTGCAATTCCCTTCTGCTACCTGTAATAAAAATGCTCTCAAAGGCTTTGTGGTACGGTTTATTTTTAGACAGACTGGATTTTGAAAATATCTGTATACAGGGAAAGCTTATAGTTGGTTTGTTGAAAGTTCTTATTGCGAACTTCATATCTCTCAAGACTTTCTCAGAACACTTTATCATTTCCCTATTTACATAAAAATAGCTCAGCTAAAAGTCCATATACTTAAAATGAGTTTTTTACTCACACTTCCACTTTAAAGTGCTTTCAATTCATTTGAATAGTAAAATCCTGTTTTTGTCCTATTTATTTAGAAATATGGACATTTACGAAATTGTCTAATATTCACAGTACAGAACTGAATGGGTTAAGCCCCCTCATGCTGATTTCGCAGTGTTCAGTTAGCGTGAAGGAAGCAGAAAATGAGTACAACCAGTACAATACATGAAAAGAGAGGGGTTCTGATGATTGTGTGATCAAAACAAATTCATAGTAAGTACTCGAGAATAAATCAAGGTTAAAAATTAGGTAATGTGTAAAAATCTCAGACACAGTATTAGATAACCCAGTGCCTCCAGGCATATTACTGTACATGAACAACAGCTAATGAAACACTAGGTGGCGCTCACTTCTAACAGCACTTTTACAATCTCATTCTTTCATTGCTGAGTGCAACTCTTACATCCCTTGTTTTTTTATTATACTTTATCACAATCAGTAACCTGGAAACTTTACTGCTAAATGTAAAGACTGGGGGTCATGTACAGTTGTTTGACATATCAAGCACTTCCAAAAATTGGTTTCTTTTGTAATTTTACCTCAGCAACATTGTACATATACCATGTACCTATTTCAATAGAGACTGTAAATCTGGAATTAATACTGTGGCATAATCTAAATTTATGGAATTGCCTGAAATTGCAATGCAATTCTTGATATAGCAATCTTAATATTTCATTAATGTTAGTTTTGTTTGGTTTTATCCCTTACACAAAGGAAGTTCCCAGTTGGCTAGGAACCGGAGGCCAAATAAGTCCTGTTAGTCGTGGAAAAAAATCATGCCCTCTGTGCACATAGCCCTGATATGACTAGGCTGTTGTAGACTTTGATTTTTCTACAGGTTATGCCTCAAACAATTAAGACTTTATAAAAATAAAGGCCGTGTGCTAAAATGAGGTTTTGAGTTATGTAATGGGGGGAAAAATACTGGTCAGGCTTGGATGAAGTGCATTTTTCCATCTCTTTATATAGCCAAGATGGCTGAACAACACTGACACATTAAAATAGGCTTTGGAGACATGAAGCTCAAAAAAATCTCATACATCAAGGAGGATTTTTCAGAAAGTATCAAGAGGAATGAAAACTGACCTGTAGTGTAACTAGAAATTAGAAAACTTTGATGATAATCAGAATTTTTGTTCTGTTTTTCCCTTCTCATTGTCATTGCTCCCTCTAGACGTTAGAACACCTTTACGTTTACAGTAAGTGGCCATCACAGCACGTAACTCATGAAAGGACAGAGTGTGGTATATTGACAGGTGATGGTAGGATTTTTATAGGTAACAGTCATCATGAAATAGCTAATGGGGCAATGATTGCTGTTCTTGTAAAATCATCTAAAAAGCCTGTCTGGAAGTGCTGTCTTTAAAAGTTTCTTTTGACTGCATAATGGCTAGAGCCTACTTAAATAGTTTAACTTTGCATGGCGTATGATTGAAGACATCAGAAGGCTAATATCATAAGTTGATTACTTTTAGTGAAGAAAAAAATGTCTGCAATGACCATTCCTTTTCTGTAGGCATGAGTAAAGATGCAACAGCTCAAGTAAAAAAATGAAAGGAAAATACAGTAATTTCTGAAGGGAATGCTCAGAGTTACTAGGCTTACAGAAATCAGCCTCCCTTGGCCAGGTAAGTCTTACTTTCTAGGCTGTTTATCTTTTTGCAACTATTCCTTGCCACCACACAAAAAATCTTTCAAAAAGTTGATGCGTGATTGTCAGCCATGGGTGGATGTGCTATCTGCTATTGCAGCATCTGCAGGAACTGTTTGTTAGTCTGACAGTTGGGCCTTGGCTTTCAAGTTAAATTTTGGGGTGGACTGTGAATATGGTACACAAAGGAAATCCATCACTTTCAAATCAGCTGAGGTGTCTTACAAATCTGATGACAATGAGATACAGGCTGGGATATTGCTGCTAGGTGCATTGGAGAGTCCAGGTATTTCTAATTCGTTTATAGGCTGCTCCCAGTCCATTCACAGTTCCTTTCTGTGTTATGAGGTATACTATCAGCTACAGATTCCCCCACCCCAGTACAAGCTAGATTTATCTTCTCTTAATTAAAGATCTTTAAATGCACAAAGTTGAATGTTCCTTGTTTTGTAATAGCTTTGCAACTCTGGATTCATTAATGTTTGGAGTTCATGCAAGCGTTCCCATGACTGTGAAAAATCATCCGGTCCTTCTCCACAGCCTCCAACAGGTGGAATAGTGGGGTACCCTGGATGTACCATCAGTTCAATTGTGACTGTTCTGCTTTGCTGATGTTGAGGTGAAAATTGAGTCGTCAGAAAGTTTTCCTTGGTAGCAAAAGCTGCCACAGCAGTATCAATGGCACTCTGAATGTCGCTGACAGACATGTTTTTGCCCATGGTACTCAAACCTACATAAACGTCAGCCCACCTGTTGGGGGGAGGATACAAAAATTAATATGAACAAAAGGCATGAAATGTAGCTGTAGTGTTAGACTTTAAAAAAAAAAGTTACTTTCAAATGATCTTGTTAGTGTAAATATTTAAATACAAAATAAAACCAAATACAACTACACTGAACAAGATAACTCCTCCTTTCATTATTAACAGAGCACCGTCATTTGACACCATTCCTGCAGGCTGTGTGCTGTGGGAAGCCCCAGCTCCCCCAGAGCCCCAATAAGTCAACCCACGGTCCACGCCTTTGGTTGGAGAATGTTTAAATAGGTCATGATATGGCTCTTGCTGGGGCTCTGGCTGTAGACCCACTTTGGTGGTGACCGTGCAGGATACTGTTTACTACTGTGTATTAAAACAGTGTGGTGTTATTGAAAGTTTCATTTTTTAAAAATGAATAAATCACACTTTCAGGTTATAGTTACCTCTGATAGCTTAATTTTGTGTAAATCTGACTGTAAAATGGGAAAGCTTGCTACCAGCTCTGCCCCTGGTGTATAGCAGAGACATGCTTGCTTGCTTGCTTTAGGGACAAAATTACAGGTGTTTACTAGAGTTAGTACTGAAGAGCCAACAAACCCAACAGGGAGGGAGCCAGAGGCTATGCATTCTTATGCATTAGCCACAGAACGGCTGGCTATGTTCCAGCTGCAGGGCCAAACTTCTGGTGTTTCACCTGTGCACTCCCAAATGGGTTCAATAGATGTAAGGGAGTGCAGAATTAGAACACAATGAAGTTCCCAGGTATAACTGAGGACAGCACTTGGCCTAGGAAGGCCACTTGTCTGGTGTTAAACTGGATGGTCCTCTTTTTGAAAGGTTTGTCCCCTGTTTGGTACTGGATGTGGTATTGGCTGGGAGAATGCTGCTCTGCCCCCTCCAGCTCTTAAAAATGGCACCTCTGTGTGGCATGACCTTGAATGCACCATATGTACAAGATCATGCCGAAGGGGGCAGGGCAGCAAGCTCTTAAAGATGGAGCCTCCTCTGTGTGGCATGACCTCACGCACTGGGTATATGAGATCATGCCAGCAGGGGGCGGGCCTACGCTGCTCCCAGAAGCACCAGAATGTCATGTGAGTGGCTGCTTTACTCTGTATTACTGCTAATGGTGCATAAGCAGGCAAGACCCCAATGTGACTTTCAGATTTCAGGCTGAGTTTGCAGGACTGACAGCAACTCAGTCTTTTTAATTGTAAACTGATGAAATCTGACATAGCACCATTACTACACAATAAACATAGGGTCATATCAATTATACAGAGTCATGGCCAAAGCACCTTAAGAACTCTGGTTTGAACGGCCTGCACAGGTGCTAGAGATCAGTTTCATAGGTCTCTGGCTCTACTTCTTTTTTGCTTCAGCTATTTTGTCTTCCTCCATCTCTCTGTGACTGCTTGTTGCATGTGTTTGTTTTATCACAGTTTGCCCCTTTTAGCTGCCTTTGGCCAGCAGGAGACTAGATGGAGAATTGGAACTAAAATAGACATGAACAAACAGAGGTTAGAGAGACAAGGTGGGTGAGGTAATATCTTTTATTGGATCACCCTCTGTTAGTGACACAGCTTTTAAGCCACACAGAGCTCTTCTGCAGGTGCTGAAGCTGAAAGCTTGTTTCTCTCACCAACAGAAGGCTAGTCCAATCAAAGAATTACCTCACCCACCTGGTCTCTCTAATATCCTGGCAGTGACATGGCTACAACACTGCGAACTTGGTATTTACATTTTCCCTCAATACTCAGTGGGAAGCTGCAGTGCCACGTGTCTACCACCCCGGTGCTGTGGGAGGCTATAAATCAGCAGCAGTTGTAGGCCAATTGCCTGATTCAAGATGGTGTTTCCTGTAAGTAACCTAGTGCTTGTATCTGTGCCTTTGAGTCCAAAGGAGACACAAAACACTACAGAAACTGCCCCTTTGAGGCAGGAGAATGCCTGCTGTCTGTTTCTGTAATGGTCTGTGTGGGAAGATGAAGAACATCAAGAACTGGTAAGATCTGAATTCTTTAATGTATATATGCGATGTGTGTGTCTGTCTTACCTTATTCCATGTCTTTTAAACACATCTAGTGTGTCAAGGGAATCTTTTTCTACTCCCAGATAAAAGTCCATTAGAGGTGGCTCTATCCACGCACAGCTGCGAAGGCCTGGTTCTACTGGCACACGTGTATACTTGATCCCATACTCCTTTAACACTTGTGCAAACACATGTCTAACCCCTACAAGAAAAGCCAGAGAGAATTTAGCTAGAAATTAGATAACTAGCTCCCTTTTTCCTTACGATTGAAAAATATAATCCCACCTGGTCTTTCTCCCCCTGAAAGGCTCATCTGTGAGGCGTCCCAAGACCCTCTCCCTTTACCCCCCTCCAACCCACAAAGTACAGTGTCCAAAGATTCCCATCAGCACCTGGTAACATTACTCTGCAGCCAGAGCTCTGCTACTGGCCCCGCACATGGGGTGCCAGGTGCAGGCCCGCGGCTCTGCTCCTGGCCCCTTGTCTGCCCCTAGCCTTTTACCCTTGTCTGGATCCCCCACATCTGGAGACATGGCACTACTCCCAGTCTCAGCTGCGGGGGGTGGGGAGGGAGGCATGGACAGAGGTAAGGGACTGGCTTTCAGCATCCCCACTATTAAAAGGGTTCCAGTGCCACTGGCTGTAAAATGGGAATAAAGATGCTCTCCCACCTTTGTAAAGCACCCTGAGATCCCTGGATGGAAAGTGCTTCATAAATACAAAGCATTATTAGCATTTAGGGGCTGTTTGTCCCTGAAGACATCATCAGCTTTAATATGACCTGCTAATGTGGGAGTTCATAGTAGAGGCTCTTCAGCATGGAGACATCCTGAGCTATTGTGACACATACATCGTGACCCTGCTCATACAAGCTGGCCCTGATTGCACCTTTATGTGTCAATTTCACCTCGTTGCTTTAAAATTACCAGCCTCCAGTGAAGTTTTCCATTGCTGCAATGAACTGATTGGCCTACAACGAGGCTTACTCTCTATCTGAATCTCCGCTGACGGGTGAAAGGTGACTCCAGTCAGGCCTTGTGATTCTCAGAGACTTGCTGGAAGAGTGGGGCCTCAATTGCTCTGAAGCTGCAGCACCAAATTCCTCATCCTAGAAATAGCAGCTCTGTGGCCCACTGTCAGATCTCCCAATGTACATCTCTGAGTGAGGCTCAGCTGATCAATTACTGTTGTCATGGGAGACTGGCAGAAATGGAAACCTCTCCAGTCTTGTCAGCAGCTGTACACCATTTATTGCTCCCTGAAGCCGGCACCACAGCTATGATGGATAAACAGCTCGGCTGAAACCTTCAAAAGTGCATGATATACTCCTGGGTATTTGCAGGCAAAGCTCTGGTGTTAGCACCTCAGAAGGTTTGGCACCTCCCATTGCTGCACAAGATCCCCCTAGGACAGTGTGATCAGTACAATAACTTCTCTCACCAGGCCTGGTCCTCTTGGGAGCGTAATCTGATCAGTTCTTCCTATTATAATTAAATCTAATATTTATTGCCCTTTGTTGTCATAATTAAGTATTAACAGGCAGCATTTGAGTTGTTCTGGAGAAAGAGAAGCCAGGGAAATTTCCACCCTCCACCCAGAAGCTTTAACTTCCCTGGGTGTTTTCAGCATCTATGATCCAGATGTGTCTGGGAAACATGCAGCATAAAATGTCTTCCCAGCTCTTCTCTGACTGGCCTGACTACCAGCCTCTTTGAACACAGACCTCTGCCCTGCATGTATATGACAGGAAGGGGCACAGGACAGTATAGCATAGCTCCCGTCCTCCCACCCACAAACCTCTCCTCTGTGCCCAGCGAAGAGGGAGAAACATATGAGCTCTAATATATTATGTGCAATTCCTGCTACTTAAATTATTAAAAATGTGCTGCTGAGATCATAAAGCTGCAGTGAATGGCGAGCAAAACAACTGCTGGTTTGGGCAAACAGAACGATTCAGAGCATTTAAGGCTAGAAGGGACCCTTACGATCAGCTAGCCAGATCTCCTGCATAGCACAGAGCCTTGCCATTAAAGGACAGCCCAGCACAGACGTCCGGGGGAAGAAGGGAAGATGTTCAAAGGCACAAAATGTAGTCAGTCATCTCTAACTGCCATTCGTATTTCTGTATATTCCCCTCTTCCCCCAAAGGATTAAAGCAGGGGTCCCCAACACAGTGCCCATGGATGCATGGCGCACGCGTCCTGGCCGGCGGTCGAGCATCTCCCAAAATGCTGCCGAAATTTGGCAGCAACGCCTCCTGCCGCCGCCAGACAAAAAAGGTTGGGGACCACTGGATTAAAGAGTCTCTTCTCTTGACGCGATGCCTTTAAGCACAATCATCTCAAATGTCTGGTGCTAATAAAACACGGGGGAAAGAAACACCCAGGTATTTATAAAATAGTAAAAACAATATTACAAAAATCTCCCCCAACAGCATTGTAATGCTCTGAGTTTCAGAATGGCCAGTCAGCTGCCCATTCCCTGCTTGACTCCTACTGTGATGGGGCAGGGAATTAGTAAAGGAAAACTCTGCACTGAACTGTCAGCCCTGGAAGGGAAGCTGCCATTCTAGGACTGTAAAGATCCTCACAGTGTTAGAGGCAGTGAAAGGCAAGTTAAATGGCAGCTGATTCAGGCACAGGAAGGATAATTTCCTCTCATACTGGATGGGGACATTTCATACTATAGTTCTTGATCAAATACCTTTGTATAAAGGATCATTCAGCAAACCGAGAATGGGAGGGTTCCCTCAAAGCAGAATTATCCTTAATTCTGGGAGGCTGGGAGGAATATCACCACCACCCTACCTGGGAGAACATGAACATGCTGGTGTCCATCAATGTGATGAGGGACATGACCTGTCAATTCACAGAAGAGGTCAACTTGTGCTGTTAGCTCCTGTTTCACCTAAATAATGAAGGGGGCGGGGGAAGAAGAGAGAGTTGTCACTAGTGCAGAGAATAGGAGACATCTGGGACAAAATATTCACTGGAGGACACGCGCCCCATCCACCACACCGTCCACTATTACTTATGTAGGGCCTGCTTCTCGGACGTGCTGAGCATCCTCAACTGGCAGCAAAGCCAACCCTGGACTCTGCTCTGTAATTTGCCAAGGGCCCTTGGTTCCCATTAGCTCTCTAGGATCAAGCCCCTAGAGCACCGTCTGTGTGAGCGGGGCTATACGTGGAGAGTGAGATTGTCAAAACCACCCAAATATCAGAGGAGTAGCTGGGTTAGTCTGGATCTGTAAAAAGCGACAGAGCCCTATGGCACCTTATAGACTAACAGACGTATTGGACCATGAGCTTTCGTGGGTGAATACCCACTTCGTCAGACGCATACAGTGGATGTTTCCAGAGGCAGGTATAAATATGCAGGCAAGAATCAGTCTAGAGATAACAAAGTTAGTTCATTCAGGGAGGATGAGGCCCTCTTCTAGCAGTTGAGGTGTGAATACCAAGGGAGGAGAAACTGCTTTTGTAGTTGGCTAGCCATTCACAGTCTTTGTTTAATCCTGAGCTGATGGTGTCAAATTTGCAAATGAACTGAAGCTCAGCAGTTTCTCTTTGAAGTCTGGTCCTGAAGTTTTTTTTGCTTCAGCTCTTCCTAAGGGAGCTGGATTTCCAGTTCCCATTAAAGTGAATGTCAGAGCTAAACTCAGCCCAACATCGCTGTATGCATTTTGAGTCAGGCACTGCTGACCTTTCGGTCTGTGCAACGGGGCTGTCCTGGCTGGGGCCTTTAGACACCACTGCCAGGTTCGCTGAGGAGCCTTTTCTTGAATGTTGAGGTGTGAACACCAAGGGAGGAGAGACTGCTTTTGTGGTTGGCTAACCATTCGCAGTCTTTAGAAGAGGGCCTCATCCTCCCTGATTGAACTAACCTCGTTATCTCTAGACTGATTCTTGCCTGCATTGTTATACTTGCCTCTGGAAATTTCCCCTGCATGCGTCTGACGAAGTGGGTATTCACCCAAGAAAGCTTATGCTCCAATACATCTGTTAGTCTATAAGGCCGTGGCTACACTCGAAACTTCAGAGTGCTCCCGCGGCAGCGCTTTGAAGTGCGAATGTGGTCACGCACCAGCGCTGGGAAAGAGCTCTCCAAACGCTGCAGGTACTCCACCACCCTGAAGGGGTTAACTTACAGCAGTGCTCCCAGTGCTGGGGCACTGTTTACACTGGTGCTTTACAGCACTGTAACTTGCTGCGCTCAGGGAAGTGTTTTTTCAAACCCCTGAGCGAGAAAGTTGCAGTTCTGTAAAGTGCCAGTGTAGCCAAGCCCTAAGGTGCCACAGGACTCTTTGTTGCTTTTTACAGATCCAGACTAACACGACTCCCCTCTGATCCTTGAATGTTGTTATCCATGGCTGAATGTGCAGCTCTTCACAAGCAACAGGAAAGCGAAGGCTCTTGGCTTTTGCCAGCCTTTGTGTGGGTGATTCCGACCCTGACCCGCCCAAGCACCTTAGCACTTGTTACTACGCTCCTGGGCCTCTCCTGAAGATACACCCAGAGGTGTTAAATTGTGTGGTGGCTTCGTGTTCTAAAAGAGTCACTGGGAACTAGATTTAAGCCACGAAATGTCTCTTACTTGCTACCAAAATTCTGTTTGAACACAGATGAAAACCTCTTGCACCAACCCACCAAGTTGGGTTCTGAGTTCCTGTAGATCCTCCCCTTTGGCTGGTGGGGGATTCTTTAGCAGTGAGCGGGCTTCTGCCCACCCACTTTCTGGAAACCCAATAGGTACAAGCGGTCAGTAGGTTTCCAGTATAGGATGGTGGTTATGTGACCATCACTTATTAGCACTGTAGTGTCCAGGAAGTGGATCTCTTGTATAGACTGTTCCAGGCTGAGTTTGATGGTGGGATGGAAGTTGTTGAAATCATGGTGGAATTCCTCAACAGCTTCTTTTCCATTTTTTTTTCATGTTCTCTATGTATATATATCTTCCTACTGTATTTTCCACTGCATGCATCCGATGAAGTGGGTTTTAGCCCATGAAAGCTTATGCTCAAATAAAAAAACCAACCCACCAAGTCAATGTGTTTAACATACTCTGATGATTCAAGCTGACAACTATCAGAATCAAACAGTTTCTCAGCAGGCAAATTAATCCTAATAAGCACTTCTATTGCATTTCCCATGCAATGATCTCAGGACACCTTATAAACAATAATTCCTGTAAAACCCCATCCACTTAGGTAAGTGGTTATAACATAGCTGCATGTGGGGAAACTAAGGCACAGAGAAGCACTGTGACTTGCTCATAGTCACAAGGCAGATCTAGTAGTATGACCCAGAGCGCCTGCCTGCCAGGCTCCTGTTCCAGCTACAAGACAATAGTCTCCAACACAGGCCATGTTAATCCTGGAGCTCACCCTGAGCTCTGACCTGGAGAAGCTTTCCACATGATCTATGGATGAGCAATAAAGCAAAATGATTCTAGGGAAAGTTATGTCTATGGAAAGTGTTTGGGTAGCGTCAGCTGCTTTTTCTCCCACCTCTGACATTTTCAGGAGACCTTTTGCTAGAACCGTCCTGAATCCCATCTTTCCGTGGAAGAATCCGTCTTTGTTGAGCAGGGAGGAGTTCTTCTTGAGTGCCTTGCAGACAGGAGAGCCCTCGGACAAGTTGGCGTGCAGACCTATTGGAATGTTATGCCTAGAATATGAACAAAAGGCTGGTTAAGTTTCACCTTCCTGTAGCCAGTGGGTGAGATCCTAGTTAAGGAGCTGGATTTATGTTGAGGGGTTTCATTGTCTCTTTCAGTCATGGAATTTAGAGATGCTGCTCCTTTGGAAAGAGAGGCAGAGCAAAATGCTGAACAAGAATAGATCCTCTCCAGGGATCAATCCTGTGTTGTCTGCTGGGAGATAATCTAATAGGTCCCTTCCACTTCAAATGTCTTTGATTCTGTGTGACAGAATGGCAGAAACAGTAGCAACGAAACATCTTGGGCCAAACTGCCCTGCTGTAACTCCACCATAGTGAATTTGGCCCCCTTCACTCTGCTTCTGACAGCAGTTCACTGGTATTTTCATAGACAGTGCATCCAGAGATGGCATTTATTACATTAAAATACATTGCTTACAGGATATTCCAGGTTTGCCTGACAGTTTATTTTTAAGATGCCCTTTGATAAAATCCAGTTATACACAGTACATAAGACATATAGATATTATGGTAACAGTGCAAGCTACAAGTGTGTGGTAAGAAACACCAGAGTTTAAGGGCAACTTAGTTCAACAGGCTGGATTTGTGATCACAGACAGTGCCCAGGTCTTCTGTTTATGCACAAGGACAATTGCTGAGTGAACAACATGGATGGTGTTGTACAAATTAGCACTTCTCTTTATTAGAGAAGGCTGGTAACAGCAGAGAGTTGGCAGAGGATAAATGCAAAGCCTATACTTAAATAACAGCAAGGGTCTGACTTAATAACTGCGGATTAAAAATTAACAAAAGCCAGCAGATCTCTTAAAATGTCATTTACTGAAATGCTTTGCATAGCAATTACATTTTCTTGCTCAGTGTTTATTATGGTTTCCCCTACAATGAATACAGGAACCACAAGTGCTTAGATATGTTAGTTTCTCTGTTGCTTCTGGAAACGCTTCTGTGCTGGCTGAATTCTGCTTTGAAACTTCTCCCAGAGCTACTCCTGGGTCTCCTAAAGACCCAGGAAGGGGCGGAGGAATAATATAGTGCCTCTCTTTCTAGCTCTGCTGCCACAAGGCTGCTGCGTTCAAGCACTCCCAAGTCTCTCAAGTACGAGTCTCTGAGTGGCCGCTTTGAGGAACTTTGCCATTGAACCTTCATAACTTAAAACTGTTGAGTTTGTAACCATTTAAATCCAATCTTTCATGTGACCTTTACATGTAGCTGCTACAAAGGCCAGTAGGAACTCTGGCATGGATTCCACAACAAAGTCAGCAAAAGTGAACTTATTTCAAAACTCCACACGCTAACCAGCCCCACTCCTGGGTTCCCCAGTCTGTCCTGACTTCTATAAGCCCCACTTTTAGCCTGCTTGGGGCAGCAGTACTGGTGTCAGCTACATGGCGTGCCCTCGTGTGGACAGGGCTCTGGCTCCAGCAGCTGTTTCCAGCTACATGCTCTGAGCACATTTACCTGACACGGCGCTGAAAACAGCTGCTGGAGCCAGAGAACCTTCTTCACAAGGCCCCAAAGCAGTTAATCCCAATGCAGCTGAACCCACCTGGGAACAGTTACCATTCCCTGGTGTAGCTCTGCTTCTGGGGTTTGATCTTTCCCAGTGACAGGGCACTCCATGGGGCTGGAATACTTACAATGGATATTCTGTATGGTTGGCCACGTAGGAGTTTTCTAGTAATGGGGAAGGGATAGGAAAGCCTGAAGAAAGACTCTAGAGGCCACTGGATCCACAGGGAATGCAGTTGACAGTCCCCTGGATCGTGGGGAATCCATGAGCACATCCTGCTCCCAACTGTGTTGCTTCTTGGCTACCCTTCCCCTCAGCAGATATGCTGAAGTCACAAAGTTAAGAGAGTTGGGCTTGTTTTCACTGTAAAAGGAGGCTTTGAGGTAACTTCAACCATGTTCCAAAACTTTGGCTAAGATCAGTTGACCATCTGGTAAGTTCTCTACTGAGGAGGTATATTCTGCTCTGGCAAAGGGATTGACCATCTGCTCTTTAGATCTCTAACTCTGTAGTCCTCTGAGAGCTATTGATAACATGTCATCTTCCTGTTCTACATGTGTGTGTTTTCTTTGGGATACCTTAAGCCGTTTAATGCATGTATTCAGCAACAGATCCTCTGCAATGGGTGGTGTTCCTAACAGTTCCAACGCTGGAGACAGATACTCTCCCACGTTAACTAAACTGGATGGAAAACCAAAGCAAAAGGAATATTTTGGCAGTGATTTGCACTGCCATAAGGGAACAGGGTTCTGTTCCTGATGCCAGGCACACTTTATTTAGGTCAGTGGGGTACAGGTGTATGGAGGGAACAACACCAGAACCTGACCCAGTGTCCACTGAAGTCAATAGGAGCTTGTCCACTGACTCCAACGGGCATTACTTCCACGGGCTGCAGTGCCTCTCAGCATCGAAAAGGAACCTCTCCAGCCACTGTTGAGCAACAAGAACAGAAAGGGACGGTGAAAACTGCGATATGTGGGGAGGATCCCAAAGACTCATGTCCATTAGGAACAGGGAGGGACAACCCTTACCCCTTCTTAGAAGAAAATTTCCAGCCTGGGGCAGATAATTGTCTTACACCTACACAGTCGCAATACTTTACTCTTGCACAGCTCCTTACAAAGGAGGGGAGGGATTGTTATCCTCACTGCACTGATTGACACACAGAGACAATAACTTGTCCGAGGCTACACAGCAGCTCAGTGGCCAAACAGAATGCAACTTTCCTGGTTTGCAATCTGGTGCCCTCTCCACCCATTTACTATGCATGGGCCCCCTTCCGGAATGAGCATTGTCAGTCACTCCTGGCCACTAACACAAATTGTTTTTTAAAAATCCGAATCTAAAGCCAATCTAAGTAAACTGATACCATTTGTAAAGCAGAATAGTTGTATCTGATGACACCGCTGATTTGTCACAACCACCGTTGCTGTCAATGGCCTGAAATGCAAAACACTTGAACATTTGAAGAGAGTCTCTAAAGTAAGCTCGGGGATTCACTTGGCCTCTAAATCAGTTCTATCCAGTGTGTTAAGCAATAACCACAATTCTATGATCAGTTGACAGAGACCTGCAAATGTATGTTTACAAGATTGTCTGGATAATCTCTGGGTAATATACAGAAAGGCAACAGCTGTGCAGCATCAGGGTTTAACTACACTGTGATTGAACAAAGCCAAAAAGACACAATTTCTGTGAACTTGGGCACACACCTTGTGTCAAATACCCAACGGAGCTATCCATAGGAAACAGGCAGGAGGATTTAGTAAGCTCCTTGGGGCAGAATTCTAGTCTGTTTTGTGTTCTGTACCACACTGAGCATATTGTCAGCACTCAGTAATGGGACAGCATCCAGTTCCTTCTCCTGAATGAAGGGTAACTGTCAAAGCCAGCCCACTGGCTGTGTCCTCAAAAACCTTTATGCATCATCCAAATCAGGGGTAGGGAAGGAGAATGCACTCTTGTGGTGAATGCAAACAAGGGAGGGGAATAAACTAGGTAAATGAATCATTAGAATCATTTCCTTTTCAAGGATCTGTTGTTTCTCAGTGTGAAAGCTCTAAGCAAATGTTCCTGCTGAAACAATTGACCTTTCCGCAGTCACAATAAATGCTGAGTTCAGAATGTAGTTGAGTATCTCTGAACATGTCTGTCTCCTGACCCCAAGTCCTGATCAGCTACGTGCTGGGCCCAGTGCAAAACCTGGGATTCATTCTTTGAGACCAGTATCTTCAGTTGTTTTGAATTCCTAGCTGGGAATCTGGAAGGGATGTTCCTAGGCCCTTACACAGAGCTCTTGCTTTAAGCTGCGTGTCATCGAATAGCAGTGTTGTTGGGTGAATTCTGTTCTCTTTCTTTATAAGAAAATGGATCTCTGTTGGCATCCTGTTTATATCCCTACCTTGGAAACCACCAGCTGGCTGGGCTTGTCAGCTTTTATTATAAGTGGTGATATGATAAAGATAGAAATATCTGCATACAGATGTCATGTTAGTAAATATCACAGTGTCTGACACCAGGGAAAGCAATGCTCTGCTGTGCAATGCTTCTAAGAACTTATGCCAGTGGAGCATCTTTGGATTTCTGCTTGGCAAATACAAACACATTTACACAAATAAAGTAGTTGCATAAGAGTAGTCACTGCCTCCCTCTGGCAAACTTTAAGATCTGGTCAAACAACACATCTAATTGTCATGCATCTTGTTCTTGTTTTTCTTCCCATTATTTCTGATTACAAAGCCTTTTATACAGAGACAAGGCTTCTTAGGCCTGATCTACATTAAACACTTTTGCTGGTATAGTAATGTTGGTTAGGAGTGTAGTTTTATTATGACACTTTTATACTGGCAAAAGCCCTCAAGGGGATGCAGTTTATACCTGCAAAAAAGTCCTTTTGCCATATAGGTTACTTCATGTGGGGAGCTTGTATAAGCGATACCAGTAAAAGCACTCTTTTGTTGGGAGTAATCAAATACCAATTACCTGAATGAAATAAACTCCAGCAGCAAAAGCACACTTTTGCTGGTATAAGCTGTGCCTACAGTAGGAGGGTTTGCTGGACTAGCTATCCCAATAAACCCTATCTAGGATAATGTCACTGGCTGGCCCTCAAGGCAAGCCAGGCTCAGCCTTTTCTGTCACATACTAGCTAGCCCCCAGCTGATAGCGATATGGCAGTTTAATGATCATTAGTGATCCCAGCTGCAGATAATCATGAACTGCTACTTACATAGTGCTAGGAGTTCAGTGGGGGGAGGGTGGCTTGCAGAGCAGGGTCCGGCACCTGTGAGGGTACTAGGGCTTAACCAGGGACAAAGTCAGGTAGAAGGGCCCCCAGGGAGTAGGTTAGGCTCCTGTGGGGGAAGCCCTGAGCCAGGGCTCACCAGAGTAGGGAGATGTCATGGGGAACTTGCCAGGGAGGCAGTGAGAGAAAACCTGCTAAGACAAGAAGTAACAAAGGGAGACCTCTGCCGGAGCAGGTCAGGCTCCTGTGAGGGAGGCCTGAGGAAGGGCCCATAAAAACATTGCAATGGAGCCTGAGAGGGCGGAAGAATTATTATTTGAACATTTAGCTTGGACGATCAGTTGGACCTTGTGCTATCCCAGAAGGGGACTGAACTTTATGACGTGGCCAGAGGGCTGAGCCACAAGAGACCTGGTGAGAGGCAGACAGCTTCCAGGAGGCACTGGCGACAAGGGCCTCTTGCAGCATTGCACCCTGATGTAAGAGGTGCTCTGGAGGCTGAGTACACTACTTTGCAGGCAGACAAGGCCTTATACTGTGCTGTTCCCATTCATTCAATGGTTGGGTCATCACAGCTCACTGAGGAAGTGAGGGCGATGTGGTTAGCAGTCAGAGGAGAGGATGGAGGGAGCAGCAGAAATACTTCCAGATTAGGTAAATGTCAAGCAGGAGGATCAGAATGAAGTCACTGTTTACACACACGTTTTGCAATTAGCATTGATGGGAAAGGAAGTGAAAACAGAGGGCAATGACATGTGGTTTGGTTAGAATTTTTCTTCTAAATGTACCCAGATGTGGTAGAGTTTGTGCAACTAACATTCTGCATCTGAGCTACAAAAAAACCAAATGAGACTAGGGAAGACTATCAACTTCCCTTCGACAATGTTGAATTTTTCCATCAAATGTTTTGGTTTTAGCAGCACATAACAGATAAGGGACATTGATGTTCAATCACAATTGAGCTGACAAAAGAATGAAGAAAATACTGTGGAAAATGTTTTAAAAGACCTATCTCCAGTAAAAATAAGATGTTGGAATCTATCTACATAGTGCTATAAAATAACCTAAGAATGGCAGGTCTGAGTCTCCGCTCCTATGTACTGCTGTTGATACTGGTGGAGTTGCAATTCAGGGTGAACAATAAACCTTTTTAGGAGTGTCTCACAACTAGCTGAGTGAGACAAGATATTAAAGTTATTTTCAAGTCTTGCAACATCCGGGCCTTGTTCTGATCACCAACTCCTGCTCTGATGCTAGCAGCATCCCACCAGCCACACAAACCTGCTGCAGCACACAGCTGGTCCAGCCAAACCAGCAGAGGGGGCAGGGAATTCCCCTTATGTATACTTCAGTTCCTTCGATATTTTTATGTCTCACTGGGCGATTGATACAGTGAAACTTGCACTCAGGGCCATTTCCTATAGGCAAGCCTTGTCTTCAGTGATATCTCTAAAACGTCCCCAAGCTTTCCAGTGTGAATTAAGTTGACCTTCAGTGAACATCCTGTCTACATCAGGCAACCAAATTTTGTTGGCCCATTGGGTGGTTGTCTTAACAGGGCCACCCAGAGGATTCAGGCGGCCTGGGGTCTTCGGCGGTGGGAGGCCCCCGCTTCAGCGGTAATTCGGTGGTGGGGGTTCCTTCCGCTCTGGGACCCGCCACTGAAGTGCCTCGAAGACCCAATTGCCGCCAAAGACCTGGCACTTCGGCCATGGGTCCCGGGGCGGAAGGAGCCCCCGCCGCGGATCTTCGGGGCACTTCAGCGGCGGGTCCCAGAGCAGAAGGACCCCCCGCTGCCAAATTGCTGCCCAAGATCCCAAGCGGAAGAATCTCCGGGGACCCAGGCCCCACGAGAGTTTTCTGGGGCCCCCATAGTGAGTGAAGGACCCTGCTCCAGGGGCCCCAAAAAATTCTCCTGGGGCCCCTGCAGGGCCTGGGGCAAATTATCCCACCTTCCCCCCTGCCCCCTCGGGCGGCCCTGTGTCTTAAGCCTGTCTTCACTGTGCTTTTTTAACATAACTTTGCAAGAACACCCAATATCCTACTGTGGCTGTGGAGGTGTCTTCAGCTGGGGCATGACGGGAGGTGCCACATTAGACTGGAAGCCAATATTCAGAGCAGCATATAATGAGGGGCCTAACAAGGAAAAAAGATGTTTCAGACTTTGTAGGTGTTGACTCCTGGGGACATTCAGGTTGTATATTTCTTTTCAGACTACTAGACCAGCATCTTATTTCTTTGAGGCTGTAATTATTCAGCTTTTTAAAACCTGCAAACATGGCTGTAGACTAGTGTCTTGTGAGCGATGGAACAAAGAAGAGCAGTACAAAGTAAACCGAGCAGTACTGAAAACTGACAAGCTAAGTGCTGTGAGACAAAACCAGAACACAACCCCTGCAGTGGTATAAAACCCCACCTATGCAAAGGGATTTCCCATATGCAAACCAAGACTTTAATCAGAAAAATGTGCATGGAAATTGTTTAAGAACGCTTTACTAGATGCCCCAAAGCCACAATCCCACAATTGAGGAAGAAGGCTGCACTGATTAAAAAACTAACCTGGTTTAGAGGAGATATGAAAGCAGCTATAAAAAATGCAACAACTGGAAGAAAGGGGAAGTTGACAGTAATGAATATAAATCAGAAACTAGGAATTTTAGAAAATTGATAAGGGAAGCAAAGGGACACAAGGAGACATGTATGGCCAGCAGAGTTAAGGACAATAAACAGTTTTTTAAGTATATGAGGAACAAAAAGAATCCTAACAATGGTGTTGGTCCATTACTAGATGGAAATGATAGAATTATCAATAATTATACTGAAAAGGCAGAAGTGTTCAATAAATATTTTTGTTCTGTTTTGGGGGAAAAAACAGATTATATAGTCATATCATATGACAACATTATTTCCATTCTACTAGTATGTCAAAGGATGTTAAACAGCAGCTACTAAAGTTAGACATTTTTAAATGAACGGGTTGAAATAAACTTGTACCCAAGAGTTTTAAAGAGCTGGCTCGGGAGCTCGCTGGACTGTCAGCGCTGATTTTCAATAAGTCTTGGAACGCCAAAGAAGTTCCAGAAAACTGGAAGAAAACTAATGTTGTGCAATATTTTAAAAGGATAAATGGGATGACTAGAGTAATTGTAGGCCTGTCAGTCTAACCTCAATCCCAGGCAAAATAATGGAGCAGCTGATATGGGACTCAATTAATAAATAAAGAAGGGTAATATAATTAATGCTGATCAACATGGGTTTATAGAAAACAGATCCTGTTGAACTAAAAATATCTTTTTTTAAAAATAAGATTACAAGTTTTATTGAGAAAAGAAATAGTGTTGATGTAACAGACTTACAGACTAACATAAGATATGTGACTTTATACCATATGAAATTCTGATTAAAAATTAGAGAGATTTAAATTTAACATGGCACACATTACATGCATTAAAAGCTGGCTAATTAATAGGTCTCAAAATGTAATTGTAAATGGAAAATCATCATCATCAAACAGGTCTATTTCTAGTGGGGTCCTGCAAGGATCACAGTTTTCGGCCCTACACTAGTTAACATTTTTATTAATGATTTGGAAGAAAACAAAATCGTCACTGATAACGTTTGTAGATGACACAAAAATTGGGAACATAAGAAATAATGAAGAGGACAGGTGACAGAGAGAGTGATCTGGATTGGTTAGTAAAATGGGCACAAGCTAACAATATGTGTTTAAATACAGCTAAATGTAAATGTATACATCTAGGAATAAAGAATGTAGACCTTATTTACACGATGGGGAACTTTATCCTGGGAAGCAGTGACTGTGAAAAAGATTTGGGGAGTGGAGTAGATAATCAGCTGAACATCAGCTCCCAAGGCAACATTGTGGCCAAAACACTTAATGCAGTTCTTAGATGCATAAACAGGGGAATCTCATGCAGGAGTAGAGAGGTGATTTTACTTCTGTATTTGGCACTGGATGACCACTGCTGGAATACTGTGTCCAGTTCTGGTGTCCACAGTTCAAGAACAATGTTGATCAATTGAAGAGGGTTCAGAAAAAAGCCACGAGAATGATTAAGGGATTAGAAAACCTGCCTTATAGTGATAGACAGGGCCGGCTCTAGCCATTTCGCCGCTCCAAGCACGGTGGCACGCTGAGGGGGGCCCTCTGCTGCTCGCCGGTTCTGCGGCTCCAGTGGACCTCCCGCAGGCGTGCCTGCGGATACTCCACCGGAGCTGTGGGACCAGCAGACTCTCTGCAGGCACGCCTGAGGGAGGTCCACCGGAGCCACCTGCCACCCTCCCGGCGACCGGCAGAGCGCCTCCTGCGGCGTGCCACCCCAAGCACGTGCTTGGCGTGCTGTGGCCTGGAGCCGGCCCTAGTGACAGACTCAAGGAGCTCAATCTGTTTAGCTTAACAAAGAGAAGGTTAAGGGGTGGTGTGATCACAGTGTATAAGTACCTACATAGGGAACAAATATTTAATAATGGGCTCTTCAGTCTAGCAGAGAAAGACATAACGTGATCCGATGGCTGAAAGTTGAAACCAGACAAATTCACACTGGAAATAAAGTGTACATTTTTACAGTGATGATAATTACCATAATCATTGGAACCATTTACCAAGGATTGTAGTGGATTATCCATCACTGACAATTTTTAAATCAAGACTGGATGCTTTTCTAAAAGCTGTCCTATAGGAATTATTTTGGGGAAGTTCCACGGCCTGTGTGAGACAGGAGGTCAGACTAGATGATCACAATAGTCCCTTGTGGCCTTGGAATCGATAATCCCAGTTATAGATTCAGTGAAAGTGAGATCTGGTGGGATCTGCAAAGCAGTGCCGTGAGGGATGGGAAACCTGATATTTGCCAAGTTGGCCATCTCAACCCTGCATAATTTCTGATTGCAAAGGCATTGCAAGTTAACATTACCCAAGGCAGCCCTGCCTCGTGCACAGGAATAATTATGCTGGCTATTTGGCTCACAAAGGCTGCAGATGCTTGGGGGGAAAACACAAGCCATCTGTCCCCACTGTGGATGGCCTGGGACAGAGACTATCTAAATACTTCCATACTCAGAACTACCGATGGCTGAAGCAGCTCCTCTCATCTAAGTGCAGGGTTAAGCAGTTTCCTGGAGACGCCATTGACAGCTACTGCTTCTCTGCAATGGAGTTTCACCCATGCTCACGGTTCCTTACAACATTAATGCATGCCGATCCACGGGATCTTAGAGCAACACTTCACTATAGACTTTTGCAGATGCTGAAAACCTGTACACAGACGTCCCCCAAAGTTTCTTGGGGCAGAGGGCCACGCACGACATCTCCACAGCAAATAAGGCTGAATTCCTGTATTCCTTACACGGGGGCTCAGGGACGATATGAGTGGCTGGAGAAGAACCAGACAGGGGACGCTGTGGGAAGGCAAAGATCTACATCTGGATGTTGAAAGTTGTGGGGAGCTGTTTTTTTTTATTTTTTTTTGCTGCTGTTTCCCACACTCTACAGTCGCTCGTTTTGCTTTGTAGCTCCTATGAAGACCTGCTAATTCCTGCTGTCTTACTTCTGCTGAGTCGCCCAACCACAGCATAAGGCAACATATGGTGCTCCAAATGAGGCCTAGCATGTCTAGGATGAGACACACTTCACAATCACAGGGCTTGTCTGAACAAATACTTAGTTTGCGGCAAGCTGGGGTGTGAATCTACCCCGCACTAGCCTGCTGTGCGCTAAGTTTCATGTGGAACCTGCTGACGCTCACTAATAGTTCCCTAGTGTACTTTGATCTACTCCTGTGTCAAAACTTGATAGGTCAAAGTCCACTAGGGAGCTCTTACTGCATGGCAGCAGGGTCCACGCAGACACATAGTCTGCAGCAGAATACATTCACACCCTGGCTAGCAATGAACTAAGTATTCATTTAGACAAATCCATAGCATGGCACAAAAATAAACTAATTCCCACGTAATTCTGAAAGGAGATATCTCAGAGAGAGAGAAGAACCCTCATTTATTTGTACTCAATAGTTAAGCTATGTCTGTGTCTGATAAATTTGAGGCCAGTTACTTTAAGGCTTCTTCTCTACTCGGACACACCCCCAGAACTCTGATCAGGGGTATTCTGTCTGCTACCCAAGATCCATAAACCTGGAAACCCTGGATGCCCCATCATCTCAGGCATTGGCACTCTTACAGCAGGATTGTCTGGCTATTTGGACTCCCTCCTCAGACCCTACGCTACCAGCACCCCCACCTATCTTCAAGACACCACCGACTTCCTGAGGAAATGACAATGCATTGGTGATCTTCCTGAAAACACCATCCTGGCCACCATGGATGTAGAAGCTCTTTGCACCTCATAGTATGCCAACATTTTTTATGGCTGACCTAGAACAACGCTTCCTCAGCTCTCGTCCCCTAGTGCCCCTCCTCTACTTGTGCTACATTGAGGACATCTTCATCATATGGACCCACAGAAAGGAGGCCCTTGAAGAATTCAACCTGGATTTCAACAATTTCCACCCGACCATCAACCTCAGCCTGGACCAGTCCACACAAGAGATCCATTTCCTGGATCCTACAGTGCAAATAAGTGATGGTCACATAAACACCATCCTATACCGGAAACCTACTGTCCGCTATACTTCCTTACATGTCTCCAGCTTCCATCCAGGACACATCACACAATCCATTGTCTACAGCCAAGCCCTAAGATACAACTGAATTTGCTCCAATCCCTCAGAGAGAGACAAATACCTACAAGATCTTTATCAAGCATTCTTCAAACTACAATACTCACCTGGGGAAGGGAGGAAACCGACTGACAGAGCGAGACGGGTACTCAGAAGTCACCTACTACAGGACAGGCCCAACAAGGAAAATAACACACCACCACTGGCCATCACATACAGCCCCCAGCTAAAACCTCTCCAGCACATCAACGATCTACAACCGATCCTGGAAAATGATCCCTCACTCTCACAGACCTGGGGAGGCAGGCCAGTTCTTGCTTACAGACAACTCCCCAACCTGAAGCAAATACTCACCAGCGACTACACACCACACCACAGAAACACTAACCCATATTAAAGGATTTGCTGGGTTAATCCAGGAGCCCTGAACATACCATGTAATGTGATACAGAGCCAAGTGTGACAGCATCTCTTAAAAAGCCCCTGCAGTAATCAGGAATCTATAAAGTAATTCAGGTACCTGATACCCCAGAAAATTCTTTGTCTGTGTGTGTTTTTAATTAATGGTTTTACAAAACCTAATATGAGTAAAATGCTTTCATGACTGTTAAAAAATGTGGTGTTTTTGGTTGGAATTGCACAGGTTTGCAACCCAAACATTGCAGAATTGTGCTAGTGCCTAAGAACCAAAGTGTGAAACCCATTAGTTTACTTTCAGTGATCAAACTGAGTGAAATGCAAAAACTAAACAAACAGCATAAATGGTAAAAATAAGTGAGATGTTTAAAATTCATTCAGTTCTAATAATCTAGGGCGTAAGCAGTTCAGTAAGGACATTTGCTTTTTCAAGCATGGACTTTTCCCCTGATGGTGTCCCTTGAAGTGCTCTGGAAAGCGAGAGACCAACAAACCCGGATTGTGACAATGAAAGAAATAGCAATCAGGATTATCTCCATTCCACCCCCGATACATGTCAGGGGGGGAAATGTGCAAAGTAGTGGCTAAGAGGAAGCAGAACCATTTAGGGTGCGTCTACATGGCAATTAAAAACCCATGGCTGGCCTGTGACAGCTGACTCAGGCTTGTGGGGCTCGGGCTACGGGGCTGTTTAACTCCAGTGCAGACGTTGGAGCTCCAGCTGAAGCCCAGGCTCTGGGATCCCAGGAGAGGGAGGTCATAGAGTTCAAGGTCCAGCACGAGCCCAAACATCTACACTGCAATTCAACAGTCCCTTAGCACAAACCCCAGTCAGCTGACCCGGGTCAGCGCAGGTGTTGAACTGCAGTGTAGATGCACCCTTAGAGTAACATTTGCAGATGAGCATATTTTGTTTGACTACGTTAATAAAGTAGTGTTGTAACTGTGTCAGTCCCAGTATATTAGAGAAAAGGTGGGCCAGGTTGGTAATATCTCTTATTAGATCAACTTCTGTTGGTGAATGTGCATAACACCTTCAAAAGAAGAGCCTGAATGCTTAAATTCATACTTCTGCGAGACACTAAAAATCATGGACTGGATAGACACTGGATGTATGGCTCATTACAACAATCTGTAATCCACTAACCCTTCCTTGTCCTACAACTGCAGTGAAATTACTGCTCACTTGACCTTCAATGGACTCTTGCAACATGTGTTAACTCCTTATGTTAAACAAGATGTTACAACTAAATACAAGGTGTGACAATCTGAGTGACCTGAAGAAAAGCTCTGTGTAAGCTCAAAAACTTCTCTTCACCAACAGAAGTTGGTCCAATAAATGATATTACCTTACCCACCTTGTCTCTCAATGCACTAGCTCTAGTTTTTCCTGCACAAGTCTGGGAAAGTTGAGTTTTTCCATTTGGCTATGAATGTTATGGATTCACTGAATGTTACAGTTCTGGCTCTGCTCACATAGTCTGGGGAGGTTGCATGTGAAGAGGACTAAAGTAAGTAGCTCACCTTCTTGCCAGTTGTGCTGCATCTGCCGCAGCGCTGCCATTGACCAGAAGGGAAACATTGGAAACTGCTCCAGCCAGGAAACACTCCACGATTCCTTGGTTCCTCCTTGGGCAGTAGCCAAAGTCATCTCCGGTTACAATTAACTTCACTCTGGCCTGAAGCATCCTTAGGGGTCAGCCCTGACAGGAAATCAAAGGAGACAAAATCAAAGCAATGAACGCTGTAGCACATAAAAAGGATACAGGGAAAGGCAGGATCAGTATATGTGAATGAGAAATAGAGAAATGAATCAGAAAGTGACTCTTCCTCCTGCTGCTCCACCTTAGCTGTTTACAGTAGCAATGATTAATATACTGGAATGCTAGTAATTGTGGCTCTCACACACAGTACTCTGCCCCTCCCTCAGTGCAAAGATCGGCCTCCTTCACTTTTCTTTTCAGGGAAGGAAGGAGTGTCATGCTATACTACCCAGCTGGATTAAGAGTAGTTTTTCCAGTTTAACAGGTCACTGATTTACATGATGATTTAAATGACTGATGGTACATCAAGGTTCAGAACCCTCTGGTTTCTGGACTCCATCATATTGAGCAGCTAGCTTATGGTATCTGAAGAGGAGAAACATCCGGAATGCAGAGCTCAGACAATCCTAGAAGAAACTAAACCATTAGGCAGTTAAAAGACTGACTTCTTCCAATAGCCAAATCTCAATGAAAGTCCAGTCCGAAGAAGGGTGCATGCTGGTTTCTGGTTCTGTATACACTGTCTGAATTCTGCAGTTATCCCACAGAAGCAGCTTACGTTCTCCTATATCAGAGTTTCAAAAAGGCATGACATTTGGATTGGTTTTTTAAAGTAAAACAGTGGACAAGGGAAAGAGGTTAGAGTCTTAATTTCCTCACACTGCCCTTCCCTTTCCAATTTGCATGCCTCCTCTGATGAAGAGTAAGCAAGATTCCTTTACCTCAGTATTCACACTTTCCTGTCACACAGATCTGAGGTTTGTTTAACTATTGAGATATGGTGTTTGTTCAGCATTTGACACACAGGAAGCTGGAGGTTTTCTGCTTCACCAGAACAACTCTGAGAGCAGAGGGCACCTTGAGAGTCAGTCACATCCTCTCTTGTTTTTTTCCATCCCTCTCTATTGCTCTTCCTTTCTTCTTTCCTTTTAGCAGTGGTTCATCACCTCTGTGCCTTTGTTTTTAAGCTAGGACTCCAGCAATAGTAGGAGTCTGCTGTGCATGCGCTGAGAACAAGCATGAAGTGTGGAGCAGCAGAGAAGTGAGCTATTTATATAATCCACACAGTGTTTGCTTAGGAAGAGGGTAAGAGACCTAGAATTCAGAACAGCGGCCCAAAATCAATAGGGCAGAAAGTAACTGGGTGAAGCAAAAGCATGCTTGTCTCGTTTTGTAAGCAATTTTTCAGTATAATCAATCTGCTTATTCACAGGGCCACACATTTAAATCATATAAAAATATAGCAACAAAGCACCCACCCTTGGAGCTAGGATGACCAGATAGCAAGTATGAAAAATCGGGATGGGAGTGGAGGGTAACAGGTGCCTATATAAGAAAAAGCCCCAAATATTGGGACTGTCCCTATAAAATCAGGGACATGTGGTCACCCTAACTGGAGCACTTAACACTGTCCGCTACAATATTTCATCACAAGAATTCCTAACTGCAGGGACATTCAGATCCCATTTGTGGAGTGACAGCAAGTGCCCTTATCTCCTGAAACAACCAGGAGCAGGGGAGGTCCCCTCCTGGGGCAAGGATGGAATTGTCCTGGAGAAGACAGATAGGCACCACCAAGCCCCTGATCAGCCAGTGAGGTGAGGGCAAGGGAGGGCGTCTGACCCCTGCACGCTGCTGCTAGACCCTCTAAGGTCCCGGGGTGAAGGCGTGGCCCTAATGATTTCCTGGTTAGCCCCGGAGTTAAGCTCCCTGCCTGCACACCAGGGCCGTAGCAACAAAGAACGTGGCCCCCTCCGAACATATGTCCGGGGCCCCTTACAATGCAGAAACTGGAATGCAGTATTTATTTTATACAATATACAGGGTTCATATTATGTATACATAGGCCTACAGTGTACATATATTCCGTATTTACGCAAAGCGCTTCTTTTGAGCCTTGTTCTCCGCAAATTGGTTAATCAATGCATCATAGTCCAGAGATCTGGCAATCTTGTTTTCGATTGAGATAACTGCAAGCGCAGAAAGCCTGTCATCTGTCGTGGTTGAGCGCATGATATTCTTGATCAGTTTCATTCTACTGAAGCTCCTTTCAGCACCAGTGACAGTAACTGGTGCGGTCAGAAGAATTCTGATGCAAATGCAAAGAGTCGAATATATCTCCTGAAGGCTGTTCTTGTATATGTACATTAAAAAATTGTTTGCAGTGACAAGTCCTCTCTCTTTCTCGATGACATAAATAAAACGATTCAATTCCATTATGAGTTCGTTGGCATCAATGTCTCCCATTTTTCTTTCAAAATTTTTGCTGTGATTCTCCAGTTCATTTTCTCTGTGACACTGCTTCAGGCTGTTAGCATTGTACAGAAATCTAAACAACTTATACCACTCCACGAGTTGGTCAAATCGCAACAAAACGGAAGATATGGCCTGATCAGTGAAAACAAGAAAGAACTGCGATTTGAATTTTTCTTCGGCAGAAAGACGACTCAAATCATCAGCACATTCATAATCAAACATTCTCTTCTTATGTCGCACCCTGGTTTCTGGAAACACCTGCTCAATACCCATATGCTCTGCTATTTCACATGCATTTGTGACCACAGAGTTATAGCCTATATTTCGATAGTCTTCCAAAAACTTCATTGTAGCACCAGCTTCTGCCTGCAGTACATCAATTGACACATCTGGTGACTGAATTAATTTGCAGGTTTTATTGACATGAAATAGTATATCGTACCACGTGTACACAGTCAGAACAAAAGGCCATGCAGTAACATGGTCTAAAAGTGCACCGGCTTCTGTTGCTGTATTGCCATCTTTCTTTTCGAGCGCATATTCGCGCAAAGATGACAAAGCATTGCACAATTCTTCAAGGTGATAAAGCAATGGCTTCACAGCATCAATTCTCGACTCCCAACGAGTGTCCGATAACCCTTTAACAGATATTGGCATATGTTCTTGAAGTATATCCCAAAGTGAAGGTGAAGAAGAAAAGATAACATATATTCTGTTAATCAGACCGAAAAAGTCAACGGCATATTTCGATGACTTTGCCGCATCTGAGATCACAAGATTCCAAGTGTGAGCTCCACATGGTACATACAAGGCACGGTCATTTATTTCTAGCATGCGGGCTTGAACTCCTTTATTCTTTCCTCTCATATTTGCGCCGTTATCATAAGCTTGACCTCTCATGTCAGCAATGTCTATTCCTAAGTTGTTTGCCTTTTCAAGAAATGCTTCCAATAAGCCCTCACCAGTTGTATCATGAACATTAAGAAAATCAACAAACACTTCACAAATATTGACACCATCTTCACCGTTGCATTCAACAAAGCATAACACCACAGACATGTGTTCTTCATGTGACACGTCAGGTGTACAGTCCAAATTAACTGAATAATATTTTGCTTTTTTAAGCTGCGCTATGTTGGCCTCTTGAATGTTACTGGCAACAAGTTGAATCAGCTCGTTTTGGATCTGTGGACTGAGGTACTGAACAGGTGTCTCTGCCTTTTTAATCCTTTGTAAAAGTTTGCTGAGGACATTATCATACTTTGCAAGCAATTCAAACAGTCCCAAAAAGTTGCCATTCGAAGGATCGGCGCGCTTTTCATTACTTCCTCGAAATGCCAAGTTTCTTTTGGACAAGAAAATAACGACATCAACCATGCGTTTGACAACATTTCTCCAGAAATCTCTTTCTTTCAGAAAAGCCTGCAATTCGAGTTGGTCAATAGATGTATGGTTTACTATGCCTGACCGAAGGTCAAACCATTTCACCATACAGTCTTGATGACCTTTGCCTGTTTCATGCTGCTGAAGTCTTTTTGACAGTGCTTTCCAAGCAGATGTTCCACGACGTAGCGGTATGTCGCCAGTGCCATATAATTTACAAGAAAAACAAAAAATGGCATCTTTCTGAACTGAGTACATTAACCATGAACATCTTATTTTCTTGCCATTTGCCATGGTTCGATAGAAATGAGTACTTGTGAACCTCCGTCTTTCCTCGTTAAATAGAAATTCGTAACTTTCATTCTGCTGCGGTGGGCCACGTGCAACAATGTCACACACTTGCCTGTCCGCTATTATAGACGGCCAATCTCCTGGATCATCAGTCAGTGGTTCTGATTCAGATACTTCTTTCCTGGCAGCAGCTGGAATATCTGTCACAGTTTGTTTGGTAGAACAACTGGCTTCACCTTCGACCTCACTTGAAGCACTTCTGGATACTTCTGGATATGATTCGTCGCTGCTAGCGCTGTCCGTTTCATGTGCCTGTACCTGTACATTGGATTGCAGGGCAAAATACATTGACAACTTTGGAATTTTCTCAAGTTCCTTCTTGGCATCTTTTGCTGCCTTTCGTTTACTAGCTCCGCTCTTACACATTCTCTTAGACATCACAAAGCACGCTTCTGCATTGGAAACGATCAAAAACTAAACAACTAAATTAATAACATTTATCCGCCGACCGCCATTATGAACGCAAATACACATTCTTTGAATGGGTCCAACTAAAGTTCGAAACTGACAGACAGACAACTGATGTAGCCAGTAGCATTATGATGTATCATAATGACTTGACGGTTTTGTCAGTAAAACCGACACAGATTGTGCAATAGCATCAATAAATGTCACTTACCTAGTTATACCTTACATTTTTTTTGCCACTTTTAGGGGCCCCCTTCCTTGCGGGGCCCCCTCCGGTACGGAGGGCGCTCGCTACGCCTCTGCTGCACACCACAAGGCTCCTCAGCCCCACAACTCCGTTGCCCAATCCCTGCCCTGCGAGCAGGGCTCCTCTGCCAGCTCCCCCGCACTGAGCAAAGGGGGGACCCCGCATTCCCAGGTGCGCCGCCCCCGGCCCAGGTACTTACAGCCAGCCCCGCGCTGCGGCCGCCTTCCTCCCCTTGAACGCCGCAGGCCGGCGGCTGCTCCCCGCCGGCGCTGCCGCTTCCCTCCCTCCAGCTCCGGGGCAAAGGGCGGGAAGCGGGGCCGGTGCAAGCCCGGGCACTTGCCCCCTGGCGGGGAGGGTCCCCGCACTCACCCATCATGAAGCGCCCGCACCGCCCCTGGCAGCAGCTGCAGCATCCATGACACGCTTCCCAGCCAGGCGCCTCCGCAGTGATGCGCTGCCCAGAGCCGCTGGGGGAGGCTGCGGCGTGTGCGCCCCACAGCGGTGAGAGCGGGCGGCGGCTCGGATTGCGCGGGCGCCGCTGGAGCTGGGGCACTGGCGGATCAGCAGGCAGTAAAAGAGGGATGTACCCAGTGCACTGGAGTGATTGGCAGACAGCGCTTAATTTGTGTCAGGGCGGAGCCCGGGCACCTCTAGGGCTCGGCAGTTCAGAGCCCCCCGCGCCTCTGGGCCCGGCAGTTCAGAGTCCCCCGAGCCTCTGGGCTCGGCAGTTCAGAGCCCCTGGTACCTCTGGGCTCGGCAGTTCAGAGCCCCTGGTACCTCTGGGCTCGGCAGTTCAGAGCCCCCCGGCGCCTCTGGGCTGGGCAGTTCAGAGCCCCCGGCGCCTCTGGGCTCGGCAGTTCAGAGCCCCCCGGCGCCTCTGGGCTCGGCAGTTCAGAGCCCCCGGCGCCTCTGGGCTCGGCAGTTCAGAGCCCCCCGGCGCCTCTGGGCTCGGCAATTCAGAGCCCCCCGGCGCCTCTGGGACTGGCAGTTCAGAGCCCCCGGCGCCTCTGGGCTCGGCAGTTCAGAGCCCCCCGGCGCCTCTGGGCTCGGCAGTTCAGAGCCCCCCGGCGCCTCTGGGCCTGGCAGTTCAGAGCCCCCCGAGCCTCTGGGCTCGGCAGTTCAGAGCCCCCCGGCGCCTCTGGGCTCGGCAGTTCAGAGCCCCCCAGCGCCTCTGGGCTCGGCAGTTCAGAGCCCCCGGCGCCTCTGGGCTCGGCAGTTCAGAGCCCCCCGGCGCCTCTGGGCTCGGCAGTTCAGAGCCCCCCGGCGCCTCTGGGCTCGGCAGTTCAGAGCCCCCCGAGCCTCTGGGCTCGGCAGTTCAGAGCCCCCCGAGCCTCTGGGCTTGCCGCCTCAGTTATGAATGTAAAAAAAAATTCTTTGCGCCCCATCACCTCTTTTCTTACAAATTAAGCACTGCTGGCAGACCTCTGAAGGGCACTCCCCAAAGGAGTGGGGCTGATATGGCGTTGTTGTATTCAGGGTAGTTGTAGCCAAGTGGGTCCCAGGATATTAGAGAGACAAAGTGGGTGAGGTAATTTATTATAGTGGACCAACTTCTGTTGGTGAGGGAGACAAGCTTTCAAGACACACAGAGACCTCACAGCACAATCCAAGGTGGAAGGGATTGTTTAGCATCAGTAGTTAGCAGCAATTATAAGGGACCATTCCAGGTAGAGTGGCCAGTTAACACCTCCATCCATTTCATCCTCACTCATAAGTTTTACAATTAACAGCAAACACTTTATCCAAACCATGACCATAGACATAGCAACTAGGACGGCTTCGCAATATGCCAGCCTCTTCCCAGGCCACCTTGAAGAAGAATTTCTAGACAAATGCACCACACAACCAGTGATATACCTGAGATACATCAATGATATTTTCTCCTCTGGACAGACGACTTTAACTCCCTCATAGATTTCCACTACAACTTCAACAACAAACTCAAAGCCATTAAACTCTCTCTGGAACACTCCCACACTAGCATCAACTTCCAGGACACCACAATCAGCTTCAACAACGGAACCCAACAGACAACTATATACAAGAAACCCACGGATCACCACCTACCTTCATAGATCCACTAACTACCCCAAACACAGCAAGAAATGTTATCTACAGCCAGGCTCTCAGCTATCACAGAATATGCTCTGAGGAGAAAGTCCAAGATATACTTTAACACACTTAAAACCACTTTCACCAAACAAGGACACCCCACCAGAGAAGTAGATTGCATCATGGAATAGGCCACCCAAACACCCCAAGAAAACCTGCTTCAATACAGAAATAAAACCCCCTCTGCCTACATCCCATAGTTGTCACTTATCATCTCATACTGGAACCCATATTGAATTTCATCAAATATCTACAACCCTTACTCGATGGGGACCCCATCCTGAAAGAAATCTTTCTGGAAACCCTGCTTCTGTCCTTCAAACAACCCCACAACTTCTCCAAGCTCACATCAGAAGCAAGCTCCCTACAGACCAGGACACACCAACTCAAAGAAGCAGCAGACCCTGCCAGAACAAAAGATGCAAAACCTGCAGACATATTGACACTGCTACAACGATCCACACCCCCAAACAAAACAGGATCCATGGGTCCTACACATGCCTATCACAACGTGTGGTATATCTCCTCCAGTGCACTAACTGCCCCAATAACAATTATGTGGGTGAAACCAGACAATCACTGTGCTCTTGAATGAACTCATACAGGGAAATGATAAAACACAAAAACACCATATCACCTGTGCATGAACATTTGTCACAAAGCATATCTGACCTGTCAAGCCTCATCCTCAGAGGAAACCTGCACAACACTTTCAAAAGGTGAGCCTGGGAGCTTAAATTCATTACTGTGCCAGACATCAAAAATCATGGACTGAACAGAGACACTGGATTTACTACAACAATATGTAACCCACTAATCCCCTCTTTTTGTCCTGTGACAGCAAAGGTATTAACAGGTCAGTCTACCTTGAATGGTCTCTTACAATATGTGTGAACAACTTTTGCTTAACAATCTGCTCCACCTTGGATTTTGCTTTGACCCTGGGAGTTCCTTTCCCACACCTAAAGAAGAGTTCTGCATGGCTGGAAAGCTTCTCTCTCTCTCTCACCATTGGAAGTTGGTCCAATAAAAGATATTTTATTTACTTTGTCATTGGTGGGCATTTCCATAGAACTCATTGCCATAGCACCTGAGCATGCCAGGTGTCCTCATTTATACAAAACGAGCAGGATGCTCCTAACCCAGCACCATGGTATGAGAGGGCAGGAAGATGGGATGGTATTATTATCAAACTTTACTCCTGAAACTAGAAAACATAGGCACTCCTCCTGCTTTCCTGATTTGTTATAACTGCAAAACTCAGTTTACATTTATGCAAAGATGACTAAAATGCTGGATGTTTCCAGAGACATTGGGCTATTTTTTTCCCCCATAGCTGAACCTGGGGCTGATTTATGGTTTCACATCGGTTTGCATCATTGTACAGCTTTGTCACAAAACTAATTGAAATGATCTGGTTTCAGCTGAGTTTTGTGTTGCATTCTCAGGTTCATGAGAATATGAATCCCATCAGCAGGAAATGCATGTTATTCAGAATGAAAGAAAACCCTATTGGATCAACTACGCTGGGCTTTCTAGAGCAAATCCCACTGTACAAATTCTGTTCAACAATACAGCAGATAGGCCCCCAAATGCTGAACTGACTGAAGCTACACTCCTCGCCATCTGCTAAGCTGTACAGGGCCACTAAGCTCCATGAAACTGAAGCTCTTGTGTGCTAAATCAACCAACCAATTATCAAGAAAACCTGAGTTATCAGAATCCTCACATTTACAAAGGTCTTGGGTGTCCTGTGGGACATTCATAAAACTGAGGTTCTATTGTATTTAATATTTTCTGATATGACCTTGGTGTATATTTCCTCCTGTTGCACCCCAACATGCCCCGATGGATTCAGATATAAAACTATTCCCAAACATAGCCTTACCATGCCTGGGAAGCACTTAGATACTACAGTAATGAGTGGTATAGAAAACCCTGAAATAGACAGATAGATAAAATATCCTTTTCTCCCAGACAACATGCCCACAACACTCACCATACAAAGAGATGATTCCCTTTCTCAGACCTACTGATGATGTTAGATTTGTACCTGCAGCTGTATATGGCATGACTAGTGCAATCACACAAGATGTTTTCTTTTGTTTCCCCAGTATAAAATGAATCAAAATCTTTTTTCACTGGCACCATTTGGTCATCAATTGCCAGGGTGTTTTTTACCTACATTTGTCTGTTTGCAGCTGTGAGCTTAAGTGTTGATCTAGTGCTGAAATCCAATCCAATAGACCTTGATTAGGAAGTGCCTAAACTTCTTATCCTGGGATGGGGAGGGGCATTGGATGGAATAGATAAATTGTCTGGGGGAATATAGCTTAGATCACAAGCTACCATTTCGTATTGGATCCTTATGTTGCATGTAAAATCCTGTTTCTCTGGGCTTTTAACTGCTTCTTTTCCTTAATGCAGAGAGAAAAAAGGTTTAATAGATTGTGTGAATAGTCCCAAAAATGTTGAGTAAGACATATTATCAATGTTCTCAACTATGAAGTTAGAGGACCAAGTTTCATCAATATTCAGTGAGCCTCTTCTCAGTTGTTAGGATTGTCCCTAAATGTTCAGAATACTGCTGTACGCTTCTTGCATAGGCCAGAAGAAGAAATACCAAGGTTAAGTAGAGTAGCTGGTGTTGGACTAGGGCAGGGTTCTCAAACGGGGGGACGGGACCCCCTCAGGGGGTTGGGAGGTTATTACATGGGTGGTCGCGAGCTGTCAGCCTCCACCCCAGGCTCTGCTTTGCCTCCAGTATTTATAATGGTTTTATAAAGCATTTATAAAGTGTTTTTAATTTATGGGGGGTGGGGTTTTGCACTCAGATGCTTGCTATGTGAAAGGGGTCACCAGTACAAAAGTTTGAGAACCCCTGGACTAGGGAGAGGCTAACCAAAGTAGTCCATTGTTGTGTGTGGGATCCTGTTAAAATTGCCTGTATTTAGACAAATCCCTTTCGGCAGGTTTCTCCAGGAACCAAAAGCCTTTTCTCAATTCTGTGGAATCCTAGGATAAGAAATCCAAATCTCAGGGAGTTCCTTGCAGATGCTGATGTTGTTTAGCATCACTATCCCAACAAAGGAAACTGAATATGTACACAACTCTCAGAGAGAAAGAGATGAGACATGGACACACTCAGAAAAGTCATTCATGTTTGGGGAGAAGGCAAAAGTTAAACACGAGTCAGTGGAAAATAGTTTCCAAAAGGAATGTATCATTTGAGCAAGCTTCCCACAAAGGAAATGACCATCTTGTCCAGCCCCGAAGCACCTACGGAGTTTTATGAGGAAAGTTTTTTAAAAGTGGGCATGTTTAATCTTGACAAAAGAAGACTGGGGGAGCGGGAGGGACCTGAATACAGTCTTCAAATATGTAAGGGTTGTTATAAAGAGGATGGTGATCAATTGTTCTCCATATCTATGGGACATAGAACAAGAAGTAATGGGCTTAATCTGCTGCAAGGGAGATTTAGTTAGATATTAGGAAAATCTTTCTAACTGTAAGGGTAGTTAAGCGCTGGAACAGGCTTCCAAGGCAGGCTGTGAATCGCTAGCATTGGAGGTTTTTAAGAATAGGTTGAACATACACTTGTCATGGATGGTCAAGGCTTACTTGGTTCTGCCTCAGCACAGAAGCTGGACTTGATAATCCCTTGAGGTCCCTTCCAGCCCTACACGACTATGATTCTGTAAAATGACCTGAAATGAGTAACTGTTAGCTGTTATATATGAGCACCTTGGGGAGAGGAACTGAGCTCTAATCACAGGGGAGGCAACGCTAGGATTAGGTAACAGCCTGGGGACAAGAAGGAGTCTTCAATTTTTTTCCTCAATCAGTGCTACAGGAGGGCTGGCAGGAGGTATTATGGACAAAGAAGAACAAAGAAGGTTACTAGGCATGCTGTAGTAATACAGGTTTTATTCTTATTTTTATTTATTCATCTTATTTATGTTTTATTCTTAGGCCCCAATCCAGCAAAAACGTTCATGCAGGCTTAACTGGAATAACTCACATGATTAAAGCTAAGCACATGTTAACCCTTTGCAGAATCAGGGCTGCAGGAGGTAGAGCTACATCTTAAGAAACATTTATAGTTTGCCATTTTGCCCCCTTTTGAAATCTTTTTTTTTTCTCTCTCTCTCTGTCTTTCAGCAAATTAAGGACGTTTCTGAATCCCTTCCATGCTGCCTCCTACCCCAGAAACCACTTGCTGAGCTGATCCCAAGGCTACTACCCTATGCCATGAGAAACTAGCTAGCAAGGACTTTTATACATTGCACATATTTAACCAAGCACAAGTTCTTTACTCCATTGTGCTGGGCATTAGCCTTAAAGAGGCCAGTTCTATACTAGAAACTTTTGCCAGTATAGCAGTGTCAGTTAGGGGTGTGATTTATTTTATGACAGTCCTACACCAGCAAAAACCCTAGAGTAGACTGAGAAATAGTGGCATAGAATTGTTTTTGCCAGTATAGTTTATGTCAGACAAGGAACTGTTATAAGGTATACCAGCAAAAGCATTCCCCTCCCCCCCCCCGATATAAACTCTGTCTACACTGGGGCTTTGTCTACACTACAGACCTGCAGTGGCGCTGATTGAGGAAGAGAATTGCCACTGTAAGCTTTCCTGTGTAGCCGCTCTATGGTGGTGGGAGAGAGCTCTCCTGCCAGCACAATTAAACCACCCCTAACAAGCAGTGGAAGCTATGTCAGCAGGAGAGCATCTCCCACCAACATAGTGCTGTTCACACTGGTGCTTTTGTTGATGAAACTTATGCCGGTCAAGGGGGGTTGTTTTTCACACCCCTGACAAAAGTTTTATGGACAAAAGTGCTAGTGCAGACAAAGCTTAGGGGAGTTTGCCGATTATAGCTATACTGGCAAAACTTTCCTAGTGTAGATCTGGCCTGAGCAACTGCATATTAATGTTACCCCTGCCCTTCCTGCCTGTAGCTCTTCTTGCTGTCTTGGGGTCTGATCAAGATTCCATCAAAGTTATTGGAAAGATTCCCATTGACTTCAGGGGTTTGAATCAGGTCCTTCTTATCCTCCCTCCCTGCATAGTGTCATGTCTGAAATAAAGCCCGGATCCTGCAAAGGCTTATACACATACTTAACGTCAGCCTTGTGAGTTGTTACACTAAAGTCAATGGGACTACTCACACACTTAAAGTTAAGCACATGCTTAAAGATGTCTTGAATCTGTGACATGGCTTGTAAGCTCCTTTGTTCTTTTATCTGTATTGGGAGGTACCTAGTACATGTCTGAGCACTATCAAATAATAAATAACCTTTTCAGCTTTAGTGACAGAGAAATTGTGAGTGATGATAGGACATTGATCACTATCAGTTTTACTTGGAAGATGCTCAGACATAACATTGATAGGCAGTAGATTAGAACCTTAAGATAGACAGAAAGAGAGACCTACATTTTAAAATGCATAAAGAACGGGAGTGACTATAAGCCAAGCATGTGACACAGCTAGAAATATATTTTTTAAAAGCACTTTTACTCCAAGCTGCTCTCAAAGAGCATTCTTTATATACTGTAAGTTAGTAGACTATCCATTACACTTGGTATATTATTTCTATTAGTATTTAATTGTGTGCTGACTAATGATCAACAGGATGGCAATTTGCCATCAATAAGTAATGAAATGTTTAATATGTTTTTATCATCTTGAAAAATTAGTCTTCGGAGTCTTTAATCGTGCTGCTGGTTCTGGGATCTATTGGTTTGTCAAAAGATAAACAGGAATATATTACTCCTAAGTACTCTGAGGCTTTTAATTACAAGCAACCAGAGTAAAACAAGCTGCAGCAAGTAGGCAGATTAGGTATTTGTAAGCAAACAGTGACACTGGGCCCAATTTTCAAACTCGGACATGTAAGTTAAGACACCCAGTTTTGAATATGGGTGCAGAGATCTGCACTCAAATAGTCCAGGAGAGGGAGGATATAGTCCTTGGTTAAAGCACAGGACTGGGAATCAGAAAACCTGAGTTCCAATCAGAACTGTCACAGATTTACTGAGGCCTCGTCTACACTGGGGGGGGGGTGTTGATGTAACATATGCAACTTCAGCTCCGGGAATACCATAGCTGAAGTCGAAGTATTTTATTCTGACTTATCTCCCATCCTCATGGCGCGGGATCAATGTCCGTGGCTCCCCCGTCGACTCTGCTACCGTCGCTCACTCCGGTGGAGTTCCGGAGTTGATGGGGAGCGCGTTTGGGGATTGATATATCACATCTAGATGAGATGTGATATATCGATCCCCGATAAATCGATCGCTACCCGCCGATAGGGTGGGTAGTCTGGACATACCCTGAGATACATTGGAGAAGTCACTTAAACTTGTCACTCAGTTTCTCAATCTGTTGCATGGGGATAGTAATAATCACCTCCCTCACAGGACAGCTATGAGGCTCATTCCTTAATATTTGTGAAGTGTTTTGAGAGCCTCAGATGGAAGGAACTATAGACAGATACCAATGTGAGTGCCCAGATGGAAAACTGAGTCCCCTAACATAGCCCAAGTTTAAAAATTGGTCTCCTCATTTTAGATGCACGCAGAACAAGTATTTCTAGGGGCTTTAACTCAGGTCTTTGTGAATGTTAAGTTTTAGAACTTGGAGCATCAGGCTGTCCATCAAAGTGATCATGTCTGAGATACCTTCCTTACCAGGCTTCTCAAATTCCAATGTTTTTGGCCTTTGTCTGTCTCTACATGGCAATATGACTGTCCATAGCCTGTATCCTAATATCCAGACCATCTATTTGCTGTCTTCATCTGAGTTTCCAAAATAGCAAGTTTTGGAAAAATACCCAATCTGCATTTTCCAGGGTGGATCAAATAGTAGCGAGTCTGGTTTTGTGAGTTAAATCCCTCAAGCATTTCATGGGCAGGCAGAGCTTCTTGGCTAGGAAGATTATGGCAGAAGCGACAAGTGCCTGGGTGTTTCCTCTCTTGATTTTGATGGGTGAATCATTTCAGACGTATAAATGAGTTCTCTCCAGTTCTTCTTTAAGTGGGTAGTAGAGGCCTGTCTCTCCGTCCTCCTCCCCTCATAACCAGCCCTCTGTCTTTGCCCACACCTGCCCCTGGCACACTTCTCCTCTCCCCACAACCACCTGACTTGGCTGTTCTTCCCTTCCCCACACAGCAGATCTTCTCAAAAACATAAAATTCCACATTGCATTTACACTGAAAGGGTTCTAGGCTCCCTTAGCTGAGGGCAAGACAGATGGTGGTGGGAATATACAAGCTCTCTCTCCCACACAGGTTGTAAAGACCTAATTCTACATGCAGCCAGGACTATCACATCTATTGAATACAGAGGGCTCAAGTTGTCTTTGACTAATAAACTCACTTATGCGGACCAGCTACAAAACCTTTGGCCCAAATGCAGAAGTCCTGCATAAGGTGGTGTAATGCAATGTATAGACCCCTTTTCATTCCCTCAGACTGCCTTAGCTCAACTTCCACAAACTCCGCTGAGGTGTAAAGGAGCGAACTTGGTGAACTTACACGCTGAGGAGCTAGAAGAAAGTGTAAATTTTAGAATCTTCCACTCTACTTTATTAAATAGTACTAGCTTCTTCCAGCTTCTCAGCATGTAAATTACTATCAGTGTCCTCAAACATTGGTAGAGTGTGAGTAAGTAGATCTGGCAAGCATAGCCTAACTTACACCATCTTACACACTATTTCTGAATTTGACCCTCTGTGCAAACACCTGCTGATGGAGGGCTGGAAACCTCTCTCCTCTCTCCAACCAAGCTGAGAAACCTCTGTGAGAAAAACTGTATTTCCTGTGAGCCAGCTAACATTGTCTCCTCCAAAAGATAAAAGCAAGTGATCTATCTGGTTTGTGGTCAGGACAAACAGGGGTCTCAGAAGGATAAAATTACAGGAGACAACCAGTAGCTCACAAGAGAGGATGGATGTTCCAGTAGTTAGGACACTAGCCTAGGACTTAGGAGTTCTGGGTCAAGTCCCTGCAGTGCCACAGACTTCTTGTGTGACCTTGGGCAAGTTACTTAGCTTCTCTGTGCCTCATTTCCTGTCTGTAAAATGGGGATAAATAGCACTGTCCTATTGCACATGGGTGTTGTGATGCTAAATGATTGTGAGGTACTCACATACTGTAGTAATAAAGGCTATAAGTACATAATCTAGATAGGCAGAAGAGCTACCCAAGAAAATCTAATTGCACTGCTCCTTCCAACTTTGTTTTGGGGAACTCTCAAAAACATTCATGTACAGTTCTCTTGTCTAATTGTGTGTTATTGCTGTGAGCTCTGGCTGTTGCTAGCTTACCCTCCAAATAACAGTGAATTGTCTGCATCACAATATTGTAACAAATTGCAAGCAATTTGCAAACTAGCATTAATTTGATGAAGCAAGTTGTGACTGAATGTGAACAACCAATATGCTCAAGAATTTTGTGATATGTTTAGACGATTCACAAGTGGAGGCGTGGGGGAGGTGAAATTCATTGCAGAAATAATTCTCTGTGAATTATTTGCCCATTTCGACGTAACATGCAGCCAAACAGTTTTAATTTCTTCCAGTAGATGGCAGGGTTGCACATAAATACTAGTCAGTTAAGTACACTACTGCCTTCCAAAAAATACTTCAAGGGCACTTACTCAAGAATTCAACTAATTCTCCTATGATATTATGAGAGTTGTGGAAATCCAGATGTTTTGGTGTGAACACAGATCAATCATAAACATACCGATGAATAAAGTTCCTTGGCTTTCAGTTTATTTCTTTAACCAAACATTATTTTATCAAAGCTTAGTACGCCTATTATTTAGGGCTGTCAATTAATCGCAGTTAACTCACAGAATTAATTCAAAAAAATTAATTGCAGTTAAAAAAATTAATCATGATTAATCACAGTTTTAATTACATTGTTAAACAACAGAATACCAATTCAAATTTATTAAGTATTTTTTGGATGGTTTTCTACATTTTCTAATATACTGATTTCAATTACAACACTACAACTGCTCACTCTATATTATGATTTTTATTACAAATATTTGCACAGTAAAAATGATAAACAAAAGAAAAAGTATTTTTGAATTAACCTCATACAAGTACTGTAGTGCAATCTCTTTATCGTGAAAGTGCAATTTGCAAATGTAGATTTTTTTGTTACATAACTGCACTCAAAAACAAAACAATGTAAAACTTTAGAGCCTACAAGCCCACTCAGTCCTACTTCTTGTTCAGCCACTCACTAAGACAAACAAGTTTGTTTACATTTACGGGAGATAATGCTGCCCACTTCTTATTTACAATGTCACCAGAAAAAGAGAACAGGCATTCGCATGAGACTTTTGTAGCCATTTATGCAAACTATTTATTTGCCAGATATGCTAAACATTTGTATGCCCCTTCATGCTTCGGCCACCATTTCAGAGGACATGCTCCCAGGCTGACGACACTCTATAAAAAAAATGTGGTAATTAAATTTGTGACTGAACTCCTTGGGGGAAAATTGTATGTCTCCAGCTCTATTTTACCCCCATTCTGCCATATATTTCATGTTATAGTAGCCCCGGTGATGACTCAGCACATTGTTCATTTTAAGAACACTTTCACTGCAGATTTGACAAAACGCAAAGAAGGTACCAATGTGAGATTTCTAAAACTAGCTACAGCACTTGACCCAAGGTTTAAGAATCGGAAGTGCATTCCAAAATTTGAGAGGGATGAGAGGTGGAGCATGCTTTCAGAAATCTTAAAAGAGCAACACTCCAATGCGGAAACTACAGTACCCAAACCACCAAAAAAGAAAACAAACTTTCTGCTGGTGGCATCAGACTCAGATGATGAAAATTAACATGTGTCGGTCTGCACTGCTTTGGATTGTTATCGAGCAGAACCCAACATCAGCATAGACGCATGTCCTCTGGAACAGTAGTTGAAGCATGAAGGAACATATGAACCATTAGCGCATCTGGCACGTAAATATCTTGCATCACCAGCTACAACAGTGCCATGAGAATACCTATTCTCACTTTCCGATGACATGTGAACAAGAAGTGGGCAGCATTATCTCCTGCAAATGTAAACAAACTTGTTTGTCTGAGTGATTGGCTGAACAAGAAATAGGACTGAGTGGACTGGTAGGCTCTAAAGTTTTACGTTGTTTTGAGTGCAGGTTTTTTTGTACATAATTCTACATTTGTATGTTTTAACTTTCATGATAAAGAGATTGCACTACAGTACTTGTACTAGGTGAATTGAAAAATACTATTTCTTTTGTTTTTTACAGTGCAAATATTTGTAATAAAAATAAATATAAAGTGAGCACTGTACACTTTGTATTCTGTGTTATAGTTGAAATCAACATATTTGAAAATGTAGAAAACACCCAAAAATATTTAAATAAATGGCATTCTATTATTGTTTAACAGTGCGATTAATCGCAACTGATTTTTTAAATCGTGATTAATTTTTTTAGTTGCTTGACAGCCCTACTCTTATTAAGTTACCTTTATACATAGATATTGTTTCTGTAGACTTAGGTTGGAACATTTTTGTAACACAGTCAAAATGCAATCAGTAAGTTGTTTTATTGTAATGAATAGTGCTATTTATTTACAAGTATATGGCTGAGGCACATTCTTTCCATAGTTTTGTTTTACAGATAACTGAGGAGTGCTGCATAGGCAGGAATTTCAGGTTTGCACGGTCACTGATAAGCAGCTTTGAGACTGATGAGGAATGCAACAATGTTGGTAAAGGAAACTGACAGCTCACCTTCTCCTTTCTTAATAACATTGTCACTGCTGATTGCCAATTTGCCTGACAGATATGGCTACAGACTGGCCAATGGCCTAGGTAGGTAGTGTAACTTTTTCAGAAAGCCTCAGGGGTTTCTGGTGCTTCAAAGACATCCAGCCCACACTGGTGTTGCAGAGCATGTTTAAGCTGAAGGTATTGTTATTCCTTCTTTGGGGGCTTGGGGCCAGTGGGAATCTCCCTAAAGGGAGGCAAGATCATGAAGGAATAATTTTCAAATATGGGGTAAATGTTCAAAATCCCCTTTTTTTAATCCAATGGAGCCACAGAATGGTCTATGGTCAATTGAAATTTTGTAGTGACCCCAGACTGAAGACTCTGAATATAATAAGGGATGGCTTTTAAATTTAGAAGCAACCAGATACTAGGTTTTCCTATAGCCACAATTGTGACCAACTTCTCCCTAGGGAAACAGTAGAAGTCTGAGTTTAGAACTGATCCTAATGGTAGTGGGGCTACAATTTCCTCCTCCACATACCGGCAGGGTCCCAGAGCTTGGTCTCCAGCCCATGCCAGGAACTCTACACAGCAATGAAACAGCTTCACAGCCCGAGCTCCACAAGCCAGAGTTGAGTAGCAGGGGCCAGACACGAGTTTTTCTTTGCTGTGTAGACATACCTTTAGTGTCTCATAAGATTGCTTGGGAGACTGAGGGATTGTCATTGGTCTCAAAGAAAAATTTTATTTCTTCCTCCACAATCTTCTTAAATTGTGTGTCTAGTAGTAAAGAGGAATTTAACCTCCATTTTCTGGTAGTCCTTTGTTTTATAGGAGCTGAGAGCTGCAACACCACAGGTGCGTGATCAGAGATCACAATCACTTTTATTTCGTTGTTAATAACAGAGAACACCAAGCCACCCAGTACCAAAAATCCATGAGTACGTGAAATGTAGTAGGGGAAAAAAGGTGTCGTATCTACCTGCATGGTGCTGCAGACTCCATATGTCCTTTAAACCCAATTCCTCCATCTGGGCAACAATGGTCTGCGTACAGATGATTGGGATCTTTAAGGTCTGTTTGATCTGTCCAAAAGTGGGTTTAACACGTTGTTGAAGTCCCGTGCTATTAATCACATTTTGTAGGGAGGAGTCAATTAGTCTTGAAAACAATAAATTGAAAATAGAGGGCTCATCTTTATTGGGGGCATATAACATTGGAGATACAAACTTCAACAATTAAGAATCTTCCCTTCATCTGTTTATCAGCTGAGAGGATTTGTGTGGTCAGTTTTGTATTGAAAAGGACTGACACTCCACTGGACTTGGCTGAGTAATTACTAAAAACAACATCACCAATCCAGCCTTTTTTAAAGCTTGTCAGTCTCAAGCTCAATGAGGGGGGTTTCTGGCAGGAGTATTATATCAGCTTTCAACTTTCTTAAGTGAGACGATTTTTTCCCCTTTTTATAATGTTACCAATTCCTTTTATGTTCCAAGTGTTATGAGCTCGGTGAAACCTTGTTATGACTTGAGTTAAAACCCTATTGAGATTGGTAGGGTGTGAACTCATCCGTCAATTAATATAACTGTAAGCAGAAGCACCCACATAAACCAAAAAGCATGTGTGAACCCACCCAGGAGCTTTTGGCTTAGTATTGTTTTTTGTAGGGGATGGTGAAGAAAAATATACAGAAACTGTGAATGGAAAAGAATACAGAGAGAAAATGGCAAGAGAGACAAGCAGGAGTCTGTACACACAGCACTACTCTGGAAAACTCTAGAGAGAGCGTTTTTGCGTCTGGTATCGGCTTACAAGGCTTGGGGCTGCAAGCTAAGAAACTGTCCCTTTGGTTTCCTCGAACATTCAGAGGAAGACTTTGTACATGTCTTGTAAATAAATAAGATTGCATTAAAGACAATACCAGACTCCACCAATCTGAAGGAGCTAAGGAATTGGCAATCCCACTTGATACTAAAAATAGCTGGGAAGGCTATAAAATAGGTCAGTCCTTTCTCCTTGGCCAGCTTCCTTGAGGGATTGAACAGGGCTCTTTTTTCAGCTATGGCCCACTGTAGCTGGAAAATATCATTATTTTATGCCCCATCCAATCCACTTTTCCTTTTTCTCAGGCTTTTTAAAGGATGGATTCTTTCACACAGTATTTTAGGAATTTTAATATAAATACCCTGGACTTGGCATTAGCTGAAGGTTTAGGAGCTAGGGAGCAGTGGGCTGTTTCTATGTCTGCCTCTGTAGCCAGGCCTAGAGAAAGGATCTCAAGAGGGTCTTACACAAAATTCTACTGGCCTCCTCTCCTCCACATCCTCAGAGAACCCAACCACCTTCAAATGATTTATTCTCGCCTGGCCTTCCATGTCATTGATTTTAACTTGTAGCTTTCAGATCAGACATTGTCAGTCTGGAGTGATCCTAATAGGGCCCATATTGTCTTCTAAGGTAGAGCGTCTAGTTTCTGCCTCTTCAGTCCTGGAGGATTGCCCTTGCAAACTGTCTTGGTGTAGTGCAGTTGTAGCTTTAATTTCAGAGATATTTTCCTTAGCAGGATCTGTTCTCTGGATATCTGCTTCAGCATTTTGTAGATTTGATCCAGGGCTGTTGGGACCTCCTCTTCAAGCTGTGCCAGGCTGCCTTGCAAATAGCTGTCAGAGAACCTCTGCTTCTTCACAATTTGTGGGGAGTCCAAGTAGAGAGAGGGGTTCAAAATAGATCTATTTGCTACTATGATGTTAAAGAGCAGGATGAACCATCCAGAAACAAAAGCTGTGGCCTTACTATGGCGGATGATGGCAGATGTTAGTGGGGCCAAGCAAGAGCTCCAAATCTAGGCAGCCATTTTTCCCTGCTAGCTCCCAGAAGTCCCCAGTGTGTCATCTTTATAAAGACCCTACAACTGGAATGGTAGCTAACACTTGTGTTGGGTATGCATGAGTCAGAAGAGATTCAGCTCACAGTCTTAGAGCTGGGCTGGCTCTGCAGGGATAACAGTAACAAAAATCAGTCACAACTTATTCTAGTCACTAGAGTCAGTTGATTTGATTCCAAATACTCAGAAGCAGCAGACCTGTGGAGTAAGAAGATGATTTCAATGGCAGTTAGGAGCCTTGATACCTTTGAGGATCTGGGCTTTAGAGTCTGATCAAAAGACTATTGAAGTCAACGGAAAGACTCCCACTGACTTGAAAGGTCTTTAGATCAGGTTTTTAAACATGTGCATAACTTTAACCAACCTATTGAACTCATGGAATTAAACTGAAGTCACTGAACTCGACAGGATTATTTGCATGCCTAAAGTTGCTCATGAGCTTAAGTGTTTTCCTGGCTCAGGGGCTAGCTCACTTTCCCCAGAGATCAGTTAAACTCCTGATTAACAACAGCACTGTCAAAGGGTTCCAGCATTTTGGAAGGTCATTTGCCCAACAATTAATGCTTCCAGCAAACTGGGAAATCAGTTTGTTTGTACCCATTGACATCAAAATGCATTTTGTTTTTCTGTTCCCTCAGTTGCTGTGTGTTAATGTTCACTTGAGATGATGGTGGTTGCTAAATGGGTCAGGATCTTTTCCCTAGGATAAAATTTACTTTAAATTAGTGTGTTTCATAAAATATGAAAGGCATTCTAATGAGATGATGCAAGAACTGTTTTTAAAATTATAGAAAATATAGTTTTCTGACCCAGTCTCACCGGTTTACGAAATATATTTCATGACAGTTTAATGGCTGGATTTTAAACCTCTTTCTCTCTCTTATTTTTAATTCCCACAGCTTTGGATGCAAAGCCTGTTTTGGCAATGTCAGATCATTTGTCATTATCAAGCGCTGTGATAGAACCTAAATAGAAGAGAGTAGAATTATTAAAAAAAACATAATTACTCCGGGAACTGAGGGCCAGGTCCATTGGGACCATGTTTCATACAATTTGATAAGAAAGGTGAATTCCAATCTTTAGTGCAGTGGTTTTCAACCTGTGGTCTGCGGACCCCTGGGAGTCCACAGAATATGTCTAAGGGATCTGTGAAAGGTTGTCATTAACCTACAACAGTGGTTTTCAGCCTGTGGTTTGCAGATCTCTGGGGCTCCACAGACTATGTCTAAGATTTCCAAACGGGTCTGCAGCTCCATACAAAATTTTGTAGGGGTCCACAAATGAAAAACGGTTGAAAACCACTGCTTTAGTGAGATAGGGAGTTCCTAGGGCACCCTTCTTGAAATAAGTGCATAAATTAATCACATCAGATAGATCAAAGAAATATGGCAGCCCAAGAACTCTAGCATGCATGAGATGGTGATTGGGCCTGACTGGGCCTGAGTTCTGCCCACATGGATACAGCTTTTGCTGCAGTAGCATATACCAGTCTGAGCTGAAAGTCCTGTGCCCCATGCTGTATATATAGGTTGTTTTCAGATGGGTCCTTTTACACACTCAGATGCCCCTTAAAGGGCATAGAAAGTAAAGTGTTCTGAATCTAGGCCCGCTACAATTGGAGTAAATGGCAAAACTACTATTAACTTTAATGAAAGCAGCATTGAGTGTTTTACTGGATGAAGGTGACGATTTTGTGCTCACCACACATAAAAGTAACAACCTTGAAGAAACCGTGCTATACAAGCCAGCTTTGCTGGTAGCTCATCCAGGATGGGTGGGTTAGTGGGATTTTGACAGGAGAAGTAGCCCACAACCACTCCTTTCTTCTTTGCCTTTCCTCAGCTTTCCTCTCTCTGCTGCTCTTGCACTGAGGCCCTAATCCAGCACTGTCCTTAAGCCTTTCCATAGATCACTAATAAGTCGTGATAATGCAACACTAAAGGCAAGTTGCACCTTAAACAGCTTTCTTCTTTACCCTGCCCGCGCCTCCATTTCTCACTATTTCACTTTCTTTGGCTGCGGGGTACTTACATCAGGGGTAGGTCACAGCCCTGACTTCTTCCTTCTCTCCTCTCTTCTCATCCCCCTGCCATGTCCCATCATGATCTTCTTTTCAGTCTTTATCTGGCCCCTTCCTTTCCACAACTTTTCTCATCCCTCTCCCTCAGCTTCCATGCTGGGAATATCCTATCCTGTGATAGGACTGTGACATCAGAGGCAGTTCCCCCCTATTCCTCTCCTTCTCCATTTCTTTTCCCCCTCTTCCCTGTTTCTAGCTCTCTCCTCCTTTCTCTAGAATTGTCACATTAGAGGGAAATCACAATCTGCAACAGCTCATGGTTGAATTGTGGCATGGTAACTAGAGGCCACCAATTCATTTCCTATGCCCACCCAATCCTTGCTCTTGGTGGGACTGCTCAAAAGGAGGCCAGCTGTCACACTCTGTTTTGTGATAAAGGCAGTTATCTGCAAGGAACTGGATTGTAACCATAGTGCCAACTTTTCCAGATGCCGATGGGTGCGCAATCCACCATCTTGCCCCCGATCCCGCCCTGACTCCACCCCTGCCCCATCCCTTCCCCGCCCCCATTCCAACCCCTTCTCCAAAGTCTCTGCCCCAACTCCACCTCCTCCCTGCCCCTATTGGACTCCTTCCCCAAATCCCCACCCCAGACCGGCCTCTTCCCTGAGTGTGCCGCATCCCCCCTCTTCCCCCATCCTGCCCTGCAGTTGCCACCGCAAAACAGCTGTTTCATGGCAGCAAGCTCTGGAAGCTAGGGGGAGAAGCGGGGACGCCACGCACTCAGGGGAGAAGGAGGTGAGCTGAGGCGGGGGGGTGGCGCAGGGAGCTTGGCTGTGGTGGGTGCAGAGCATCCACCAATTTTTCCCCACGGGTGCTCCAGCCCCAGAGCACCCATGGAGTCAGCGCCTATGATTGCAACCATGAAGTCCTTTCACATAGGCCTCCATAACAAATATGTCTTCAAGTCCTCATGTAGGTCATTATCTGGTAATGACTTTTGGTCCCTAGCAAATCAAACCTAATTTGAAACAGCATCTGAGAGGTGAAAGGCTTTATATTACCCTGAGCCATTCACTTTCCTCAGGTTAACTTCCTAGTCTCACATGGTGGGGGCCCCCAAGGATCAGGTCCTATTTCATTTATCTTTGGACATATTTACAAACTTTTAATGCACAACTATGCATCCTTTCATTTTATGCAGAGCATTCTTTATGATTTCTGGAGAATATTAAAGAGGGATGATTGTTAGGATCAGTGAAATGAGAGCTTGGAACTGCTTTTTCACCAGCCAGGTCATGCTATGTAAATGAATGGAATCCTCTATGCAAATACATGGAATCTTTTGCACAAACAAACAGAATCTCCTGCATAACAATCACTGGGGAAGACTGCTTGGAATAGAGGATGGGGTTGTGATGTGCTTAACTCTCTGACTTCCATCTGAACCTTTCAAGTCAGGTTTCTTCCTCATGGTTGCAAGGTCTCATCCACTGAAACTCTGCTGACTTCAGAATTAGGCACTTTCCATATTCAAATCTTATGGCACTGAAAGAAATCATAAGAAACCAAAGTCCTGGATACCACTCTCTCTAATTGCCCGGATAGTTCAGCCTTTACGAAAGTAGCTGTAAGTATTAAACACAGCTGGAAGGAGTAAATCTGTTTCTGGGAATGGGTGCCAAGGGATGGATCACTTGATGATTATCTGTTCTGTTCATTCCCTCGGAAGCATGTGGCAATGGCCACTGTCAGAAGACAGGACACTGGGCTAGATGGATCTTTGGTCTGCTCCAGTATGACCATTCTTATGTTCTTATCTGCTGGTAAGAAATTACCTATAGCAATTAAATATTTGATGGCATTTTGATGTTTTAAATATGCTATAAGGGGCTAAATTCTGCGGTACACTGAGGTAAATCCAGAATGGCTTCAATTATTCTCTTTGTTTTATTGCCCTGGTGACAAATTCATCTGATCTAGAAATGTGCTTGGATTTTCTTTTAGACTTTCTCCTGAGGTACTTCTAAGGCTTTTGGATGAGATGAGTGTGCAGAGGGAGATGGCAGGGGTTATTTGACAGATGGTGTGAAATCCTGCCTCCACTGCAGACAAAAGCAAAACTGCCATTGACTTAAATAGGGTCAGGATTTCACCAGTGCTCTGTATCTCTCATCCCTCGAGAGCCCTTCTGTGTGGGAAACTCTTTCCAGAGCCTTGGGGAGCTGCAGCAGGAAGAGGAAGAAGAGGGAGCTGCAGGCAGGAGAGGAGGGAGAGTCGCTGTCCTTTCAGCACCATGGTGGGCCGCTACTACTCAGGCTATTTGGCAGATGATGAAGATCTTCAAGGAGCCCAGGTGAGAATCAGAGAAAGAGAAATCATCCCTTAACTTGCATTTCTAGGGACACATCCTGCCATGGGTCTACACAATGGGTGTTGTGGGGGCATACTGGGATCGGGATTTCATTATTTAAACTAATCACACTGCAGACAGCAGTGACTCTGGGCCTGCAACATTTTCCTACCTGGAGTCACCCCAATAGCCTTTTATTTCCAATCCCACGGGAAAGATTTCTGGTCCCTCTCATCTACCTTATACATCCATTCCCATCCCACAGATTTTATCTTTGTCCCCTCCCTGCCCTAATACTCCCAAGTATCCTTCATACACACTCCTTGCTCCCCATACACCTCACCTGGCCCCCACTTACCCATCCACCCAACACACTCACATAACAACATCCTCACTGCTCCACATGTGCAAGTCATCCTTCCCTGCCAGTTTACCCCCTGACCCACCTCAATCCCCACCGCCACTTGCACTGCCCACACTGGCACACCTTATCCTCAGACACACACAGCAGATGCCCCTGCCCTCTCACACACCATCCAGACATACCTTAGTACCTCCCAGCGGACCTCATCTTCACCCCCTATAGACACCAGTATCACATACATGCTCCTTGCCCCCTCCCCCTGCCACCCTGCACACACTAGAGACAGCCTAACTTGCCCTTTGGGCCTGGTTCTCCACTCACTGAGACTGGTGTAGATCAACTATAACACCCATGAAGTTGCAGTGGTGTGAAAAAAGTGTAAGGGGAGGAGAATCAAGCCTATATTTTGTCTGTGATATTTCTGTTCTGCTTGCTGTAGGTAAAACGTATGTTTTGGGCACGGGGGCAGTGTGGGAGGAGAGAGACAACAAGTAGCTTTTGTAATGAATAGGCTGGTTATTACAGCTCATCACAATGTCTATATTAATGCTTCCTCAGCTGAGTGAGATGGTTTCCTCTTTTGAACGTATATGAACTTGCAACAATCCCCATTAATGCATCAGTTTTGACACTTGGCCTTTCCACACCTGCAACCAATTCCAGGGTCACATTCCAAGTTGTTCACCAGAAATAATGTTTAACCTTCTTTCCTTGCAAAGTGAATATTAGAATCACAACAGTTAGAGTTAGCAAATGGAAGTGTCAAGCACAGAGACAGGCGATTTGGGTTCTCTGGTCCCAGCTCTGCTGCTGACTCACTTTGTGAGCTGTCACTTAACCGCTCTGTGCCTTAGTTTCCTCATTTGTAAAATCGGGGTGATAAAATGTTCCTCTCTCATGGGCTATTGTGAGGTTACATTCACTCATGCTTGTAAAATCTAGAGATCATGGATGGAAAGCACCGGAAAAGTGCAAAGTATTCTTAAATGATTATTCTCTTATTGATCAAACATTTACTAAATAATCTACTCCTTCCTCCTCCACTTGCAGGATTATTCCAAAATTAGTGTAATTTCTCATGCTTTACTATGGAGTTACAATAGTGACTCTACAGTTAAGACTGCAAAAGCCAATCTAGCTTTTCACAGTCTCAAGCAACAAGGCTTCAGATCTTCCCAGTCTCCTCATTAATGACACTCCCTGCTTTGCTTAGTTACAGAGAGACAAATCGTCAAACAAGCCAACTGTTTCCCAAGTGAGAAAAACATATGACTGGAAAGCCCTGCTAAGACCAGCTTCTCCCTGTGGATGCCACAATCCAACCATATCACCAGATGTTATGGCTTTTAGCACATTTGAGACTGACAATAAAGTGGGGAAAAAAGGGAAGCAGGATGATCCCATCTCTAATGTCCATGGGGCTGCACAGGACTTCTCCAATTTTGTGGATTTCTTGGTTGACATGGATGCATTGGACAGCCTCCAGCAAACCATGGAAGAGGCAATCCGGAAAATAAGGGAAGTAATAATGGAGGATGAAGAGGGTTTACATGATTTCAAAGAGGATGTCAGTTCTAGTCCAGAAAGTGAGTCTTTGACCATCTCCTGTCAAAAGCAGTGTGATTGTTTCAGCTCAAGTCATTATTCCTCCACATCCAGCTCAGAGGAAGACTGGAAAGAATGTTTCAAAAGCAAGGCCAGGGATAAGATGGGCAGTGAAACCAAACTCCAGAATCAGTGCATGCTGGATAAGTTTGTAGCTCAAGTCCCAAAGAAAGAAACAAGGAAGAGGATGGAAGAAGTGGCTGGGATAGTCCATACGAAGGTATTTCTACTCCTCTCTTTTAATTCTCTGGGCACTAGGACTCTTTTTTCCATAAGATTAAACTAGGAAAGAAAGTACTCCCAATTTTTATGTGACACTACTTTTATAGTATTGTAGACATACACAAGTAGCAAAATTCTGCCCTTACCAGTAGGTGCCTCACTGGCAGGGGAAGAGAGAAGGATCTGTGCCCGCTATTTACTCAGTGCAAGAGTCATTCTGCCAGAGGGTGATGAAATGGCTTAGGGCAGGCAGCTTCCAAGCACACACTTTTCCTCCCTTTCATGCACAGCTGGGGCAGCACATGCCAAAGAGCATGTACGCTCACCAGCTTGGGACTTGGCCATGCCCTCTAGTCACCAGATCATGTCCCATGAGGCCTGTGCTGTGCCTGCCTGTGCAGACAAACTCCCCCACCCTAGTGCTCTACGGCATGCTAGCTGCTTTGTAGAGGTAGGAGGTAAGAGGTTTCTTACGCCCTGTTCCCCCACCCCGAAGCTAGGTTACTCATGCAGCACAGCACTGGATTTGACCCATAATCTATCACATACCTAATCCATATGCATTTCTAACTGTCTGTGTATCTACTTTGCCTTTTGCATGCACCAGTGCCGTGAACACACATGCAGCTGCACTAACTGCACATACAAATTATGGTACAAATGCACACGTTTTTGTGTACACATGCAGTTGTGACTACTTGCCATAAAAGCAAGGCAATTCCAAATTACAGCTGAAATTTCATCCTGAACTTTCTCCTCTGGGCTTCACATTAGTCTACCATAAAGAAATTCAGGGAGTATGTGTCCCCCTGGTTGACGGGCATTGCATTATGTAGGCACAATATGGTGAGTTAAGAATAGCATAGCCATCTCTGAAATTAAACACAATGTAAAAGAATCCAGCCATTAAAAGAGCCAAGAATTCTCTGCACCAAAGTTGTGCATTGAATATACAGGGAAACCTGGTTTATGCCATTAGCCAAGGAACCACCAAAAATCATTGCAGACTAGAGAGCTAACAAATGAAGGTACAGAATTGTGATAGAAACTTTAGAAATATTTTACAGTAGTTGCTGAAGGGGTGGAGCTGTTTGGAGTGGATGAATTCTGGGTTGTTCCAGGTGTTGAGTGGAGTGTATTCTAGTCATTACAGACTCATCGGCCCCTGTCCCACCAAAACCTGACCACTTTTGACCCTAGTCCCTGCAGCTGCTTCTTGTCCCAGTTCCCTCTACAAACACATCCTTGACTCTTCATGCTCGTCTTGCTCCTCCACACCACAGTGTCATGTCTCAGTCCCTGTCCACTCTCCCTCTGCACCTCAACACAGTCTCCCTCATCACTACCCCAGGCCTGCCTCCTCATCCCTCTGTATTCCAAGCAGGCTATTTCCTCCTCCTTCTCCTTGCTGTCTGGGTGACAGCAGGGGGACCACTGAGACCACAAGAGAGAGAGGGAGTCCCCCTGCTCGAAGTTCCTATGCCCAGCATTACAGCAGACCCTGGCTCCCATGAGGAGCAATTGCCAGGAGAGTCCTGCTCACCTCCTGCATCCCTGTGCAAATGGACTGTTTGCAGAATTTAGCTGTCAGACTCTTAACAAGTCTCTGCTTTACTTATGCAAACTGGTATTTTCAGAGACTCATAACTTGGCCAAATTTGGGTGTGTTTTCACGGGGACAGCAAAAGGCATGTCCCTGACACCAAGGTCCCCTTCCCTGGCCAAACTTCAAGTTTCTTCTCCAAAGCATGAAGATGCTAGAACTTGTCAATGAAACAGCTGTATTAATTTTCTAATGGGGCAAAACAGCATATTTTTTCCTAATCTCATTCTAAGAAATGGCTGAACCTTTTTTGTTGAAATTTTCTAAAAATAATTCATCCTGAGGCAGACACCAACTATGGAAAATTTCAGCCTGAATGGTGAAAGTTTGGCAAAATTATAAACCACTGAAAACAGGGTCTTATAATAGAAAACATTGGGCAACCTTACCCACTTTGCTTTCCAGCTTTCAGCCTCACTAAGCACAGTGTGTACTGCCTCATGTCACCACAGAAGGCTCCCTAGTCCTGGCGTGGGCTGCACAGTCATGGAAGGGACTGTGGTCTGCACTACAGATGTGGGCTGCTGCTCATCTCCTGAGCTGGCTTGGGGACCCTTCCTTTGCTCACACCTGTTGTGGAACTGCAGAGTTCTCCTGGATGGGTGTTCCACTGCTTTTCACTTCACCACAGTATGCACTTCGAGTAGTCCCAATGAAGCTAACTGGTGCAATAAACTGTAAAATGAGGACATAAACTGGAAATGGGCCAAAAAAGTGGAGTTTGGGTCTGGATCTGATTTACTCTAAAGGTTCAGGTGTGGGCAGCATTGCTAGCCCAATGGTTCAGAAACCATGAATCATGCACCTAAAAATCACATATAATTAATTTGGGATTCTTTTTATTTGTCTTCTGGTTTCTTTAGGGTGTATGTGGGCCACATTTTCAGTCTTTTCTCTACAACCATGATGCTACAAAATTACTTATTTAAAAATATGAAATCTCAGCTTCTCCTGTATTCACATGCCTCCAGGAGCTGGGGCTTCAAGCATAATACCAAATATCACAAGATTTGTGATAAAATTGCAAAAAGTTGGTAACAGAGCATGAGGCTGAATGAAAGCTGCAGTTCAGGCTTGGATTTTATTGTACTGCTATCTTGCAATTTTAAACTTAAGTGCTGGAAATCTCATGAGAGCAGCTGTTCTCAGAAGAACAATTCCACCCTACATGCAGCCAGTTCATGGGAATGTTCTCATAAGAGTTGTGTTGCATTCAAACAGAAAATAGGTCTCTCTGGTTTTAGATCCATTCCAGACCAATATTTGAAAAGGACAGGTTCAGATACAAGGATTAAACTCCAGTCTTCACTGAATTTCACAAGAGTTCACATTCAAGGACCCATCTCTCAAATCTGAAATGGGATTTGTCTATTGAAACCTTAACTCTTTTCCTTCCTTTGCTACAATGTCCTAATGCTTCCTTTTGCTTTTATCCATTACATTATTTACTCTTTTCAGATCTTCATCATCTTTTTGTTCTGTTACAGAGTGTTACAGAAAAATCAGCTGATTATTATTTCCGTCAAGAACATTTTCACATTTGGGCACAATTGGCAGAGTCTTCTGTTGGCCTCCATGAACAACGAGCTACATCAGATTTTTTCTCCAAGATTAAGAAGAAAGATAAGTCTCAGTTTGAGAAAGACTCCTCTTTTGATACTAAATACATTGAAAAAGAAATCACAAATGTCCAGAAACGACCTACTCCATCTGATACTGCTCTCTGTTATCCTGGCCAGCAGCCATTTGAACCCCTGGATTTCTTAGAAGAAAATAAATTAGTCTCTGCTCTTCAAGATATTGTAAATCAGGCCATCCTAGAATTATTGAATACAACAAAGAAAGATGGATCCCCTTTATTTAACATGGCCGATGACTCTGGCATTACTGGTGATTCCCAGCCAGGTGGTTTTTCACCTGGAAATATAGATGAGTCGACTCAAACAGCTTCAGAAAATGTAGAGGATGGAAAGATAGAGGAGGAAAAGACAGAGGAGGGAAAGGAATCCAAGTCACAGACAAGAGAGAAGACATTAAAAGAATCGACACAAAAATCAAAACATGGACCACAGTCACTTCATAAATCCAAGCCTCGGCCACCAGTTGAGAAACCTCCTCCCAAACCAAAATATGTGCCACCCCCACTCCCTAAATCCAAGCCTAAGGCAGTAGAAGAGGCACCTCCACCTAAAGCAAAATATGTACCCCCCCCACTCCCTAAATCCAAGCCTCGGCCACCAGTTGAGAAACCTCCTCCCAAACCAAAATATGCGCCACCCCCACTTCCTAAGCCTAAGCCAAAGAAACCGGCAATGGCAGAAGAGGAACTTTCATTTTCCCAGGTACCTTTGCTTTTTTTAGCTCAACCAAAATGATTTGTCATCATATATCTGTAGAATACTTGAGTATTGTTATCATTCCATAGTACTTGGTGCTGTTTATACCTATTTCATAGTGTATGAGGTCTATTTAAGAATCAGGGATGAATGAACTCATTTTGCCTAATTTCATGCCCACTTGAACAGCGGGGACTCGTAACTTAGATTCAGTCATTATAGGACTGTGTTCAATTTAGGAGAGCTCACAGAGCTCTTTGCAGTCCTCATACTTCAACTATGCAGGAGCAGAGTTGTGTGAACAACTGATTTTTTGGGTTGCTGGCAGTTCTGAAAAATTGAAAAAAAAATTATTTGGTGTCAACCCGAAACCAAAACTTGTTGGAATTTTCAGTGAATCAAAAAATCAGAAACGTTTTAATTTTGAATTGAACAAAACTCAGCCCAAAACTAAACATTTCATTTAGATTTCAGGCTTTTCTGTTTTAAACAAAGGCAAGGGAAATTTGGAAACAAAGGGCTGGATTTACAAGTGGACTTTGGAGCCATTCACAAAATTGAGGAAATGGTATTAGTGGTGCCTCCACCCCTTTAACCTTATATCCCAACGCTCAGAGCACTCACTTGGGATGTGAGAGACTCGGTTTCTAATTCCCACTCTGGATCAGAGACTTTGGTAAATGAGATCAGAACCTGGTCCAGGAGAAGGACGGGAAGCTGCACGGTGTAAATGAAGGGAGGAGTTGGCCTTTGGTGATGATTGTGGTGGCTTTTACTGTCACGTTGGGTTTAATATTAAATGGCTAATTTTCCACTATGAAAATGTTGAACTAGGGCCCTGATTCTGCAAATGCATGTGGGTAGACTCCTGAGTCTTTTCAGTGTCCCAGTGACTTCAGTGGGACTCTGCATAGGTGCAGGGTCCACCTGGGTGGAGTATCTTGCAGGATCAGGATCTAAATATGTATTTAAGGCTAAATCTTAGTCCCACTAAAGTCAACTGGAGTTTTACCCTATATCAGGGATTCCCAAACTGTGGTAGGTGGTCTTGTTGGAAGTGATACACTGTAACAGGGTGGTCTGTCCCCTCTAAAAAGTGGGGGGGGGGAAGCTAAGGCCAGGTAACCTTTATTCCATCACATGACCCCTTTATGGAAAAAGGTTTTCAAGGGAGCAGTAGACTACCTGGGGAATAGGACCAGGTGTTAATCAGGTAGCTATCACTTTAACATGATAAAACCTTGATGTTAGATGGCTCCCAGGAGGAGAATTACAGGGGAGCATCAAGTCGGAGTTCAGGTTCCCTGGGATGGGACCTAGAAACAGAAGGGAGACTGAGGAGGGCTGTTGGGGCCTACACCAAAGGGAAGAAATGAATGAAATCAAGGGAGGTTTCATGGAATGAGGCTGGAACCTGAATACTGGTGGGATGTGGAAACCTGTTTGAATCACAGCACAACCCCATGGAGAAGAGCTGTGGAATCCCTTAACCAAGAGGAAAGAATTGTAAGGACAGGAGGAGGAGATATGTAGGAAAGACAATCCAGAGAGAATCCAGGGGCTGCGCACCCACACAGCACCAGAGCTCTCCTGCACTCCAGCTGGAACCACTAACATAAGTCTAATCTCATTAGAGCTAGCCAAGAAATGGTATTCATATCTCATGACATTTTTCAGGATTTCAAAAATTTTCATATTCCTCATCGGGATAAAACTGAGAACTTTCAAACACTCACATAAAACTGTCCCACAACAACAAAGTGAGAAACCTCTGCCTCCGCTCAGTTTAGCTAACAGCCTGTGAACAGGGCATTCACCTGTGATATGCACAACCTAGGTTCAAGTCCCTGGTCTGAATCAGCCAGACCAGGGATTTGTACCTGTATCTTCCACACCCAAGGTGAGTCCCCTGGCCACAGACTATTCAGGGGGTGGGTCTTTCTCAATATCCTCAGGTGCAGTTGTTCAACATGGTATAAATCAAATAGGTAGTAGAGCAGGGACCTGAACTTAGGTCTCTTACATTTCAAGTGAGTGCCCTTGCCACTAGGTTATCATGAGTTTGGTCTCTCTCTCTCTTTGGTTTTGACCAGATATTCCATCCTGGATTTGCAAAATCTTTCCCAGCAAAAGTTTTGTTGAAACTGGTATGCTCCCATGGAAAGTTATTTTTATTTTTTATTATTATTATAAGTTTCAATTTTGACAAACTGACCTTTTCTTATGAATAATGGTTTTGTCAGAAAATTCCCTACCAGCTTTAAACCTCATGATCTCTAACTCTTCCACCCAGACTCCCTCAGGCAAACTGTCTTCTCTTCTAATTTGCCTCAGGCAGATCTCCGCCAGCCAAATTCAAAACTTACTTTACTGTGAATCCATAAATACTTACATTAAGCCTATTAAGGCTAAAATGTATGTCCACAAAAAGGAGAAATTTACATGTGGTAAGCACTTCAAACATCAGTGTTTTTAAGGAAGTGTACATAGAATTCGGGAACCACTGCACTAGAATTCAACTGGACCAAGATTTGGCTATTAATTAGAATTAATATTCATACACCACCTTAAGTCAAAATGTCCAAACCTTTCTATATTTTAAGTTAATTAATGTTCATTTACAGTTGATTTTACTCCATTCCCCCACCTCTTCCTCATAGTCTCTCCTACATACAATGGAAACCCATTAACATTTGAGTCTGAGATGAACTTGGAGTCCATGATTTTTGAAAATAGGTCAAATAAGTTTGTTTGTCCCTACCACAAATGGCTTTTATGCCACATTCTTACAAGAATTAGAAAATATAAAAGGGTTTGTAAAGTCAAAAGGGATTGGGAAGAGAGAAGCTGGGGAATCCCTGACAAAGAGTAAAATAATGGGACCAAACATATGAACACTTTGACTAAATGGTAGGTGTGACGGTTTCATCTCGAATCCAAGTGACAGGCTCATTGCAGCAAAACTACTTCACAACAGCAGATGAAATGACAATGTCTGAAAACAAATTCTTAGTAATTTTCTAATGTAAATATGTAAAGGAAAGTATCCTAAGAAGGTATGTAGCATATCACGCTCATGCAGATCACAAATGAGCCAGATTTCTAAACGTATCCTCACTCCCATTGAAATCAGTGGGAGGCAGGTGCCTCAACACTTGTGAAAATCCCACCAGGTGCCCATCTGCATCTTTAGGGGCCTAAATACCTTTAAAAATCTGGCCCAATATGTTGCATTTCCCCACCTTCAAATAGCAAAAAGGAAATCAAATACATACAGCAATCAAAACCAAAATTTGGATTATTCCCTTCACATTGGATCTGCTACAAAATATGCACAGCTGATAGAACAAATGCTATTTGCAGTTAGGCTGGTGGAAATCCAGACTAACTCTATTGATTTCAATTTACACCTAACAGAGAGCAGAATTTTGCCCAAAGAGCTTGATCCTGCTCTCAAATTGGTATAAATCAAGAATAGCTTCATGGAAATCTATGGAGATATACTAGTGGGTGGTTGCAGAGTTGGGCCCCATAGGTTTAAAATACTGTTAACTTACTAAAATTTACACTTAAAATGTTGGTATTAAATAGACTTTTTAATGACTAACCTTTTTTTCTGTTTTGCTCACTGAAATTATGGATAGTCTACTGGTCGTTTTCTTTCAAGACATCAGTTTTACAGACAGATTTTAAAAACAGATCTATCAGGTGGACGCTTGAAAGGCAAACTTTACAGAAGACAAGAGGAGATTGTTGACTTTCTTGTTGAAAATGCAGCCAAACATGTATTGTACAAGTATAACTACGAAAAGTCACTGTCAGAGAAACTTGGGTTTATTTCAGTTCCTGTAACAAAGGTACTCCTTGAGATAATGTTTGGCTTTAAAAAATTAAAAGGCAGCGGCATAAGGTTATCATCACAGATTGATTGGGCTGAGGTATATCAGCAGGTACATGCCAAAAGACCCACTAAACCCCAAAAGCTTAGTTCAAAGAGTGGTGACAAAAAAAACGCTCATTCTAAACCAAAAATGATCACTGGCAAGGTAAAATTAATTGAGAAACCCACTGAACAAAACATCTCTTCTCTGCCAGAAATAACTGAAATAGTTCCTCTAAAATTCCCTGATGATATACCACAAAGTGGAGAGGATTTGCAAGGTCGGGATTCTGTTGAAGCCTTAAGACAAATGTCATTTTCTAGAAAGTCTATCATTCCCATTGATAGCCAGAAAAAATTATCTGCTGTTTTTCTGGACACTGAGGGACAGAATTCTATAGAATCTCCTAGGCAATCCTTGTCTTCTCGAAGGGCTAGCATCAACAGTGACAGCAACAGAAAATCACCAACAGTTTTACCAGACACTGAAGCCCAGGATTCTGTAGAACCTCTTTGGGAAGCCTCATCTTCTAGAAGGACTAGCATCACCAGGGAGAGCAGCCGAAAATCATCAACTGTTTTACTGGACACTGAAGGCCAGAATTCTGTAGAACCTCTATGGCAAACCTCATCTTCAAGAAGGACTAGCATCATGGAGGGGAGCAACAGAAAATCATCGACTATTTTACAGGACACTGAAGGCCAGAATTCTGTAGACTCTCTAAGGCAATCCTCATTTTCTCAAAGGACTAGCATCACAGGGGACAGCAGCCGAAAATCATCAACTGTTCTCCCCAAAATTTGAAACCCTACCAGTTTAAAATAAAACAAATATATTTGTATTTTATTGTCAAATTTCTTCTATTTATTTACATGTATTGTTAACACACCTGAATACCTATTATCGGCCCCCACTCCACAAAGGACATGTCTGTTAGGGGTCAGGGAGCTATACATTTCCAAAGATTCTTTGCAATCTACCCTTTCTTTTAACTAATTCTAGCTCTCCTTGGGTGATTGACTCCTATTATAATTATTACTATTATTTATTATTTGTAGTACTGCAGTGCTTAGAGCCACAGCTGAGATCAGGGCCCCATTATGCTAAATGAAGTGAGCTAATAAAATTATGGTACTCAATCTGGAGAAGCATCATTACAACCAGTTTATCAATGTGGGGCAAAGAAAAATAGATGTAGTGAGTCATAGAACAGTTAGGGAGATAATTTCCTTCTCCCCACTGTAATTTCACTGATTTAAGTGGAATGACTCCTAATTTACACCCACTGACCTCAACAGGCTTTGGATGAGGCCCTGAATGTCGTGCCTCAGATTAGCAGCAATCTGAGAACTAGAAGCCAAGAGTCCTACCACATTCTTCATACCCAAGCACTTGTATATGAAGTGTTATGAGTCCAGCTAAATCGGTACAATTTGGTGTATAAATCAAACCTGAGAGCTGCCTGTCATGTTAGCCTCATTGTCAATTAGTGCTTTTGTCATGCATACTAAACAGAAAGCTCAAAGCTTGTTTCACAAAGACCAATATAATAGAAAGGGAAATCCTCTCGTAAAATACAGTGCTTTGTGCCAGAATACTCCTCGCAAGATACGTCCCTGTATCTTATGGGTTCCTGCACTTTTAATCCATGACTGATTCCTACTGCAAAGTCAATTATGGCCTGATTTTCATGGGTGCTCACTAGCCACAAGTACAGTGGAAAGAAAGTTGTGAGTGCTTAGTATCTCTGAAAATCAAGACTACAGCCTAAGGACTGTAAGGTTAAGTGACTAAGGGCCTAAGGCATTCTAGCTGTTTGCTGGTCTGGTCTGTTATACTGGTTCAGTTTCACTGAGTTTTTTGTTTCATGTGCATAAAAAAAAATAGAAATTATAATGTTCCCCTCCAAGAAGCATATAACTCAGTCCCACCCCCATCATATAATTTCAGGGGAGAGTTTACCTGCAGCTCACAGCAGCCTACTAAAAACAACAACAGCTCCTATAGCAATAATGTGGCTGTTAATTGCCATAGTTGTTTGGCACTAATGGGGTTCTATGTTGGCAACCTTTCTAACCCAATTATGTTTCTAAAGTACAATTGAAACACATTGTAGGGAGCACCATATAAACAGTACTAAATGCACTGGGAGTTAGTGACCTCCCAGAAAGATAAACAGGTGCCAGCTAAAGCCCCATACGATTGATTTTCCATGGCTAAAATGGCAACCACAGACATCTGTTCTGCCCTGTTTAAAAAGTGAGCTGTTGTCTTAGAAGAGGAAAGTCTCTTACAAGAAACAGAAATAAGGTTTCAAGTGACAAACAATGCACCATATTCATTTGCATTCTTTTGGGTCAGCCACAAACATCAAGCAATAGAAAATGATTTTCTGATTAACAGAAATGGATATGATGTGGGGAGCAGGGGTGCTGTTGTGGTTGAGGGAGATTTAGGACTGAAGCTTAATTTAATACAGGCAATTTGAACACGCATGAACCAAAAATCAGAGACACTTCTCTACATATGTCATAGGTTAATATCAACAAGTCAAATAACAAATCTTTGAGTGAACGAATTAATGAGTTGCATCATGTGGGGAGCAAAGGGCTTGACAGATTCAGCACTGGTGGAAAATGGAGTCAGCTGAGTATCTCATGATGCTCTCACTAGCCCAAAGTGGTGATGTGCTATCCAGGTCAGGATAACTTAGAGCACAGCGCCACTTCTGAGCTGTTGCACACATACAATTCCATTCCTGTTTACCTCCTTGTGGCTTGGAGGGTTGGAGACTTTTTGCTCTGTCCCAAGAAAATTATGTTGCCTTCATAGGAGCATTAAATTGGTAGCTTGGCATCCTCACACCATGCTTCCAGCAGTGAACATGGTATGTTGTACAGGCCCTGTATCCACTATCAGATGCATACCGACAGCCCACATAATAGTTCCCTCAGTGTCACCTCTTGCCCCAGCTGCTCCTGTAGATAAAGTGATGAGAAACACATTCCTCTTCCTTCCAGAACCATGTAAGGAAAGAAAATTTGCTTTCGTCTGCAGAACTGCACTAGGAGTGAAAAAGGATCCATTCATTGTCCTAGTTACTTTCTATATGGAGTACTTTTCTGTTATAGTTTGTATAATTTAATAATTGCTTTATGCTACAATAACTTCAGGGTAGCACTTGGGATAAAAAAAGTGACATTTCTGCTCCAAAAGCACAGGCACACAATCACTGTCATTATTAGCTGTTTGCAATACGTTGACTGTGCCACATGGTTGAGAAGCTGATTTTATCCAGTACAGGGGCAGTGGTACACACACATACTAACCAATCTGTTACAATATTCTGACTTTTCTTTTCGGCCCTTTGTTAAATGTGGCATTGTGAAAGACAAGAGCTATGTGGCAGAGAAGCTAACTGAACTTCTTGAAACTGTTATTTCCAGGATGCCAAGTTAATAGCTCAGTCTCATTGCCAGGCCATTTGAGGGTCCCATTTTCGCCTTATCATTAGGGCTGGTCAAAAACTTTCCCTTTACATTTTTGCAACTGAAAATTGGGGTTTCAACTAAACAAGTATTTTAGCAGAAGGTGATTGCTGTCCTCAAAAAACTCTTTTTTGTTTTGTGTTGGGTTTTTTGTCTGAAAACTGAACATTTTCCATTTTTTGGGGGAGGAGTTGTTTATTTTTGAAAGGTAGGAATTTTCAGTGGATAAAAAATGTCAGATCAACTCTACTCAAGGTAGTATGCTGATGTTCCAGTGCAACAGAGGTAACGCTGATGCAATATCACCGCTTCGCCTTGAGGCATGCTGATGCTTTGCTTGATGTGTGGGTGCCAGGGGAGGGTGGCTAGGCACAAGGTTAACGGGCTGATGTTTTGGAGTGGGCTGGCAGTGTGGCCCTGCAAGGAGTGACAACTGGGCTCTTGTTGCTGCCAATCCCTATAGCAGTGACTAGCCATGAGGCAGCCCCGCGTATCCAAGGTCCAGCCCACCTCTCAGCTTGCACCTGCCCCCAGGCAGGGCCCACTGACTAATTCCCCTGGACTCCAACTTTTGGTTTCCCTCTGGGTCCGTTCCCCGAGAGATGCCACGCCGCCTCTTCTGATTGGTTATTTTGGCATCTTCCCTAGGCCAATAGGCTCCTCCTTCGTGTACGCTTTGTGACGTCACAGGTGGCGGCCCAATGCGGAGGAGCTGTTGGAAGAGAGGCGGGCGAGGATTGGCAGGCTGCGGTGCTGGCGTCGTATGATTGGCCGGGATGCGGAAGCGGGGTACCGGTCGCTTGCGGAAGCGGGCGGATTGGTTGGTTGTGTGGAGTCGCTGGGCGCCGGGCTGAGGAGAGATGCGGCGCCGCTGCTGCTGCCTCCTGCTGCTCCTGGCGCTGCTGTGCGAGCCGGGCCGCGGCGGCGAGCCCGGACCGGGCGCTGTTACCTGCGGGTCGGTGCTGAAGCTGCTCAACACCCGCCACAACGTGCGGCTGCACTCGCATGAGGTCAAGTACGGATCGGGTGAGGATCGGGGCCGGAGACGCGGGGGGGCGGCGGGCCGGGCTGAGGAGGGTGAGTAGCGCGGGAGAACTCGGAGGCGGGGACTGGAGGAGGGCGATGGGGACTCGGGGATGCCGGGCAAGTAGCCGGGGTGGGCGTGGGCTAAGGCCGGAGCCCTGCCCGGTGACGGGGTGCGACCCGCGGGTCTGAGATCGCCTGCCCGGGGTGAGAGGGAGCGCCTGGGCCAGCCCGTCAGGGAGGAGGCGGGACCGAGGCTTTCGTGGCGGCGACGCCCATCGCGGGGCAGGAGATGCGGGGAGGGTGGCTGGCTCTTGAAGTGGCTGATAAGCAAGTGCTGTTAAATGGGCTCGTATGGGGCGAAGGAAGAGGGTGAAAGGAAGGGCGGATCCCATGGACAAATGCCTCTGGCACAAAGCGGGGGGCGGGGGGCGGGGGGGAGAAAAGGCAAAAGTGTCCTGCTACTATCCCGTACACTTCCATATGGCGGGCACATCACCAGCCAAGTTCTCACGTGCAGCACACCTACTGAGCGTTACTCCTTCCTTAGCAGGCGTAAGCAAATAGCCGGGACTGAGCCACTCAGAACAGTTAGGGAGTATCCAAAAGGGGGGCTGGAGCCATTGGCAACAGACACTTCGATTTAAAACTGCTTAATTTAATGAGCAGTCTTCTGTTTCCACATCCTCAGAACCTGATATCCTAAGGCAGGGAGGGGGCTCAACCTTTTTCTTTCTGAGGACCCCTCAACATGCTATAAAAATTACCTGGAGCCTCATGCTGCATCCCCCCCCCAAAAAAAAAAAAACAACAACAAAAAGAACCTTATATTGCTCAGGCTTTGGCTTCACCACCAGGCGGGGGGGGCTCATGGCCGAGGCTTCAACCCCATGCGGTGGGGTTTCGGCTTTCTGCTCTAGGCCCAAGCAAGTCTAATGCTGGCCATGCTTGGCGGCCCCCCGAAACCTGCTCACTGTCCCCTTGGGGGCTTCGGACCCCTGATTTGAGAACCACAGTTCTAAGGTGCAGAGTACCTGCAACTCCCATTGAAGTCAGTAGGGGAACTGTGAGGGCACAACACCTATGAAAATCCTGGCATGGGAAAATCATGGCATCCCCTGGTAATATTTGTGTGTTAGTGACTCTTCTGCTTCTCAACTGTTCAGTATATCTTTTTTTCTGGGTTTGCATCACAGGTGGGGATGTTGATCTAGAAGCTGAACTAGTGACAGGAGTGGTATAAAAATAGGGTGAGAAGGGAAATGAGTCTTGCAACCCTCCTTTGCTGTTCCCCTCCAATTATTAGCATGAATAGATGGATGTTCTTTAGTAATCAAGTATTTTTGATTTCCCTGAACTAGTGAAAGGTGGGTTAGGTCAACTACCATTTAAATTATTTTGAAACAGGAAGTGGGCAGCAGTCAGTGACTGGAGTTGAAGCTTCAGATGATGCTAACAGTTACTGGCGGATTCGAGGGAAAAATGACGACACTTGCCAACGAGGAACACCAGTGAAGTGTGGGCAAGCAATACGGCTTACCCATGTTAACACAGGAAAAAACTTACACACACATCACTTTCCATCACCGCTGTCGAATAATCAGGTAAGATGGTGAGTTGTGCCTTCAAACCTTGTGCTTTATTTCTCGTGTGTGTGGAAAAAGTGTCTAAAATAGTCTTCACCCTAATTTGGAGCAGTTGCTTGGTAAAGTAAAAGTTTTTGCGAAGCTAGAGACCAGCATGAGACTAAAGACGGTCCAGGGGGTTGGATGCTAGCCAGGGACTCGTGAGAACTATTCTGCCTCAGACTTTGTGTATGAGCTTGGGCAAGTCACTTGGGGTGACACAGTAGCTGGAAGGGTGCGTCCCATCCCAGTGTAGAGAGACAGATATACACTACTTCAGCTCCAGCTAGCATGTTAAAAATAGCAATGTGGCTGCAGTGGCTTAGGCTACCTGCCTGAGTACATACCCAGGGGTCAGGCAGAATTGTATTCAGGACGCTAGCCCAAGCCACCACCTATGCCGCTCTTTAGCCATATTGCTAATTTTAGTGCACTAGCTCGAGTAGAGATACCACATGTCTGTCTAATCATGCTGGGAAATCATCCCAGCTGCTGTGTAGACATATCCTAAGTCTCTCTCTATCCTCATTTTGCTCTGTGCCCACCCCATCAAAAGAACCCTTTGCTTCCACACTTACACACTTCATCTCTGTATTTCTCTGAAGATCAGTGTTTCCTGTTCTTAGTCCTCCGAGTTCCCTCCCTCATCATTAAGCAAGTACTTCTGCAAAATTTGAAAATACGTCTTAAAATAAATTTATTTAGCTGTTGTGGGCTTCCTTAAGTATTCACTGGAGTCTTCCTTCCTGAGAGGCCGCATGGTACAGTGGATAGGATACTAGATTGGGATACATGAGACCTGGGTTCTATTTCTGACTTGGTCACAGACCTATTGTGTGACCTTGGCAAGTCACATGGTCTCCTACCATTTGTCTTGTCTACTTAGATTCTAAGTTCTTTGAGAAGGGTCTGTCTTTTTACTGTGTGTTTGTACAGTGCCTCACAAAATGGGATCTCTAGGCATTACTGCAATATAAATAATAATAAAATAAATGACTGAGAGGAAATGTTTCTTAAGATTGACTTAAATACCTGATTGATGCCATACTATCTTGCTGAGAGGAAGGAAGGTGAGCCCTGTATCTGAGGAGTATTTTGTTCGTTCGTTTTCAAGGTGTTTTTTTTCTTGAAAGGATTGTCCTGTTTCCCTTGTTTTATTTTTGTTCATACTACCTTTATTTTTGGCATTTTACCTCTGGACTATAGAAGGGGGCAAGTTATCCCATCCGGGTTAGATCCATTGCCACACAAGCAATACAACATAACTTTTTGTTTCCCACCTACCCTTGTCTTTACAATCCCCCTGCTGGCTGAGTGATTGGTGTCTTAAGTATCATTGGTGTTCCCTTGTTTCTAATTCAGGAAGTAAGTGCCTTTGGTGATGATGGTGAAGGAGATGACTTGGATATATGGACAGTACAGTGCAGTGGGACACACTGGGAGCGGGAGGATGCAGTGCGTTTCAAGCACATAGGAACTGACGTCTTCCTTTCAATAACGGGAGAACAATATGGCCACCCAATCAGAGGCCAACGGGAAGTTCATGGCATGAATTCTCCTAATCATCACAACTACTGGATGGCAATGGAAGGCGTTTTCATTAAACCCAGCATGGACCCTGCAAAACACGATGAGCTATGAATGGCTAAAGGACTTTAATGTATCTGTTAATCCAGGAGTAGGAGTTGCCAATCCTGGGTCTCTTGTAAATACAGTCTTGTCTGTTTAACTGACTCTCTGTACAACAGAAGGGCATTAGGATATTCTAGGAATGCAACACTTCTGTGGGCAACTGCAATTTCCTGGATCACATATTGAAATTTGTTTGGCAAAGTACTGCTTGAATTTTCTAATTTAATTGGTGGAAAAAGCTTGTGTTTCTACTAGTTTTCACTGTAATTCCCTTTGCTTATTACTTTCTTCCCCTCTACCCAATCCAAAAGGAAGTGACGGATTTGAAGTAAAGCATCTCTCTGATCAATCTCAAATATAATGCAAATTTATATTTTTGTGTTCCTTCTGCAGTTATAATTAAAATTTTGGAAACTAGTCTCTGCTGTTTAGTGAATGAACGTTACTAAATGACAAGATGGAATAGATCTAGAATGGGGAAAATATATCTCAAACATGGCATCATGTAGAGGTGATGGAATCAACAATCCAATCTTCCAAAAAAAAAATTGCAGTTCACTTGAAAATTGCTTCTAATGTTTGTAATGGGTTTCAATGTGTGCTGTATCTACAGTTAAAGACAAACCACTGGAAAATGTAAATATTGTGTATGTTGGGGTAAGGAGACAGTTATTTTTCACTCTAGATAGTGTGGTGGTTTTGTTTTTCTTTTAAGAATTTGCATTTTGGTAATGATACTGCTACTACTACTTAAGTGGTAAGATTGTTCTGAGGACTGTTACAGAAAGTTACTATTTATGGATTTTTGTTCATTAAACAAATTTCTTTAAATAGTCTGAAGGAACAATTGCATTTGAGCTTTAATTTTTTCATTTCATTTATTTAGTTTTTATACTCACACATCACTTTGAAAGATCACTAGAAGAAACCAGATGAATTGATAATAGGGCTATTGTTCAGATTTAGAAATAAGAGCAAACCTCAGCTAATGTATTTTTGAGAAAGAGACACACTAGGGAAATGTGGTCTAGATGAAAAACTACTATAAGGTGAGTGCACAACTGGTTGAATGACTGTACTCAAACAGTAGTTATCAATGATTTGCTATTAGAATGGGGGATGTATCTTTTGGGATCCTGCAGGAGTCAGTCCTGGGTCTGGTACTATTCAACATTTTCACTGATGACTTGGATAATGGAGTGGAAAGTATACTTATAAAATTTGTGGATGACATCAAGCTGGAAAGAGTTGCAAGCACTTTGGAGGACAGGATTAGAATTCAAAACAACTTTGACAAATTAAAGAATCAGTTTGAATTCAACAAGATGAAATTCAATAAATATAAATGCAAAGTACTTCACACAGAACGGAGAAATCAAATGCACAGCTCCAAAATGCAGAATAATTGGCTAAGTGGTAGTACTACTGAAATGGATCTGGGGATTATAGTGGATCACAAGTTGAAGATAAGTCAACAATGCGAAGTTACAAAAAAGGCTAATATCTGTAGTAAGAGGAGGCCCTGAGATATAAACCTTGGTATCAGAGGCCCGGTGTGAGGCCTAAGGCCTGAACTAAAGTAACGGTCAAGACTTTACTAACATAAAGCAAGGTTAAGCTGTGAGCCAGAGGCAGGCCCTGCTCACAGAAGCTGGCAAGGAAAGGGCTGATGCTGCAAAAAGAGACATACCTAAAAAGTACTGGACACCAGATATCAGAACATTTGCATACTTGTATACTCCACACAAGGAACAGGTTGACTCATCCCACTGACAGGGCCAAAAGGGTAATATGGATAGAGTTGTTTTGTTCAAACCAACATGTACAAGGTGAGAGGCGGCACCTTACTACATAGAGGGGTTGTACCTTGCTACGTAGAGGGGCTGCACCTCAATACATCAGGAGTGATGTGTAACTTGTTTGTACCCATGTAAAAGAATGCATCTGTGAGTGGATGTCTTTGTCCAGCCTAGGGGGCAGTGGAAAGTCCCACCACTGACTGAGCTGAGTCCATTGCCAGGGAGCACATATATACTGGCTAGCAGCACCTTGGACTTCGTTTGCCCAGGAGCTGGAGACTGTGTTTCTCTTTGACAATAAACCTGGCCGACTTGCCTTCATACCTTACTAGAATCTGTGGTCATTGGGGGTTCTCTCAGGATCTGCCGTGTCAGATATCTGCGCAAAGCTGGGACAGCACACAGAGGGAACACACACACGCAGCCGATTGATATCAACATCGAACAGAGCAGAGCACCACATCGGTAGCATCTGACAACAATATCATTCTTGGATTTATTAACAAAGTGTTGTATGTAAGAGACGGGCTAATTGCCCCGCTCTACTCAGCAGTGGTGAGGCTTCAGCTGAAGTACTGTGTCCAGTTCTGGGTGCCATACTCAAGGAATGATTTGGACAAACTGGAGAGAGTCCAGAGGAGAACAACAAAAATGATAAAAGGTTTTGAAAACTTGACCTATGAGGAAAGATTTTAAAAAACGGCACATTTAGTCTTGAGAAAAGAAGACTGGGTGGGGGCCTGATATCAGTCTTCAGGTATGTTAAGGGCTTATAAAGAGGACTGTGATCAACTGTTTGCCATGTCACTGAAAGTAGGACAAGTAGTAATGGGCTTAGTCTGCAGCAAGGGAGACTTACATTAGATATTAGGAAAAACTTCCTAACGGTAAGGGTAATTAAACTCTGGAATATGCTTCCAAGGGAAGTGGAATCCCCATCACAGGAGGTTTTGTAAGAATAGGTTGGACCTGTCAGGGATGGCCTAGGTTTACTTGGTCCTGCCTCTTCAGGGGCCTGGACTTGATGACTTCTCAAGGTCCCTTCAAGCCCTCATGTCTGATTACTGGTCAGGAACTCTGTGACCTTGAAAAAGTCATTTAATTTCTCTGTGCCTCTTTCTCCCCACCTGTAAAAAGGAAATAACGCTCACCTGTCACAATGGGGTATGAGGAAGGTTAAGTAATGTTTGTAAAGTATTTTTAAGATGCAAATTGCTACAGAAGTTGCCTACTCTATTTGCTTTATACAAAAATTTCCCTCATTTTGCTCAGCACAACAGGGTGGGCGAAAGGTAGCAAAATTAGGAGTGCTTATCTCCCCGAATAGACTGTTTAATTACAACTGGAATCATTGAACTATCAATTACTGAAGCAGGAAATTGGCTTGGGCTATTAGGTTTACTCCCTTTACAGCTACTGTCACAACTGTTACAAATGTGAAGCATGCAGGAGCTGTACCACTACTTGGCTCAAACACAGCCCATTACAATTAAATGTGGTGACTAGTGCTTAATATCCTGTGATCATTTATGCTGTTAAGCCTCACATAGTGGCTTCAGTTTTTCCTTTAAGAATTAGAGTTGTTTGTAATTAGCATTGCCAGTGGAAGAATTCTTCTGCTGCCATGCCTTTCTGCAGCACGCACTTGCTTTTCCTACTTACAAAAAGAGGTGAGTGAGACTGTTTTCTGTTGTTGCTGTAGAAATTCACTAAACATTCAGAAGTTGCTAGTACTTTAGCTAGAGACTGTGGGCACACAGAATTTTTCACTGACTTTTTAGTTGAGATGTAAACAGTTAACTAATAGTCAAACATTTTAGTAAATGTACAAGAAGTAGGGGCTAGCTGCCACTAAAGTTACTGAGTTCAGTAGGAATTGGATCAGGCTGAAGGATCAATGTTTGTATTACCCATTATAGTACAGCTGAATTCATTTTACTAATACTCTGTTTTAAAATAAAGATCAATAAATGATAGACACAAATGTATAATTACAAAAATATTTCTTCTAAATGTTGCAATACAAGCTGCTTCTTTCTTTCCTTGTTCTATGAAAGACCATTCCCCTGAAGCCAGCATTATAAATAACTTCAAGAGGGGTGGCAGCGTGTGCTAGATAGTTGGGATTATACCTTCTTATCTGTACTGTTGCCAGGAGCCAAGGGCCTTTATGTACAATCCTGGAAACTTTGGTGTGGGGGGTGGGAAGTTAGGCATATGCACTCATTGTCCTGTGGAAGATTTTGAGTTGGCTGGAAAAGAAGGGCAGGGCATTGTGCCTGTGGACACAAGCAGGCTGGTTCCCCAGTGGATTTACCCACCCAACTTTTCATATCCCTGCAGTCTCTCTTCCATATGTTTGGCCTGGACATTTAGCTCTCCCATTACCATAATGGAGTAGGAGCTTGCTGGGCTTGGCCCTTTTTCCTTGCCCTTATGACCACTGGTACAACAAGTCAAGCTAGACTGGAAGCAGAAATGAGAGAGAGAAAACTGAGAGTAGGGCTAAAAGTACTTTTGTTTCTGAGTATGTAAGTGTAAAAGCCTACCGAAGTACCCAGAGAGATCTACCCTACCACTCCTCATTCCCTACAACATTTGAGTCTTTAGCACAGAGGGTTAGTGTTATGAAGTGTTTATCCCTCAGCAAGTTGATCTTTAACTTTGTAGTACAGCTTGACTTCCACAACAAGCATATCCTTCTCTGTTCTTGAGATGGCTGTTTCTAGAGCCAAGAACAACAGGAGATGGTTATTTTAGTTAAGGAGGATTCAAGTCATTTTGTCCCTTTCATATTAACAAAGTTTTAAAACAGTTCATACTCCAGTCCAGCAAATGTGGTCAGTTTTATGAGCCTATTCAGAAGTGTAAAACTATTGACCTGGGCAAGCATCTGCAGGATTAGAGCCATATACAATAATGTTAGTTTGCCTTGGATATTCAGAGAATCATTAACAACAATGAGAAAACACCTGTTAGGTGTACTAACAGAGACTGACTAGACAATCTGTTTTTCTATGTTTATGGTTTCCATGTTTAGAACACCTTAAACACACTAATCATTTCCTTGATGGTGAAACTGTGACACATCATGCAACTATTTATTTCCAATTTGTGGGTTTAACACACATCCTTGTGAAATTTTTGATAAACAATTGTTTTGTGTGTACACCAATCATTCTGCATTTGGATGAGACTCAAAAATCCATACTGCTAAGTGCATCTCTTATGTAAGAGAAATTGATTTCCAGGCAAAAATCTAGTAAAGTAAGGGGTCTTTAGCCTCCTTTATATTCTATGATTTGCTTTTGAAGATAATACAGATTTTAATAGATAGGAATTCAGACAGCTATCTATTAAATCATAGATTTGTGCCATCTCATTCTAAAGCCCTTCTCCATCATTCTTATAGTAGGCACACTTCTTTCTCTAATGTGATATCGACATTTTAGCAATGCTCCGTATAACAAGTTTAACAGTAATGAAGACATCCCCCCCCCCTTTTTTTTTCCCCCAGATGTCTTGACAAATTAAGAAATAAGACATCTGGAAATTTGAGATTAATTAATTTATTTTCTGATTCTAAATGAATTGATGCCATAATTTAAATGCTTCAATAATCTCATTCAAACAGGAATATTTGTGTCATATTCATTTCTTCTCATACCTGCAGTCAGACTGATGAAGATCTTGTAGATCACTGGCTCTTAATCTTTCCAGACTATTGTACCCCTTTCAGAAGTCTGATTTCTCTTGAATACCCCCCAAGTTTCACCTCACTTAAACTAGTTGCTTGCAAAATCAAACAAAAATACAAAGGTGTCACAGCACAGCATTACTGAAAAATGGCTTACTTTCTCATTTTTACCATATAATTATAAAATAAATCAATTGGAATATAAATATTGTACTTGCATTTCAGTGTATAATAGAGCAGTATAAACAAGTCATTGTCTATGAAATTTTAGTTTGTACTGACTTCGCTAGTGCTTTTTATATAGCCTATTGTAAAACTAGGAAAATAACTAAATGAGTTGATGTCCCCCTTGGAAGACATCTGTATACACCAGGGGTACATGTACTCTTGGTTGAGAACCACTGTTATAGATTGAGTTACTGTAAAATACAGCTAGGCTTGGATTGTCAAGGTCTAGCACAGAACCAAATCAATTTAATAAATACCAGTTTCAAAAGCCTTGATTGCATTTGGGAAATGTGGTGCTACAGTTGTAGAAATGGATGGCTTGTAACAGTGATGGCACACTCCTGTATATGTGTGAAGTAGTCTGGAGACAGCAGATATTTACAGTATTATTCTTCAGTGTCCCCTATGCCAAGTATTAAATATCATGAGATTGGCTTAAAAATGAGATTTTTTAGAAAATAACTAATTTGGGGCATTTTTACCTTTGGGGCCCTTAGCATTCACATTTTCCTCCACACCAGTGAAGGCTGGCAGTTTATGAGGGGGACAGGTGGGGGGGCCAGAGGGAGGAGCTGAGATTCTCATGTACCTGCCTGACTTCAGGAGCTGGGGCTTTATGAAACACAGGAGTTTGAAACTTGTGATGAAAATGGTGAGGCTTGGGACGCTGTTTAGTTGGTCCCTGTTGTATTCTTAGGGCATCAAACTTTTTTACAATATATGTCACTGAAGGGAACTAATGTCTGCATGTAAGCTTACATCATAAACTCAACAATTGGGGCCTGTGACTTTAGTAGATAACTTGTATAAATAACTGGGAAAGGTGCACAAAGAACCTTGAGAACATCAGTGTTGTAAACAGGGACATTTTGGAAGAGAAATAGTGACCCGTTTTAATTCAAAATAGTGAACTGGAAAAACTTTTGGAAAACAGAATTGAGGATAACTTTATTAAATACTTAAGTGATATGAGGACTGGTGGTTTATAAAAACTAATTACTGTAGTTTGAAATAACTACAGCCTGTATATTCAGAGTAATGCTGAATTAACTCCACACACTTGTAGTTCAGTCTGAAATGTATCCTGTACCAAATATGTTACCCCTAAAATGAAAATAAGGGCATATGTGTATGGAAAATGCTATTTTCTTTCCCTTTCTACTTTACAGCTCTATGTAACTTATCAATATGTGTAGATTTGCCATGTCAGGAGCTATAGAGGTCTCATTTGTAGTGACTGATATACAGAAAGAGGAACAAGAAGGTCATGTTGGTTTCTTTAGAATATCAGAAGACACTATCAGTTCTTGATTCTCTATTCTGAATGTCAGTGAAGAGGAATTATTCCCAAGCCATCATGTTCTTTCACCCATTACATTTGGATATCTACTGAATGAGCGAGCAAAGCACATATTAAAATGTGCAATTAAAAAAAAAAAAGTTGGCACAACCCTTTAACTGCAATGCTGACTTGGCAGTATTTCTGACCCTGTTAGTCCTGTGGAAACCCCCTGTCTGTCTTCTGCCTGCTCCTTTCCTTCAGCAATGGAATCAACAGCTGTGGCCACAGATGGACCATGTTTGACAGCTGTCCTGCACAGAAGCCAAGCTGTAGATCTTTTTCCAGCAGCAGCATCTTGTTGGGCATCTGATTCCTTGGCTGGCACAGTTGCTGGGGTTTTTTTGGGTTCCCTGCTGGCAGCTGGGTTATTAGCCATGAGCCTGTCAGGGGTTGAAGAATGCAGGGTTGCCTGATCATTTTTCCCTTCTGTATCTCACTTTCTATTTCTTACCTTTGAATTTATGTACTCAGTTCAAATATAACTTCCTACTCTAATCTATCTCTGGGGCACTGTTCAAAAGTGTTTGAATCACTTTTTATGAACAATGTGTAAGTTTTGCATCATAGTGCTCTTAGGACCTGGGGCTACATCATAAGGTCCTTTACTCAATTTTTACAATCTGTACTGTGGTAAAACTCAATGGTAAAAACTTAGGATGAAATCATGCTCCTACAAGTAAATACCCACCTACCAGCCAGAATCTCATGAGGTTCCCTTCACACAGCTTCCCTTGAATTTTCCCATAGAGAAGAAAGCAGAGATGGAGTGTGCCTCCTGGGGAAGGAACAGACAGGCCAATCCTGGGGCTGCTTTGGGGGCATAGTGCAATTTGAACATCCCTAAAGGTGTATAGCATTTACTGTCTGCATATCTCACAGGTACTCTTGTGTAATTATGAAAGGCAGACTTTGGGTCTTATATTAATTATTTTAACTGTACTTTAACAAATACATAGATCTGGGAAAATGTCTGATTAAATAAATACATAGCCCAAGCACGTTTTATTGTGCCCATATTTGTAACAATCCCTTAAAGCAGTGGTTCCCAAACTTTAACAACCTGTGAAGCCCTTTCACTAAAATGTCAAGTATTGTGAACCCCCTCCTAAAAATGAATATTTCCAGGGATTTTCTCCTTTACCTGAGTATAAATTATAAAAGCAGTGATCTTGGAAATATAAAATTTGTTTTTGACATGCTTATTACACACAATTATTAATCATTACAGTATTTTTATTACATTATGAAAACGGCAACACTCTTCCAAGATCTCACGTTGATAGCTTGTATCTCTTTGAATAAGCCTGTTATAAAACAAGGCTCCTATGTTTCATCAAGGACCATCAGATGTGAAACAGCATGAAGGTACTTAAGAACCCAACTCAGAGTTCCTCCTACACAAGCATTCCGATCCTGAGCAGTTCAGGCAAACAACGCACATTACAACAAAGCTTAAACTTATGCTTCATAATAACTAAAAACAATATTAGCTGTCTATTTAATTTTAAAAAACAGCAAAAAAATCCACCTCCCTTTCCATTTCTTATAAGGAGTCTTGAAGTTTAAATCTCCTCAGTGTGATAGATATGTTTGTTTTGATCTGCTTAGCTCTTGGAAGTCTAGGGGCTGCTGGCCCCGTGCTGTTCGGGGTCCCTATGGACAGCTCTGTCCGCCATTAGGGATTTTTCTTCCCGAGAACCCCCGTAACATCTTTCAAACCCCAGTTTGGGAACCACTGCTTTAAAGAGACCCTTGTAACTTATAGTCAATAACATGCTTTCCTCCTGCAGGAAGGAGGAAATGCCATCCCCAGAGCCACATCCTTACATCAGGCTTTACACTAACATCAGGTAAGAAGATAGGGTCCACCATTTTGTAATAACATACTAATTTAAATATATACTAAGCATAAAACTGTAAATGAACACGAACAAATGGATATAAGAACAGCTATACTGGGTCAGACCAAAGGTCCATCTAGCCCAGTATCCTGTCTTCTGAGAGTGGCCAATGCCAGGTGCCCCAGAGGGAATGAACAGAACATGTAATCATCAAGTGATCAATTCCCTGTCACCCATTTCCAGCTTCTGGCAAACAGAAGGACACCATCCCTACCCATCCTGGCTAATAGCCATTGATGGACCTATCCTTCATGAATTTACAGTAAAAGCTGTTTTATCCAGCATGTTGGAGGAATAGGGGGTGTTGGTAAGTGAAAAATGCGTTAACTAAGAGGGAGGGAATTTGGGTGTGCGAGGGACAGCGGGTTGGAGTGCAGGAGGAGGTGCAGGTTGCTGGATCTGGGGTGTCTCTCAGCAAGCAGCGACCTGTGCCAGCGGCTCCTAGGCAGAGGAGTGGCTCTGTGCGCTGTCTCCGCCCGCAGACACCACCTCTACAGCTCCCATTGGCTGTGGTTTCCCGCCAATGAGAGCTGTGAAGCTAGCACTCGGGTGACCCCTAGTTCTTGTGTTATGAGAAGGAGTAAATAACACTTCCTTATTTACTTTTTCCATACCAGTTATGATTTTTATAGACCTCAATCATATTCCCCATGTCATCTCTTTTCCAAGCTGAAAAGTCCCAGTCTTATTAATCTCTCCTCATACAGAAGCCATTCCATAACCCTAATCATTTCTGTTGCCCTTTTCTGATCCTCTTCCAATTCCAGTATCTCTTTTTGAGAGAGGGGTGACCACATCTCAGTATTCAAGATGTGGGTGTACCATGGATCTATATAGAGGCAATATGATATTTTCTGTCGTTATCTATCCCTTTCTTAATGATTCCCAACATTCTGTTTGCTTTTTTGACTGCTGCTCCACATTGAAAACATCCATTCAACAGAGAACTATCCACAATGACTCCAAGATCTTTCTTGAGTGGCAACAGCTAACTTAGACCCCATCTTTTATATGTATAGTTGGGATTATGTTTTCCAATGTGCATTACTTTGAATTTATCAACATTGAATTTCATCTGCCATTTTTGTTGCCCAGTCACCCAGTTTTGAGAGAGCTTTTTGTAGCTCTTCACAGTCTGCTTTGTATTTAACGATCTTCAGTAGTTTTGTACCATCTGTAAATTTTACCACCTCACTGTTTACCCCTTTTTCCAGATTATTTATGAATGTGTTGAATAGGACTGGTCCCAGTACAGACCCCTGGGGCACACCACTATTTACATCTCTCCATTTATTCCTATCCTTTGTAGTCTATCTTTTAACCAGTTACCAATGAATAAGAGAACCTTCCCTCATCCCATGACATCTTATAAACTAGCCATCAACAAGTTTAGGCTTGAAATTAGATAAAGGTTTATAATAATCAGAGGAGTGAAGTTCTACAGCGGCCTTCCATGGGGAGAAATAGAGGCAAAAATACCTAACTGGCTTCAAGACTGAGCTTGATAAGTTTTATGGGGTGAGTGGTATGATGAGACTGCCTACAATGGCATATAGCAGATCTGTGACTGCTAGCAGCAAATATCTCCAATGGCTGCTGATGGGACACTAGATGGGGAGGGCTCTGAGTTCGGACAGAGAATTCTTTCCCAGGTGTCTGGCTGGTGGGGATTGCCCACATGCTCGGAGTTTAACTGATTGCCAATTCCTGACCCCAAATATGGCAGAGACCCGGGGGAGTTTTTCACTTTCCTCTGCAGCATGGGCCACAGGTCACTTGCAGGTTTAAATTGGTGCCAATAGTGGACTCATTGTAACTTCAAGTCTTTTTTAAATCATTTTTTTGAGGACTTCAGTAACTCAGCCAGAAGTTAGGAGTCTTATCACAGGAGTGAGTGGTTGAGGTTCTGTGGCTTGCAATGTGCAAGATGATCATGATGGTCCCTTCTGACCTTAAAGTCTATGAGTTTAAATGGCAAGGGGAAAGCAGACGATGGAAAGGAAAATACTAATTAGACGTGCACTCTCCAGAACTTTCTCCCTGAGAGCCTCCCATCTAAATGCTACTCAGGGAAACTTCCAAAATTCTGCTTGGAAAGTAGCATTTTATGTCTTCATACCATGCTTGCTTACTGTTTATTCAAAGTCCTGTTTTTGGAGGATTTCAGATCCTCTAAGCCTTTGGAAAAATTCATTCACAGAAGACGTTGGCATGGCAGAAAGCTATGGAAGTGTGGAGAGCCATGTGGCATTTTGAGGCTAATGAAATGCACTCCCAATATATCAGAAGCATATGCCAGTTTAAAGTTTGGTCAATAGTTGACATACTGTTTTGTTGTATTAAATTTAACATAAAAGTGTCATCTTTGTATGCCTTGGAGCACAGTGTTGGCAACGGAGGAGGGTCCTCAAGTCTAGAATCCTACCTAAGACAGCTCAAGTTTGACCTTCAGGACACATACAAGGCCAATACGTTTACCTAACCTTCCCTTTCTTAAAGAGTTGATGAGTAGATAAGTGGCATTTGTCCAAAGGGGAGTTATGGTTTCTTTAAAATGCCCAGAGATTAATAAGTGCATCTTATATTAAAATATTGTTGGAAGTTTAGGAATAAGGAATAATTGTCAATACAATACACTTCAGGCTCACCCTGGAAGTAACCCCCTTAAGTGGGTGCTCAGGTCCCATTCATTCTGTGCCCATATTCTGTCCAGTAGCAAATGTCTCCTTGCCCTCCCTCCAGTTCATTTCTGCTGTTAGTACAAATATTGCCAGGCATGGGATCAAGCCCACCTCTCATCCTGCACCCTAACATGGTAAATGGAGATGAACAGGAATCCCCCTAGAATTGGTTCCTGGAATTGTGTGTTCCAGGACTGGTGCTCATCCTTTGGAACTTCCTTTCTTTGGCAGCTCCCCTAGAGCACAGCCTAAGATTCAGTTTAGTGTCTGCTCCATTTTGGTTTGATATGCTTCAATTCTTGGCAAATATGATGGATTAGACAGCATTGGCAGCTGTTTTCTCTGCTGCTAGCTGTGGGGAACAGGAACTGTACCATTCTGTCTCTCTTAACAATGTGTTTTTATTGCCAAGGCTTGGACACCCAGGCAGTTACTATATTTATTTTGTAATAAGACGCACACCTCAAACCGCTACTCTGACCATCACCTGGGGCTCCTCCCATAGGCGATCCTGCTGGCTTGGAGAGTGGGAGAGCCAGGATTGGCCTGTAAAACTTCCGTCCTACGTTACCCTTGGTTCACAAGGAGATGAAGGGAACCGAGCTTCAGACTAAGCCTGATCTAAAACTCAGATGTTGCAAAGGAAATATGCAGCACTCCAGGGTACCGGAGACAGGGACGCTCAGCAGTATCTATCACGGCCACTAGCTAGCGCTGCTCTTCTTTCTTTCTATTTGGAGCTGTTATTGTCCCGCCTCCGAGCAATGAAAAGCTCGCTTGTTGTGTGCAGAACTTCATGGGAATGTTGCAGATTTGGCAACCCAGCAGCGTAGCTTGGACTGCCTACAAATGTATACTCTTCGGGGGGAACAAATAACATCCACTTCCCTTGCCTTACAACTGCCAAGGCGCTCAACTACTGTAATACCTCTAGCCGTGTCTTGCTTGTTAGGTGGACTCTGCCAAGTACTATACTACTCAGCTATTTAAAAGGAAAGTTTAAAACATTAGTGCAGCTTGTAAAGCAGTGCATGAGGCGTTTCTGTTTACTCCCTTTCCACAGGACTCGTAAAGCTCAACCGAAACTGGAGTCTATTTGCTTCCAGTAGACTTACTTAAAGCAATTACCCCTCTATTAAAATGCAAACTGGTTTCTAACTTTATTGGGGAGGGGAAGAGAGGGATACACCAAGGGGTTACCAGAAATATGCTGGAAGGCACAGGCTTTGAGAGAAGAAAGCTCCCTGTTAATCTATTGTGAATCATTTGCATTGGGGCTCTCCCAGAAACAAGCGCTGAAATCATCACCTGTTTCTAGCCCAGGCCGGATACAGGACATCGATCCATGGTAATACTCACACCGAGCTGCGATCAGCCATGCTTTCCAAGATCTTAAACCTCCGGCCCCTGCACTCCAGCTCTTCACTCTCCGGCCACCCATCACGCGCATTCGCCTTCCCGGGAACCTGAGTGCGAAACGGTCCATCTGTTCCAAGGAAACCATCCGGCCTCTGCGCAAAATCCAGCCGCTCCTCCTGTCGGTGCGGCGGCTCCCCGGGGCGCCTTCCTCTCCAGCCCGAGCCGCAGCCCTGCTGCCCGGGGAGCGGAGGCGGCTGTTTATCTCGGAGCTCTCGGGGACGCGGTCAGCAGTCGCTCCAGTGACTTTCCTCCCTCCCCCAAACCAGCCCTTTGGCCCGCTCTGCCCCGGTGCAGGGGGGAGCTGAAGGGGGGTGGGTTGCATAGGGCCCCTCTGCCATAGCCTCCTCCGCCTCGGCATTAGGCAGCAGCATGCAAGCCCCCTCCGGTGGGGGCTCCTCCGCAGGTGGGAGCAGCCGGATTGCTCCCCCTCTCCGCCCCCGTCCATGGGGAGCGGCTGTAAGCCTGGCCCCTACTCTGCCCAGTTCGAGCCGCTCCTTCGCGGTCATCTCTTCAGGCGCACGCCGGGCTGCTGCCAAATGACGTCTCTTTATTCAGCCTCCGGCGCCTGCGGTCACGTCAAAACACCGGCGTAAGGGTGGGGAGCAGAAGGGCCCCGATCCTGGTATATGGACTCGCCGCGAGACTCGCCTGTGAGGGGCTTCTGTCCCTCCCTGCACTAGGCAGTGGGTGTGGGACGTTTCTGCCTCGACAGCAATTACAGCTCTAGCTCAGGGGTCAGCAGCCTTTCAGAAGTGGTGTGCCCAGTCTTCATTTATTCACTCTAATTTAAGGTTTTGCGTGACAATAATACATTTTTAACGTTTTTAAAAGGTATTTCTATGTCTATAATATATAACTAAACTATTGTTGTATGTAATGTAAATAAGGTTTTTAAAATGTTTAAGAAGCTTCATTTAAAATTAAATTAAAATGCAGATCTCCCTGGACCAGTGGCCGGGACCCAGTGAGTGTGAGTGCCACTGAAAATCAGCTCGTGTGCCACCTTCAGCACACGTGCCATAGGTTGCCTACCCCTGCTCTAGCTGCTCTTCAGACATCAAAAGATGACTCCTCCCCCCCCATAAGCCCCCAACACTGATCTGTAGGGAAACCGAGGGGTCTTCACCATGCAGAGAGAACTCACCACTGGGAGACAGCTGCTGAAGGGTTTGGGGGCTGAGCAGCTCCAACTTTGGGCAGGCTGTTTATCTCCCTCGAGGAATCCCATCCTTGCTCTGAGTTCCTGCCTTGATCTTCCCTGGCTGCCTTCAGGTGATTTCCCGAAGGCTGGCCAAAGGGCTCACTGGGACTGGGAGATACAGGCCATGTCTACACAACAAAATTATGTGGACTTAAACCATGACCTAAGAGATTAAATCACCTGTGTGTGCACACCAGTTGTGCGTGTCCTCAGCAGGAGCGCTTATTTCGATGATATTGCCCTTGCAGGGCACTGTGGGACACCTCCTGAAAGCCAGTAACAATGGATATAAGCCATGCAGTGTGTACCCTGACACTGCATCAGCCTGATTACATTGACCCTGACTACACCACTGGGGGAGGTGGTGTTCCCAGATCGGCATAGAGAGGCACTTATGTCAGAGGGAGACAAATTTAAGTGAAGACACTTCCACAGCTAGGTGGACAGAAGGCAGTTTACGTTGACATAAAGCTATTATAGGAGATATTCAAGAGGTGTAAGTATTCTATATGTGATACATGGTGATCAGGAGCTTATCTGCAGGAGTGCTATGGCCCACAAGTGATGGCACATGAGTGAGTTACGCCTGGCGTTCCAAGCAAGTATCAATTACAACTTTGTACCAGTCCACTGTAGCTTGTAACGCATAAATTAATTTATTATAAGGGCTGGATATAAGACAGTAAAACCTATTACCTACCAGGTATAAATAAAGCTTAATGTTTAAAGCTGAAATGCAAGAAACCTACAGGTTTATACCTGAAAGATGCCTAGCTTAGCCACTATTAGGCCTTGGGACTTAGATTAAGTTAGCTGTAGTATAAAGATAAACTAGCACAAATAAATTATAAATCTGTTGATCTTATATTTGTTTGTATACTGTTATTTTTCAAAACAACTGCTGTGTTTGGAAGAAAATGTCTTAGAGATCAGTAGACACCACAAGGTGTGTGTTGGTAGCTGGGGTGAAATATTAGAGACTTGTAAGCTAATCACATGTTACTATGGTGATAAAATGGTGATGTAAATGTGGATAGATTTTTTTAAAATCTATTAACATTTACAAATGGCCTATCAGATGAAGAGTCCTTGATAATATGAGGGTGACCCTCCCAAAGATGGACATGAGGGGGTCCAACCCTCATGCATATTAATAAGCTTTGGTGGGCATATGTGTAACTTATTATAAATAGGGCCTGGCAGATGGCTGGAGGTCACCGCTTCCTGGAGGTCATCCTTTCCTGACCCTCAACAGGAGACAGCCACCTGCACTCTTCTTCAGGAGTCCATATGGAGATGTGAGTATGAAAGAATTGGAAATACTGGTGTTTGATGTGTTTTGTTTTGTTTTTTCCCCTCCTAACCATTGCAATTTATGTGACAGTTATAGGAAAACACCAATTAATGTGTGATAAGACTTTTAATAAAGATTGTTTCTTGCATACTCCAAGTCTCCAGCAATGATGCTAGAATACATGGTGGTATTAGCCATAATGTTTTAAATACTGGCGTAGCCATGGAGATCACTTTTCTCTGATACTAGAATTTAAAAGGGATTATCAATATTATTCAATACCATAATCAACAAAAGCCGTGCTACCGTGTATGTATTGTTCTTGTGATGTATTACGTAGCCATAGGATAAAACCACTTTGACCATCTCGCCTGCCCACTAATCCATCTACTCTGGGGCTACTGATAACATTCCAAATCTCTGAGCAGTTTCAAACAACCATCATTTATTTGTACACAATGTTTCCTCCCCTCCTTCAAACGTGGATTTTGTTGCCCAAACTTAAGTATTCCCTCCTCGACCAGTGACTGCTTTAAAGCTATCCCACTGCCTACCATGCTGACCAGTATTGTCTCATTTGTTTCCTTGGACTCCTCCATCTATTTGTGTCCATCTGTTGTCTTTTATCTTATTCTTAAATTGTAAACTCCATGTGTAGGGACAGTTCTTGCACTGTGTTTATACAATGGTTACCACCAGTGATGGCCAAGGGCCCCATTGAGTTTCTAGGCACTACGGTGTTACAAATAAATAATAAAATGGGATGTCTCCTGACCATGCAAAAGGCTGGAAAGGGTGCTGTATTCTCATTAGTGTTATGATAGCACCCAGAGCCCTAAGCCCCACTGTGCAGCAGCTTGCACAAACTTATAGCAAAAAGTTGGTCCCTTCACCAAAGAGCTCACAATCTATGTAAAAGATGAGCTATCAGAGATGGTTACAATGAACAGATTCAGGGAGTGCAAGATAACAAACATTTATACCATCAAGGAATGTGCACCTGTCCCAGATCCACCCAACAGAGCTCACTCACTTCTAGACACAGAATGTCCTGAGTTATATTGTGCAGAAAAGCTGTTTTAAAAACCTTTTTTGTTACTCCTCTATAGCTCTGTATGGTTGGCCTCATGCTGACTAATGCTCCAGACATCACTTGGGGAAGCATACAAGAAATAGTCCCGATCCTATTTTTTTAAACTCTAAAACATCTGTAGAATAGTTCTTTCTGTAATGTGTCATATACAGAATATATGCAGGTGTGATGTGCTACAAAGGCTGTATCAATTCTTGTTTTGGGATGATCCATGTAATTTTAATATGTGGCTTCACTTGTGCATAATGTGCAAATCCAAAACTCATGCAAATACTACACAATGACATATTGCTTAAACATGAGTGAATATAGTGTGTGGGGGGGGGAGGGGTTAGTGCAATATTAAGATTTCCCAGCTAAAATAAAAATCACGAACTGCAGCATCCTTAACTCAGTGAAATAGCACATACACAGCAATGTATCTTCCTGTCTATCTTGCTGTGGTGGTAACTTTTTTTTAATATATTGCTCTTTGCTGTCAAATGTGTGCCACCAGAGGAATGGGGATGGAAAGGAAGCTATTGTTTACCTGCAGACAATTTTCTGTGTAGTTGTATTACAGCCATTAAAGCAGCTGTGCTGCTGCCTTGTATCTTACCAATGAAATTTCATTGCTTTCATTTAAAAAAAAAAATCTTTCTAAACTACCGGACAATGCAGGGAAAGATGATTAAAGGCCCTAAGATCCCAGGGGAGAAAGAGAGACATTATATTTTAATGTCCACTATTTTTTTTTCTCCTGATGCAAAAGCATTGATTGGTGGCAAAATTTTTAATGGAATCAACTTGCTGAAACAGTCTCCCTTGTACAAAAAGTCCCAGCAGCAACTTGACAGCAGCCTCTGTACCCGCTGGTTCTTTGCTCAGGGAAAAGGTGCATTATAATATCACAAGGGAACATAGCTTCAGTAGGCTTAAAAAATATAATCTTGGCAGGTCTTACTGCGCATGCACAGAAGTGATGTCTCAATGGCATTTATCTTTATTACCTGTCAGTGAGGAATCCTTAGATTTTGAATTCTCAACCTGAGGGTCATTGTCCCTACAAAATGGTGTCTGGGTGGGAGGGTAACCATCACCCTGCCCTTCCCATGTTGCTAAATGAGAAGGGAATCCAGATAGATGGGAAGGGGGCTCTTCGTATGGAAAAGGTGGTAAGTGGAGTCTCTGTATGGAAAAGGTTGAGAACCACTGCCTTAGATGCCAGGCTTGAAACTTGAAAGTTCAGCTCTTATAGTTTATTTATCTAGACTTTTATTTACAGAGGGAAAAGGAAGTAATCAGATTTTAAATGAGAAAATAGTATTCCCTGGTCCCATCCCCCAGACACTCATAGCTATAAAAACATCTAAGGATTCTTGCTCATACTATAGAAAAAAGTCACCTTATGGGCAGAAATCAAACACTGAAAATATCAGCTCAAAAGGTGAACCACAAAGTTATTGGTGTGAAAACAAGGGCTTCTGGTGGCAATTGTGTTGAAACCTTAACTATATTGGTCACTATATTGTGTGTCTGTGTCTGTGTGTGTGTGCTGTGAGAGAAAATATCAGGACTGTACTTGGTTACAGAGTTTCTGAAAGCTGTGCTTATTGAAACTGGTCAGCAAAAACCTCAGATATACACTGACCTCTCTGGAAGAAGAGAGTTTACACTGTGCCTCCTTTCCCCCTATCAACAATGTGTGTGTGGGGGGAAGCGGGAACAGGAAAAGATGCTGTCGGACTGAAGGGGAAATTGGCATGTGAAAGGAGTATGAGTGTGATGGAGGGTAAGAGTGCATTGTGGGGGCAACGTGGCAAGAAATGTGCAAGTAAAGGATACTTCAGCCATCCTCAGCTTGTCCCTTCAAGTCACTTGTGCGTTGTACGCCTTCTTATTCTGCTTCACCTTCCTTCCAACACTACTTGTGCAAATGCAGGAATATCCTATGCTTAGTGTGTGCTTAGATTCACACTAAAATTGAATTGGGCTGAAAAATCCTATACTAGCAGAAAGCAGCCAGTGCTGCTGCTGATCTCTTGATAGGATAGAAAGCTGCATGAAGTAATCCTGTTAAAGATATTGCTCAGTGTGGCAATGTGGTAAAAGGTGTTTCTGAAGAAACAATTGAAGAAAGCTCTTACCATCTCCATGCAATTATTACTTTCACCTTACTTCACACATAGGTTGTTCATCCTAGAATTTTCAGTACAAGGAAAGCGCCTGGTAATGTTACATCAGACTTTTCCTTCTGTCTAACATAGGAAGAAACTAAAGGAAAATGATTCATTGTTTCACTGGTAAATAAACAATTTAATATGAGGGGCGAGGGGACTTTAATTATTCCTTGAATGATCTAACATCCTTTAGGAAGGATGGTCATGCGGTTGTCACTGGAAGTCCTGTTGAGAGAGGTGGCTTTGATTCCCAGCTCTGCCACGGATTCTTTGATTTGCTCAAGATCACAAAATCTCCCTGTACTTCATGTTTCCCTCCGTCCCATCTGGAAAATGGGAATATTTCCTTTTTCTGTTTTGTCTGTGTAGCCTGTTACCTCTTTGGGGCAGTGACTGACTATTATTGAGTGTGCAGTGCCTACCACAGTGGGACCCACATCTCAGTTAGAGTCTATAGTCAAACAATTTTTTTTTTTAACTAATTGCTCATGTTCTAGCAATAGCTAGGAAAGACAGTGGTGGAATCACACACAGGGCTTGTAGTGGAGGTGCTGCTTTTGTCTCTGAACTGCTTGCTTTAGTTTTTTTGTTTCTTACCTATAGCTGCTTGTGTGAGTCTTTGAGGAAGCGGCAAATCCTTGACCTCAACAATTGTATTTAAGATGCAGGCTCTGTATGACTGTCTGGGAAACAATCTATCAGGAATTAAAAAAAATAAAAAATAGAACAAAAGGAAATGTGTGTTCAAGAAAGGCCAGGAAAACACTCTCAGGCTGTTTATTTCCTACCTGTGCAGCTACCCAGGTGACAGTGAGGGTGGACACTCTAGTGTAGATCAGCTGCTTGCTTTTTGATCTTCACATCACCTAAGAGTGCTCAGAGCTGGGAGATATTGCGGTTAAAATGTTTGCTGCCACCCATGCCCAGTTTATACTAGAACTCCCACTGGTGGGAGGAAATTGAGAGGTGCCTTATGTAGACAAGGCCAAAGACAGGCTTCTTCCCATACAGGAACTCCCTTCTCATGGCAGCAGGGAGACTGGACAGGAAATCTGGAATCAAAAGATGCATATAGAGCCAGGAGAGGGTCATGTCTTATTATAGGCAGCCTGTCGGTTTCAGAAATTCCTAGGCCTAGAGAAACTGGGTTTGCTAAACACCATGTGTCCCCTAGCACGCATGTAAGATAGTTTTTCCACACAGTGGTCACCCACCATAGCAGTGGCTGTCATGTGTTCTAGGAGCACTGTTGGCTGTGAGGAAGGCTAGGTTCCATGGATTCTGTCCAGCATCATGCTGACCCTATCTGTCTGGGGATTGGTCCTGCTTTGAGCAGGGGGTTGAACTAGATGACCTCCTGAGGTCCCTTCCAACCCTGATATTCTATAACACTTTTCAGTCTTGTGACACTGGCCCCTTGGATCTTTTCTGTGCGCTGCTTATCACTCTGGTTCCCATCTCAGATAGCTACTTGGACACCTGGTCACACACCAAAGTCTGCATGATTCATACTTAACGCTGGAGCTATCCTGTTGGTTCAGTTAGCAACAGTTACATTGCTTAGTGTAGAAACAGCCATAAACTCTCCAAGGCAAAGACTGTCATTTCCAGAGAGTGGGGTGTGTGTGTGTGTGTGTGTGTGTACAGCCCATAGCACAAGTGATCTCTGATCCCTGACTGGGGTCTGAAGACTTTAAGGATTTAGAATCACTACTTTTGGTTTTTACCTCCCTGTCTCTAAATGGAGGATAAAGCTACACAGCTCAACATACAGTGGGATAAAATGATCAAGAAAATACACACATGGATAACGAGTTTATTCACAAGGTGTAAATCCTGGCCCTCATGCAGGTGTTTTTTCTCTCCCCACCCCCCCCCCGCCTTACTGTAATGGGACCGAGACTCTAGGCCGGGTATTTTATTCATTGTCCTATACCCCACTACCATCCCCTCTACTGGGAGAGGAAACAAAGCAATCGTACTTTTGTTCCACATGAGACTCAAAATAGCATATTGGTTTGTGGAAACCCCAAATAGCAATGGAAGAGTCTCTGAACCTGATGCCCTCTCACAGCTATCTGTCCAGCACCTGGTGCTTTCCCAGCAAGAGAGAGTTCCCGGAAAGAATATCAGGGAAACAGTAGATTCTGTAATAGATAATTTTCTGAATTATTTCTAGATTGCTGAGCATCAGTAGATCTCAAATTTGTTTCTGCAGATCAAGAAAAGTTTATGTATTTGAGGGTTTCAGGCTTTTTCCAGGATTAAACAGAAGTTTGGGAAACAGAGGGCATGAAAAGAGCCTGAGCAATATTTATTGGACAAAATGTTGTCTACTGGTGGGTACCCCTTCCCCTCTATTTTATATTGCACACTTGGGCTCATCAAATAGCATTTCCTTAGCCTAGAAATTGGCTTCATTTAAAAAAAAAAAAAAACCAACACCTTTTTGTGACACTGTTTCACCTCTTCTAACTTTCTCTTCTCCCTGTGGAAGATAAGCTGTATCAAACACTACCAAGGGATAAAGTTGGTGGAATTGGCAATTTTGGAGGGGTCTGATCTGAAATGCCTTTGGCTCCATAAGAAACAGAATTTCCATCCCATCATCCCTCTCCCTCCTGAATCCCTAGCGCTCACTGGAGGGAGTGTGGGGGAGTTCCTTCCAGACTGACTCCCTTGGATTCATGCTCCTTCCCCTCATAAGTTTCCCATTGGGTAGAGCTGTAGAAACAACAGTATGGACACAAAAATACTGTCAAACTGGTTATCAAGAGCGGCGTCCCTTCAATCAAGGGTCACTACCCTGAATACTCTCAGAGATCAGCACTTGGGTTTTACTAACAACCATCAGGATCAGTGGCTGCTGTGATTCCCCATCCTTCACATAGCTGCAAAGGTGAGACTCGGACACTAATGGCACTTCAAAAGGATCCTTTTGGCCTAAAGCCACTTCCTAGCAAAGGGTCCCTTGCAGATTCATGATCTCTGGGTCCCGTTCTGCTCACAGTCAGGTCAGGTGACTTGTAGCTCAAGATCACGTTAGTGAAAGAGTGCAAGAAACTTCCTCTAACATGCACATTTTGAGTATAAATACCATTGCCTAGACCTCACAGCCACAGGAAAGTGCATCTCTTCATTCAAGCTTCCCCCAAGAAAGCACCATCTTCCTGCCAAGGCAGCAGGGAAGTGATTTCCATCCCCTGGCTGGAGACCTGCAGCCAGCCCAGCTGTCCCTACCCTAAATAATCCTGCTGCTGCATGGCAGGGTCTTCTCATGGCCATGGAGTGCCTACCCATCTGTAAGGAGATGTGCTATGCCACGTGCAAATCACCTACCGACCTTCGCGGATTAGTTGCTCAGCTGATCCTGACTTTAAGGATGGTCCCATAACTTGATCTAGACATGAGTGATAAACTGTTTTAAGTTTTCCCCCCTTTCAGCCCAAAATGTGACTCTCCCACTTCTTCCTTAAACATTTCCATTCACTAATGGCATGCATGGGTTGTTTGGTTGGCTTCTGACAACAGGAGAAAACCTTGACTGGAGAGCCTGAAATAATGGAGCACTGTCAGTTTGTTTATTCCTAACTCTAAATACACAGTATATTTTTGGCTTTGAAGGTGAGAATCTCTAAGTAAAAAATCTGCAGGGAACGTTGTTTTAGTTCAGCCTTGTCTAGGTAACCACTCTTACGTATAATTACAAAACACTTGTTGCACATAAAGGTGGCTTCCAGTCTAATTTCTAGACCCAGCTGCTGAGGGATCCATTTCTTTTGGATCTAGAAACCTTTTTTCTGCCACTCTTAGCCCCTTCGATCAGTAAAAGCTCCCAAGGACAATCGCTTTTGTTAGACTTTCTCCCACCTCTGCAAAAAAAAAAGACGTTTGGGAGATGTTTTAAAGGAAACCCCACATTTTAAAAATCCCTCTGAGTTTTATCCCTATTGCTTGTATAGAGGAGGAGAGAGGAACTGATCACCAGTATTTTAAAGTTGTTCTTAGCTTAATGAAAGTAATACTAAAGTAAGAAATTGCTAGCTTGTCTGTCGTGTGCTATGATCTGTGACGGGTGAGCTTTTCTTATGAAGCAGAACTCCCCATTGATTTTGAACTGGGAGCTCTGCATACAGACTGTTGGCAATCAGCAGATGACCATAGGAGAGAGGCTGAGGATTGTCATTTGTTTCAAGGTAAATTCTATTATTTGATAGAAGTTTTTAATTCGATATTGGTTTATTACAGCCTTACAAAATGGGCATGAGAACGGTCACTAGCTGTGGTGTTGGCTAATTTACATCTTACTGATCTAGTTAGGTCAGATGATTCTAAAGAAAAGAAAAAAAATCTGATACTTTACTAATCTATTTTTAAAAAAATCCCCCTCACCCCAAGATAAGTGGGCAATTAGAATTTTACTAGTCTTGTTTGAGGGCAGCATGCTTGGTGCTCTGCAGAACACAGATGAAAACGATGCCCCCAAGGAACTTAAATTCTAAATTAGACTGTTGACACAACAAATGCCCAGCCCTTGTTCTGCTAGGGTTCTAAAGGGCAGATCCTTGTTCTGTGCAGCCTTCCCTGGCAGCCCATCATAGAAAGGAGCCTTTAAAGGTGTGCTGCTTTGAGATTTTTACCTCCAGCTGGTCACCCACACAGATACTACAGAGATGGGCATGATACTACAGATATCTGGCAGATAGAGACAAGCCCTGAATATGGAAGCTTTCCACACAAGGGAGGACCAGGAGCTGTGTACTCGGAGCACTTTCTGAATGGGGCTCCTGATGACCTGGGGTGGGCAGATTGTGGGTGGAGGGGGCTCATATCTCAGAGCAGTGCAGTTTTGCTAACACATGCTGCTCCCTTTTGGGGGACTCTGGGTGGAAGGACTGGTGGAAGGGAAGTGTAGTGTGTTTTAAGGAGGGATGTGACTGAAGATAGAGTGGAGAAGACTGAGGGTTGGGTTTCCAAGTGAAAGGGGCATAGGGAGGGGGGAAGATGTAAAGGGAAGAGGATGGTTTGTTCATATTAACAAATGCTTATATATTTCCTCCATCTTGTTTTCTGGTAAATAATAAAATGTAACATGCAGCTGGGATGGGCTCCAGCCCTTCTCATGCACTCATCTGCTTCATTAGCACTTCTTTTGTCACAAATTGCCAGCCCATATCCTGCCTTGGTTCCACGCTGGGTTAAATCCATGGGAGTTCTGCATGTGGATCAATGGCAGGATATGGCCCTGAAAGGCAGCAGACTAACCTTCCTGCTGGGAAGTAACAGTAAAAATGGCAGCCTTCATTGAGACCCACCATCGCCATTCTCAGTAAGGGACAGTTGACAACAGCGATGGATATTCCTAGGTCGGTCTTATTGTGAATGTTTGTTTGTTAGTAAATGGCCTATGAGCTACCTAGGGGTATTAGACCTAATTGCTGGAGTTTTCCTTTAAAGACAGGGCTGGATTTATGTTGGTCGTTTTAAAACAAATCTTGTAGAAATGTTTAGCAGAAGAATGTGTAAAAGCCCAAACCCCCAATGGTATTATGTAACCAACACACAGGACTTAGTTTACACAAAGGTCACTTAACTGAAAATGCTGCTGTTTGCTTTCCTTACCTCTGTTGTATGGTGGTCAGCTGAAGGCAGTCACCCTGTTTGCTATTCTGATGACTAGCCTAAAAGGAAAGACACACAGGCCCAAGTCATCTCACAACTGAAAAAAAAAATTGAATATGGCTCACCAGGCAAGAGGGGCCTCCCTGATTCATGGTAAGGTATGGGAGCCCCGTGGCAGGCTGCCAGATAGTGCAAATTCCCCAGTGAACAAACATTTAAAAAAAAAATCAAGGATCCAGCATCACAAAATGTACTTTGTTCATTTATTTTGGCAAGGGCAGCACCGGCGTCATTATTTATGACACTTTGTCGTGGACCGTCAATGCAGTTCTGTAAAGGGGCAGAAGTTTCACTGTGAGCCTCTTGGGAAAGGGGCAGTGGAGAAGTTGGACTGGAAGGAGCAGGAGTGGGAGAGGTTCCCCCACAAGGAGCAGAGCTCGGGGTCACGGTGGAAATGGCAGGCGGTTGTATCTCAGTGATTCAGAACAGTTTGTAAGAACTGGCTTTTGACTCCATTATCAATATTGATTTGCAATAGCCCTTAATTCGGAATGGGCTAGGGGGCTGGGAGCACATGGTTTTTTTCATCACTATTTTTTAAGCCTTGGCCAGAGAGCGATTCCCCTTCTCAGCAATTCACTGCAGTGGAAGTAATTGCTCCTCTTTCTTCTTGCATTTGTCCTTTCCTGTTTCATTCACCGATTGAAAAATGGCCAAAGAGCCCAAAATGGCCCCCCCTACTTCACCTCCCCTTTCCCCTGATTGACTCAGCAGCTCCTGGGACGGAGAGAGGAAAGGGGCCTCCAGGTCACAACCTCTGCAATCTTCAAAGCCCCTGCCGCTTCCAGCAGCTGTCACAGCTCTCACTGACCATATCCCCAGAAGGTCAGCAAAAAAATAAACAGTGGGGCCTGGCGGGTCCCCTTTTCATGCAAACTGGCCATTCCCCTCCCCAGCCTCTCTTCTGTGCATAGTTGACACTTGGGAGACCCCTGGATTCCACCCAGTTATGCAGAGCAAAATGCCCCAGCAAATAAATGCACAAGGGGCTTCCTGGGCAGGCTGGGTGGGAAAGAGAAAAGCCATTTCCTGAGCTATCCATGGCCACCCACATGCTGCTGCAGCCATTTTGTATGTGTGCAAAGCCTGAGGGTGAAGCTAAGGAGGGAGCTGACTTCTCCCTGGGAGAGAGACTGCAGGGAAGGGTCCATCTTTTAGATCTGCCTGTGTGGAGAGAGGAGAGTATCCCAAAGAAAGAGGAAATGAAGCATGGACTGTAAAAGCCTTTTCATTAACATTAGATTGCATCCCTCCTGTACAGCCAGCCTGCCTTCTGTGCTAATCTTCCTCTGCAAAAAGTCATGATGAGGCAGAAATCATGCCAGAGAGAAGAGCAGGTTCAATAGGCCAGCGTGGAAATGTCCTTTACGAAAGGAAATACCCTTTTCAGTCCCTCCTGTCCCGCCCCCCGGACAAATCCATTTCACCAGTCACCAATAATCAAAGGGCTATTTCCTGGACTGCCCAGCCCAGCTCTCACATGCCACGAGTGCTGTTCTGAACTAGTTCATTTATATAGCCTCCCGCAACACCCACAAACACGCCATTACTCTATTCCCCACTTCACTTCTCTTCCCGCACCCACTCTTCACTACCTCTGCCTGCCCCAGTCTCACCCCCAATGACAACTTGAACTGCAACAATGAGAGGAGCCTTTAATGTTTTTATTATTATTTTTTAAATCCACATCCTGCTGCTGAATATTGGTAAGTTTCTGACAACCTGAAATAAAACCAACCAGGCAGAAAAGGCAGAAAAATAAATGAGTGAAATTACTTTATTTTTTTGGACGGGCATATTAATCTCTCCCTCTCCTCCCCGTCGGGAGAGACATTTAGGATTCTGGATTTCTCTCAGAAGCCTGCGCTTCCTCTCCCATTGATACCAATTGTGCTGAGGTGTCTTCTGTTCTGTTAACTATCCAGGCATGTCTGATTTCAGTGCCTGAGCGGCTCTGCTCAGCTCACCTTTCCCAGCCAGAGCGAATGAGCAGAAACTGATTCATAGTCCCCAGATCTCAACTGCTTTATGTCAGAAAACAAAGTTACACCATACAAGGCCTCCATTTTAAGGTGGTGCAGGAGGTGAGAGTGACCTAATTCTTAGCCAAGGGGCTGAGGGCCTGTTGTCCCAGCTCCCCACCCCTGCAGGCTGTCACTGGAGGAAGGCTGGTCCCTGGCAGACCGACGCCCTTTCATTATTGCACTGCTAGCTACAAGTTTAACAGTAGTGCAACAGGGAAAGAGTGGCAGCCTGCCTGGTGGTTCCCAGTGCAGGCCAGGAGTCAGGCTTGGAACAAGTGTGTGTGTGTTGTGTGTGTTTGGGGTGTGCGGGGGAGGTTTGTAATGATACAAGAAGCTTTCCATGTTGTGTCCCCCCCCCCAAAAAAAAAACAAAACCAGAAGGTGGGGTAAAGCATGGGTAGCAAATGGAATCAGCTATGAAATTAGTGACTCCTTTATAGTGGGGATCTCCCACCCCCTGAAAAACTCACCCTTCCCAAATCCAGCCTGGATTCCCCCAGGTCAATTGCACTCCCCAGAGCTCAGTGCCAACGGATCAGAGCAACCTTGCAGAGACGGCTCAGCCCTGAGCTGCCGTTGTAAGGAGGGGCACAGCGTTCCCAAGGCGGCATCAGCCCAGGGAATTGATTAGAAACCTCTCTGGCCGAGGGCTGCTCTGCTGTTTTCTAATCCGGTCTGAAGTCCCCTCCCTTTATGCCCTTTTCCTGGGCCTCAAAGGTCCCACAAGAGACCGAGGGGACCACCTGAAAATACTGGTATAGGCCACCCACTCGGTCATTTCAGGCTTCTGTCAACCCCTCCTCCTTCAGCTGATAATTTACAAAGAGGAATAAGAGATTTAACACCCTGCTCTCCCACCACTTTCCCACATATCTTACCATACAGCTAGCAGAAAGAACCTTTATTAATCAGATAACGGTTCACAGCTATTGCCTGCGTGATCTGAGGGCTCAGCCTTCAAACAACAATTAGACTGAGGGGCTGGGGCCATCTACGAGAACCACCCCATCAGCTATTTACACGTAGTATAATATATATATCACAGCTCCATAAACTGCTGGCTATGTGTCCAGGCGCTACTGGGTCAAACTTAATTTGCTAATCAGCTAAATTAGAATTGTTTTGAAGGTTATTGGGATTATAGTTTCAGCTGCTATATAAAATCCTGCTTCACAGAACTGTGCTGGTTTTCAGACTAAGTGCAGGAATACAAACAGCTCATGTGGCTAAGTACATCCTCCCGTTCCTTGATTGGTGTATACACCATTATGTAAAATCTGCACCCTTCAAACATCTCCTGTCTCATACTATTTTAAAATGTAAGTATGTTGGGTTACTCCAGTTTCAAACATGTACAACTGTTCGTGCTTGCAATACCAGGCTGTTTTAGTACCCCGCCTAATAACATCAAAAATATACCAATTACTCACAACTTGAGTCATCATTGCATTAGCATCTATGCACAATTATTTGTCACAGGAGCATTTATGTTCACAATAGCTTCTCTGCACAATCAATTGCCTAGCTAACAATGTTCATAATTTACATAAACTTTTGCCTTAACTTGACCAGCACGCTGCTTTCCTCTTTCCTGTGAAGAATACCCTCCAAAGAAAAGACCCTATAAGCAATATTGCACTACTACCCTGATCACAAAAGCAGAGGCAATATTGATAGGGTCTCTTCCTTAAGGTTAGGAAGCTGGATTGTGCTTCCTGCAGCAGGTGACTGGATCTCCATTACAGGTCTGCAAATGTGGAAGGGGTAAAAAAGTTAGAAAATAAAGCATCCCTACAAAATAGAGCATTCCTATAAATAATTACTCACCTTCAAAAGGGGAATAAAAAACGGTGAGTGAGTGTGAGAAACACTTATTGAGTGTTTTGGAAAATAGAATCTCATTGGTCCCCCTCCCTCCATGACAAATATTTAATTCCAGCATGGACGGTACCCAGATTTGTATACTTTTTCCTGGACAGGGGGCATAATCTTCCTAAATCCAGATTTCTCTCCTCTATCTAAAACACCAGATCAATTAGCTGCCTACAGTAGAGGCTGGGAAAGTCTCCTATTTATTTTATTACTAGATAGTTGTATTTTGAACCTATAGTAACATGCTTCAGGTCCTTGTAGAATTTCCTTTCTAGGGCTTTACTGCTTACACAGGCCAGGGTTTTAAAATCTCTCTCTCCGCGTCCTGCATTGGAAACAACAGCATTAAACACACAACAGAGATTAGAAAGCAAAACAAAGTCTGTAGAGGTGGCTCTGTAGCTCTGTCCTTAGAATAACACACACAAATTACAACCTAATATTCAAGCTGATGTTTCCCTGAGAACATTTCAGCACGTTTTGTGCATAACTGAAAGGCAGGAAGGTTCTGTAGACAGCAGAGGCTGCTCAACACATTGGTGTTCTCAACACGTTGTTTTGTTCTCAACACATTGGTGACCACATGAATAAATCTCATCAAAGAGCCAGGACACCTCTCCATCTTCTCCAAATTCAGAGCTGTTCCGCCAAGTCAACCTGCTTTGCGCTAGCTGAACTATTCAATAAACCTGCCCCCATTATACTTATCTCGTAACACTTGAGAATCTGGGGTGAAGAGGAAGGAAATCTTATTCCCAGACCATCCCAAACCAATTCACAAATTTGACACTTTAAGCTTCTCTTTCCTCAGCCTGCTTTCCAGCGGATTAAATAAGAGTGGAATGGAGAGACAATCCCCTAATTCATGGATTCCTGGCTAATTTATGCATTCCGTATTGATCTGGTCTTGGCCATTAAAGATCCTTGGCGTTTGGCACTCTGGTGGGAGACAACCCTCTATCCCCTTTGATGATGGCTCACTAGCCAAAAGAAACTAAAAACCAAAGACACTACCCAAAAGTGGGACCAGGACAGAGGTTGCATTATTTGTTTTTCAAATGGACTGATAAGAAAAAACACATCCAATTTGCCCCTCACTTTCCACTCGCCTCCTTTTCAGGTTTTAGTTGGAGGCAGACAGGAATCTTTTTTCTTTATTTATTTGTATTAACCTTTCCTTGCAGTAATTAAAAGGCCATGTTCACAGAAGGTTGTTGTAAACTGATCAGAATGGTTTAGACCAAAGCTGAATATTTTTTCCTTTTATTCTGGCAAATTATTTTCTGTTAATCCTGCTTTTCAACAATCTCCAAGAGCCAGATCTTTATTTAGACTGATGACATTTTAAAAGATACAGCTATGTACAACCTTACCTTTTCCATCTATTCTAGTCCAATAATTCCAGTCTCTCTTTCGTTCACATTTACCAATTTTTTTCTCCTCCTTCAGCCTGGATGTTATTTCAAACAGAACTAAAACAACCCACATCCTTTTAACCTCTCTAATGGCCCAAACAACTGTTCCTACTGGTGAGTTTATAGCTTAAAGTCACAGTTAACACACTTCAGGTGACATTACTATTGCCTCAGCAATCTAGGGGGGAAAAAAACCACTGTTCAACAATCTCTATACATCTTTGATCTGTGACATTATTATAAAACCCGCAGCTGGCAGGAAAAAGCATGGGACACAATTATGAATTTCAATCATAGCTTAAAAGTCTAGGGAAAATGCACATTTATGTCACACTTTGTTTATGCTGCTGGATCTGCAGCCTAGATGTGTCTCAAGAATTTCCTTATGTTCAACACGCCAAGTAAACTCAAGGGTCACCAGGCTGATGTGTTTGTGTAGGACCCCACATACACACTCCATTTTACAAGAGAGAAAAATAAAGGTTGAATCAACATCCAATAATAATCACACTATTTGCAAACAATATGCAAACCCTGTGTTGATCCCTCCCCCTCTGCAGGAATGCTTCCCTGGAATGTATATGGGGGTTATTTTAAAATAAGCATTTAAACACGAGATTATGAAATGCATTCTATTTATACACCACAAGGCTGAGCATCTCTAGATATGTTTAGAAAACTCTTTCGCCTTTAATCACATTTATAGAAACTAAATGGAAATGTCACCAGGACTAGTATGGAAATAATGCTTTAAATCTGCTCAGTAAAGGAAATGAGTTGATGTTTTAACCTGCATGGCAGTGCTGGAGTCATTGCAATATTTTAAACCGAGTCCCCCATTCCTGATACTAACAGGCAGAATATACTAAACTGACCCTATTATGGAGCTCAGGGCTAAATAAAGTAGTGAACTGGCTCCCAGAGCTCAGAGGCCTCCTGCTTACTTATTAGATCATACCTTGGATGTTCTGGTTTAGTTTAGGAAGCTATTTCACTGTCCCTCTCTCCCCGCTTCCCTTACTGGGTTTTCTGTCTTCCTCTCTCCTTTCTTTCTGGTTAAGGTGCCACAGTGGAGGCAGATTTTTGTTTTCAAACCAGTTGCTACTTCACAAACAATGGCCAGGTAACAAACCACCAGCCTCCTCCTGCTATTTGTAGCTATTTCAATAGCTGGGGGAGCTAGATGTTTCAAAAAGCCATCTTGCAATACACATATATGCATGCATTCAATTCTACAGTGTGTTTTTCCTGAAAAGGAATTGACATTATTACCAAAGGTCAATCCAAACCCTGTGGAAACAGCTGGATGCCAAGACTTGATTGAGAGTTTTCCATTTAAAAAAAAAATCATTGTTTTAAAATGGGGAAGTGTTGCTTTTTTAATTTTTTTTCTTTTTTAAACCAAATTCTTAGCATTCCATTCATGACTCCTTAAGTCTATCGAGCAAGTCAGTACAAATCCTTCCAGATAAAAAGATGATTCTTGCCTCCATGCAAGAGTCAACCTGTCTAGGTGTGCAAGAGATTCCAGAAAGTAAGAGTTTGTAAATCCTCTCTGAAACCACTAGTTTCCACAGTGGATTTCAACTGAGCTTGGGGGAATTCTGTCACCCACAGCCATTTATCAGTACATTCCCCTTCTCTTGAAATCTGAGGGGATTACACTCCAGAATGCCCTGCTATTTGATTCTTGCTTAAAATATTTAGTTTGTGGGTTTCAATAACCCTTTTCTCAGCAGTAACATTTCCTTGGCTGGCAGAAGCCAGATCTGCGTCAGTAAGCTCCATTAAAAGGAATGACAGAGCTCCTTAAACAGCCTAGACTTTGTAACCCCACAATATGGCTTTTCTGCATGGTGTTTACCAGCGCTCTGCTGTCTGGTGGAAAAAAAAAAAGTGGCACTATGGTACTAAATGCAGGAGCAAAATAGGGCTAAGTCCTATCACCTTCAAAATGCTGAGCCAGTAAATCTAACAACGCAAACAAAATGCCTTAAAAGTGCCCTGCTGCCTGATGGAAACACATGGGACTGGCTTTGGGGTAGCTAGGCCATTGTAAAATTCCACTACCCTGCTCACAAATCAGAGGGGGCATGCATCCCCTCCCCCACGATGGAAGGGGTCCCCTTGCAGACTTCACTCCTCAGCGATCCGAGCAGCTAGCAAAAGGCATTTGCCTTGATGGAGGGGCTGGCTCCCCCTGCACTGCCCCCACACATGACAGGAACTGTTTTCACAGAAAAACTGGGCCTCCTGACCCTGCACGACTAGGTCCCTCCCCCAAACCACCCAAGTAAAAGCCAAAGAATGAGGGACCTTAACATGAATCCGGTACTAAATGCAATGACTTAAAAAGTCCCCCTGGAAAAAAAAAATCCCTCTGAAAACTTAAACCATCTGATTTCACTTTCCGTTCCAATTGGTTGTATAGCTAGGGCGCAGGTCTGGCCTCCTCCAGCACACTAATACCCTATGTAAGCTGCCTTTACAGAGGAGGGGTTCTTTTAACAAGTTTATGCAACAGCAGGATGGAAGCTCTCCCAAAGCCCTCCCCCACCCCCCAGCCCGACCTGATTCCCTGCATTCCACAAAATACCCCCTCCCCCTCCACTGCCCAACTGGAGACAAGCCCTGGAGTCTCCACACACACACATGCAAATAGTTTCCCTTACACAAATAGGGACTCCTGAAGGGGCCTTTGCTTCCGAATCCCCCTTTTTCTCTCTGCCAGTTTCTTTCCCCTCCTCCTCCCCTTTTACTGTTAAAATTCCTCAATCAGGCAGGGTTTAAAACAACAACAACAAAATCCTGGAAGGGAGGGTGTGGAATGTATAATCTCTATCTCCAGACCAAAACCGGCAGGGACACCCCTCCTCCCAAGAAAGGCCCCCTACCCCCTTTGGGGTTCTGCCTTTTGCCGCATTAGAGCAGCAAACACCCCATGCACAGAGTTAACCGTCTCACCTACAGCATGACTAGGTTTGCACTGCCTGCGCCTTCCCAATGAATCTCTTTGAGGAAATAGGGCTGGAGTATAGCATGCAACTGAAAGTTATTGCCCTAGGTTTCTTAAAAAAAACAACCCACAAATCTCGCCCTCCCCAACAGCCTCCAGTAAGTTTCACGCCCAAACCCAGATGCCCCCAGGAGGCATCTTCAAGCACATTTGCTATGTTTATGAATTGAACAAGTTCTAAAACTTACACTCATTAAACAACAGGCAGGCTGGACAACAAGCAAGGCTGCCATGAGTGCAAGGCCATCTTACATCCTTGCACCCCAACCCCTCCAAGGACTTCTCCGAGGCTCCTTTTAATTTACTGCTGGGACCCTCCATGGGTCTGTGCCCCTAACCAGCATCAAGGTGCAAGGGGATTACTTCCATTTCCATCCCTTTCCGACCCTCCCCCCCAAAAGGGATCCCTTTTATTATACGCCCAGGTCAATGAGCTGTTGTTAGTCTTGTGCTCCCAGTTCGGTAATCTGGAGTATGGTCATGCCAACAAATGGAGCCTTTGCAGGCTTCAGTCTCTCCAAGCTTTTGATTAATCAAGTATCGGGTGGAGGGGGGGAACCCGAAACTAACCAGGCCCTTCTGTTTCTTCACACACACAAATGGCAAACGTGCCACAATGCACAGAGATGCATTTAAAAAAAATCCTAGGAGAAAGGGAGCCAAGAAGGCTCATGTTACCTCCTCTTCAGTATGATACCGCATCAGCTGCCTGATTTTCTTTTCAGCCACCATCACTTTGCCTTCTGGTTCAAACTGGAAGGCTTAGACCCTTTTCTCCCCCTTCCCCCCCATCACATCCTGCCCCCTCCTCTGGCTGTGGAGCAGGAAGAGTCTTTTCAAACCCCTCACACTAAATATCGGAACTGCAGGGTTTATTATTGTTACTTATTTATTTATTATTAAAGAATTGGAGTGTGTTATTGTGGACACTGCTTCCCCTGCTCCCTCTGAGATGGGATTCAACCCATAGGAAGTGGTACTCCATTTTCTGTCTCCCATGCCTCAGTCACTAGCACGCCCTGGGCTGGGTTTAGATATGCATTCCAATCCCAAGTGTTCTTTTCCATAGATTTGGGTTCCAATATGACAGCTTTCCTTCTACTTCTTCTGTTCCTCTTCTCCCTGCCCCCAGGTAACAGCCCTAGGCCCCAGCAAAAAGGTTCCCCCTCCTGCCCTGCCCCCCCAACACTGCTTTCTCAGCAGCTGCAAGTGAAAATTCCACATCTGCCTCCAAAAATTCGAGTGACAGTCAACAACGCACTGTTATTTAAAGATCAATTCTTAACGCAATTTACTGTTACCAAGTCTGCCTCACCAATGTGTCTCCCCGATCCATTCCACTTTTGCTATTCAGGAATCCAGGCAGGATCATGCCGTTTGTTTTGTTTTTTAAGGGAAATGGCTATGCTATTATTACTTGACTCTAAATAATAATTCTTCTAAAATCAAAGAAGTACAATGCAACCTGAAAAATACAGCCAGGAAGAAGCAAGAAATTAAATAGTCTGCGAATAGATACAAAAGCCACTGAATTCCATATACAACAATAACATTCTTAGCTTCTTACAACTCTGGTTTAAAACCAGAAGCAAAAACAAGATCAAAACCCAACACTTTTAGTAAAGGTGTTTGTTCTAAAGGAGGACAAGAGGGCTTTTAAATTTGAATAGGCCATCTTTTTATTGTACAACTTGGACACACAAACACACACGAGTGGCAGGAGAGGAAATTCATTTTGTACACTGAAGCAGTCACAAATAGGAACAAAACCAATAATTTCCATATAGACCAAGAAAAAACTAAGAGATATATATTATGGGCCTGGTTTTACACGATCTTGGCATCTTAAGGTCGCCTAAGCCTTAGGGGAAAAAAAACCATAGTAGAGGGATAGTTGCATATTAAGACACATTAAATAACTACACAAAGGGGACTGGGTGTGCAACAGTAATTGATCATAAGGATGTATTAAGACTGGAACCAAATGCTTTGACAATATTATTGCACTGCTTTATTTGTGCAGACAGTAGTGCAACATTGTCAGAGCTAGCGATACCAGCAGCCACTGTCACATTGTGCACAGCTGTCCCTGCATCCTATTGTAAGGGACTGTTACATTAGATTGTTGACCACAATAAGGTTTTTATGTTCACCCCAATAAAACTCTGCGTGGCTTAAAGTTTACTTGAGATCATAATTAGACAAGGTAAAAGAACAACAAAAAGTTAGTTAACAACAAAAACAAACAGATCCCTGTTAAACATGGCTCCTTAATTCACTCATGTCTTTCGCTATATACCCAGTATAGCCATTCCCAGTACACTTTACGGATATTTATTTAAATAGGGGAAATAAAAGAAGGATGGGCATAAAATTCAGCATCCCCAGAAATATTTGTCTCCATAAAAGGCAAATTGCTCAGTAAATTAATCTCACATACACAATTTAAAGTAAATGTTCAATAGGTGCCATTTATCCACAATTAATTGTAAAAGTTCTCCAGATTGTCCTGTATTTTTCATGATGGTTGAACAACATAGACTATAAAACATGGGATGTGTGTATATAATGGTACAAATACACATCTTTAATGTGTTATGGAAAGTGTTACAGAATTCCTAAACATCAGTGTGATCAGACATATACAAAGTGTGTATTTGTGGGCGTGGGTGTTACAGTCTCTCACACACATATTTTTGTGTGTGCCACTATACAAAAAAATCCCAACATAAACATCACAGAATCTCATATACAAAATAAGAGCATTAAATTTAGTCTTAGAAGGTTGGTGATCACCTTAAATAAATAGGAAAAATTTAATACAAAGGGGAAAAAAAAAACCTTAAAAATTGTTATAAAATTCCAAGCTAGACACTACATAGGGTGCAAAATGAACAATGAGTCACTCACGATTCACAAGATACTGGTAAATAAAATAGGTAGTGTGATGCCTTGAAAACTCACAGAAATGTTTGGAGTTTATGTTGTAAACATGACATTTAAATCAGTATCTATCTTAAGAGGTATAAAAATTTACAGTCCACAATCTCTCCTTATTTAATAACAATTTCACATGCATAAAATCTTCTTTCACACATGTGCATAAATATACTGGAGGAGGCATCTATTTTAGGGTTGTCTGCCCATTCTGAAGAGGGTGGGCAGTTAAAAGGGGTCATGTTTCTGC